>NC_138771.1:504274386-504961886 GCF_965119305.1 Pelophylax lessonae
CTTTGCTTATCATTGGTTTTCAACATTTTGCTTGTATTTATATTGGTTGCGCTACACTAAATATCGTATGTGTTGTTTTGTTTTGAGAGTTAAAGGTGGATAGGTGTGGGCAGCAATCACTATTTAGCCTTGGTTTAAGGCTGAATTTTTATTATTTTCACACTTAGCACATAATTTTATAATATTGCGCTGATTATATATTGTTTCACAGTTCTATAAATGTGACAGTGCCAACTGAGCAGCCCCATGTGGTCAATGTGGGGTTGGGAAGCCGCTCTGCACAAACCACACAGAACCCAAGTGGGATTTGGCTATCACTGTGATAGCGCTGACTACTACAAGGACTGTCAGCTTCCTCAGTGGCCCCTCAGGTATGGGATTTGCATACTTACATTGTGCCAAACTGAACCAATTTAAGTCTGCAACACAACTCATTCTTGGAATTCAGCTTTTAGCATTAGGGATAAATGATATTTGGGGGCATGGGTGTTTTCAGGAATATCACTGAGAAATGTAAGTATACCGCTGCCATTCTACAAATTCCACATTGAAATATTGAGGACTTTCATCAGTTGTTTCTATATATACTCGACTTACCATGTGCAGATTATGGCAGGTTCTCGGTGTGTTCGGCAGGATTTTCATTTGAGTCAAATTACCAACCCTACATGGGGTAACAGAGGGTATTTCCAGATAATTTTCTTCTGTGATTGCTGCTGCCAGTTGATTGGATGGTTGGTATCTGCAGAATAAGAGTGCTGATTAAAATGCAGGATTTTATTAAAGCTGAAATCCAGGATGATATAAAAGACACAAATCTATACAACGCTGTGATCTTTAGAACATTTATTTATATTTTTATATGCAAGCAGTGTAAGTACTGAATTTGACCTCTTAACAGCCTTTTGCAATCTCTGTACAGATAAGCTTAGACTGAGGAAGGGAGGAGCAGTACAAATAGCCAATTAGTTCATGTGATGACACTCTGATTGCTGGAGAGAGCAGGGTGACAGGAAAATGAGCTCATCCCTTTGCTACTTCTCATTTCACTACCCAGTCACAGGCTGGTGGGGGGATCCAGAAAGATCTAAGCTCAGAAGAAGTCAGTTGAAAGTGCTGAAAGTAGAAAAATCTCTGGATAAAAGTGGAATGTTGCAGCACAATTTGGTTTTGGTATTTTATCTTTTAATCTGCCTATTACCTCTTTATGCTGGAATTCTGCTTGAATTCACAAATAAAAAATAAAATGCATACTCAGCAAATATCGTGTGTTTTTAAGTTTGCATTTTTAACACAATTTTTTCATATGTTTACATTCTTGGTTTTTCATATTTTTTGATATTGTATTAAATATAAAGACCTGTAGTTTTGTCACAAGAGAGAGCTCCTGGATGTTATAAGTGCAATATATTATTATTATTATTATTATACAGGATTTATATGGCGCCAACAGTTTGAGCAGCACATTACAACACGAGGGCAGACAGTTCAGTTACAAAAAACTTCTAATAACTGTGGGGGGAGGAGCTGATGGAGAAAATAAAAGTACAGTTGTTAGATAGGGCAGGATAGGCTTCTCTGAAGAGGAGGGCTTTCAGGGATAGTCATAAAGCAAACAGAATAAGAGATAATCGGACAGATTGGGATAGGGAATTCCATAGGGTGGGAGAGGCTCAGGAAAAGTCCTGGAGGTGAGTATGGGAGGAGGTAACAAGGGAGCTAGAGAGCAGAAGGTCTTGGGAGAAACAAAGAGAACAATTAGGTTGGTATTTTGAAACCAGGTTAGTGATGTAGCTGGGGGCAGAGTTGTGGATGGTTTTGTAGGTTGTTGTTGGTATTTTGAATTGAATTAGTTAGTGATGAGTGAGTGTAAGCCAATGGAGGGGTTGACAGAGAGGATTAGCAGACACTTGGTGGTTGGTAAGGTGAATGAGTTTGGCAGCACCATTTATTAAAAAACTGAAGAGAGGATAGCCTATGTAAAAGTCATCCAATGAGGAGGGAGTTGCAGTAGTTGAGGCGGGAGATGACCCGGGAGTGAACTAGGAGCTTAGTGGTGTCATTAGAAAGGGACGTATTTTGGAGATGTTGCCGAGGTTGGGGGCGGCATGATTTGGACAGTGATTGGACGTAGGGCCAAAAGGATAGTTCAGAGTCCAGGATTACACCTAGAACTTTGGTATGTGGGGATGTGCTGATAGTTGTGCTATCGATCTTGACAGAGAGATCGGGGGATTATGAGCCCAGTTTTGGATAGATTGAGTTTGAGGAAGTAGTGTGATATCCAGACTGACATGTCTGTTAGTAAATTAGTGATACGTGAGGGAAGTGAAGGAATGAGCTGAGGGGTAGAGATATAAATGTGGGTGTTGTCGGAGTAGAGATGGTATTGGAAGCCATGGGAGGCTATCAGCAATTACTCTCTCTCTCTCTCCATTAAAGGGTATGCAAACCCTAACAATTAACTTTTCTTATTTGGTCTGTTTTGGTCAGTTGAATATACTAAACAAGTGATGTATTACATTTGTCTACTAAGTGAAAAAATGAAAACTGGACGAGAAGTGTGCAAGGTGACGAGCAAATTTAGTAAGTAAAGCATGTAGCAGTGAGACATTAAGAGAGTTTGTCAATTGTGATATTGAGAGAGCAATGAAGAGACAATGGGGTGGATTTACTAAAGGCATACAGACTGTGCACTTTATAAGTGCAGTTGCACAAGACCTTGGTAAATGAAGGGAAACTCTGCTGACTTCCATCAGCCAATCATGTGCAAGCAAAAATTCAATTTATTAATTTTTCTTTGCATGTGATTGGATATTCTTGGCAAAGTAAAGCTTCATTGTATATACTAAGCTCTGGAGCAACTACATTTGCAAACTGCACAGTCTATTTGCCTTTAGTAAATCAACCCCAATATGTATTAGTTTTAGGAGACAACTTGCAGCAGGCCTATACCAGCAAGATTTGGCAGAAAAAAACTATTGTTCTGTTCAAATATTTATTCATGTAAATGTGTTTGTTTTTTTTTTTTTGTTTTTTTCAGGAAAGCGTAGATCTTGGAGAGATCATGTACTCGCTTTGCTACTTACCGACTGCTGGCAGAATGACCCTCACCGTTATAAAGTGCCGGAATCTGAAGGCAATGGATATCACAGGCTCATCTGGTATGTTGGTAATATGAAGTGCAAATTATACTCAACTCTAGAATTCTCTACAACAAGAAACGAAACTGAAAATGTTAAAGGGTCAATCCACCCAAAAATAATATTTTAGTAACAGGCGGAGCCCAGTATGCTTGCTCAGCTTCTGGGATGTTATATACCAGTGATGGTGAACCTTGGCACCCCAGATGTTTCGGAACTTTTCCCATTTCCCATGATGCTCATGCACTGTAGTTGAGCATCATGGGAAATGTAGTTCCAAAACATCTGGGGTGCCAGGTTTGCCATCACTGTTATATACCAACAATGAGATCTCCCTGACATAACTCCAGATTCTCCTTTCTGCCACCTGGTAGTTTTGAGTGTCCCCGCCAATTGTTGTGTGTTCCAGCTCTTCCTGTTACATTCTCCACTATTCAAAATGAAAAAAAAAAATTTCATCAGAGAGAGTTGGAACCCTTCATAATGGGCACATCAGGTATGGAGAAAAAACTTTAACCACTTAACGACTGCCCAAGGCAGATTTACTGCGGCAGACAGCCGCTCTTGGGCAAACTGACGTATTACTATGTCACTCGCTCAGGAGACTCTAGGAGACTCGTCAGCCGGGGAGCAAGTGCGTATGACCGGCGGCTCCGATAGCACTCGCAATCTCCCGTAGCTGAGAGGGAAGGACAGATGGCTGATTTAAACACAGCCGTCTGTCATTCTCCCTGAAGTGATCACAGAGGCTATTTGATCCTGCTATATAGGATCGCATGTCTCTGTGATTACTTCACAAGCCACGCCCCCTGACAGTTATAATCACGCCCCTAGGGACACATTTAACCCCTTGATCACCGATACTCTTAACCCCTTCCCTGCCAGTGTCATTTTTAATGTAACAGTGCGTATTTTTAGCACTGATTACTGTAGTAATGTCACTGGTACCCCCAAAAGTGTCAAAAATGTCAGTTAGGGGTCCGATCTGTCAGCCGCAATGTCGCAGTCCTGCAAAAAATCCCAGATCGCCGCCATTACTAGTAAAAAAAACCCCAAAAAAACCATAAAAATTACATAAATTATTCCCGTAGTTAGTAAACACAATAACTTTTGCGCAAACCAATCAAAATACACTTATTGCGATTCTTTTTACCAAAAATATGTAGCAGAAAACAAATTTGCCTAAAATGTTAAAAAATTTAGATTTTTACATTTTTTTTTTTTTTTGAGAATTTCATGTAAAAGAATGTAAAAAATATTGTTATTTTTTCAAAATGGTCGCTTTTTTTTGTTTATAGCACAAAAAATAAAAATCACACAGGTGATCAAATACTTCCAAAAGAAAGCTCTATTTGTGGGAAAAAAAGGACGCCAATTTTATTTGGATACAGCGTCGCACGACTGCGCAATTGTCCATTAAAATCATGCAGTGCCGAATCGCAAAATAGAGCCTGGTCATTGAGCAGCCAAATCCTTTGGTCTTAAAGTGGTTAAAGAGATTCAACAATCTAGTATTTACCAAACAAAAATGAAGGGGCTGTTCACACCACAATTTCTGTGTTCCAGATGAGACTCTGCATGTACAATTTTGATGTCTTCCAGTGAATTTTTGATGCATCCCAGAGCATTTTCTTCCTTCTTTTTTTTCTTCATTTCAATTAAAAACAAATGAGGATATGTGCTTTCTGGTGGGTTTTACTACATTTCAGATGTATTCCACACAAAAAAACTGCAACATGTTCAACTTTTGTTGACTGCACTGGAATGTACTGCAGTGGTGTAAACTTGGAATCCATGTTAAGCACTGTCCCTGTGTTTTTGATGCAGAATAAAAATGCACTGGCCTTCATCTGGTGTGAATCAGCCCTAAATATCTGTTTCAACAGGTGCTTTAAAAAAAAAAAAAAATGTTACAGTTCAAAGCAGGAATTTCAGCAGAGGACAGGTCAGAGGTTTGAATAATTTCTTTACCAGTTGCCCGGGGTGTGCCTTCAATGGGTGTCTATACACTGGAAAAGTAAACACGTAAACAACAGTTGGTGGGTTGTAATGGGCACTTCAAATATTAAGAACAAAAATGAAAAAAAATAAATTACATTAAATTAAAAATAAAAGAACATTTAATTAAAATAACAAGCTAAAAATGTAAAAATGAAGAGATTTTCAGCACATCTTATATTTTATTCTATGTATTTTTGCATGTACTATTGTAGTGGCTGTGTAGGGTGGGTAGGATTAGGAGTTGGGTTTGGTGGAACTAAAAGCAGCCTACATTTTTTATTCCTGGTCAGTGACTCAATTGATCCACTAGTAAAAAAAAAACTTGCATTGGTAAATGTGTAATGGAATGGCTGTGTAAATTGGAGCTTACCAGTATAGTTGTTTTGTCGTGTAACGAGTTCCCTTTAAACTTCACAAGCAAAATTGATAAAAAAAGAAAATCTTGAAAAACCTTTTCTAATGGAAAACAAATGTTAGCGGAAAGCGAAGGGACTGAAAGATAATAAGAGATGGAAAACTTATCATCGGCGGCTCAGCCCAAGACTAGATTGACAATAGATTTCTGATTACATAATGCCACTGCATCCAATTACCATCTCTACTGCAAGGAGAAAAATGACTTAAATCATTCTGAAAAGGTCCATGCGAGCAAGAACAATTTACGTAATCAATGATACAGGTAATTACAGAGGATTCAGGACCGGAGAACCTGGAGACTTTCTATCAGTGAGGACGGCAGCGTGCACCGCTGGGTAATTTAACATGGGATTCTCAAATTAAACACTCTCTCCCCATCAGTTCTGACCTTATGGAGAAAAAAAGAAGAAAAAAAAGCGATGGTGCTTTTAGAGTTGTTCACTAACAAGTCTCAAAATCTGCATAAAAGCAACAAAACTAAAATATTAAGAGGTTAAAAAATTGAATCCAAAATTGACCGCCAGACCAAAAAAGATAAATATACCGTGTTTCCCCAAAAGTAAGCCCTACCCTGAAAATAAGCCCTATCTCGATTATCAGGGCGGGCTGCAATATAAGCCCTACCCTGAAAATAAGCCCTAGTTTAGTGTATGAAAAATCCTAGGATGCCCTTTATTAGCATTTTAAATAATGTCCAGTGTTTTTGTAATATAATACTGTGAAATACCTTCCTTACATGGCCGCTCTGCTCTCAGCTGATTCCCTGCTGTCTTTCTCCTCTCATACCGTAGCTGTCAGAGGGGGATCCCAGCCCCTCCCCTCTACAGTGTACACAGAAGCGCTGAGTGTTCGATTAGAATTGTGGGAAATGCCTTTGGTACATCGGCGCTTCTGTAACCCCCAGCTGTCGGCCAGGGAAAAGAGGACAGCAGAGGGGCAGATCAGCTAAACCTATTCTAATCTAATCTACCCGGCTCTTCTGTCTGTGTACACTGCAGAGGGGAGCGGCTGAGATCCCCCTCTGACAGCTACGGTATGAGAGGAGAAAGACAGGAGAGAGCAGGAGATTAGCTTAGCTTACTGTGTCTTTTGGTGCCAAAATTAATATAAGACCCGGGCTTATTTTCGGGGAAACACGGTAGAGCTAAATTAGGTTTATGGGAGTTTACTTACCTACCAATGTATTTGCATTTCTGTCCAGCAAGTCTGAGATATATCCCAGCGGGTGACATTTGTTGCTGCAGTTAACCAATACAGTCAGGTCACCTCCCTGCCTCCAGCCTGTGATTGGACAGTGAATGAGCAGAAGCAAGCTTATGAGTCAGCACTCTGCTTTCTCCTTCTGTTAGCATGTTTTTTGCCAGCACACCTTCATGGGGCACACCTGATTGGTTCAGAGTGCTGCACCTCCATCTCCCTGTCTGATTATATCTATACTGAGGGTTCAAAGAGGTTAGTTCTACTTTAGATTCAGGTATTTATACTAGCTGGATTTAAAAATGTTAAAGTGTTTTTAGACAATATATAACTGTATTCAGGTTTTTTTTTTTTTTTAATGTGCCCGCAGTTCAGCTTTAAAGGGTTCTTCTCAGGACAAAATATTTATCATAAAATTGTCCACTTGCTTTTAACCACTTAAGGACCGGAAGGTTATACCCCGTAATGACCAGGCTATTTTTTGCGATACGGCACTGCGTTACTTTAACTGACAATTGCGCGGTCGTGCAACACTGTAATGAAATAAAATTGATGTCCTTTTTTTCCCACATAAAAGTTTTATTTTGGTGGTATTTGATCATCTCTGCAATTTTTTTTTTATGTGCTATAAACAAAAAAGAGCGACAATTTAAAAAAAAAAAAAAAATAAACAATTTTTTTTACTTTCTGCTATAAAACATTCCCAATAAAAAAAAAATTTAATTTTTCATCAATTTAGGCCAATATGTATTCTGCTACATATTTTTGGTAAAAAAAATCCCAATAAGTGTATATAGATTGGTTTGCGCAAAAGTTATCGTATCTACAAACTAGGGGATAGATTTAGGAAATTTTTATGTATTTTTTATTTTTTTTTTTGCTAGTAATGGCGGTAATCAGGGATTTTTAGCGGTACTGTGACATTGCTGCGGACAGATTGGACACCTAACTGACACTTTTGAGGGGACCAGTGACATTACTACAGTAATCAGAGCTAAAACTATGCACTGTTACTGTACTAATGTCATTGGCAGGGAAGTGGTTAACACCAGGGGCGAACAAAGGGTTAAGTGTGTCCCTAGGGAGTGCTTTCTAACTGTATGAGGAATCGACTCACTGGAGAAACACAGAAACCTGTGTTCCTAAATAGGAGGAATACAGGATCCCAGTGATCATCTCTGACAGAACAGCGGTCTGCCTTGTTTACATAGGCAGGTCTCCATTCTGTCTCCATGGGGAGCGATCGCGGGTGGCCGGCGTACATTGCGTCCGCAGTACCTGCTGATTAGCTCCCCCTCTGGCCAATCGGCGCATGTGCGCACCTCCAGGTTCGTTGTTTTGCATAATAAAGACAACCTGCCGCAGTAAAACTACAATGACTGGTCGACAAGTTGTTAAAGAAAAAAGCTGTCATTCATATCCTTGCTTCACCAGTGAGACATTTACATGAAACAAACATGCAGCCAATGAAATGGGTCTCCTGCATTGTTTTTTTTTTTTTTTTTGTACCTAATTAGTTAATCTATAATTAGTAAAGCCAGTCTAAGTAATGAATCTCAGCACTGTACACCAGTAATATTTTCATCCATGATATTAACACAATGTTAGTCGAATAAAATCTAAAATACGACTAAAACTAAAACAATTCAAATGACTAAAATATGACTAAAACTAAAATGGCATTTTAGTAAAAAAAAGTCTACGACTAAAGCTAAATCGTAATTTAACATCAAAATTAACACTAATTATTATTAATATTATTAATATATAGGATTTATATAGCGCCGACAGTTTACGCAGCGCTTTAAAACTTGAGGGTAGACAGTACAAATACAATACACTTTAATACAGTAGGAATCAGAGGGCCCTGCTCGTTCAAGCTTACAAAGGATATATTTTACAACGGCTAAATCTGTGTCTGTAGTGCATGTTCCAACCTTAATACCATAAATAATAACATGTTATTCAATTTTTACTCCAGGAGTATATAATGAGTTTGGAAATTCTATAATAATGCATTTCAGTTTAATTAAACCCATTCGATTTTAGCAGACTAAAATATTTTAGTTGACTAAAATGTACTGGAGATTAAAATATGAATAAAACAAAAACAATTCAGATGACTAAAATATGGCTAAAACTAAAATGGCATTTTACTCAAAAGACTATGACTAAAATGAAATCCAAATTTGACGTCAAAATTAACACTGCCCTACATGTTTAGAAAATAGTAAGCTGCAATAATTCTTTCCTTCCTCAAGAGTAACCTTTTCCTTTCATCCTTATGGCTTTCAATGCCTTTATTTTGTCAAGTTGAAAATTCTAAGAGGCCTGGATATTTTAGTACTCATTCCCTCTATAAAAAATGAGAAGAACTGGAGTGCCACAAAGCTTGAGCAAATCCAGGAAAAATTTTATTTCAAAACACAAAATCAAAAATCCAATGCATTCAGCGGCTCAAAACTTCCCCTTGATCATGGCTAAGAAACAAAATATTATAAAAATATTATAAGCCTGACCACTTGCCTACCAGGCCAAGTTTTAAATTTTTTGCACACATTTTAAAATCTGCATTTTTTTTTCTAAAAATGACTGTAACCCCCCAGCAAAGTTTATATTTTGCGAAAACAGAGACCCTGAAGAATAAAATGGTTGTAGTTGTAATATGTTATGTTGCAGGATATTTGCACAATATTTGCAGATCAGAGTTACAGAGAAATGAGCCTGTACTATACTATGCATGAGATGAGCAGTGTACTACTGTCCAGTCAAAGACTCATGGGAGCTGTAAGTGAAAGTGAAATTTCAGGAGAAAAAAAAAATTAGGTCACAAGCCTTGCCAGACAGGGCTGTGCTATGTGATAGAACTGTGTAAATCTCAGGACTGGATGGACAGCAATGCAAATAATTTAAAGCCAGTGAACTCATTATTGAAAATTTTAAACAAAATGTAACTACAAAAGATTTTTTTCAAATAACAGGAAAGCGGCCTACACAAATATCCACATACAGATATTTCCAGCGATATACTGTATTATCTATCATGTAAGGTGCTATCCTAATAAGTGCAAAAGGTATTCGTTTTTAAATCAAAACACCAATGATTTGTAAGCGCTGTCCTTTTAAGTGACAATTAAACACCAAAATATTGTGACCACTTTACATAATATGCCAAAAAATTGTCCCAAAATATTCCATACAAAAATGTAATAATTCCCAAGGAGTTGATCTTCTCCCATGCTAGCACACCAGTGATTTAAGTCCTTCACTGTCACCAGAAATGACAAACTCCTTATGGAGTTTGACCCCTTAATAATGGAGGTCAAACAACGCATGTTATTATATGCATGGCTCTTGTAACCCATGAACCGCTCACTCCGGACCCACACTCGGATGGCTCACAAAACCGCCCAAGGCACTCACTCCAAAATGGCCTCTCCAGCTCCACAACTCATCCAGCATGGACCATGGAATCAAAGAGGAAGCACATAGTATAATACCGCTTTATAATTCCGGTTTATTGTCAACAAGTAGCATGCATCAGCGAGTGTACTCACAGAGAGCAAACAGTTTATATACAGATTGACACCCAATGCACATTGGCACCCAGTGTGTATGCACAAAATGTGATGATGCCAGACTACATGCCCTGCTGACGCATTTCATTAAAAATTGACGTCTTCAGGGGAAGTGGAAGCACCACATACATGTATTTTATTTGTGTAGTTAGCTTTTTGGCTAAAGTTTAATGCTTTAAAGGTCATTTCCATGTTCCAAAATGTAAAATTAAAGTAATTGTAAAGTCTCATTTTTTTTTTCTATTAAAATGACAAACATGTTATACTTACCTATTCTGTGCAGTGGTTTTACACAGGGCAGCCCGGATCCTCCTCTTCTCGGGTCCCTGGCTATAGCTCCTGGCCCCTCCCTCCTGTTGAGTGCCCCACAGCAAGCAGCTTTCTATGGGAGCACCCGAGCCGAGCTGCAGTTCCATGTATCCATTCAGACGGGGTGCTGCTATTCGGCCCCACCCCCTCCCTCTCCTGATTGGCCTACTGAGTTTGATTGACAGCAGCGGGAGCCAATGGCGCCACTGCGGTGTCTCAGCCAATCAGGAGAGAGAGTCCCAGATGGCTGAAGCCCTCATGGACATTGCTGGATAGAGATGGGGGGGTAAGGGGGGCTACCGCACACAGAAGGCTTTTTATCTTAATGCATAGAATGCATTAGGATAAAAAAAACCTTCTGACTTTACAAGCCCTTTAAAGCAAAACTTGACCAATGTATTTGTTGTTTCATGTTTGAAGGTTGTATACCAGACACTTTACAGATAATATTTGTATCTCTTAGATCCCTATGTCAAAGTCTCCCTAATGTGTGAAGGACGGAGACTGAAAAAAAGGAAAACCACCACAAAAAAGAACACATTAAACCCCGTCTATAATGAGGCCATCATCTTCGACATCCCTCCCGAGAACGTGGACCAGGTTAGCCTCTCTATAGCCGTCATGGATTATGACAGGTTAGTGTCTTGGTCTCTGAGTTTGACCTTTGACTAGGAGCCTGTCCTGAGACAGAGACAGGGACTATCCTTGCTAAACTCCTTCTGATAAATGTTTTGTCAGACTATCATTTGATCCTCTTGCTTCATTACCCTGATTCACTGACAGGTAAAGATTTTCAACTTTCTGGATGTGTATATTCGTTCTAGGTAGGGTGACTTAGAAAGTACTAAAGCAACAGATTTAATGTAACAGCCAGAAAAACTTTATTTTCACAAGAGGTCAGCACTGGCAGCTTTGGGGTTCTTTTTTATTCATTTTATTTATAGGAAATGCAGTGTAACTGTACAATAAAAACAAGGTACAGCCAGTTTTCCTTTTTTTAAAAAGTTGAATTTACATATATATTCAAAACTTTGTTTTTTATTTTGGATGGAGTAGTGAAAGGTTAGAAACTCTATCATGTTTTCCCTGCTCAAGATACATGCATAAATTGTGCCAGATGTTCTATTTTTGTTAAATAATGTTGTGAGCTACCTTTTTATGGACAAATCTGGCTTGGTTTAATCAAGCTGTTCACATACACCCTGATCCCCCCCAGCAAGGGGGGTCCTGAGGAAAATCCAAATTTGTATAAAGCAGTAAAGGCACCACACCTAAGATCATAGAGTATAGAAAAGTGTTTAAAGAAATCATTAATCAGACACTCTCCCTTCATCAGGGCTACAAGAAAAAAGTATAAAATTCAAGAGTTCAAAATGATAAAATCCATGTTGAGGATTCTGATTAAAGGGAATATAATTTAGAAAAGGGGGGAAACAATATAGTATTTGTTTTTAAATATATTTTTCTTCCATTTTTGTAAACTATGTCCTCTACAATATGAATCTATAACATGTATCTTATCACTTATTAACTCATGAAGTTTTTATACTTTTGTACTTGTACTGTAGCCCTAATAAAGAGGGGGGGGGGGGGGTTATCTGAACGTCCAAATCGTGTTGGTTATTATTTTCTACCAATGATGTAATTATATAATGTTTTTACTGCTGCCTCTGTACCTGTTGTGGAGATTCACCTTCTCTGTTTGTTCTGGTTTGTTATGGTTTAGCGAAGGATGGCAAATCAAACATTTTTGAGTTGTCACCAGAACAAAGGGCTAGGAGAAATCTTTCAGTAGGAAACCTGATCAAGTGACAACTGTTTAAGAGCGGTTATCCTCTTTCTTTAAAGAGATTTCCTCTTTACCCTTTCTCCTCTCTACGTAGATTCCTGGAAAAAACCTATTGCAATTCTGCTCTTCCTTTGTATAAGTTAACTTATATCAGCAGGAACTGCCCTAAGAAGGTTGATAGGGTATGGCAGCCACGGACAGCTTAGGTGAGGAGGTTTTCCCCCTCTTGCATATTGGATACCTGTCGGTGTGGCTACGATACCCTCCTCATGTGTTCTTGAATGTCTTGAAGATTGGGCACTGCCATTCTCATAGATGTTGTGTAAAGCCTTATTCACGCTTGTTTTCTGTTATGGGGGACATTGTTTCCTTTCTCATTATCAGTGTCAGTGTGTAATATATTACTCTGATTATTTCACTACTATTGACTTTGTACCATGCCTTTGTTTCAATAAAGAAGCATTCTGTTTGTTAAAAAAAAAAGAGATTTTCTCTAACTTTCTGCTGCATTTCTGGGACAGTTAGGGTGTTTACAATTCGCTCAGTGGGTGGCCCTGTCCAGGATATTGTTAAATTTTACCAGGCTAAATAACAGAAATTGGCCAGTTTTAGTGTAGAGGAAACTGCCAGACGAAATGCAGTCAGAAATAAAATATAGTAGGTGGCCTTACTCATTTCCTACTATATTAAAAAACAAAGTTTTGGCCTTACATACACTTTAACCAATTCACGCCCGGAGGACTTCCATGGATGTCCTCCAGTTTCAGTGGTTATACTGAAATGATGCCTGCACATTCAGGCATCATTTCAGTATGTATCTTTTCAGCCAGCGATTCTCTTTCATGCAGAAGTGATCCAAGTGGCTAATTAGCCACTCGATCACTTCTGCAGCTGGCAGAAGGGGGTCCCACCCTCCTGCCGTGGCCACCACCCCCTCTCTCAAGCTCTCTGGCCCCATCGCATCCAGTTCTGCCTCTTTGTTTACCTGGCCAACAGCAGCCAGGAAAGCAGCCGATCGGACTGATCTACAGTATGTCTGATCGGCTACATGGGAAGCTAGAGGAGAGATCTGGGGTCTAATAGACCCCAAATCTCTCCATAAATAGGACCTGTCACGGCCCATGCTGTCACAAGGGAAGTTGTTCATCCCTTGTGATAGCAATAAAGTTCATTAAAAAAAAGGATAAAAAAATAATAGGGGTCACCATCACCTTGGAGCACCTTTAATATAGATTACCCTGCACTGGAGCACTTTATTTGGATATTTCACCATTTTTAAAAGGACTTGTTATTTATTTTGCATATGTTTATTATAATGAAAGTTTCACATTGAATGTTTTGATGGCTATATGCTAGCGCTGTTTTAAAATATATATATAATGTTTGGGGGTTCTAAGTAATTTTCTAGCAAAAAAAAAAGTAGATTTTTACATGTAGGAGCGACGTGTCAAAATTGTTAGTTAAAGAAGAAAGCAACTAAGCATTTGTATCTAAACTTGCAGCATTACCTGCCACCACAGTCATGTATCGTATTGGATACAATTATAAGAAAATAAAAGCTCTGAAACCCTTTTCCTTTTTTAAACAGTTGTTTAGACAGGCACTGAATTGTGTGCTCAGACTATGGACATTGAACCATTTACATATTTTAACAAGCCATAAAAGAGCATTGAAATAAGTCATCCCTGACCTCTCTAGCTGCTTTTAATATGAAGTTATTCACTCTCTCTTTGAAGATCACAAAAAGATTTAGAAACACTAGGGGCTGGCAGCCTGTCAAGATTCTGCTTTCAGAGAAAGAAGCTGTGCCTTTGTTGTGAAAATTCATTTTTCCATAGTGCTTATAGATACATAGGTGAAGAATGGCCTGTTTTATCGTCCTTTTTATTCCTTTATTTGGAATATCTAAATACTTTAGTGTGCATTAGTATTGGGTGCTGGTTTACAATAACACACTTTATAGCTGCATAAAATGAATATCTAATCATTTTACAGTATTGACAACGCAAGCTCCAATGGAAATTAGCAGCTGTGTTATCAAAGAGAGATGCTGGGAATGCTAAATTCTACAAAACCTACTAAGCATATCAACCTACAGTGTAATGTTTGAATGTGTCAGGTCTTATGATCTCCAACTGCAGAGTATTAGAACCAATGCACAGCATCTCTGCAGAAGCCACTGCTTGCTACAATTGGCAAAGATTTCTGAACAAGAAGGAAAAGTTACCAAACCTTTTTATTAAAGTGTATGTAAACACATAGACAAAAATGTAATATATTGCAACTTTCCAGTATGGTGTCTGCATTCGTTTTCTTTTGTCAGGCTATTTTATTCTATCTTTACCTGGTGAACCTGTGATTAATACACTTGCTGTCTTACTGAAGATAGCTTGGAAGAAAGATAACATCGTTTGTAACTTTAGTTTAGGGAAATGGCAAGCACACTGCATTTCTGGCACACATTAGCAGGTATTTACTCTACTTCCAGAAAATGTTCTTGGCCTTAAAATTAAAACTAATGCAGCTACCACCATCTAAGAACTGAAGTCAGATAGAACCTGCCTTATCTCCTGACTGGAGGGCATCCATCATAACCTAGCCCCCCTCCAGCCTGGCTGTCCTTTGTCTGCCCCATTCATCAATTTGATTTTAGTTATTTTAATCATAGAGGCTCATCATCACGTGGGGGCAGGGCCGTCTTTAATATTGTTTGGACCCTGGGCAAGCATTTTCTTGGGCCCCCCTGACCATGCAATTTCGCTGTCTACCCCAAAAAACAACCACATACTCTGTACCCACCTGTCCACAGCCACCTCTGTATCCCTCCATCTACAGCCACCTCTGTACCCTCCCTTCCACAGCCACCTCTGTACCCCCCCATCCACAGCCACCCCTCCTGTCCACAGCCACCACTGCCACCCCCCCCTTTCCACAGCCACCACCACTGTACCCCACCCCCCATCCACAGCCACCTCTGTATCCCCCCCCTGTCCACAGACACCTCTGTACCCCCCTTGTTCACAGCCACCTCTGTACCCCCCTTGTTCACAGCCACCACCACTGTACCCCACCCCCCGTCCACAGCCACCTCTGTATCCCCCTGTCCACAGCCACCTCTGTTCACCCCCTCCCCTTTCCATAGCCTCCACTGTACCCCCCCTGTCTACAGCCACCTCTGTTCACCCACCTGTCCACCTCTGTATCCCTCCCCTGTCCACCTCTGTATCCCTCCCCTGTCCACAGCCACCTCTGTACCCCCCCCCCCCGTCCAAAGCTGCCTCTACACCCCCCCCCTCCACAGCTGCCTCTGTACCCTCCCTGTCCACAGCCACCTCTGTACCCCCCCCCTCCAAAGCAGCCTCTACACCCTCCCCATCCACAGCCGCCTCTGTATCCTCCCTGTCCACAGCCACCACTGTACCCCCCTGTTCACAGCCACCTCTGTACCCCCCTGTTCACAGCCACCTCTGTACCCCCCCCCCCATCACCTCTGTACCCCCCCTGTCCAAACTCACCTCTACATCCCCCCTGTCCACAGCCACCTCTGTACCCCCCATTTCCACAGCCACTGAAAATGAAAACCATTGAACTAGTTTAGTGTGTCACAGGGTTAAATTGGATTGGAAATCAAACAGATCTGCACTTTTTTTTTTCTATTTTGAATAAATACACACACAGGTTTATCCAGTTTACATAGAATGCTACAAAGCCAAATCATGTTTTTATGGGTTCCTAAATTGTGTGGCTTTCTCAAGACAGTTCTGCGTGGAAATATTCAGGAGAATAAATGATTACAGGGAAATAAACCTTTAATATGAGGCAACATTGTTTTAAAGCGGAAGTTTAACTATTATAAAACTCTCTCTCACTTTAGCTAACCTGTCTGTTCTGAAGGATGTCCCATGTCATGCAGGCAGTTAGATCTGGGGAAATATTCACAGCAGGAAAATATTTTAGTACCCCAAATGTCCACAGCCACCTCTGTATCCCTTCCCCCCATGTCTACAGCCACCTCTGTATCCCTTCCCCCCATGTCTACAGCCACCTCTGTATCCCTTCCCCCCATGTCTACAGCCACCTCTGCACCCCACCCCTTTACAGTTCTCACCTCTTTTCACAAATTCACCCCATTCCACTCACAGTTCTCCTCACAGTCAGTGCAGAGATGCTGCCTGCACAGTTCTGTTATGTGTGCTCGTGCTCTTTTCCCATCACACACAGTGCAGTCTCCGCCTATCAGAGCAGCCACAACACTTCACGTTCTGTGCTATTGAACTCTGAGAAGAGGAGGGGGGAGGAGGGGGAAGCACGGAGAGACGCTCTGCCTCACTCCCTGTCAGCTGAGCCAGCTCTTACACACAGAGCCCGCAACTGTCCTTCTCCTCTCTCAGTGCCTTTCTTGTGCAACAGCAAACGGGGGAGGACGGGACAGCTTAATTGACCGCTACAGAACTATTCAAGGCTCCAGGGGCAGCAGCTTTTTGGGCCCCCAACAATGACAGGGCCCTGGGCAAATGCCCCTTTTTGCCCTATGGTAAAGACGGCCCTGCGTGGGGGCATTATCTAGGGCTGTGTACATGCAAAATAAGTCTGCCTAGAAATGCCCACTACTTCATCCACCCAACAAGGCATTCTTATATTTGAATAACTCCTCCCAAGAGTCAAAACACTGCTTCCATCAGGGCAGAGGGCTCTTGTGAGGAGTACTAAGTCAGGATGCTGCGATGTTTTCAGGAAACTATGTACAGCATCCTGCCAACCCCTTCCACCAGCCATGATCTGCCTGCATTGCATAGAGCAACATGGAGATCCAGTGATGACAAGAGAAGTGAAGAAGGCAAAATATAAGGAGTTTAAACTTTAATTTTAATTTGATTTACTCTGAATAATCTTTTGCATTTTCCTTCTGCTTGCCAGATATTTAAGTGGAAGACTAAGTAAGTGATCTTTCTTTTACAGGGTGGGCCACAATGAGGTGATTGGAGTGTGCAGAACTGGCATTGATGCTGAGGGACTTGGCAGGGACCACTGGAATGAGATGCTAGCTTATCCCAGAAAACCGATAACACACTGGCATGCCCTAACCGAGGTAAACCCCTCTCACCTTTTTAAGGTTAAGACAGTAACTGCAGAAGCTTAACCCAATAAATGTACTATTTTTAGAGATTATCTAACAAAACATATCAATATATGTCTGCTCCTTTTACCAGGGTGTGTTAAATAAGGACTGAAACTGGGCTGTCTTTACATTTAGAAATTCTTTAAATGCCGAATCCAATCAGTTATATTGAATGAACAGTTCCAATGTCCAAGATAACACAGAAGAAGGCAAGACTTAGGACCAGTTTTTCTACAGTGTCGTAAAATTCCATCTGAACTCAGTTAATGACATTAAAATTAACTTGCTTGTCCAACTGATGAATTGTACCAAGAAAGGCCCCTAGCCCCTTCATAAATCGCTACCATTGGTAGGGATAAGAGTTGTGGTGGAATAAAGGCCAATCTTAGTATGTAGAGCCATTAAGTTGTTCCTAAGGTCACAGATACCCACTAAGGGGAAACTTTGGATGAATACTTAGGACATAGAAGAAATGGAAGCAAATGGATATAGAAGAAATGGAAGCACAAAATAAATATATCAGTCAAATGACCAAGGGTGGTAAAAAGGTTTGTTATTCAATGTCTATAATGAACAAGTTTTTGGGGTTGCAGAAAATTCCCTTCCTTGAGGCTTCTAGTGCTGTGGCCTCTGGTCCCTTTCTTTCAGAACATTATGGAAATTGGAACCACCAAAATGACACTCAAATTTGAATTCAGATTTGACCACCAGAATCTGTTCACAGTCATCCAAAATTCAGGATCAACTCTAGTCTCAGATTATCCCTATTGCCTAGTTCAACCAACCAAATTCTCCTTTTCATTATCCCAATATAATATTGACAAAGGGTTTGCTTATGATGAGTAGGCTCCCTAAAATCTGTGTTTAATACAGATATAATACAGCATGCAATATTCTCAGACAAGTTATTATCACTATTAAGTTAGAAACATTATGTTGTAAATGTATAACAGTCGAATTTTGTGACTTATTCATTTATTTCTCTTTTGAAACGCAGCTTCCTGGCCGGGCTACCAGCTTTGACAGTCAAGGTTCATGCTCTTCACCGAAGCCTCCTCTAACACCGTAAAAGTTGCTGGTGTGGATAATTCCACTTGTAACTGATGCAAATGCTTACTTATGACGTGAGTGTCCTTATCACAGTCTGTACAGCAGCCAATCCGAAAATGGTGTGACAACGCTCACCTGGGTTATGCAGCTTCTTAGACGCACAAGCAGAAGATGGGTCTGAGGCTCACATAAAAGTCTACCCTACTCTTTGTGAAGGGTTAACCCAGAAGCATGATCTATAACACAGACACACTCAGGAGTAACATTTCTATGTAATCTTATAAATACACAGGTGCCACCCAACAGGGCAGGGGAGAGGGACACCTGACAATGAATCAGTGCATTGTGGGTGCTTTGCCCTACTTAACCCCCTTTTACACCTCTTACCAAATCTCATGGGGCTTACATGGAACCAGCAATTAAACAGCAGCGAATGAATTATACACACTCAAAAAAAGTTATTAAATACGTATGCAGAGAAATTATGCCTAAAAAAAAAAAAGCGATCTTACAAAGCAAAACATTTAAATATTTATATTGCTATTTACATATTTTTGTAAATTTTCATTTGGTGTTTCAATATAAAAGGGCTGGGCTGTAGAGAAGTATTTATTTGGTGTTCTTATCTGACAACTCCCTATAGAGTGCCTGTATTTTGGTTACTTAATAATAGTTTTCCTGCTTTAGAAATAGATTATTTACAGCTGATAAAAAAACAATCTTTGGATTTACATCAAGGGAAGAGGACTACAATGTTGTTTAGGAGTCATTCTGCAGTGAATATTTGATGTATATCATTAAAGCTGAATTCCAAGCAAACAGCTAAATACAGAGGTTAAACGCATATAGGTGAATCGATTAACTCGTCAAAAGAGTGTAATTATGTTCAGCCAGTCTTGTGATCCAGGCACCCCAGGCTAACAGCACAGCCAGGTTGGTCACTTCACTTTTGTCTGCTTTAGTTAAGCAACATTGCTTAGTCACTGACACAGCTGTGAGCCTAATGACTGGACATTTGTAGGAACATCACCTGCTTAATTCTCCTCCGATTAGTAAGCTGTCTGTGTTACATTCAGGACAGTAGGCCTTGCAGTACAGTTTGACTGGCACATACAGCTTCCTAATCTTGCTGTTCTATGGATTAGATGAAGGTAATATAAGGCATTTACTCAAATATGTATACTAACTGTATTTACAACTGAATGCCTGGAGTTCTCCTTTATGAAGAATAGATATAAATAGCAAAACAAGCAAAAAGTGTCTGATATATATATATATATATATATATATATACAGTATATATATATATATATATATATATATATATATATATATATCTTAGAATATCAAGGAAAAAAGATAATATCAAATTAACAAAATCCAGAGCAAGCACAGTAAATTGGAGGAGAATTGGCCACAGCAACCAAGCAGGTTGCAACCTTTAAAGACACGGTCAATTTAATAATTTAATATGGTTGCCTGGGCAAGCGCTCCAGTTGGGTACAGTTTTTGAAAATCATATATATATATATATATATATATATATATATATATATATATATATATATATATATATATATATATATATATATGATTTTATATCATATATATAACTAAAATAGGAAATAGGAAAATACATGCATGAAGCAAAATTCTTCCCCATTTCACCACTTCCCATCAACTACTATCTATTTTAGTTTCCGAATGTTCATATGTGAAATTTTTGATGTATGTAGACTCCCTTGGGTTGACTTTTCCAGTAGTTGCATTAATGGTTCTGGGACTACACCTGCAAAATCTCCACTTTGGAATTCTTTCATCCTTCCCTATGTATAGTAGTTTCATTCCTTTTGCTGCCAAATGAAAGAGTTAATCTCTTTCCACAGCATCCTCCACAATTTAAAGTAGGTGCAGCACTGTCCCCGTAGGACTTGCTGTATGATCACTTGTTGGGCCTCCTCTGATTACCAGCACACAGTCACTTAGGGTGCAGTTCACACAATTATCCTTACTCCCAATGGCTCGTTGCTCAATAAACAGTCCAGGGGTTTTGGTTTTTTGGTGTTTATTTTACAACTTGGATGGGAGAAGGGAATAGTGGGATACTCCAACTGGAACTATGTACAATGGATAAGGACAACTCACACTTTGCCTCACCAGGTTGCTTGTGAAAGCAGATGCACTGCTTGAACCATACTGCCACATGTATGGAAAGGGTTAAGTCTCCTTGCTCTCTCTCTCTCCAGCAATAGACTTGGTGAACTACATTATCTTCAGGACACTCTCTAGCATCTCCTTTACGGACACATGTCCACTAATTCTTCTAGATGCAGGGGTGGCCCCCCTCAGGTCAGGCTGTTTGACACAGATCTGTACTCACTGTACTGCAGAATCAGATCCCTCAGTGTCTCCCCTTCCAGGGCTCAGGTAAGTATTGGGGGGGGGGCTGAGGGGAGCTGCTAGGCTTTTATCCTAATTCATAGAATGCATTAAGATAAAAAAAACCTTCTGCCTTTACAACCCCTTTAAATGTCCACCTTATTTTGTCTTTCCTGTCAGTTTATGGTTTTGTTTTCCTGGCCACTTGATGCTTGTTGGAACCACAAACATGAAAAATAAAAATGAGCAATACCTCCCCTAGAACATAGATTTGTTTGTTACTTGTAAAGTTAAAACAATATGACTTAGGCCCCTTTCACACTAGTGCGACTTGTCCCGTGATTTTGGACCTCAAAATCACATGACAAGTCGTTTTCCATTATTTTCAATGAGCCCCATTCATATCAGTGCGTTTTGAAGTTGCACCGACTTCAAAGTAGTTCCTGCACTACTTTGCCACGATTTGATTGCGTTTTGAGCCATAGCCATAGCCATTGCTTTCAAAATCGCGGCAAAGTCGCGGCAAAATCGCGCGGTAAAATCACGTCGCATAAGTGTGAAAGGGGCCAAAGTCTTTTTTTGCCCACTCCTGATAATCTTGGTTGAAGAGGCTTTCACATGCTTAACATCCTTTGATGACTTTTCATATTATTATATGGATCATATGCTTATGAGTTCCCTGAAGCCACCAGCTACTTTAGGGAGGTACTAACAAGTACACCTTAACAGGCTCCCTGTGTGAACAGGTGGGTGATCTCATACCAAAAAAAAGGTCCATTATACACGGTCTAATCTGCCTTCCTGGATTCCAAAGATTAAAGTGTTGATGGAGCGCTGGACTCTAGGGTAAAGAATCATATGCAGGCATGTAATGAGGACAGTTCTCTATAAAACAGGGGAAGCCAACAAAGGTCACTGTAGTAGAGATGTAAAAAAGATGGTCAAGAAGTTAGAGCATCAACTAAGTGTAATAGGTTCAGTTCATTTTCTTGTCAAAGTGAAAGTTATATGAGTATATCCAACACATCCTCAGGGTTCACTGGTTGCACTCCTATATATATATATATATATATATATATATATATACAGTATATATAAATGTAGCACTGTCCCAGTAGCGCTTGCTGTATACTGACTTCTCAGGCCTCCCCTGATTACCAGCACACAGTCATTTAGGGAACGTTCCTCCTTACTCCCAATGGCTCATGACACAATAAACAGGCCAGGGGTATTCGCTTTTAGTGTTTATTTTGGAACTTGGATGGGAGAAGGGAATAGTGGGATACTCCAACTATAACTATTCCCAATGGATAAGGACAACTCTCACTTGGCCTCACCAGATTGCTTGTGGAAGCAGCTGCACTGCTTAATCCATACTGCCACATATATGGAAAGGGTTGAGTCTCACTTACTCTTTTCTCTCCAGTAATAGACTTGGTGAATCTACATTATCTTTACTGACACCCATCCACTGACTCTTTTAGCTGCAGGGGTGTCCCCCCTCAGGTTAAGTCCCCTTGACACAGATCTGTACCTACTGCACTGCAGAATCACATCCTCCAGTGTCTCACCTTTCATTTCACCGGACCTCTGGGGTCAGTTCCTCACTCACACTCTCCAGGCCCTCAAGTCGACTATCGGAGGGCGCATGGCACCTCTACAGAATAGGAGGCAGCTGCCTCCTCCCTCTGGGACTTCACTATCCAGCTGAAAGACCCCGAGCACATGTGCTCATGGCTTTTAAACAGTATCCTAGAAAAAAATATAGATTTACCTGCCGTCCTTCTGGTAAGCAGACAGGACTCAAAACTATACATTCTACCTAGAAGGGTGCTACATATACTATATTGTCAAAAGTATTGGGACGCCTGCCACGCACATGAATTTTAATGGCATCCCAGTCTCAGTCCATAGGGTTCAGTATTAAATTGGCCCACCCTTTGCAGCTATAACAGCTTCAACTCTTCTGGGAAGGCTATCCACAAGGTTAAGGAGTGTGTCTATGGGAATATTTGACCATATTTGACCATTTTTCTGGAAGCGCATTTGTGAGATCAGGTACTGATGTTGGATGAGAAGGCCTGGATTGCAGTCTCCACTCTAATTCATCCCAAAGGTGTTCTATAGGGTTGACTGTAGGGACGGACTGTAAAGTTCACCCCAAACTCGCTCATCCATGTCTTTATGAATCTTGCTTTGTGCACGGGTCCAAATCATTTGGTGTAGGGGGGATTAATGTGTGGGGTTGCATTCCAGGGGTTGGGCCTGGCCCTTTAGTTTTAGTGAAGGAAACTTTTAAGGCATCAGCATACCAAGACATTTTGAATGGTTTCCTGCTCCCAACTTTGTGGGAACAGTTTGAGCATGGGCTCTTCCAACATGACTGCGCACCGATACACAAAGCCAGGTCCATAAAGCCATGGATGAGCAGCTTGGGGTTTAGGGACTTGACTTGCACATAGTCCTGACCTCAACCCGATAGAACACCTTTGTGGGAACAGTTTGGGGATGGCCCCTTCTTGTTATAACATGACTGTGCACCAGTGCACAAAGCAAGGTCTATAAAGACATGGATGAGCGAGTTTGGTGTGGATGAACTTCAATTTACTGCACAGACCCTAGACCTCAACCCGATAGAGAAAAAGGAATTGGCAGCACATGAGGTCAAAATCTAGATTTATTGACTGGACATCCAAACATGACAATAGTGACAAGGTAGATGCGTTTCACACACTATACTGCATGCTACCTTGTCACTATTTTAATGTTTCAATAAATCTGGATTTTGACCTCATCTGGAGTGCTACCAATTCCTTTTTCTCTTATTGAATTTCCACGGAGGCGAGCCGGGGCGTGCACCGGTGTGTGTCATCAGGCATCTATACCACCTTCAGCAGTGAGTTATTTTTTCTTCAATCCGATAGAACTTATGAATGGAGCACAGACTGCGAGTCAGACCTTCTGTCCAACATCAGTGCCTGACCTCACAAATGCTCTTCTGGAAGAATGGTCAAACATTCCCATAGACACACTCCTAAACCTTGTGTACAGCCTTCCCAGAAGAGTTCAAGCTGTTATAGCTGCAAAGGGGGGAGCAACTCAATATTGAATCCTACAAATTAAGACTGGGATGCCAAGAAAGTTCATGTGCATGGAAAAGCAGGCATTCCAATACTTTTGACAATATAGCATGTGTGTGTGTATATATGTACATTGCATCCTTTAGCCGTCATGAAGATAGATGTCACTTTAGCAAAAATAAATCAGCTGGACCTAATAAATTTAGCTTGTGCTCTCATTTCTTAACTGTATTTTTGGCTCCAATCATAGAGGCCTAATCCTGACAGGTCAGTGGCAGGTGACGGTCATCGTTGTTACCATTCAGTCATTTGTTCAGGAAACCTTATCACTCCATGAATACACTTGCAATAAAAGCAGGCTGTACCTTTTACACTGCCCTCTGTATGGGTGTGAAACTCTAGATTATGAAATACCAATTTTTGTAATAAACACTTTGCAAAGCAAGTTTTCTACAAGTCAAGTTAAACAATGTTAAAGCCTATCTAAACCCAAAGACAAAAATGTAATATATTTTTTCAGGCTTCTCCTAAATCCTTTCCTTCTGGTGATCCTTCCAGTAACACACTTCCTGCCTCAGAGTGACAACACTCGCTCACTTCACTATAAAGGAACTGTGTTGTCATCCCATACTTACCTAAAGATTGATAACATTGTTTGAGATTTCAGTTCAGTCTACAGGAAGTTACAAACACTAGATTTCTTACAGGATAAACAGGTATTTTTTCTGTAGGAGCAGAGAGTAAACTTAGCCTTAAAAAAAAAAAAAAACTTAGCCAGGGCTATCATAAGAAGATCAAATTCCATCAACTCTGAAACACTTGTGTGCCAGATTTCAGCGTGCCTTACTCCTCTACACTACACATGGTACACGTATCTTCTCTTTTTCTAAATGTGTTTAATTTAATTCATTTTACTCCAACATATAGCTTTGCTTTTTAACAGTGGCACGTTCAGTGGTCCCAGTTTCCTGCAGTAAATTAAGTTGTTTGTGCTGCATCTTAAAGAGAAGGTTGGGGCGGGGGGACATCCAGTGCTATTTTTGCAGCTGCTGACCTTCCGTTTTAATGGCACTTTCAAGACAGTACATTAGAGCTAGAGCCTATTATAATGTTGTTGAAAGAGCCAATTAGTACAAGGACAGTCTGTTGCTATGACACAGACCTCTCAGTCTCTGCACAGTTTGTCAGACTGGTACAGTACACACATTAGTACATTGGAGGCCTGGTTACCAAAGGTGAGATATGTGTACTACCCCCTGGCATTAGACAATGGTTCTCACCTGTACGTGTGTCTCAGCAAGCACACCTGTCTTCAGTGGATAATCTCTGGGAAGTACCTTACTATGAATGAGAAAATAAGTGACACTTATAGTTCACTCCATTTATTAAAAATCTGTTTAAATATGAAAACAGAATGACAGTAAAATATAAAATAAAACTTAAAACGTATTTTGTGAATACATCCAAAATTAAAATTTCTATTGAAATAAAACTTTTTTTTTTACAATTAAAACTGAATTCCAGGTAGCTAAATAAACAGATGAAATCCATATATGGGGTCTTTTTTTTCCCCATCAAATTTTTTTTTATTTAAAAGGAATAAACTTTAAATGGTGAATATAAACTTTAGGTATAAAGGCTGTACAGATGTGTACAGTAAAGAGATATGGGGTCTTTTTAACTTGTCAAGGGGTTTGTATGTTTTTCGATCCAGTCCTACCTGACAGGTTAACATACCTACATTTCCTGTGTTATAGTTAAGGTGGTTGTAAAGGCTGAAGGTTTTTTTACCTTTATGCATTCTCTGTATTAGGGTAAAAAACATTCTATTGTCAGCTTCGTACCCTCCAAATGCTTACCTGTGCCCGATCTCAATCCAGCACTGTGCCTGAGAGCAGCGGCACTGCTCAGTCTCTCTCTCCTCACTGGACTGCTGTCAATCAAATCTAGTAACAAAGAAGCAGGGGACGCGGCCGAGCCACACTGTGTGTGTCAATGCACACATTGTGGCTTGAGAGCGAGTCCACACATGTGCCTCCATAGGAAGCGGCTTCCTTTAGTGGCACACGGAGAAGAGGAGGAGCTCAGACTGCCGGCAGGGTACCACAGAAAAAGAGGACCGGTGCTGCTCTGTGCAAAACCATTGCACAGAGCAGGTAGGTATGACATGTTTGTTATTTTTAAACAAAATAAACAAGACTTTAATTTCACTTTAAATCAGTGCTTGCTTTAAAATGTAAAGTCACTTACACTGCCAGGGACCCCTGCCCATCCCTCCTAACAATTTACTATTAGTTAGGTTTACAATCACTTTACAATCACTTTAAGAAATTCAGCCATTGAAGGTCTTGTGCCGCCCTCAACCAAAAAAAAGCTCAACTCTCTGTCGCTCTGCTCTCCTGCTATCAGCATTCGGCTTGTTAGCAACACACCTGATTAGCTCCTTGTGGAAGCACCAAAGAGGCTCTTCTGCCCAGAAACCTTGATAGGCAAGACTTTAGGGGCTTATTTACACAAGCTTTGATCTCTGAAGAGAGCATTCAGATAGCTCTTCAATGAGCTTTTGACAGTGGTGAGGAGGCGTTGTATCGTCTCCTCACTGCCTGCTCGAACGATGCTCTACTGCATTACACAGGGTTGGGGGGAGGGTTGCAGAGCAACCCCATGCACTTGAATGGGTCCCATTTGGTGGGTGGTAGGGCCTGCCAAAATTGACAGGAGTCATAATTCCTGCTGCGACTGTGAAGCAAAGCATTGTGGTCATGGCCATGGCCAAGTTTACACCCCTAGCCTCTGCCTCATCAACTTAACTGTGTTTTACTGCCTTTTTATAAATAGAAATAATAATGTTAATTGGTCAATGACTGGTGGCGAGCAAGTGCTGAGATGGGTGTAGGGTTTGTCTATGCCCAAAGATGACTTTTAAGTGTGTCACATTTTGAGCATCCTAAAGGAATACTATTTTTATGTGTGAATATAGTTTTTTTTTTATTGAATTAGCAGAATTACAAAGCTGGAATTAAGATAAAATATGAGATAATAGTATTTATTTAATCATAGTGACAGATATATGCCTCAATAATTAGAAATAATTATGAAAAAAATCACCAAGGATTAAAGCTGTGCTAAAAAATTGTGAAGAAAAGTCAGTTCAGTCCCTATCTTTCTCCTCTTGTGAAGGTGCAGTAAACCCAAAGAAATCGGTTATGGCCTTAACTAGTGTGCTCTCAACTAATAAATTTATAGATGTTCAATTTCAAACCCAAAACAGGGTTAAGCATTAAATATAGAGGGAGAGGTATAGGTGGTGCTGCCTATTTGGTGTGTGTAATCCTCATAGAAAAAATTTCAGGAGAAATGTGAAAAAATACCACTAATTTGTAAAAATGTTACTGTCCCTTTAAATAAACCTCATACATATAAGATAATCTCACAAAAATAGAAAAAACATTAATAAAGTGCAAACATGCTAGTAAAAGCTAAGTGATAATCCACAAATCTAAATTACTCCAGCCCACTATGTCACAGTATACATAAAAACAACATAATAATAATAGGATTAAGCATTACTGCTGCATTGCAGGACATTTTTAAAAAAAGCTTATAACCTTAGTAATTTTAAACCCAGGAGAGCTTTGTAGATCTCATTTGACATCACAATTCAGAACAGTTACAAAAAAATTGGAATAAACAAATAAAATGTTTGCAAAGCAAATGCTTCATTTTAAAGGCTATCTCCTGGATCATTCCCACAACACCAAATATTGCCCCTTCCCTGTAGAGGTCCCCACATGTACATGTTATGCTTTTCTTAATACCTTTTCCTGAAGTCTTTAAGCCAGTCATGTGAGGCATAAGGTCCTCCTGCTCTTCGAAACTACTTTGGCAGTGGGTTGTCCTCAATGATGCTGAAAGAGTCAGCTCCAAACTCTGCTTCATCACACCGTGAGCACAGGGGGCTGTGATGACTACCCCTCCGGGGCCAGGACTATGATGCCTTGCAATCACACAGGATGTCCTCTTTTATCAGGATTGAATGAAGCTTGAGTTCATTCATCCAAGAAGACTAAGGACAGCTAGTGGTGAAGAAGTACTGTGGGGTACAGATCCAAAAATAGTGAGTGTTGCAACCTCGGAGCTGCATTTTACTATTTTATAACTCAATTTAAAAAAAAAAACCTAGAAAGTAAAAATACCAAAGTATCGATTGATAAAAACAAAATTACATACAGAATAAGTTATCTGTAAAGCCTTTTTTTATCTTTCGCAGAAAAAGTTGACAATTTTTTAGAATTGGTCCGCCTGACCTGAATCAATAAGTGTTTCTTTTAAACCATCAATGTACGTAACTGTATAACTTTATTTAAATGATTATGTGATCATTAACTCCCTGAATGTAGGTAGATAAAAAAGGTTTGCACATTTTACCACTATCCTTTATCAAATTATCAAACCTCCAGCCAGATTTGATTTCCACCTATTTCTTGATACATTTTTCTTTATTAACATTGCTGTTTAAGTATTGAATTAATTAAAAGAAAGCACACCTAACAACCTTTTTATTACACATGCTTCCCTGGCAAATTTAGAATTGACTGGATTAAGCAGAGGGCATGTATATCTAAATCAATGTCAAGAATGTGTCTCTCTTCATCTTTGGCACAGTTCTTTTTGTGCAGACTTCCAATTAGGGCTACTGGTTTACCTGTTTTTTATTATATATTCTAACAATTATGCATACCAACCTTACTTTGGTGACAAAAAAGCCTAAAATTTGTAACCATCCATACATTCAATCTTATTCCAAGGATTTAATTTGGTCTTTAGATCTTAATTCCGTTGGACCCAGAATGGGCAATGCAAATCAGCTTCAGTTGGTTTTATTCGTGTTCTGCAAATTTTTGTGAAATACTGATTCACTCATTCTTATAACAGCCTTTATCCAGCAGTGATATTGAATTTATAGTCATTGTGACTAATTGTCCATCAACATTTTTGCTATAATGCCTATTCGGAGGCACTCGGCTAAGTTTTTAATGTTTGAAATATATCCCTGCTTTTAAAAGGTCATGTATGCATTATATTGTTTAAAATGTGAATGGGGTTACTTTTTCTGGGTTCAGCTGGTGTACTTGGGGGTAGGGTTTATGCAGGCCAGGGCAAGGTCTTTTTTTGCCCCAGAAATTCTGGCAAGTATGAAAAAGCCAATAATTACTTGAAAATCTTTCACAAATGTAAGTGCATTTTTTTACTATTCCTATGCTGAAATCTATTTGATAAAGATTTATTCAGCAGAGTAAAAAATAAAAATAATTAAACCTAAAAATGAAATGATTAATTACTTAGATAATAAAATATGAAGAGGATTTAGCACTTCTGTATTCCTGCCCACGACACTTTATGCGAATGTAACCTTATACAGCACTTGTATCGTGGAGTGCTTTAAACACCACAATACTTTGTAGTAGCAATATCTCAAGACTGTTATTAATTCCATGGTAAAGAGTGGAATTTACCAATACAAGTTATACTTTCAATAGTTTGATGTATAAATTAAATATGATGTTTAATTGCTACAAGGCAATTATATTAACAAAACAAGCACAATTCCTATTTTTAATTTTCCCTTCAGTACCTGTAGATGTTTATGTTCCTTTCAGGTGTTTTGAAATATACTTTTATCTTAACAGCTTTTAGCTTTGTTAACAGTTTTTCCTTTTTTACTGTGATTATTAATATGTTTTACAAGACGTTTGCAAATTAAACAACTCACTGGCAGATTCTAGAGAAGAACTTAGATTACTGTATAATTAAAGAATGGATTAACTCAATGTTAAAAAGCCTTTGAACCCTTAATATAAAAAAAAAAAAAAAAAAATAAACATTCAGCAAAACAAATATTTTCATAGTTTATTAACCCCTTGGCACCAGCGCCTCCCTACCCTTTAAGGGGTTTTAGATGCCGGGAGATGGGGCGGGGTTTATGACAATGAAAATGCAGTGATTGGCTGTCACTACGGTCACATGATCAGAAAGCTCCCGATCACAAACAGCTAATGGGAGCTATCCGTAGCGGTGTTGGGAGAACGCAGGGCTTGTGCTCTTGGCACAGCTGTTTTTCGTAATATTGCACACAAATATGTGGCCATTCGCTGCCAAGGCCCAGCCGTCAAGAGGCTGCATATTTGTGTGCTGTCAGTGGCAAAAGGTTAACGTACAACCAAAGCATCTTTTTAAATCAAAAACTCTAAAATTGCAGTTTTAAAATTGTGCATGAATGCACACTTGCAAATCTATTTTACTTTACATTATCCATATTGTATCTTTCCTACTCTGTCAATCCGCATTAAACGTAGATGGTGAGGGTGGTGCTACCATCTGGGACAATATTCTTTTCAGTGCCTCACAAGATGTTTAGTGTAGGTATTTTTTCTTATTCTTTGCCAAGAATCAGGCTTATACCAGAGCTTTCTATCTCAACCATATTCCTCCCTCTTTCCCACTATTTTATGTATTTGCTAAATGAAGCCGTCTATCATCTGAGAACGGAAAGCACAGGGCAGAACTGGGAGGGGACATGTAATTTTTTGCAGTGTTGGTCTCTGCACCTTATGCAAAAATAGGAACATAATGCCACACTAACAGGGAGGTGTGGAAAGTCTATGGTCTCAGAGCTGTCAGATGCCACAACATCATAGAGTATTCCAGGCCCACACAGCAGCTCTGAAACTGCCTGGAAAACCCACAAGACATCTAGTTTTACAAGTATGTATGCATGCAAATTTTTTAACATTAGGTTTATTCATTTTTTTATTTACTTTTGCAGTTAGAAAAAGAAAAAACTTTAGATCTGTTTTAAACATGAAAACATATGAGTTAAAGGTCAATATGCTTAAAGAAGACATTTTTCCTATACCCAGCTAAGTTCCTATCTCTGCCTTTACATAGCCTGGGATGGTAATTACACCCAGCTACATTTAGGTCCTCTGCAAACACGAATACAATGTCAAACCTCTCAAGTAATGTAATTTTATGAATTCGTGCAATTCCTTTGCATTCGTGAATATTGTTGCTAGTGGCTCTTTTATGTAAAATTAGACTTGTGAGTTCAATGTTGTAACTGCTTTTAAGGTAAAAAAAATAATAATCCGTATGCTTTATCAACCTCTCTACTTTTACAAATGTCTTTTAAATGATTGCACTTTAATGGGTAAAATTACTCAGAATAGAATATGTATTTTTTTGTTTGGCATATGTGAATCAACCCTATAAATAACAATAGTTATTATCACTTAAAATAAATTTCCATTAAAAAACTTACTGAACCTGTCAAAATCTGGCCATACGTTAGTAGGTTTTCAAGTGAATGTTTGTACAAATTTTCATACAAAAATTCTCAGTACATTTCATGACTTGACGATTGTCGCTTGAAAGTATTTCAAAATGTTGTTTGCTTTTAACATTTGATTTTGAAATAAATTGACTTTCCTGAATGAAAACCACATTCATCATTAGAAATGTGTTTGTTCAAGAAAACACCATTAACGATTAGAAAATCGAATTAATGTTCATAAAACTGAAAATTTCAGATAAAATTCCACTGGTGTATTGCCAGCTTAATAGGAGTGAGCAGATTAAATAGGAAAAAGTTGCTATAAAATAGAAATAAACCTTTTTATTCTTAATTTTTCTAAAAATGAGGGGCAGTTGTTTGTTACAAAAACAGGCCCAGCATAGCTGAATGCAGCTTCCATAACCTCAGAAGCTATTCAAATACATGTCAATTCATTTTGCCTAAGTGGCCAAATTTTACCAAAAGCTCATGATTATCCCAAAATGTTCTCTTTTCCTTTGCTGTCTTATTTACACCTATATTTTACACCTTTTATTTTGCAGATTCTACTGCTTTATGCTTAGGGTTTTATTATTACAAAGCTAATATTATCCATCCTGACATAAGCTGATTTATGCAATAAAATAAAATGTTGTTTTTTTTTAAATAGTTTTCCAAGTGTGTGACTCCATAGACACATTTCCTCATTCCCAGGCAAGGAATTGTCTTAAATAATTATTTTTATTTGGAAAAGAAAATCACAAATAGAAACACTTCAAAATATGGAATTTTAAGTTTAAGGGTTGTTTAAACAACTAACCACCCCCATGCCTAACCCTCCTGACTAATTTTTTCTCTAACCCTAAACACACACACACACACACACACACACACACACACACACACACACACACACACACGCATAACTGCTTGGAGAGTTGGACAGTGGTAGTATGCCTCAAGAAAAGGCTGGTCACATCTGTCCAGTAAATCCTCAAAGAGCTACACAGGGCCACTTCTGAAAGCTCCTCTAGTCTGCCTTTCTAGGTTTAGTGAGCTTATAGGGTTGGCATTCGAGGGGGGGGGGGGCAGGGGGTGCTACTGGATACAATAAATCAGGAGGGCTAGGCCTGATGGAATGGGCAACTTTTATTCAAAGCACCCTTACTCTTTTAAGCCTACTCTAGCTGCCTGCATATATACATGCTCACTGTAAAAAAGAAAACAATCCAAGCCAAGAGATCACACCAATGGCAACTAGGAGCGGGAAACAAACTTTTTTTTTTTTTTACTAAAAAGGAATCTCCCGTTACGTTCTCCAATTAATGCCATTAAGACACCTCTTAGCTAGACATAGCTTTCAGAAATATCGCTTTATGTGAGTGATCATGGATTCACTTACATGGATGCTTTAAATTGCTTAAATTTGTAAGCTGAAAGTTTGTTGGTCTGCATGATGTATAACTTTTTATTACTTTGGGATATATTTCCCTATTCAATAAATAAAATGCAATAATACAGAATAATTACTATGAAGTCAACATGCCAAGGATCTTTAATTAACTTGCTACATCTAGCAGTTGACGGCGTCTTAAGGATCAAGCGCATAATTGGGTTTAGCGAATCATGAGCAACATGATATGCCTTGATTATTATTCAAAGTGACAATTTAATAACAGAACAATGAATGAAATCAAGAAGGATCTGTAGAACAACATCAAATGAGCATTGTAAGAATAAAAGCTAGTTTTGAATTTCAGTACACTCTTCAGTACACTCAAGGCTGAGCTTGAATGCTTTTATACAGTCATTAACAGCTCAGTAGTTGCAAAAAAATTAAATATATTTTGAGTGGTGTTTGTATCCAGTTATGAGCAAACTCTATTGAGATTTGAATCACAAAAACCCAATCCAGCTTCACTCTACTTGAGATCCACCACAATTCAGCATCATGATCTGTTTTATAATAAATCCGCTGGTGTTGAAGGCTCCTGAAACATCATTTCTTTAGAGCATGGGTTCCTAGTGAGTGAATGCACTAATAAGAGTTCTCCTAAGATACAGAAATGGCTTGTCACATGGCCTTATAGGTGAACTGAATCATCTAGACATAGTTGCTCAAATAAGGATATATTAAAGATAAAAGTAATTATTTCATGATGGCAGAGCACACCTGCAGGAAAGATACTATATTCCTAAAATAAAAGTGAGGTAATAAAGGGTCCAAAATACAGTAAAACCTTGGTTTGAGAGCGCTTTGCAAGACAAGCACATTTTTAAAATAAATTTTGACTTGATATACAAGCGATGTCTTGATATACAAGTAGCGTCATGTATAAAAAAGAAGAGAGGAGCCTCTAAAGTGTAGCAATATGGTTACATTTAATGAAAGTTCAATATTTAGCAACTCACATGGTTGATGATTAAAACACGCACATCTAAGTATGCAGGCATCTGGGGTAAAGCTGTCCACATAGACCATCCTCTGCACAGCCATCTTCATCATCCCTTCCTCGCTGCACTCCACGAGTGATTCAAAGCCTCACTTTCAGATCACTCTACTGCAGGCTATTCTTCCCGGTCACGATTGCAGACTGACAGTGGTGAGAGTCAGTGGTTCAGAAGATGGTCTATGTGGACAGCTTTACCCCGGATGCCTGCATACTTAGGTGTGCCTATTTTAATCATCAACCATGTGAGTTGCTAAATGTTGAACCTTCATTAAATGTAACCATATTGCTACACTTAGAGGCGCCTCTCATCTCTCTTATATTCTGTAGCTCTGCTAGATTTTGCTTCTAATCCCCTTGGGAAGGCTGCATATTGTGGATGGACATTTTATGGTTACACAACCTATCACATTGCTATAATCTTTGTATATAGACTATAAACTGAAGGACTTGTGGAACGAATCATCTGAGTTTCCATTATTTCTTATGGGGAAATTCGCTTTGATATAAGAGTGCTTTGGATTACAAGCATGTTTCCAGAATGAATTATGCTTGCAATCCAAGGTTTTACTGTATTCACTTACAGCTTCAATTGAGCTCATTCATTTTTTTTGGTAGATAAGCAATCTGCAGGTTCATTCAATCTGGTATGAATTATCATTTACGCTAGCCCATCCACTCATAACTTGTTGTGGGGATAGGAAGATTATCTAGCCAAATGGAGGCTAACCTGAAGGAAAATCTCTATGTGACCTACCATGTTTGTAGAGCATATACCAATTCTTTATTGAGGTAAGAGTCACAACAAGTTCTGGTGCTGCCAGCCTCTGCTTTCATTACAATTTCTGCCTGTCTGTGGCACCCACTACTGGCCAATCTTGTCAAAAATCAGAATTCCAAACATGCCTTTTGTTTTTCAGAAGTGGATTGCCTACAATTTTTCATCTGCAAGGCTTATTGTAGAGTCAAGAATTTCCTACCTCTGTGTTTCTGTCACATTTCTTGCAGGTTGCCTAAAATGAACCTGAATTGGTGGTTCATTTTAATGGAAAAAAAATTAAAAAAAGGATCTATAAATCCATTCACCCATTCAATCAGAATTTAGCCAGTTTACAGTATAGGCAGAGTAAAGAGAGGTGACTGCTAAAGGGTTTATTTACCAAAAGCTTTAATTTTCTAATCTACACTTGACAATTAATAGTTAAGTAAAAAGAATATATAATAATTTGAACATTAGAAATCAGCACAAAACATTCTATGCTTCCTAGCCTAAACAGCTGACATTTTATTTGTGTATTATTTGCTCCTATTTTTTTATAAATAATTTTAATAGGCTTTGGCTTACAAATTCACTGTATCTAGATGTATTTAATGGGGTAAACCTACAATTTATTTTATAAAGAAGTATATAAAATATCTTTAAATACCTTTAAAAGAATGCACAAAACTTGAATGTTTTAATTAACAAAAAAAAAAAAAATGCCTTGAGGCTTGACGTGGCCATGCGGTTATGGGGAATTATTGTGTTTTATTAAAGTGTATCTGTTGACTGCATACAGTAAAGGTAGACATTTTGTAGACCAAAAGTCTTAAAAGAAAAAACAAAATGTACACCTCCATTGTGTGTTGGCAACAGGCACCCTTTTTCAGTGCCTCAATTTCCCTTTCAGGGGTGCCACATGATGTAGCCCTGTTGTCCACCCATGACAACAGTAGAACTTTACTTTTTTTTTTCAATTCCATATCCAGCAAAACATATCTCCAATATTTAGAATTTAGGAAGTCAAATTATTTTTTAAGGTATTTCCTTTTCTTCCAAATGTAGTGTTACAATTTTTTTTTCCTAAGTAATTAGTGTACCAATGAGATTGTATATATTTGTTGATGTACATAGTTAAATGGTGAGATCTATAGTAACAACAGTATTATAGAAAGGGCAGGCAGGGAAAAATACCTTAGGTTCATGCAGCCATGTAATCTGGCCAGTTCCCATTTATGTATTTTTAAAAAATAAATATGCTGTTGTTACAGAATTATTGATAATATATAACAAACATTTCTAGACAATTGCCTTATAATAAATTGCCTTTCTGAGGGCAAAAATCTATTATTTTGTTCTGTACAATAAAGAAGAAGAAGAAAAAAAACAAATAAATATAAAAAACTGCAGAAAGATAGACTGTGAAAAGAGAACAGTATATATTTTTTCCTAATCATGCAAAATCAAGAACTAGATCTTTGTATATGTTCCATTTTAAAAGCAATTTTTGTACATGGACTAAACGTGTAGAAAACGAATATTTGCATTAAATAAAACGTTAAAAAAATCCATGTTGAAAAAAAACTGGACATTTTTAATCTAGATTACAAAATTACCTTTTAAAGTAGTGCAGGTCAACAATTAAAAATAAAAAATATTTCTAGTTTCTTTTCAGGGTTTAAAACATGTTTTGAAAGCCGTCTTGAACAATATGCAATCCAAAAACATTTTTGGTTGAATTATGCAAAACTATTTATCACTAAATTATGCAAGTTATGTAAAAACACTTGAAAGGAAAAATGGTTATTTTAGCCACCAAGGTCTATGTAGGCTTGATGCAATGTTTATATATTTAAGTTTTGCCTGAGGTTGTTAAAAGGCCTTCTATAAGTTAAATTAGACTTGCCAGGTTACACCGCTGCAATACCTATATATTGGCAGGAAAAAGCAGTTTTTCTTTAATGATATGTGGGCATGGAATTTGTAGCATTAAAATCCTATGTATAGAAGACATCCATAGGGAAAGCCACAAAAAAACAAAAAAGAAAACAAGCAGGCTGTTGATTATGTGTGCTATATGTTGTTGGCAAATTGAACAAAATACTTGAGCGTTTTGTATAATTTTCCTTGTGTCCAAAATAATGTGAATTTTTAATGGAGTTTGTGATTTGATACTTGCCTATTGTTAAAGTCAGTATCTCCAGCTTCTGTACTATTTAAATAAAAAAAAAAAAAAAAGAAAATTTTTGAAAAATTGTGTATCTGGCTTTTTGTATGCGCTGACACAAATGTTTGTGAATTTTGAGCTATGGAGAATATATATATTTATTGTACTATAAATGGTTCATGTTTTTATTTTATGTACTTGCACTGGCCTGAAAAAATATATATTGCATTTCAGTATTTGAAAAAAATGTCTGCTCTGGAAATTGTACAAAAATGTTTGTCATTACAAATGAGTACTGTAACAGCCAAACCTCAAAATATTTGTCATGGAGTGTACAGTTTGTGATAATTTTTCTAAAATAAAAAATGAAATATTTAATTCTAATTTAAATTTGTTTCATATGTATTTTAAATAAAGTATAAAGGTATTCCAAACTGATGACTTTGTCCTGCCCTTTTATAGTAAAATGTCCTTTAATGCACTAAAAATGCATAATTAAAGTGAACCTGTACTACATTTTAAACATTAGTAGTAGCAGCTCTGCCTGAGAGGGAATACTACAAGATGCTCATCGCCATTATAAGACAGGAAAAGCCTTTTCTCCAAACCCCCCTGCTCTGATTTATTGTCACTTTGTGACTAGCGCCTGGCTGTGCTACTTTTCATGGGTCAGCTCCATCCACTGCCTCCTCTCTGCCCATTGACAGTGCCTGATTAGCAACTATCTGTCCCCTATTTAGACAATAGAATTTCAGTTGGCAGAGCTTAGTCATGACATGGTGAAGGTTACATCCCACTAATGAAGTCAACTTATATCTGAGAAGGTAATAGGATAAGCGTTTTGGGGTAATAAAATTACTCAACATCATATGGGGTATTTGTTTAGACAGGGCTTTTAAAAATTAAATTACTGCTCCTCTTTAAAAAAAATAAATAAATATTCATCTCTAGGAACATTCTGTGCAATGCTTTTGTGTTATTACAACATTGGAGCTAATCTTTTAATTTCAGCAGGCAGGCACAACCATTTTCTTTGAGGAAGTTAGTACATTAGTCTGTCTTAGTATCTACAGAAGAGAAGTGAGTTAGAATCTGTATATGCTTATATAAAGGTCCTCAAGCACTTCAAAATAGAAGGGTAGAATTAGTCTTTTCCAATTGATTTATTGATGACCTTCTCATTATCTAGAGGAGAACTGAAAAAAAGCTGTTACTTTTTAAAGCGATTAAAGTGTCACTAAACCCTCATCATAAAAAAAACTATCAATAAATGCTTTATTACATGCTGTTCATACCCACTCACTATGAGATGTCACTATGAGATTTGTTTTCTGCATTCTGCAAAAAAACCTGGTTGATCCTGCTGTTCTCTATCTCCACCTTCTGTTCATGTTCCCAATTCAGCTAGGAATTTTGCAGCTCTGGTGGGAACTCTACACATGCTCAAAAAATACTTTATGTGTGTGGGGATGGTTCAAACTAGATAATAGTGCAAGTGGAGTGCCTCATCCCTAAACTGAGCCCACAATATACAAATACATAGTAGGATTTTAAATACCCCTCCAGTGGACACAAATACATAGGATAATGTTAAGAATTATATACATATCTTTATTTCATTCCGGAAAAAAAAAACATACATCATATATGCATGAACATTGATACAACCAATCACCATCCACTAGGGAGATGAAAATTACATAGCATGGTAGTCTTGTAGAGATTAGGAAATTAGGTTAATGCATTTCGCGGAGGCATCCACTTCCTCAGGACCGCCTATCTCTTATATAGGTACAGTTGAACATTAGAATTACTTCTAAGAGAAAAAATACATATGTCGCAATGATGCGAGTATGTTGAAAATGTACCAAAGATGAGGACTTTTTAATCTCAGGCCAATGTGTTAAAAGAAAGGTTTTTACAGAAAGGTTACTCTCCCAAAAAGCTGGATAAGATAGTTGAGGATGTCATACAGAACCCGAAAGAACATTTATTGTGTACAGAGTTGAAGATGGATAATAACAAATATTTAAATCGGTGGAGTGTCATCATCAGTTTTAATGCACAGTATAAGAAGGTGGAAAATATATATATAGAAAGTATCTGTCAAAACTTCTTAATGACCAGGTTTTGGGTCCACTCCTACCCAGGGTCCCAAAAGTTTATTGATAGAAATGTTTGAGAGTAGGGTATACCTTTTTTCAATCAAAGAGGGTTCTTTTCCTGTGTTGGTGTAAGTTGTAAATCTCACTGTAGAAGGAATGTATTTTTGTCAACACAGTGACCCTGTGGGCTACAGTATATACAGTAACTCACGAAAGTGAGTACACCCCTCACATTTCTGTAAATATTTTATTATATCCTTTCATGTTTCAACACTGGAGAAATGACACTTTGATACAATGTACAATGTAAAGTAGTGAGTGTACAGTTTGTATAACAGTGTAAATTTGCTGTCCCCTCAAAATAGCTCAACACACAGCCATTAATGTATAAACTGCTGGCAACAATGTCCAAATTGGGCCCAAAGTGTCAATATTTTGTGTGACCACCATTATTTTCCAGCACTGCCTTAACCCCTTTGGGCATGGAGTTCACCAGAGCTTCACAAGTTGCCACTGGAGCCGTCCTTTACTCCTCCATGACGATATCATGAAGCTGGTGGATGTTAGAGACCTTGCGTTCCTCCACCTTCCGTTGAAGATGCCCCACAGAGGCTCAATAGGGTTTAGGTCTGGAGACATGCTTGGTCAGTCCATCACCTTTACGCTCAGCTTCTTTAGCAAGGCAGTGGTTGTCTTGAAGGTGTGTTTGGGGTCGTTATCATGTTTGAATACTGCCCTGCGGCCCAGTCTCTGAAGGGATGGGAACATGCCCTGCTTCAGTAAGTCACAGTAAATGTTGGCATTCATGGTCCCTCAATGAACTGTAGCTCTCAAGTGCCGGCAGCACGCATGCAGCCCCAGACCATGACACTCCCACCACCATGCTTAACTGTAGGCAAGACACACTTGTCTTTGTACTCCTCACCTGGTTGCCTCCACACACGCTTGACACCATCTGAACCAAATAAGTTTATCTTGGTCTGATCAGACCACAGGACATGGTTCCAGTAATCCATATCCTTAGTCTACTTGTCTTCAGCAAACTGTTTACATGCTTTCTTGTGCATCATCTTTAGAAGAGACTTCCTTCTGGGACAACAGCCATGCAGACCAATTTGATGCAGTGTGTGGCTTATGGTCTGAGCACTGACAGACTGACCCCCCACCCCTTCAACCTCTGCAGAAATGCTGGCAGCATTCATACGTCTATTTCCCTAAGACAACCTCTGGATATGATGCTGAGCACATGCACTCAACTTGTTTGGTCGACCATAACAAGGCCTGTTCTGAGTGGAACCTGTCCTGTTAAACCGCTGTATGGTCTTGGCCACCATGATGCAGTTTCAGGGTCTTGGCAGTCTTCTTATAGCCTAGGCCATCTTTATGTAGAGCAACGATTCTTTTTTCAGATCCTCAGAGAGTTGTTTGCCATGAGGTGTTATGTTGAGCTTCCAGTGACCAGTATGAGAGAGTGAGAGCGATAACACCAAATTTAACACACCTGCCCCCATTCATACCTGAGACCTTTTAACACTAAAGAGTCACATGACAGGGAAAAGGGCTAATTGGCCCAATGTGGACATTTTGACCTAGGGGTGTACTCACCTTTGTTGCCAGCGGTTTAGACATTGATGGCTGTGTGTTGAGTTATTTTGAGGGGACAGCAAATTTACACTATTATACAAGCTGTACACTCACTACATTGTAGCAAAGTGTAATTTCTTCAGTGTTGTTACAATATTTACAAAAATGTGAAGGGTGTACTCACTTTTGTGAGATACTGTATGTCCCTAAGTCCTTTCAGAGAGATGTTAACAAATTTATATGGAAATCCAAAAAGCCTAGATTTCATAGATCCCTGCTGTATAAACCCCAACTATTTGGAGGCCTAGGTCTCCCCGATCTGTGGCACTACTACCTCATGGCGAGACTCGCTCAAACAGCACAGTGGCATGCCCATATAATGGATGTCCCCTGGCTACGATTTGAAACCTATTCCATATTTCCATACCATCTACAGGGCTTGTTGTGGTCTCAATCTATAAGACCCTCTGATTTTGCCCCCTCCAATGGTATTGCATCCCAAACTCTCTGTCTTTGGTCTCTATACAGCAGCAGATTCAAATTAGCCTCTCCGCTCCCACCCCTATACTCTTTCCTTGGTGACCCTGACTTCCCACCAGCTTTTCTACACAGACACCATTTCGACCAATGGCACTCTCCACAATTTCATCCTTAAAGTTAGGCCCCCAGTTTAAATCCTTTAGTCAACTTCAAGCGGATTATGGCTTTTCCCCCTCTGAGTATTTCAGATATATTCAAATTCAACACTTCTTCGAATGTAGGGGCTCACGGTCATCCAACCTCCAATTCCCCCTATTTGAACATATCTGTGAGTCCCAGTCTAGAGATAGGGGTATTATCTCACGTATTTATCAATTCCTTAATGAAATGCAACTCTCAGAAAAATCTAAACTGATTTTACAATGGGAAAATGAACTTAACCTCACTTTCACACCCTTTGAATGGGGGGAAATGCTAGATAACCTGCTGAAAGCTACCAGATCAGTCAATGCTTGTGAAACTGCAATCAAACTACATACTAGATGGTATATGACACCTGCTAAACTCCACACCATTTATCCTACGGTTTTTCCCAGGTATTTTCATGGTTGTCAAGAGATAGGCTCCTTTACTCATACTTTCTAGGGCTGTCAATACCTCCAAAGTGTCTGGCAGAAAGCTACCATGATTTCATCATCAATTTCAGGTCACCCCATCTCGTTAACATTACCTATGTGTCTTCTGTTTACTTCAGTCCCCGGTGTTCCTGTTCCTCATATGAGATTAATCCACACGTTATTTGTAGCTATCCAATGGGTGATAGTGCTAAACTGGCATTCCTTCATTGTTCCTTGGTCGCAAGTACTAACCAGGATGGAGATGATCAAACTTGCAGAACGTATCCACCATACTTTGTATGATACTATGCACCTCTATCATAGGAAATGGGAGTACTGGAACCCCTTTCTGATGTAGCAGCTGTATGTCTTTATTTCCCTCATGGTCTCTAATTGTGATTCCTATACTTTGCCAAAGGTTATTTGCGATAATCCCATTTTGATGCTTTATTTTCTGCAATGTACTCTGATACTTGTTTCTTGCTCATTGTCATTGTATACATTGTTCAAATTTTGTTTGTAAAACTTTCTTCCAATAAAAACGTTTGTAATCAAAAAAAGATATCAGAGGAAAATATATAGTAGTTAATATGCAACATCTCCCGATATGTGGATGGATGAGGTATGTGGTTATACAAAAAAAACCTGGTACATACCCTTAGAGACAGAGAGTGTGCCATTTACCAAGGGATCACTTTGTAAATGGCACACTAGTTTTCTGTTTGACCCCAACATATGAGATCATCACTGGGCATGTAACAGGCCTTTTTGTATAACCACATACCTTATCCATCCACATGGATGATGCATATTATCTACTATATATTTTCCACACCAACCATATAGGTGAAACTTGAGTTGAGGTCAGGGCTATGTACAGAAAAGTCAAGCTTCTCCATCTCAAATTAGCTCATCCATGTCTTTATGGACCTTGCTTTGTGCACTGATCCAAATAATTTGTTGGAGAGTCCAACATCAGTTCCTGACCTGACAAATGCACTTCTGGAAGAATGGTCAAACATTCCCATAGACACACTCCTAAACCTTTTGGACAGCCTTCATAGAAGAGTTTGAGCTGTTATAGCTGCAAGGGGTCGCCAACACAATATTGAACCCTATAGACAAAGACTGGGGTGCCATTAAAGATCATGTGCATTTAAAGGCAATACTTTTGACAATATAGTGTATATGCATTTTTGAGGGATAGTGTGCTCTGGAGGCTGCCCGCATCCCCTTGGCAGGGACCAACCAAAGAGCCTTAAGCCCAAGTGAGGTGGGAGGGCTTCACCCTTTACCCGGGTAAGACTAAAGCATGGAATCGGGCCAGGAGTGGCCGATTGCACCAGCAACGGATGGCTGTCACAGTGCCTCCCCTGGTGTGCACAGCATCTCCACATCATATTGTGGCGACCCAGAAGTGACCCAGCCCCCTATGTGTCACCTCCCGTCCTCCCTGTGAGAACGATGGGAGACAATCCCAGAAGTGACGCATCCAGCAGTGATCGCGAAAGAAAAAAAATTAACTATTAAATATAATAATAATAATAAAAAGGAGAGAGGGGGGGGGGAGAAATAAAGGGGAAAAACAGGTAATACTCTCCCGTACCATTTGGGGGCATACAAACTATAAACAAAACATATATGTGGTACAGTTTGGAAGTGGCAGTGAAATATAAATAAAAAATCTCTCTATGCAGACAGTTCAAAATCCTGTCCATCCCTCAAAGAAAAGCTGCAACACTAATGGCATTGTTTGGCCCGAGGGTTTGTTTGCTTGTAAATAGGGATGGGCTTTATGTTCGAGTCAAACGTAAGTTCGACTCGAACATCAGCTGTTCGTGTGTTCGCCGAACACACAAACAAATGGGGCGCTCAGCGGGAAGTTTGCAGTGCATTGATTGCTGATGATTGGCCAAAGCATGCACCTGACCTGTATGCTTTGGCCAATCATAGCACAATTTCCTGTCAGAGCCATGATTGACCAAAGGCAGGGTGCCTTTAGCCAATCATGGCTCAGGGGCTAAGTCCACCCCCAAACACTATATAAGGCTGTTGCTGACACAGCAGCCGTGTATAGTGAGTTATAATAGAGATTAGTTAGTGGATAGTGTGTTAAGTTTAGTTTAGTGCAGTCAGTGTAGTGTACAGGCATATCCTATTTTTAAGATGTATAGATATGTTGTAGTCCTGGGTCCCCTCTCGTGCTCCCCAGGTTTTTTTGTCCCCGTCACTTATAGTTTGTGAGCAGTGCCATGCCAAGCTGACCAAGATTTCCCATAGACACCAAAGTCAAAGACGGGGAGCAGTGCCATGTCAAGCGTACCAATATTTCTCTTAGACACCAATGTCAAAGACGGGGAGCAGTGCCATGCCAAGCTGACCAATTTTTCCCATAGATGCCAATATCAAAGACGGGGAGTAGTGCCATGCCAAGCAGACCAATATTTCCCATAGATGCCAATGAGCACTGAAAGCTAAAAAATTGGTCTCGGCAGGAAGGGGTGAAAGTGCCCTGTATTTAAGTGGTTAACCCTAACCTAATAGGAACCCTAAGACAGAATAAAAAAAGAAAAAATCATTGGGTCCCCCCCCCCCAAAATCTATACCAGGCCCTTTGGGTCTGGTCAAACAAAAAGGGTTAAACTGGGAATAGAGACTAGACCCAGACAACCAGGCGGTTATTAGCAGGGCCGAAGACTTGCTGGTGGTATAGTAATAAAGTTTTTATTGGAATTTACATAGAAAAATTACAAAATACTGAGTGCCATAAGAACATGTGTGCACCTTTCCCTTACCCACCATTAAAGCACATGCCATTGTATATAAGTCTGGATCGGCTGGATGATCAAGTACCCTACACATCTTGAAATGGAATAAACAAAGTCTATAATGCAGATAAATAATAAAAAGGGAATCAGCGCTCCTGATAAAAAAAGCAGCTAGCAAAACATTTTTAAAATATACATACACAAGAATACAAGAATAAAAAGAATAATGCAGCGCTGAAAAAGGTATAACAATGGAGAACTATCTCAAATAAACATTATATGATATAAAAACGTCTCTTGTGATATAAGTTCATAAAATTAATGTGATGATATTCAGTGGGTGTAGTCCAGTGAACAAATGGAAACAATTGCTGTCCTATAATCTAGACAGCATTTGGCTCTGGTGAGTTTGCATTTCACTTGTTTTTGGTGGTGGAGAAATCAATTCCTTTTCATCATTGTTTCCATTTGTTCACTGGACTACACCCACTGAATATCATCACATTAATTTTATGAACTTATATCACAAGAGACGTTTTTATATCATATAATGTGTATTTGAGATAGTTCTCCATTGTTATACCTTTTTCAGCGCTGCATTATTCTTTTTATTTTTAAAGTCTATAATGCATTGCAGACTAACAGAGAAAACCTCACTAAGAAAAGTCCCGCACAAAAAGCATCCAGAGTGGGATCAAGGTATACTGTAAAAACCAATAAGGCTGTAGATCGAAATATCAGGACAGACAGTAAGTATATGTCCCCAAATGGAAATAAGAGTTTGTATCCCTAAACCATATCCATTAAAGTCATATAATGGTTCATGGATGGATAAGATCTTGCTTACCCCCTAAAGAGATTCCTGTAGTCTGAAGTACCAGATGCCGTTGTCTTTTCAGGTAAGTTTACTGTATATATTTAGGGATCTTCCCTTATTTCAACATTCATCCAAAATTCAGACTTATACATATGCAGGGTTCAAAATCATCAACAGCTATCGCTGTGGAAGTCCGTTGTAGGAGGGGGAGGGGGGGGGAGAGAATGGAGCCAGAGGATAGCGGCACACTTCTTGAACAAATCATCCTGCTGTTATTGATAACATCCAAGTCCAGTGGCAGTTCCACCCAAGACAGGACAAATTTTTTCAATGCACTGATATTATAGCCGACCGCTAGAGACCCGACAGTCTGTTCAGTAGTATCCACTGACCTTTTCAATCAAGCGGCAATTTTTCTGGTGGCTCCTGGTGGCTCAAGTAAGCTGTGCTGTGCCATGCTCCATTCCAGACCAAGTGCAGCTGCTCATAGCTGTTACCCGCTGTGGCTGTAATCTCTCCATCAGGCAACTTTTGTTACCAGCGGTTTAGACATGAACGGCTGTGTGAGGGAACAGCAAATTTACACTGTCATACAACCTGTGCGCTCACTACTTTATATATTAGCAAAGTGTCATTTCTTCAGTGTTGTCACATGAAATGATATAATAAAATATTTACAAAAATTTGAGGGGTGTACTCACTTTTGTGAGATACTGTACATCGTACAGATGCGCTACTTTACAGGCACATTACGGGGACCCCCCCCGGCATGATATTTAATGCATTTTTTTCATTTTTATTGTTTCACTTTAAGCATCATTAAAATCACTGCTCCTGTAAAAACGATAGTTTTAAAAAAAAATGTTTGCATTGATACATGTCCCCCATGGCAGTACCTAGGTCCCCATACACTTGGTATGGCAATAACTTGCATATATGCCTTTAAAATGAGAACTTTTTCATTTTTGTGTCCCATAGACTTTAGTTTGCATGTTCGCTAGAAATTTTTCCCTGTTCGAGATGTTCTGGTGGGAACCGAACACTCTGCCCATCACTACTTGTAACGATCTATCTTGCCTCTACTTGTAATATCTTTTTATTAAAATTCCCACCTTGTACAGGGGGGGGGGTGTATTCTAGATAAAGCTTGGAATTTCAGAGGGTCAGATTTATGTTTGTGGTGGGTAGCAAAATGTTTTGGAATCGGTTAATTGATAATAATGCATCAGCTATCCAAAACATGATTTTTAATCCGTCTCCAAAAGTTTATTTTTGTTTATTCAATGTAGTAGCTACCACACCCACATGTGAGTAGGTGTACTACCCCCATTGTATCACAGTTTACGAAGTGTGCTGCACCTAATTGATTGCCATTAAGTAGTTAATTTGCTTTGCCTTGTTTAATATCCTAGAAATATGAACAATTGCCACACTTAAAGGTGCCCAGTGGAAGAAATCCACATGGGTCCCTGCCCTTATTCCTTGAAAAATGACTTAATGACTCCTTGAGAAGGGACTAATTTTTTCTAAAAGTGATGTGAGGCTGTAGATCAACAAACAGGCTAGTATTGGATCATCTTGTAAGAGTTCCAATTGGGCCTGTAAGATCTTTCCCAGCTCTTTTTTTTTTATTTGGTAAATCTCGTGATTGGTCAGATTCTTTGTGAGTCTGTGCTCCTTTCTCCTTGAAATTACAATAAATCTCTAGGATTATTTTAGCCTGGTTGTACATTTTTTTTAAAGAGGTGTAATCGCTACAGTTACATTTGGATGATAGTATTGACCCTTGGGTAAAGAATTAATGAGATGGGGGGGGTGCTTTTAAAGTGGACTTGCGGTAAAGGTCCATACTAATGTAACTATCTATACCTTTCTTGATATAAAGATCAAGAAAGGGAAGACAGTCGTTGTGCCATGCCAGCATAAAATTCAAGTTAAAATTGATGTTCAATGCCTCAACAAAAGCAATCAAAAAGTCACTGGGTCCCATCCAGAAAATCAAAATATCGTCAATATATCTGCTACACAAAAATACATGGTGTAAATAACATGACAACACTTCTGAAGAGAACACGTGACACTTACCACCCACCCCCCCCCCCCCCCAGATATAGGTTCACGTACTGGAACAAGTGCATCAAATCTTCTACCTCCTGTGCAATGTCTGGTGAGCCTCAAACACACAGCACCAAGCCTATGAGGTCTCTGTAAACCTCCATGTAATCCATACCAAAAAAGAGAAAGGGTTGTGCTATGGACATCGGCTCAAACATTGTTTTATTGTAGCATATAAACAACAGTCACATAAAAAGGCAACGCATTTCGGCCATCAGCCCTTATTCATGGCTAACACATAAGTGACACAAAACAGCTTAAATAGTGTAGACTAAATCACATAGTTAACCTAAAGGGTCACATGACCAGAAAAGGGGTGGTGGCAAACATCAAAACATACAAAAGAAGAACACTATAAGCATACAATTTGACTGAATGTGTATAAAATCATGTATCACAAAGATAAAAAAGAAACAGCATTAAATATACTAAAAAAGTATAATGAAAAAGTATACTGGAAAAGTATATACCTCTAGATATCTGTTTCTATTTAAATGTATTTTGTGTGTGTTGGATGGTCAGCCTGGCTTCTACCTAATAAAAAGTTTGTGGTTTGTGTGATACCACACAACACATTTATGTATCTATTCAATATTTATTATATGCACTTGTTTGGGTTTATTCATTATTTTATTATATTTGTGTTCTAGAGCCCTTTGTTTAACAAAGTGTGGGAACATTTTGAATGTCAGAAGCCGCATTGGCTTTTTACCTTATCCTTTTCACCAATGGAGTATAGGGAAAGCGGAGCTAAATAAATTTGGATATGTGTGTATCAGATACAAATACACATCCCTCCCTTCTATGGCTAAGGCCAAGAGGGATGCGAGTCTGTAATCTCATATTGTCTTCATGCACATCCCTGAAGTGTTTGGATATGGTGGAAATGTTTTTAGTATTTTTATTAATACTAACCCAGTAATGTTCTGCAATGTGGGAACAAAGTGGAGGAATCGTACAACCAATGTATTGCAAACTACACACAGTGCATTGGATTAGATAAACAACATAATCTCTACCATAGTTGAGGTATTCCTGTAGTATTTTGAACTCTTCCTTAGTGTTGGCAGAAACAAAACGCAGGGACACAGTATGTGTGCAGCAATATCTACAAGTCTAAAATCCACATTTATAAGAACCCCTGATTTGATAACCACATTTTTTCTTGGAGATAAAAGGGATGTAAGTGTAGGTGCGTGACGACTGGAGACACTAGCACCATTGGATAAAACATCATATAAGGTTTTATCAGAATACAGAATAGGAAGGTTCCGCTTTATGATGTTAGTGATTTGATGATATTCAAGTGAGTATGACGTGACAAATAGGGACGATCGAACGGTTCGGGTAGACCATCGGTTCGACCCGAACATTGACTGTTCGAAATTCTTTTTGCGGAAAAAGTTCGGAATTCGGCAACCAGAACCGACCAAAATGCAATGGGACAGGAACTGGGCTTTAAAAGCCAGTGATTGGACCAGAACCATCATTAAAAGCCAATTGAGGGGGCAGGAGGATGCTAGGAATGTGATTGGAGTGACTAGGGGGTCCAGAGGCCAATCAGTAGTGAATACGCCCCCCAGTATATAACATAACCCTGCCAAATCTCTAGCACTGTAATACAGGGGCTGTGGAAGAGAGTGGAAGCAGTTCTGTTACTCCTGCTGCAAAAGTGTCATTTAGCAATTATTAGTCTGAGGAAAGGGATATCTAGTGTAGTTAGGGTACTATTTTCCACTATAGTTAGATTCAATAATCTAGTTTCTGTAGGGAAAGTGTTAAGTGTCAGGGTGACCGTGGTGTAGTGTAGGGTGAACTGACTCTGACTGCTATGGCAGGGTGACCAAACTCTTCCATGTCAGGGTGACCGCCATAGAAAAAAGATCAATTGTCTTAGAATTGCAGTAGAGGAAGCATATGGCTCCGCTCCTTTCACACCTGGCCGTTTTTGTTGTAGGCGTTTATTGGGCTTTTTTGTGGACGTCTTTGGAGGCAGGCATGACATCTGAACTTCTGTGTAGGGGTATATATACACACACACATATATGTATATATACACACATATAGGTGTGAAAGTAGCGGAACCCTATGCCTGTGCTAATGAAATTATTTGCAGGCATAGGGCTCCGCTACTTTAACACCTATATGTGTGTATGTGTATATATACATATATGTGTCTGTGTATATATACCCCTATACAGAAGTTCAGATGTTATGCCTGCCTCCAAAGACGTTGGATAATAAATCTGCTTACTGTTTGTCAGCTGCAACCTCAAAACCTCTCTGAATGGACCACCGAGGATAACCTCTGGATTCAAGCCTGTTCCTAATTACTTGGCATTCATTAATGAAAGAAACCAGTTTCTTCTGGCTCAAGTAAACCCACCTACGGAATGGCCTTTATAGTATGGGCTGGATGACAACTACTGGCCAGTAAAGTGGTATTACCCACGGTGGGTTTACAAAAGGTTTTAGTGGAAACAGTTTGGGGAAAGGGATCACCTTCCAAGGTGACATCAAGTAAATCCATGACTCTGTTGTGACACTTACCAGTAAACTTTAAATTAAGATCTTTGGCATTTACGTGGTGTAAAAAAGGTGTGATATCAAAAGTAGCGTTATCCTTAACCCAAATGATAAGCAGGTCATCAATGAATCTGCCATACCAAAATAAATTGCTATGAAATGGATTAAGATGGGAAAAAATATCAAATTCCTCACACCGACCCATATAAATATTTGCCAGGGGTGGAGAAAATTTGGCACCCATAGATGCACCACACAATTGCAAGTAATAGGTATTGCCAAAAAAAAAAAGTTGTGAGTCAAAAGAAAATCTATGCATCTTAGAAGATAGTCCTGAACTACTAATGTTTAGGAACTATACTTCTGGAGGTGAGTTTTACAGCTTCTAACATCAGTAAGTGGGATATGGAAGAATACAATGCAGTGACATCCAAAGTTATGCAGACTAAATCATCCGTCCACTTTGCATTTTGGAGTTCATGTAAGACATGTCCTGTGTCACGGATGTAACCTGGGAGCCTCTGGATGAGGGGATGAAGATGGAAATCAACCCATTTGCCAAGGGGCTCCAAGAGAGAGCCAATGGCAGCCACAATTGGACACCCCTGTATAGGGACTTGGGGTTTGTGTAATTTAGGAAAATGAAGGAAAGCAGCAGTGATGTACCCTTAAAAATTCAGTGTTCTTTGCATTGATGTACGATGGGGCACAAGTGGTCCCCATCACCACTCCCTGCACCTGAAGGTAGTGGGAGCTGAAGGTCCCACCTCTACACTTTTTTCCCCCAAGAAAATTGAGCTCATATGGACCCACCTGTCATGGGGAAGGCTTGAGTATAAAGCCTCTACATCTACAGAGGTGATGATGGATTCCGATGGAACATTCATGCCATCCAGAATGTTAAGGAGGTGAAGGGTATCTTTTTTAGGTAGGTGGGGAGGCTGTTTACATGGAGGCGAAGATAGTCATCAACTAGACGACTGGCTTAGTGGGTCAGAGGTCCTATTCTAAAGAAGATGGGCCTACCTGAGATTTATTTTCTGTAAAAAAAAAACCTGGGAAATCCTGCTGTTCTCTATCTCCAACTTCTGTCCATGTCTCCAATTCAGCTAGGGATTTTTTCAGCTGTGGTGGCAACTCTACACATGCTCAGTTTTCAGTGAGTTTCTATGCTGAGCATTTTCTCCTATCACGTCTGAGCAGCCCATGCGACTATAATCACACATGTGGGCATATACACAGTGGTAAATGACAGCCTACTCCCTCCCTCCTCCTCCATGCCCACTAACCAGGTAAACACAATGGGGGAGGGATATTACTTGTAGATTAATGGAGACTTCACCACCCTCTTATTTTAAGACACAGGCTGGAGGGGCATGACCAGCAGCAGAGGACTAGGAGCTCCTCCTGTTTACGTTTTTCTGCAGACAGGCTGGGAAAGTCCTGGGTCACGTGACAGTTGTATATCGATTAAGAAAATGATACTTTAATTTTTTTATTAAATAATTACACTGCCATTTTCTTTTACAAAAAAATGTTTTATTGAATGTCAAACATAGGCATACAACAAGTCTATGTGGATGAATACAATAGAAAAATGGAACACATCAACAAAAATAGAAAAGTGCATGAGAAACAAATGCAAGACATGACTGTACCAAAGATGTCATAACATATGTATACAGGTAATAAAGGACAAATGAGTAGGGACAAATAGTCCCCCACCTGCAGGTAGCAAACATTGCTTTTCCCTTCAAGCAAATGAGGAGGGCATAAGAAACATACCGAGGGAAAAGATGAGGAAAAAAAAGAAAGTAACAACAAAAAGGGTTCCACTGACTATGAGTAGACATAATCATAGAACGTAAGACACAGAACGTGCCAGGACAAAGTAGACACAAAGGAAGAAGAAGAAGATGGAGCAAGAAAAGAAAGAAGGAGAAAAGGAAGAGAAAGGAGGAGGAAAGGAGAACAAGAGGGCAGAAAGGGGAGAGAAGGAGGAGTAGGTCCTGTGGGGCGAGCATCCGGGGAGCATTTAAATGGAGATAAGTGCAACTTGGAATCTGGATGGAGTAACATATGAAATCCAGGGATCCCACACCTTAAGGAATTTATCATGGGAATCAGTGGCTATAGCGGTTAGCTTTTCATTGGTCAGAATGTCATTCATGCGGTTCTTGACTGTCTCAAAACTGAGGAGGGGGGTTTTCCAGGACCGGGCTATAGTCCGTTTCGTAGCAGTAAACAGATGCTGGGCCAATAGGCGTTGTCGACGTGACAGTTCTATTATAGGTTTACATAAAAGAGCTTCATACGGATCCTTTTCAAGTTAAGATGAAAAATATTACGACGCAATGTGTAGATCCAAAGTCTACACACCTTAGGACAGGTCCACCAGATGTGCGCCATTGTCCCCTCATGGGAGCATCCCCGAAAACATAAGGGAGAGTAGGTTGGTATAAATTTGGCCAGTCTAGAAGGGGTATAATACTATCTGTAAAACACTTTACGGTATAGGCATTTTCTAAGATTATGACATTACGGGGACATTTTGAGAGAGCAGTCGTCTCCCCAGTTCCGCCTCCCATTGGGAATGGGAGGCGGAAAGTGAGGGCTTGTCACAAGAAATTATAGAGGCGTATAAGAGCGATATAAGCCCAGTGAAATGGGGCCTAGCCCTGCAAAGGCTTTCGAAGGGAGTTAACGTATAGGGCAAGGGTTTGGATTTGATAAGCTGCTGCAAAAAGTTGCAAAGTTGAAGATATCTGTAGTGTTCACGCAAGGGGATATCGTGAGAAGATCTGAGAACACCAAAAGGAATTATCCTAGTGGGGGTAAATAACGAATGGACATCCCTGAAGCCATGGTCCATCCACCAGGAGAACTGCCAAGGGTTCTCAAAGCCAGGCTGGAACATAGGGCATGGGAAAAGGTGAGGGGAGATTAGATTGGCCGAGTATTTGACAGAGTCCCAGAGACGAAGAGAATGGAGTAAGCATGGTTTGAGGTGCGGCGGGTGGTGCCTCAGAGGGAGCCAGGGCACAGAAGTATGGGGGATTGGATGGGAATCAACTAGATCAATCGTGACCCACATTGGCATTTGAAAGGTGTCATGTAAATGGGGTAGCAGGGCAATTGCCACCGCGATATAGTAGGCATGCAGATTGGGGACTGAGAAACCACCAGATATCTTACCCGCATACATAATTTTTTTATTAATATGAGGTCTAGAGGAACCCCAAATAAATTTCAGGAGTTTGCGCTGATGGATACGCAGGATATGCGATGGGATAGGGACTGGTAGTACCCTAAAATAATGCAACAGTTTCGGAAGGTAAGTCATACGTACAGCAGTAATTCTGCCAAACCAAGACAAGGACAGGTGGGACCAAGAGGAAAGCAGATCAGTCGATTGCCGAAAAAAGGGTGGGTAGTTGACAGAGTATAGATCGTCATAAGCCGGTGAGAGCTTGACCCCCAAATAAGGTAAAGTATTATGCCACTGGAAAGAGAAGGCCGATTTAAGGGCCTCGATATCAGCGGGGGGGAGGGTTACCAACATTGGCTTAGACTTGGCAGGGTTAATATGCAGACCAGAAAAGGTAGCGAATGAGTCTAAAATGGCCAAGAGGTAGGGCAAGGTAATTCTAGGGGAGGTGAGGGACAATAGAATGTCATCCGCGAACATGGATACTTTATGTACTGAGCCCGCAACCTTGATACCGGAAATATCGGGGTGCGAACGGATAGTCTCTGCTAACAGCTCCAAGGCCAGGATAAATAGGAGAGGGGACAAAGGGCACCCCTGGCAGGTGCCCCGTCCAATGGAGAAGGGGGACAATTTGAACGCATAATATTTGATTTTGGCCCGGGGGGAGTCATAAAGAGCCGCCAACCAGGACAAAAATGAGGAACCAAACCCATAATGGCGGAGGACAGTCATAAGATAAGGTGAGGAAAGGGTGTCAAAGGCTTTAGTGACATCTAAGGACAGCAACATAGCAGGTAACTTACGCTGATGGGCGAGGTGTTGGAGTTGTAAGATCCTCCTAACCGCTTCGCTTGCCTGGCGTCGAGGTACAAAACCTGGTCTTTTTTGATCAGGCGGGGAAGAAAAGAGTTTAACCGGGTGGCCAAGATTTTGGTAAGGAGTTTCATATCGATATTGATAAGAGATATAGGGCGAAAGTTGGCCCAGGAAGAATGATCCCAGTCCGGCTTAGGTATCATAATGATGTTAGATGTCAAGAAGTCCGGGTCAGAGGTTGGCCACTCTTAACCACATTATACATCGCCGTTAGAGGGGGAGTCAGTACTGAGGCAAATTTCTTATAGTACAATGCAGTGAAGCCACCCGGGCCCAGTTTTTTGCCCACCTTCAATTCCTTAATTCCCTGTAACACCTTAGATTCCTGGATATCCCATTCCATAAGTGTCCTATGGGATGCAGAAAGAGTGGGAAGCGTGATATGGTGCAAGAAGACTTCCGCAGCCTGAGAGCCATCCTGCGCAGGGGCAGAGTACAGTTTGGCGAGGCGACTGCGAAATTCCTCCAGGACCCGAAGGGGGTTACTTGTGAGGGTGTTATGGCGAGTGCGGAGGGTAATAGGGAACAATTTAGGGGCAAATGTCCGCAACCTGTTGGCCAGCATGGCATTTGGCTTGTTAGCCTTGGCGTACCATAATTAGTGGGATCAGCGCAAGGTCCGCTCCGCTTTGTCAGTAAGACACAAATCTAACTCTGCACGGCACTGGGCCAACAGCCTGTGGTTGGCAGAGGTGGGGAATTGATTAAAAGTTGCGGAGAGTTGTTCCAGGCAGGACTCTAGTGTCTGTTGTAGCTGTTGCTGTTCCCTTTTACGTTTAGACGCTATTTGGATAACATGACCCCTTAGAACTGCCTTGTAAGTTTCCCACAGGGTCACTGGGGAAGAGACCGAGCCCTTTTAAGAGTAAAGTATTCATTCGATGCCTGCAAGAGCTATACCTGAATGTCCTGAAAAGATAAAAGGGAATCGTTCAAAATCCAAGAGGGGCGATGGGGCCGACACAGGATAGACTCACACGCTACCAGGACCGGGTCATGGTCAGACCAGGGAACAGCCAATATAGAAACCGGGGGAAGATGTTGTCGCAGCATAAATACATGATCTATACAAGAATGGGAGCGGTGAGGATGAGAATAATAAGTAAAGTCCCTGTCAGTCGGGTGCAATTCCCGCCTTAGATCTACAAAGTCAGAGGAATTGTAACAACAAAAACGGGTATAATGGCGCTCCCGGACACAAGGGCACCAGGACAAAATAGATGCTGCTCGGAATCTTAAAACATTAAACCTTGTTTATTAAAATAAGTTAAAAATGTGCTCCTTGACGGAAAAACCAGTGGTATGCCAAGGGTGCAGCAGACAACAGTCAGATGTAGAACCGGTGAAAATACCTCAGATCAAGGAGGACCCAGGAGCGGGGGAGCGACGTCTAGCCACCTGCAAAGCCTGGAAGGTGTAGCGCTTGTCGGTGGAATTGTCAGCTTCGACCAACCCGGGAAACCTCTCCGCTGATGTGCCTCCGGCCCGGATGGTGCCTGGGATGTGGAGGGGAGGGGGGGGGAGTGAAGTACTCGACCCCTACAGACAGCTTCGGTACCGGATGGTACACCCCCGAGGCGGCGGCGGCCGCTACTCCTCGGACCCGACTGACCTAGGCGCCGGATGATGACGTCACCGGGCGCCTGGCGGAGACATGCGCACCGAGGGCTGCTGCACAGATGTAGCTCTACGGCCGCCGGAGGGGTGCAGAGGCAGCGCACCAACGGCTGTGCTATACGACTGGCTATACAACTGGCGGAGCTGATGTAGGAAGCCACGGATGGAGGGGATAACATGTTTCGGGCCAGGCCCTTCTTCAGATCTCCTGTGGCTGTCAGGCAGGGGGAAAATTTAATGGATGTACAGAGGAAGAGGCGTTGCCCCCCGCTCTCTGGCTCCACCTTGACAAAACACAAACACAATGATAATGATAAATACAAAACAAAAACTAAACAACCAAGATTGAAGTGTGGATGGGTGTTACAACCATGTGGAAAAAATTGTATATATGTACGTCAATATTAAAATAAAAATATAAATAAAAAAAATATATAAATAAAAAATAAAATAAAAATAAAAGTAAAATTAATAATAAAGATAAAGTGAAATGAGAAATGAATGATTGGTAAATAAATGAAAAAAAAAAAAGGAAAGATAATTTAGATCTACCGTCCGGGTCCACTATTTGTTTAGTGAAATGAAAAGGAATAGTCTCACGGATTGCAATCAGTATCCCCCGCTGCCTCGTTGGGCCATTTGCTAGAAACACCTGGGGATACTGAGCGTCAAAGTACCTGGGGTGAGAGGAGGAAGAAAAATGGGTTTCTTGAAGGCAAGCTATAATGATATGTTTCCATCTGAGGAATTTAAAAACCCCACAGGACCTAGGGAAAGAAAAAGAGGGGAGGAGAGAAGAGAGGGAGAAGCAGCAATAGAGAAAAAAGTAAGGGTTGCAAGGGAGAAAAACACGAAGAGGTTAGAGAGGACATAAAAATGGTAGCATTGGTAAAGCAAAAAATGCATCAAGAGGTGGACCATGATCCTGGGCAAGATCCGACTCAACAGGGGGGCAGTGGTCCACCGGACCCATCTGTCTATTAAATAAAGAGGAGGGAAGAGTACCTGGGTACTCAACCATGCAATGTACAAAATGAGCACTGCAGCAATGATCAATCAAGTAGAAAAACATCAAAAGTCATAAAGAAGATAACAACTTGGTATATATAAAAAATGGTCAGGATGGCTAGAAAAAAAAAAAGCAGCAATAACCGCAAAAATGCCCAGCCATCTAGTGCAAGAGTTCCCCAGACCCCCAGAAAACTAAGGGGCCACAGAGAGGGCAGCCAACCCAATGTTGGACCCCCGGCAAAACAAACAAAACTATATTAGTAACACCAGAGGTGGGTTAGAAATATGTCCACGGGAGCCGGGTAGGAGGTCCTTACAAGACGGGGCTAGGCCCGAGCAAAAATAAAAACCAAACCAAGTGAGGGGCCAAAAAGTGTCATTTTATGGGAACATCCCGAAAACGGTGGGCTTGGAGGGAGCGGAGGGCTTGAGAGCCGTGATGACATCACTGGGACAGCTGCTTGGGCGGGGAGGACAATGGCGGGGCACCGAAGAGGACAATGTAGAGGCCATCTGGGAAGAAGGAAGATCCAGGTTCAGCTCCTGAAAATGGCGGCGTAGATCAGCCAGGGAGAAAACTTGTCGGAATTGTCGGCCCTGGAAGGAGAAAGAGAGCTTAAAGGGGAATCCCCATCGGTATTTAATGTTGTGAGTCTGTAGGACTTGCAGGTACGGCTTCAGGGATCCGCCTGGCTATGGTGACTGGGGAGAGATCAGCAAATAGTTGCAGGGAGTGATTGTGAAAGGAAAGATCAGGAAGGTCCCTAGCTGCTTGTAGCAATCTTTCCTTGGTATGGTAGTAGTGGAACTTTATAATAATGTCCCTTGGGGGGCCTTCTGAAGGTTTGGGCGCCAAGGATCTGTGAATCCTATCGAATTCCAGGCATTCCAGCTCCTGAAAAAAGGCTGTGGCATTGCCCTGTAGATCAGTAATGACCTTTGGGAGCCTGCGGATGCGGAGGTTGTCTCTGCGGGCCCTATTCTCTTCATCCTCCAGTTTGTCACGGAGAGTATTTAGTTCCCCAGTCAGTCTATCGACTTCATCCTCATGGCCCTCTAAAACTGTAGTGGTCAAGTCCATTCTCTGTTCTAGCTGATTGGTGCAGTGGCCTATCTCTTTGAGGCCCTGCTTGAGGTCAGAGGACAGTTTGGGGGAGGCCATGGCGATTTTGTCCCAGACTATGGCACGAAACTTAGTCAGCAGGGCGTCTGGATCAGGGGGAGCGGGGCTTACCAAGTCCACGGGGAATTGCTGCAGTCTGTCCGCCAGGGAGGAGGAGAGCCGCGTGGTGTCATCTGGCTCCGGAGGTTCGGGTGCCATCTTGTCCCTCCAACTGGTCTGGGAGGATTTCGGCTGGGATCGCTGTTTCTGCCCGTATTTAGACGAGTAGCGCATACCCTCCGGTGCTTGGTGATGTCTGCAATCAGGTGAGGTAACAAGGCTGTTGCTAAGGGGAGGCAGTGCTTGAGAAGCCGGATGGACGGTGTCCGGTGGCGCGGAGCATGGAGTTCAGGCGGCTATCTTCCGTGATCGCGCGCATGCACCCCAATTACAGTGCCATTTTCACATACAGAAATATTAGGGTCAGTTTAAATTGAACAGTGTGTGTTTAGTATCACTTTAAATCACAACAATAAGAACATAGTTACATATTTGGTAAGGCTGAATAAAGACAATGGTCCACGCAGTTTAGCCTGTGTTGGTGTGTATGCGTGTAGCAAATCAATTCCAATATCCCTGTATATTGTTTTCACTAAGATGCACGTCCAAGAGTCTTTTAAAACTATCAGTACTTCCTGTTGACACAACTGATTGTGGAAGAGAGTTCCACATCTTCACCGCACTGACAGTGAAAAACCCCTTACGCAGCTTGAGGTTAAACCGCTTCTCTTCCAGTTTCATTGTGTGGCCCTGTGTCCTCTTACACTCCCTGGGACTAAAAAGTTTCATACTGTACTTACGCTGGGATAACCGTTGAGAAATTTGTACAAACCTGATTCCAAAAAAGTTGGGACACTGTACAAATTGTGAATAAAAATAGAATGCAATGATGTGGAAGTTTCAAATTTCAATATTTTATTCAGAATTAGGGTTGAGCGGACACCTAGATGTCCGTGTTCGACGGGTTCGGCCGAACTTTAAAAAAAAGTCCGGGTCCGTGTCCCGGACTTTTACCGAACTTTTCCCGGACACCGAACCCCATTGAAGTCAATGGGGACCCGAACTTTAAGGCACTAAAATGGCTCTAAAACACCAAAGGAAAGGGCTAGAGTGCTGCAAATGGCAGCAAAACGTAATTAAGAGCATGGCAAGTGCTCTGCAAACAAATGTGGATAGGGAAATAACTTAAAACAACAAAAAAAAACAGAAAAATAAAACAATGTTCTTCTTCATCTCTGAAGGACGAGGCCCATATGGAGTAGGAGGGAGGTTGAGGTGGTGGTGGATGTGGCGGTGACATAGGCGTGCGCACAGGGTGTGCTGGGTGTGCCTGGGCACACCCTAATCACCTAGGGCACATAGCATTGCCAGTGAGGAGATGGGAAAGATCTCCCTGGGACCTGCTCTGCTCTATTTCTCCTTGCCTACAGGTACATGGCCCCGATACATTACTCTCCCTGCTGGCAAACACATGCATGTGTATTTCAACTTTGGGGTGCACACCTTAATGCAATAGGCTGCGCACACCTATGGGCGGTGTAGGTGGAAGCGGCGGTGGAGGAGGACCAGGGCCGGATTAACAGCATCATGGGCTTGGTGCTGAGGATTTTGAAGGGCCTTAAGGGCCGTGCCTTGCCATGCACCCAGAGGAGGAAGGGTGCAGCCATGCATGCCTAATTCAACATGGGATGCTGTCTCTGAAGCCCATAAACACATCCATGCATCGCCAACTGTCCCTCCTTGTCCGGCCTTCACGCTGTGTGGGGAGGTTCTGAGGGTGCTGCCTGGGGAAGCGAGCATAGAAGCCAGACTTCTGTGTTTACAAGTGACAGAAGAGCGGTAACAGTGAATATGGCCAACCCGGGGCCTATATAAAAGGTAGGGGCCTGGAGCTGCAGCTCCAATAGCCCCTACATTAATCTGGCCCTGAGGAGGAGGACGAGGTAGCCAACACTGCTTCTTTTCAAAAATTTTAAATGAGGGTACACCCCAAAAGAGTGAGAAAGAGCAAAAATGGAACAATGGGTGGGTAAGGTCGGTATCCATTGCTATTCTGCATAAGGTACGGAAAAGTCCCGTGGGATCCATGCCTGGTTCATTTTAATGAACGTGAGCTTGTCCACATTGTCTCTGGACAGGCGGCTGCGCTTGTCTGTTATAACGCCCCCAGCCGTGCTAAATACCCGTTCAGATAATACACTGGCTGCAGGGCACGCCAGCACCTCCAAGGCGTAAAGGGCAAGCTCAGGCCATGTGCCCAATTTGGAGACCCAGAAGTTGAAGGGGGCAGACCCGTCATTCACTACATGTATGCGTGTGCACACATACTGCTCCACCATGTTGGTAAAATGCTGCCTCCTGCTAAGACGTTCCATCTGAGCTGCTGGTGCTGCTGTTTGTTGTGGCGTGCTGACAAAGCTTTTCCACATTTCGGCCATGCTAACCCTGCCTTCTGAGGTGCTGGCGGTGCCCTGGTTGCGTTGGCGACCTCCTCCTCCTCCTCCTCTGCCTTGTGCTTCCACTGTGGCCCCGCTGTCAGATGGGAATGCCAGCAGCATGGCGTCTACCAGCGTGCGCTTGTACTCGCGCATCTTGCGATCGCGCTCCAGTGAGTGAATTAAGGACGGTACGTTGTCCTTGTAACGGGGATCCAGCAGCGTGGCCACCCAGTAATCAGCACAAGTTAGAATGTGGGCAACTCGGCGGTCGTTGTGGAGACACTGCAGCATGTAATCGCTCATGTGTGCCAGGCTGCCCAGAGGCAACGAAAGGCTGTCCTCTGTGGGAGGTGTATCGTCCGTGTCCTCTGTATCCCCCCAGCCACGCACCAGTGATGGCCATGAGCTGGCCTGGGTGCCACCCTGCTGTGAACATGGTTCCATCTCCTCCTCCAGCTCCTCCTCCTCCTCATCCTCCTCATCCTCCAGAACTGTGCCCCTGCTGGACAATTGCGTCCCTGGCGTTTGCGTGTGCAGGAACCCACCCTCGGAGCCCCTTGCGAATGACTGCCCTGAAAGCCTCTTCATCCTCCTCCTCCTCCTCATCCTGTGCCACATCCTCTTCCATCATCGCCCGAATAGTTTTTTCAAGGAGGCATAGAAGTGGGATAGTTAAGCTGAGAACGGCGTCATTGCCACTGGCCATGTTGGTGGAGTACTCAAAACAGCGCAACAAGGCACACAGGTCTCGCATGGAGGCCCAGTTATTGGTGGTGAAGTGGTGCTGTTCCGCAGAGCGACTCACGCGTGCGTGCTGCAGCTGAAACTCCACTATGGCCTGCTGCTGCTCGCACAGTCTTTCCAGCATGTGCAAGGTGGAGTTCCACCTTGTGGGCACGTCACATATGAGGCGGTGAGCGGGAAGGCCGAAGTTACGCTGCAGCGCTGCCAGGCGAGCAGCAGCAGGGTGAGAACGCCGAAAGTGCGCACAAACGGCCCGCACTTTCTGCAGCAGCTCTGACATATCGGGGTAGTTTTTAAGGAACCTCTGCACCACCAAATTCAGCACATGCGCCAGGCAAGGGATGTGCGTCAAACCGGCTAGGCCCAGAGCTGCTATGAGATTTCGCCCGTTATCGCACACCACCAGGCCGGGCTTGAGGCTCGCTGGCAGCAACCACTCATTTGTCTGCTGTTCCATGCTCCTCCACAACTCCTGCGCGGTGTGTGGTTTGTCCCCCAAACAGGCAAGTTGTAAAACTGCCTGCTGTCGTTTACCCCTGGCCGTGCTGAAGTTGGTGGTGAAGGTGTTACGCTGTCCGGATGAGGAGGCGGTAGAGGATGAGGAAGCGGAGTAGGAGGAGTTAGGAACAGGAGGCAAACTGAAGCGCCCTGCAATCCTCGGTGGTGGAAGGACATGCGCCAAATTGCTATCCGCCTCAGGCCCATCCGCCACTGCATTTACCCAGTGTGCCGTTAGGGAGATATAACGCCCCTGACCGTGCTTACTGGTCCACGTATCCGTAGTTAGGTGGACCTTGGCACAGATGGCGTTGCGCAGTGCACACCTGATATTTTCCCCCACTTGGTTGTGCAGGGAAGGGATGGCTTGCCTGGAAAAGTAGTGGCGGCTGGGCACGACGTACTGTGGGACAGCCACCGACATAAGGTTTTTAAAACTGTGCGTCTCCACCAGACGGAATGACAGCATTTCAAAGGCCAATAATTTTGAAATGCTGGCATTCAGGGCCAGGGATCGTGGGTGGGTAGGGGGGTACTTCCTCTTCCTCTCAAGTGTTTGGGAGATGGAAAGCTGAACGCTTCCACGGGACATTGTGGAGATGGTTGTTGGTGACCCAGGTGGTGGTGTTGCTGACAGATCGTCTGTTTGCGGGGTGGCAGGTGCCGGTATCACTACAGATGTGGCTGGAGCGGCCGAGACTGCAGCAGAAGAGGAAGCAGGATGAGCCAGAGACGTTTCTTGGTTTTGAAGGTGTGTACTCCACTGCAGCTCGTGCTTTGCACTTAGATGCCTGATCATGCAGGTTGTGCTCAGGTTGAGAAGGTTTATGCCTCGCTTCAAGCTCTGATTGCACAGGGTGCAAACCACTCGTGTCCTGTCATCAGCACATTTTCTAAAGAACTTCCACGCTAGAGAACTCCTTTGAGCTGACTTTGGTGCGCTCGTTCCCTTGCTGCGTTGGGCAGTAGCGGGCGTAGTGTCTAGGGCACGGCCGCTCCGCTTCTGCACCCTGCTCCCTCTTCTGCTGTGCTGGTGGCTCTGTGCGACCACCGCCTCTTCCTCCAAACTACTCAGGTCACCTGCATGACGTTCATTCCATGTGGGGTCGAGGACCTCATCGTCCTCCACATCATCTTCCACCCAGTCTTCACCCCTGCCCTCCTTGTCGGTCTCCACAATGCTGAACGCCGCAGCAGTTGGCACCTGCGTTTCGTCATCATCGGAGACGTGCTGCGATGATCCTTGCATGTACTCATCTTGAGAAATAAGTGGTTGGGCATCGCTGCACTCAATCTCTTCCACTTCTGGGGCAGGGCTAGGTGGATGGCCCTGGGAAACCCTGCTGACAGAGTCCTCAAAAAGAATAAGAGACTGCTGTATGGCTTGGGGCTCAGACTGCTGGCCTGATTTGCAAGGGGGTGAGGTGAAAGACGGTTGGACATTGGCTGCAGGTGCCAACTCTGACCTTTCTGCAGTAGACTGGGTGGGAGACAATGTGAAGGAACTGGAGGCACTGTCAGCAGCAAACCAATCTACTATCGCCTCAACTTGTTCTGGCCTCATCACTTCTAGGGGCGTTTGATGCCCTACCAAATACTGATGCAGGTTCTGTCGCCTACTCACACTTGAGGAAGGTGTTTCACTTGTGCGTGTAGCTGGCACAGATCGACCACGTCCTCTCCTTGCAACAGGAGCTCTACCAGCAGCACCACGACCCAGGCCACGGCCCTTATTTGACGGTCTTCTCATATTTCTGTAATTTAAGATCTTGCCCTAGAAAGGTTTTTATTGAATAGCGGAATAGGAAATATGATCCAAAAAAGTGTATGTATCTCGCACGTACAAAACCACACTAGGCCCCAATTACTATTGTTTCTACCCCTAAAAGGATGGATGAGGAGTAGGAGGAGTATGGAACAGACAGCACCCTCAAATCTTCAGAAGTATGAGATGAACCCCAAAAACTTGGAAAGGTGGATCTCACACGTACCGACACAGACTATCCCGCAATTCAATTGATCCTCAAAGGTTTTTATTGAATAGCGGAATAGGAAATATGATCAAAAAAAGTGTATGTATCTCGCACGTACACAACCACACTAGGCCCCAATTACTATTGTTTGTACCCCTAAAAGGATGGATGAGGAGTAGGAGGAGGAGTATGGAACAGGCAGCACCCTCAAATCTTCAGAAGTATGAGATGAACCCCAAAAACTTGGAAAGGTGGATCTCACACGTACCGACACAGACTATCCCGCAATTCAATTGATCCTCAAAGGTTTTTATTGAATAGCGGAATAGGAAATATGATCAAAAAAAGTGTATGTATCTCGCACGTACACAACCACACTAGGCCCCAATTACTATTGTTTGTACCCCTAAAAGGATGGTTGAGCAGTAGGAGCAGGAGTATGGAACAGGCAGCACCCTCAAATCTTCAGAAGTATGAGATGAACCCCAACAACTTGGAAAGGTGGATCTCACACGTACCGACACAGACTATCTCGCAATTGAATTGATCCCCAAAGGTTTTAATTGAATAGCGGAATAGAAAATATGATCAAAAAGAAAGTGTATGTATCTCGCACGTACACCACCACACTAGGCCCCAACTACTATTGTTTGTACCCCTAAAAGGATGGTTGAGCAGTAGGAGGAGGAGTATGGAACAGGCAGCACCCTCAAATCTTCAGAAGTATGAGATGAACCCCAAAAACTTGGAAAGGTGGATCTCTCTCACACGTACCAACACAGACTATCCCCCAATTTAACTGATCCCCAAAGGTTTTTGATTAAATAGCGGAATAGAAAATATGATCCAAAAAAAGTGTATGTATATCACACGTACACAACCACACTAGGCCCCAATTACTATTGTTTGTACCCCTAAAAGGCTAGATGAGGAGTAGGGGGGGTATGGAACAGGCAGCACCCTCAAACCTACAGAAGTATGAGATGAACCCCAACAACTTGGAAAGGTGGATCTCTCTCACACGTACCAACACAGACTATCCCCCAATTTAACTGATCCCCAAAGGTTTTTGATTAAATAGCGGAATAGAAAATATGATCCAAAAAAAGTGTATGTATATCACACGTACACAACCACACTAGGCCCCAATTACTATTGTTTGTACCCCTAAAAGGCTAGATGAGGAGTAGGGGGAGTATGGAACAGGCAGCACCCTCAAACCTTCAGAAGTATGAGATGAACCCCAACAACTTGGAAAGGTGGATCTCTCTCACACGTACCAACACAGACTATCCCCCAATTTAACTGATCCCCAAAGGTTTTTGATTAAATAGCGGAATAGAAAATATGATCCAAAAAAAGTGTATGTATATCACACGTACACAACCACACTAGGCCCCAATTACTATTGTTTGTACCCCTAAAAGGCTAGATGAGGAGTAGGGGGAGTATGGAACAGGCAGCACCCTCAAACCTTCAGAAGTATGAGATGAACCCCAACAACTTGGAAAGGTGGATCTCTCTCACACGTACCAACACAGACTATCCCCCAATTTAACTGATCCCCAAAGGTTTTTGATTAAATAGCGGAATAGAAAATATGATCCAAAAAAAGTGTATGTATATCACACGTACACAACCACACTAGGCCCCAATTACTATTGTTTGTACCCCTAAAAGGCTAGATGAGGAGTAGGGGGGGTATGGAACAGGCAGCACCCTCAAACCTTCAGAAGTATGAGATGAACCCCAACAACTTGGAAAGGTGGATCTCTCTCACACGTACCAACACAGACTATCCCCCAATTTAACTGATCCCCAAAGGTTTTTGATTAAATAGCGGAATAGAAAATATGATCCAAAAAAAGTGTATGTATATCACACGTACACAACCACACTAGGCCCCAATTACTATTGTTTGTACCCCTAAAAGGCTAGATGAGGAGTAGGGGGGGTATGGAACAGGCAGCACCCTCAAACCTTCAGAAGTATGAGATGAACCCCAACAACTTGGAAAGGTGGATCTCTCTCACACGTACCAACACAGACTATCCCCCAATTTAACTGATCCCCAAAGGTTTTTGATTAAATAGCGGAATAGAAAATATGATCCAAAAAAAGTGTATGTATATCACACGTACACAACCACACTAGGCCCCAATTACTATTGTTTGTACCCCTAAAAGGCTAGATGAGGAGTAGGGGGAGTATGGAACAGGCAGCACCCTCAAACCTTCAGAAGTATGAGATGAACCCCAACAACTTGGAAAGGTGGATCTCTCTCACACGTACCAACACAGACTATCCCCCAATTTAACTGATCCCCAAAGGTTTTTGATTAAATAGCGGAATAGAAAATATGATCCAAAAAAAGTGTATGTATATCACACGTACACAACCACACTGGGCCCCAATTACTATTGTTTGTACCCCTAAAAGGCTAGATGAGGAGTAGGGGGAGTATGGAACAGGCAGCACCCTCAAACCTTCAGAAGTATGAGATGAACCCCAACAACTTGGAAAGGTGGATCTCTCTCACACGTACCAACACAGACTATCCCCCAATTTAACTGATCCCCAAAGGTTTTTGATTAAATAGCGGAATAGAAAATATGATCCAAAAAAAGTGTATGTATATCACACGTACACAACCACACTAGGCCCCAATTACTATTGTTTGTACCCCTAAAAGGCTAGATGAGGAGTAGGGGGGGTATGGAACAGGCAGCACCCTCAAACCTTCAGAAGTATGAGATGAACCCCAACAACTTGGAAAGGTGGATCTCTCTCACACGTACCAACACAGACTATCCCCCAATTTAACTGATCCCCAAAGGTTTTTGATTAAATAGCGGAATAGAAAATATGATCCAAAAAAAGTGTATGTATATCACACGTACACAACCACACTAGGCCCCAATTACTATTGTTTGTACCCCTAAAAGGCTAGATGAGGAGTAGGGGGAGTATGGAACAGGCAGCACCCTCAAACCTTCAGAAGTATGAGATGAACCCCAACAACTTGGAAAGGTGGATCTCTCTCACACGTACCAACACAGACTATCCCCCAATTTAACTGATCCCCAAAGGTTTTTGATTAAATAGCGGAATAGAAAATATGATCCAAAAAAAGTGTATGTATATCACACGTACACAACCACACTAGGCCCCAATTACTATTGTTTGTACCCCTAAAAGGCTAGATGAGGAGTAGGGGGGGTATGGAACAGGCAGCACCCTCAAACCTTCAGAAGTATGAGATGAACCCCAACAACTTGGAAAGGTGGAACTCTCTCACACGTACCAACACAGACTATCCCCCAATTTAACTGATCCCCAAAGGTTTTTGATTAAATAGCGGAATAGAAAATATGATCCAAAAAAAGTGTATGTATATCACACGTACACAACCACACTAGGCCCCAATTACTATTGTTTGTACCCCTAAAAGGCTAGATGAGGAGTAGGGGGGGGTATGGAACAGGCAGCACCCTCAAACCTTCAGAAGTATGAGATGAACCCCAAAAACTTGGAAAGGTGGATCTCTCTCACACGTACCAACACAGACTATCCCCCAATTTAACTGATCCCCAAAGGTTTTTGATTAAATAGCGGAATAGAAAATATGATCCAAAAAAAGTGTATGTATATCACACGTACACAACCACACTAGGCCCCAATTACTATTGTTTGTACCCCTAAAAGGCTAGGAGTAGGGGGAGTATGGAACAGGCAGCACCCTCAAACCTTCAGAAGTATGAGATGAACCCCAACAACTTGGAAAGGTGGATCTCTCTCACACGTACCAACACAGACTATCCCCCAATTTAACTGATCCCCAAAGGTTTTTGATTAAATAGCGGAATAGAAAATATGATCCAAAAAAAGTGTATGTATATCACACGTACACAACCACACTGGGCCCCAATTACTATTGTTTGTACCCCTAAAAGGCTAGATGAGGAGTAGGGGGAGTATGGAACAGGCAGCACCCTCAAACCTTCAGAAGTATGAGATGAACCCCAACAACTTGGAAAGGTGGATCTCTCTCACACGTACCAACACAGACTATCCCCCAATTTAACTGATCCCCAAAGGTTTTTGATTAAATAGCGGAATAGAAAATATGATCCAAAAAAAGTGTATGTATATCACACGTACACAACCACACTAGGCCCCAATTACTATTGTTTGTACCCCTAAAAGGCTAGATGAGGAGTAGGGGGGGTATGGAACAGGCAGCACCCTCAAACCTTCAGAAGTATGAGATGAACCCCAACAACTTGGAAAGGTGGATCTCTCTCACACGTACCAACACAGACTATCCCCCAATTTAACTGATCCCCAAAGGTTTTTGATTAAATAGCGGAATAGAAAATATGATCCAAAAAAAGTGTATGTATATCACACGTACACAACCACACTGGGCCCCAATTACTATTGTTTGTACCCCTAAAAGGCTAGGAGTAGGGGGAGTATGGAACAGGCAGCACCCTCAAACCTTCAGAAGTATGAGATGAACCCCAACAACTTGGAAAGGTGGATCTCTCTCACACGTACCAACACAGACTATCCCCCAATTTAACTGATCCCCAAAGGTTTTTGATTAAATAGCGGAATAGAAAATATGATCCAAAAAAAGTGTATGTATATCACACGTACACAACCACACTAGGCCCCAATTACTATTGTTTGTACCCCTAAAAGGCTAGATGAGGAGTAGGGGGAGTATGGAACAGGCAGCACCCTCAAACCTTCAGAAGTATGAGATGAACCCCAACAACTTGGAAAGGTGGATCTCTCTCACACGTACCAACACAGACTATCCCCCAATTTAACTGATCCCCAAAGGTTTTTGATTAAATAGCGGAATAGAAAATATGATCCAAAAAAAGTGTATGTATATCACACGTACACAACCACACTAGGCCCCAATTACTATTGTTTGTACCCCTAAAAGGCTAGATGAGGAGTAGGGGGGGTATGGAACAGGCAGCACCCTCAAACCTTCAGAAGTATGAGATGAACCCCAACAACTTGGAAAGGTGGATCTCTCTCACACGTACCAACACAGACTATCCCCCAATTTAACTGATCCCCAAAGGTTTTTGATTAAATAGCGGAATAGAAAATATGATCCAAAAAAAGTGTATGTATATCACACGTACACAACCACACTAGGCCCCAATTACTATTGTTTGTACCCCTAAAAGGCTAGATGAGGAGTAGGGGGGGTATGGAACAGGCAGCACCCTCAAATCTTCAGAAGTATGAGATGAACCCCAAAAACTTGGAAAGGTGGATCTCTCTCACACTTACCAACACAGACTATCCCCCAATTTAACTGATCCCCAAAGGTTTTTGATTAAATAGCGGAATAGAAAATATGATCCAAAAAAAGTGTATGTATATCACACGTACACAACCACACTAGGCCCCAATTACTATTGTTTGTACCCCTAAAAGGCTAGTTGAGGAGTAGGGGGGGTATGGAACAGGCAGCACCCTCAAACCTTCAGAAGTATGAGATGAACCCCAACAACTTGGAAAGGTGGATCTCTCTCACACGTACCAACACAGACTATCCCCCAATTTAACTGATCCCCAAAGGTTTTTGATTAAATAGCGGAATAGAAAATATGATCCAAAAAAAGTGTATGTATATCACACGTACACAACCACACTAGGCCCCAATTACTATTGTTTGTACCCCTAAAAGGCTAGGAGTAGGGGGAGTATGGAACAGGCAGCACCCTCAAACCTTCAGAAGTATGAGATGAACCCCAACAACTTGGAAAGGTGGATCTCTCTCACACGTACCAACACAGACTATCCCCCAATTTAACTGATCCCCAAAGGTTTTTGATTAAATAGCGGAATAGAAAATATGATCCAAAAAAAGTGTATGTATATCACACGTACACAACCACACTAGGCCCCAATTACTATTGTTTGTACCCCTAAAAGGCTAGATGAGGAGTAGGGGGAGTATGGAACAGGCAGCACCCTCAAATCTTCAGAAGTATGAGATTGTGTTCACTGTACCCCACAAAGATTGAGTTCACTGCACCCCACAATGATTGTGTTCACTGCACCCCACAAAGATTGTGTTCACTGCACCTCACAAAGATTGTGTTCACTGTACCCCCCAAAGATTGTGTTCACTGCACCCCACAAAGATTCTGTTCACTGTACCCCACAAAGATTGTGTTCACTGCACCCTAAAAGGATGTTGTTCACTGCACCCCACAAAGATTGTGTTCACTGCACCCTAAAAGGATGTTGTTCACTGCACCCCAAAAAGATTGTGTTCACTGTACCCCCCCAAAGATTGTGTTCACTGCACCCCACAAAGATTGTGTTCACTGCACCCCAAAAAGATTGTGTTCACTGTACCCCCCAAAGATTGTGTTCACTGCACCCCAAAAAGATTGTGTTCACTGTACCCCCCAAAGATTGTGTTCACTGCACCCCACAAAGATTCTGTTCACTGTACCCCACAAAGATTGTGTTCACTGCACCCCAAAAAGATTGTGTTCACTGTACCCCCCCAAAGATTGTGTTCACTGCACCCCACAAAGATTCTGTTCACTGCACCCCACAAAGGATTTTGTTCACTGCACCCCAAAAAGATTGTGTTCACTGCACCCCAAAAAGGATTTTGATCACTGCACCCCAAAAAGGATGTTGTTCACTGCACCCCAAAAATGATTTTGTTCACTCCACCCCAAAAAGATTGTGTTCACTGCACCCCACAAAGATTGTGTTCACTGCACCCCAAAAAGATTGTGTTCACTGTACCCCCCAAAGATTGTGTTCACTGCACCCCACAAAGATTCTGTTCACTGTACCCCACAAAGATTGTATTCACTGCACCCCAAAAAGATTGTGTTCACTGCACCCCAAAAAGGATGTTGTTCACTGCACCCCAAAAAGGATGTTGTTCACTCCACCCCAAAAAGATTGTGTTCACTGCACCCCACAAAGATTGTGTTCACTGCACCCCAAAAAGATTGTGTTCACTGCACCCCAAAAATGATTTTGTTCACTGCACCCCAAAAAGGATTTTGTTCACTGCACCCCAAAAAGGATGTTGTTCACTCCACCCCAAAAAGATTGTGTTCACTGCACCCCAAAAAGATTGTGTTCACTGCACCCCACAAAGGATTTTGTTCACTGCACCCCAAAAAGATTGTGTTCACTGCACCCCAAAAATGATGTTGTTCACTGCACCCCAAAAAGGATTTTGTTCACTGCACCCCAAAAAGATTGTGTTCACTGCACCCCACAAAGGATTTTGTTCACTGCACCCCACAAAGATTGTGTTCACTGCACACCAAAAAGGATTGTGTTCACTGCACCCCAAAAAGATTTTGTTCACTGCACCCCAAAAAGATTGTGTTCACTGCAGCCCAAAAAGATTGTGTTCACTGCAGCCCAAAAAGATTGTGTTCACTGCAGCCCAAAAAGATTGTGTTCACTGCAGCTCACACACAGAAAAATGGATGTGGATCACTGACACCTGCCTATCTCCAATCCCACACCACACAGCAATATCGATTGTAGTTTGTAGAACACAGTTTCCCTAAAATTCAGCAGACTCTGTCCCTAACAGGATTGAGAAGAGATCGTAGATCAGGATTGAGTGCAGATTCACCCCACCCCCCACACAGCAATATCGATTGTAGTTTGTAGAAGACACTGACCCTATAATTCAGCAGACTCTATCCCTAAAATGCCTACAACTCGCCCTGCCTAAACACTCCGACCTGTCCCTCAATTCTATCCGGACACAAATGGTTTTTTCCTGCCTATCTTTCCCTAATCAGCAGCCAGCACATTGATGTGTGCTCTGTCCCTTAGCTAAGCAGCAGAATGACGCTGCTGCGGCGGCTGCCTCGAACTTATAAAGACTTGGTCACATGCTTCAGACGGCCAATCACAGCTACTAAGACATTTGCAGGCATGGCTGGGATGGCTTAAGGCACACCAGTTAAACGATTGTTGATTGGCTGTTGAAAGCCCGCCATGAAAAGAGCGCCAAAGCATGCAAAACCCAGAAATAAAACGACCGAACACGGATTTTTACCCGAACATACAGTAAAGTGTCCGTGTCCGTGTTCGGGTAAAAAAAATCCAATTATTCGGTACGAACACGAATAATACAGTCCGTGTTCGCTCAACACTATTCAGAATACAACATAGATAACATATCAAATGTTTAAACTAAGAAAATATATAATTTAAAGGGAAAAATAAGTTGATTTTAAATTCATGGCATCAACACATCTCAAAAAAGTTGGGACAAGGCCATGTTTACCACTGTGTGGCATCCTCTCTTCTTTTTATAACGTCTGGGGACTGAGGAGACAAGTTGCTCAAGTTTAGGAATAGGAATGTTGTCCCATTCTTGTCTAATAAAGGCTTCTAGTTTCGCAACTGTCTTAGGTCTTCTTTGTCACATCTTCCTCTTTATGATGCGCCAAAGGTTTTCTATGGTGAAAGATCTGGACTGCAGGCTGGCCATTTCAGTACCCGGATCCTTCTTCTACGCAGCCATGATGTTGTAATTGATGCAGTATGTGGTCTGACATTGTCACGTTGGAAAATGCAAGGTCTTCGATGAAAGAGACGACGTCTGGATGGGAGCATTTGTTGTTCTAGAACTTAGATAGACCTTTCAGCATTGATGGTGCCTTTCCAGATGTGTAAGCTGCCCATGCCACACGCACTCATGCAACCCCATACCATCAGAGATGCAGTCCATCCGGTTCAACCAAAAAAAAAAAACAGTATTGAAAACCCAACCATACAATCACATATACACAATCCTATACCCGCTGTTGATACAGAGGGAGGCGAAAATAAACCCCAGCAAAGCATGATCCAATTTGCTACTGCAGGGGAAAAAAATTCCTTCCTAATCCCCCAAGAGGCAATTGGATATTCCCTGCATCAACTTTACCTAAAAAAAATGTTAGTACCCATATCCATTTATATTATGTACACCTAAGAAAGAATCCAGGCCTTTTTTAAAGCAATTTAGTGAGATAGCCAGAACCACCTCTGGAGGGAGTCTATTCCACATTTTCACAGCTCTTACGGCGAAGAAACCTTTCCATATTTGGAGACGAAATCTGTTTTCCTTTACACGTAAAGAGTGCCCCCTTGTCCTCTGTGTTGACCTTTAAGTGAACAACTCAACACCAAGTTTCCTATATGGACCCCTTATGTATTTATACATGTTGATCATATCCCCCCTTAATCTCCTCTTCTCAAGAGAGAATAAATTCAGTTCCTCTAATCTTTTCTCATAGCTGAGCTCCTCCATGCCTCTTATCAGTTTGGTTGCCCTTCTCTGCACTTTCTCCAGTTCCCAGATATCCTTTTTAAGAACTGGTGCCCAAAACTGAACTGCATTTTCCAGGTGAGGTCTTACTAATGATTTGTACAGGGGCAAAATGATATGTCTCTCTCTGGAGTCCATGCCTCTGTTAATGCTAAAAAGGACTTTGCTTGCTTTGGAAACAGCAGCTTGGCATTGCATGCTATTATTAAGCTTATGATCTACCAGAACACCCAGATCCTTTTCCACTATGGATTCCCCCAGTTCTACTCCACCTAGTATGTATGATGCATGCATATTCTTAGCCCCCAAGTGCATAACTTTACATTTATCAACATTAAACCTCATTTGCACATAGTTGCCCAATGAAACAGTGCATTGAGGTCAGCTTGAAAGTTGGAGACATCCTGTAAAGAAGTTATTCCACTACAAAGCTTGGTGTCATCTGCAAAGACTGAAATGCTACTTTTAATCCCAGACCCTCTATCATTTATAAAGATATTAAAAGTAAGGGTCCCAACACTGAACCTTGGGGTACACCACTGATAACTTTAGAGTAAGAGTAAGTTAATGATTCAGAGTAAGAATCATTAACCACTACTCTCTGAATTCTATCTTTTAGCCAATTTTCTATCCAGTTACAAACCGATCATTCCAAGCCAGTAGACTTTACCTTACACATTAGCCGTGTGTGGGGAACTGTGTCAAACGTTTTGCAAAATCCAAGTATACTACGTCCACAGCCACCCCTCTGTACAAGGTTTTACTTACCTCCTCATAAAAAGAAATGAGGTTTGTTTGACAACTTCTGTCTTTCACGAACCCATGCTGTCTGTTGCTTAAAATATTTTTTTCCAGCAAGAACTCATCTATGTGATCTTTTATTAAACTCTCCAATATCTTCCCGACTACAGAAGTTAAACTAACAGGTCTATAGTTACTTGGCAAAGACTTTGATCACTTTTTAAATATAGGCACCACATTGGCCCTACGTCAATCAAGTGGTACTATTCCAGTCCTTAACGAGTCCCTAAAAATTAGAAACAAAGGCTTAGAAATTACAGCGCTCAATTCTTTTAGGATGTGTGGGTGGATGCCATCTGGTCCAGGCACTTTATCCACCCTTATTCTGTCTAAATATTTCTGGACCGTGTCACTTTTGGATCATTTGGGGCTGTGTCAATACCATCCTCATTATGGTCATGAGCTCCCCCATACTCCTTTGTATATACAGAGCTGAAGAAAGTACAGTAAAACCTTGGATTGCAAGCATAATTCATTCTGGAAACATGCTTGTAAGCTCAAAGCACTCTTATATCAAAGCGAATTTTCCCATAAGAAATAATGGAAACTCAGATGATTTGTTCCACAACCATTTATTTATAAGTCTTTCAGTTTATTGTCTATATACAAAGATTATAGCAATGTGATAGGTTGTGTCATCATAAAATGTCCATCCACAAATGACACCTCCACAAGGGGATTAGAAGCAAAATCCAGCAGGAGCTACAGAGTATAAGAGAAGAGAGGCACCTCTAAGTGTAGCAGTATAGGGACATTTAATGAAGGTACAACATTTAGCAACTCACATAGTTGATGATTAAAGAGGCACATTTAAGTAAGCAGGCATCCGGGGTAAAGCTGTCCACATAGACCGTCTTCTGAACCACTGGCTCTCACCGATGTCAGTCTGCAATTGTGATTGGGAAGACAACCCTGCAGTAGAGTGATCTGAAAGCGAGACTTTGAATCGCTCGTGGAGCGCAGCGTGGAAGGGTGTGATGAAGATGGCAGTGCGGAGGATGGTCTATGTGGACAGCTTTACCCCGGATGTCTGCATACTTAGATGTGTCTGTTTTAATTATCAACCATGTGAGCTGCTAAATATTGAACCTTTATTAAATGTAACCATATTGCTACACTTAGAGGCGCCTCTCTTCTCTTTTATACCCAGTTGTGACATGAAGCTACTTGTATATCAAGACATCGCTTGTATATCAAGTCAAAATTTATTTTAAAAATTTGCTTGTCTTGCAAAGCGCTCTCAAACCAAGTTAGTCTTAAACCAAGGTTTTACTGTATTTAATAAATTTGCCTTTTCTTTGTCCCCAGTCACCCACTCCTGATTATTTTGTAAAGGGCCTACATGCTCAGACCTAACCTTTTTACTGTTAATATATTTGAAGAATTTTTTGGGGTTTGTCCTACTATCTTTTGCAATCTGTCGTTCATTTAGAAATTTTGCGTCCCTGATTTCCATTTTACATATTCTGTTATATTCTTTGTAACAATTAAACAATGATAGTGTTCCCTCGTTTTTATATTTTTTAAAAGCTCTTTTCTTTTTATCTATAGCTTTTTTTAACTTTTGCTGTGAGCCACATAGGTTTTATTTTTAGTCTTTTAGACATATTACCCATTGGAATATACTTTGCAGTGAGTTTGCACGAAGTCTTTTTGAAAAATTCCCATTTCTGTTCTGTGCTCATCAATGCCAATATTCCCTCCTGGTCTAAATCCTGGAGAGCAGCCCTCATTCTTGGAAAATTTGCTCTCTTAAAGTTAAGTGTTTTTGTATTTCCTGTATGCGTTTTTTGCTTACAGTTAACATTGAATGAAATCATGTTATGGTCACTGCTACCCAGATGTTCTTTTATATGAACATTGTTAATAAGCTTTGCATGGTTTGAGATTATCAGGTCCAACAGAGCATCATTTCTGGTGGGGGCCTCAATAAACTACACCATAAAATGGTCTTGTAATAGGTTTATACATTTTTGCCCTTTAACTGTTCCAGCAGTGCCATTACTCCAGTCAATGTCTGGGTAGTTAAAGTCCCCCATTATTAACACTGTCCCAGCCCTTGCAGCCCTTTTTATCTGTGCCAGAAGCTGAGTCTCCACATCCTCATTAATACTGGGAGGTCTATAACAAACTCCAGAGATAATCTTTGTTTTACGCACACCCATGTACATTTCAACCCATACTGCTTCAGATTCAGCACACTCTCCATCAACTAGGTCATCTTTCACACTCACTTTGAGATCACTTCTCACATACAGACAAACACCACCACCCCTCCGTTTTACCCTGTCTTTCTGAAAGAGAGCATAGCCAGGAATATTAATAGCCCAGTCATGTGAAGAATGAAGCCAAGATTCAGCAATACCAATTAAGTCATAGTTCTCCTCGTGCACTAGAGCTTCCAACTCACCTATTTTGCTTGGCAGACTTCTGGCATTGTGAACAAACACTTTAAATCATTGTCCCATTTTGCACACTTATTTTGCATGCTTTTAATTGTGGTACAAATAGTACCACTTCCAATGGTGGTTTGTAACATGGGAACCTTCTTATCCTCTGCCATAACTCTCCCCCCATCTTTCCCCATTCCACCCACCAATAGGGGCTGACCCCTGTCTGACCTGTCTGCCCCATTATAATCTAATCCCCCCCCCCCCTGAATCCTATTTTTAAATTAGTCTATTCTTTTTTTACTCACAATTTTGGAATTGTGTTTGTATATTGCTATCATATCTCCTCTCAAGTGTCTCTTCTCCAGGAAGAATACATTTAGTGCTTATAGTCATTCCTCATAATTGAGGTCCTCTAGACCCCATATTAATTTAGTTGCCCTTCTCTGGACTCTGTCCAGCTCCAACACACAGAATTTTCATGGACACATTTAAAGATTTGGCACATTGGAAATATAAAAATATTTCATGGTTTGGGCTCATTAACACAGTGAAAATAGGTATCCTTCCACGTTTCCTCTATATATTTAACATGATCCCCATTATCCCACCTAAATGTTTTTTCTCTCAACCCTATACACAGAATCTCGACTTCATATGGGGACCTTGCCATTCCTGTCTGAAATTGGCAGTTCTGGCTGAAAAATTGTGGGCAGAGAGGCTTCTAGAAATAGCCAGCTGACCCTGTCAAATGCCTTCTCTGCATCAATGGTTCAAAGACAAAGTGGGAGGTGTTTGGAATGTGCATGGTCAGTAATGTCTAGCACCCTGGAGGTGTTATCTCTTTCTTTTATGGATTTGACAAAGCCGACTTGGTCATCATGAATCAGGAACAGGAGGTTGTAGGCAGTTTTCTATCAGTTTGGCAGACATTTTGGCATCAATGTTAATAAGTGAAATTAGCCAATAGCTCCCACAGCTTAGGGATGAGATTGATCTGAGCCTCAAGTGTTTGAGAAGGGAATGGAGAATTCGGGGAGACAGCATTGAAAGTACAGTAGGTGTCAGGTGGTCTTGGAGTTCTTTATAAAATATGGCAGAGTAGCCTTTAGGGCCAGGACTCTTATCGTTAGAAAATGAAGTCTAACTCATCCATTATTTCTGGAGACAGAAAAGTAAAGGTTGTTGCAACAACATAGGACTTATTGTGATCTAAGAGTTGATTAGCAGTTTGGGTAGGTCTGCAAATTTCCCTTTGATGTTGAGTGTTGAGTAAAAAGTATGAAAGTTGTAAGAGATTTCACTTGACTGTGAGTGAGGTAAATTGAGAATGTACAGATGGTTGGGATAACCTGTGTTTTGGTGGAGCTTTTGGTCAAGCCAGGACCTGCACTTGTCCTCCATCATATAAGAAGTGCAATGCAGACAATCTCTTGCTGCCAAAAAGGGATGGTCTTTGCATTGGCGTAGTTGGGGCCTCACACTGGAGAGATGAAGGAACATTTGTCTGTTTCCAATGTAGAAATGAGTGAGTGGACTCCCACTTGAGACAGGCACCATGAGATATGAAGAATTCTCTCAAAACACATTTCAACCATAAACATTGAATGGGGGGATGTATTCTTTTGGGACTGGGCCAACACAAAATAAAAATGAGCATTTAACTGTGTGATGTCCATGAGGCATGTAGAGTCTTTCAAGAGATTGCCATTTAAATGCTACTAGCCAAAGCAGCAAGGCCTGACCCCAATATGTGTCTTTGTTTCAAATGCCAATGTTTTAGTATTTAAGCAAGGGCTTAGATATGCCTCTCTAGGCTCTGAGGAAGAGGCTAAGCCTCAAAACGCGTTAGCCATTACGAATTCAAGGGACAACTTACCCTCGGATCACACGACTGAGGACTGCGTTCCTTATGTGATATGCTTTTAACCAAGAACTCGTTTGTGAGTATTTTTAATCTTTCTTCTTTTAAATAAAACAATCAAAGGATAATGCTCTAGGCCCGTGCGCCCCTGTGTTTGTTTGTTGTTTGCAGTATTTCCAGACTTCCCTGGTTGTATAAAGGGCAGCAAGGTCGCAGAATTATCCTGGGTTGCCAAGTCCACAGCTCCAGAAACAGTGGAAAGACCATAATAAGGTGGACTAGTAACTACACCTCTCTGAGCGCAGGGAACTGGTGCTTTGCACCAAAAAAATATTTTTTATTACCATGTATGTGCTCTGAGAGTCTGGCCAATTATGGGTATAGTGAGGGAAAAAATAATTTGATCCGCTGCTGATTTTGTATGTTTTCCCCACTAACAAATGAAATGATCAGTCTATCATTTTAATAATAGGTTTATTTTAACAGTGAGAGACAGAATAACAACAAAAATATCCAGAAAAACGCATTTCAAAAAAGTTATAAATTGATTTGCATTTTAATGAGTGAAATAAGAATTTGACCCCTTTGCAAAACATGACTTAGTACTTGGTGGCAAAACCCTTGTTGGCAAACACAGAGGTCAGACATTTCTTGTAGTTGGCCACCAGGTTTGCACACATCTCAGGAGGGATTTTGTCCCACTCCTGCAGATCCTCTCCAAGTCATTAAGGTTTCAAAGCTGACGTTTGGTAACTCAAACCTCCAGCTCCCTCCACATATTTTCTATGGGATTAAGGTCTGGAGACTGGCTAGGCCACTCCAGGACCTTAATGTGCTTCTTCATGAGCCACTCCTTTGTTACCTTGGCCATGTGTTTTGGGTCATTGTCATGCTGGAATACCCATCCGCGACCCATTTTCAATACCCTGGCTTCAATACCAATACTGAGGGAAGGAGGTTCTGACCCAAGATTTGACGGTACATGGCCCCGTCTATTGCCCCTTTGATGCAGTGAAGTTGTCCTGTCCCCTTAGCAGAAACCCCCCCCCCCCCCAAAGCATAATGTTTCCACCTCCATGTTTGACAGTGGGGATGGTGTTCTTGGGGTCATAGGCAGCATTCCTTCTCCTCCAAACATGGCGAGTTGAGTTGATGCCAAAGAGCTTTATTTTGGTCTCATCTGCCCACAAAAGTTTTACCCAGTTCTCCTCTGAATCATTCAGATTTTCATTAGCACATGTGCTAGCTTGAGCAGGAGGACCTTGTGGTCACTGCAGGATTCCAGTGTGTTACCAATTGATTTCTTCGTGACTATGGTCCCAGTTGCCTTGAGATCATTGACAAGGTTTTCCCATGTAGTTCTGGGCTGATTCCTCACCATTCTCATGATCATTAAAACTCCATGAGGTGAGATATTGCAAGGAGCCGGAGACTGAAGGAGATTGACAGTTATTTTGTGTTTTTTCCATTTGCGACTAGTCGCACCAGCTGTTGTCACCCTCTCACCAAGCTGCTTGGCAATGGTCTTGTAGTCCATTTCAGCCTTGTGTACATCGACAATCTTGTCCTTGACATTCTTGGACAGCTCTTTGGTTTTGGCCATAATGGAGAGAATGGAATATGACTGATTTTTTTTGGCTTCTGTTGACATGTGTTTTTTTATACAGGTAACAAGCTAAGATTAGGAGCACTCCCTGTAAGAAAGTGCTCTAATATCAGCTCGTTACCTGTATAGAAGATACCCGGGAGCCAGAAATTTTGCTGATTGATAGGGGATCAAATACTTATTTCACTCATTAAAATGCAAACTAATTTTTTAAATGTATTTTTCTGGATATTTTTGTTGTTATTGTGTCTCTCACTGTTAAAATACACCTACAATTAAAATTATAGACTGATCATTTCTTTGTCAGTGGGCAAACGTACAAAATCAGCAGGGGATCAAATACTTTTTTCCTCACTGTATATATAGTATGATTACACACTGTTGGGGCGTTCTCTTGAGGAAGTTGCCATAGTAATGAAAGGCATTGAGGCAGATCAACAGTGTGAGTTGAAGCCAGGGTCTAGGAGTCCCAGTACATACAAAGAGAAACAGCTGTTAATTCCTCTGTACACTGCGCTTTTAGTTTACTAGGGCCTGGATCAGATTTCTTGATGCCTGCTTTTATTCACTTGTTACTTGAGAGTATAATAGTTGTTTTAATAAATTACTTTATAAGAATTTATTACACTACGTAAGAATTTTCTTTCTGTGAGCAAATCATGCTCCTTTGGAGTCTGAAATAGCCATCTACATAGGCAGAGAAGGATTACTTGAGAGACAGGTTGAACTTGGTTTAACTCTATTGAGGAGGGGAGACACTGCAGTCTGGAGTCCCAAGTAGCCTTCCATGCAGAAGAGGATTCCTTAAAAGACAGCTTGAGCTTGTGTGCCCTTTCTTGAGAAATATAGACAAATAGTGCAGTGCAACAACAAATATGTATGAATAATTCATAAAAATCTTATAAATCATAAAAAAGTCCTCCAATGATATGTTCAAGACTGCTATAATAAAGTACATCAAAGAAAGCATTCGTGCTTCAATATCAATGCGTGTGCAGAAAGCCATGCTCCACTACCTATTCACGCTGCCTCTTACCTCACAGAAAGACTTAAGAAGGAAATGCATTTTAGTCTGGTGTGTGTGGATCTCAGCTTTGTGGTGAAAGGGATCACTGTGAATTGTTCTGTGGCGGTGCACATAAGGACATCTATCACAGGGTGGAAAGTTTTTTGTTGCAAGGTACATGATATTTGTTCACACAAGAGAGCAACGAAAGCTTGAAGTGGACACATTGTTTACGTCCGTTTATTAAAGCACAGGACACTAATGTAATTGTTTCATTTTTACATTGACACTATGTTAGTAGGATCACTTTAAATGTTTTTTTATTCTGAAGTATATATCACTTTGTTGTTCTATATGAGGTGTGATAAGCTTAATTTATTTTATATGTGTATAAATTATCCTAAAATCCTTGTAGGGTGCTTAAAGTGATCCTTTCAGTAAAATGCAGCGTCAGTTAAAATTACCCTGGTCCCTCCCACTTTGCAAATCTCCTATGGTTATTAGGTGTAAAATGTACACGTATAAAGAAATAATGTATAATGTATGCTTACCTTACCCTTGTCTTCTCCATCACTGAGTGTGATGTCACCTTCCTTCTGGGAATATTCCTGGAAAATGCAGAGCAGATGAAATCTCGTGAGAAGACAGCGTCTGCAGTCTATTGCAAAAGCGGCTGCTGAGTATTTCCAGGATCCCATCTGAAAAAGTGAGATGCCACAGGCAGAAAATAAGGGTGAGATAAGTATAAACCCTAGCTTTTTTATTTACAGGTACATTCTATACCTATTAATAGTAATTTGTTAGGGGGGAGGGGAGGTGGCCCAGGCAGTTTAAGTGACTTTATGGTTTCTCTTGGTAAAATGAAACTCTATTTTGGTTAAAGTGTAACTTTTGGTGATATTACCTATTTGTAACTTGCCATACCCTCAGGACCACTTGCCAATCTTATTCTCCCTGATCCATAAAGATATCACCCACAAAGCTGCAGGGAAACTCAAAATCAAAATCTTTTGGAATACAAACATTTAATAGGAAGTAAATTGAGAAGGTTTAGGGCAAACGTAAGCCAGGCCCAGAAGATTTTGACACGTGGCTGTAAAACTTTGTTGGCATAGCTCTCTGGATAGGGGATAGATAAGTATAGGATTGGGCAAGGGGGCTGTCAGTATAGAACACAGACCGGATTGGTTTGGCGGTTTGATTCCAGGTTCTACTCCCTGATAGGCACACTGCAGCCAGGCACACAAATTTTTCCATTAACTTGAGTCAGAGAAGAGGCTGTGCATGTCTTTTTTTTTGTGTTTTTTATTTTTAATGGAACTTGGATAGGGTGAGGATGAGCCCAGGAATACTCCAGTAACAGCAAACTTGAAAACATGAGGCCACTACTCTGCACAAAGACTTCAGGGTGAAGGCACCCCCTTTGAAGTGTGTAACAGCACAAAACAGGAATTCCTCAACAGGAATACAGTCCTGAGTGTAGAGACAGCAACTGTTGATTTCCCAAAAAAGCTAAGGAAAGACTTTAATATTTCAGGATGATGGCAAACCCCTTGAAGTTGTAAAACTGAACAACAACAAACAGGAATCCCTCCACAGAAATTCAGTCACAAATGTAGAGAGCGGTAGCTAATGATCTTCCAGGAGAGCTAAGGAAAGTATTTAGATCCAGAAAACTGGTACTTACTGTTTCCCGATTTCCAGGCAGCCATGTGCAGGGTCAGTCAACTTCAGTACTCCAGCAGCCTGTGTCCTGGATCTTTGAGAGGCTTTCTGAGAATGCTCTAGGAGGATAGAATAGAAGTCTCCCAGCCAAATTATAGCTGGGTCCCCATAAAAGTGCTGGCAGTTCCAAACAAAATTTTCCAGAGATGCCAAAGCCCTCAAGCTGGGCCTTACTCCCCCCCCCCCCCAAAAAAAGAGACCTCTACTCTGGACTCTAGCCTATTTATACTTCCCTCAGCCCCCTGCTGGTCAACTACCATATTGACTAGGGATTAGCGGGGCAGATATTAACATGAAGGCTGGGGTCATCATTCTTCCACCTACTATATCCCAGGGTCCCCTGGGAGACAGGGGAAATCATTGAGCCTATGCCTATAGAGCCCAGAGCAGACCTAACTAATCAAACAATGCCTCCCTGATTAAAGGGAGCCCAAAAACTAAATTTAACAAAACAATAGCTCTGTGGGGCTCTACACAAGTTACAAAATAAGTGTTCCACTTAAAAATGTGGGGTTTTATGCTATATTTTGAATTGATGAATCAAATGATTCAGATTATTTATTGGAGAGAAGCACTGCTCTTCAGTGATTCAGTAGAGCTTTCTAAATGAAAGCTTAAGCTGATCTCTAAATAGAATGCTTTTTTGCAACAAAGTAAGCATCAACAGGTACATGGGTGACACTGACAAGGACTCTGGGGCTAGCCCTGCTGGCTATAAATATACAGTAAGTATGAAATATTCGCATGCATTATTTCATATTAAAATTATAAAATTGTGAGAAAAAGAAAAAAAAAAAAAGAAAGAAAAAGACATTTTAAATTAACCACTTCCCACAAAATCACGTACCTGTATGTCATTTTGAGGAAGAGGTTGTATCAGGGTGATGCCTGCAGCTAGAGGCATCACCCCAGTATTGTTTTTTGGAGCGGACAGTCAGCTTTCATGTGATAACAACCGATGCAGCTAGTTAGCCACTCGACTGTTATCACAAGTATCCCCCCTCCATCCCCTTTCCGCCGCTCTGCCTGAGTCTCCCGTCCCACCTGGAGACCCAAGCGACCAGCCCGCATGTCCGCTGGCTGGCCGCAGACCCGAACAAAGCTGGAATCATCTTCGATTGAGTCTCCGATGTAGTAACCCAAAAAGGACGTCACAACGTTACTTTCAGTTTACTCGGCAGTCAACGGCGCCAATTTAAACAAATTCAAAGCATTCAATAATGCTGATCTTGGTGTTTTGAATACTTTGAGGAGGAGGGGTTTTGGGTCTTTTAGACCCCAGATCCCCCCATAAAGAGTACCTGTCACTGCCTATTACTGTCACAAGGAATTTTTAATGGACAAAAAGTGTAAAAATGAAAATAAATAAATAAATAAGAATTGTTTTTTTTTTAAAACACCCCTGTCCCATGTGTTCTCGTGCGCCAAAGAAAACACATACGTAAGTCGCGCCCTGCAAATGTAAACAGTGTTCAAATCACATATGTGAGGTATCACTGCGATCGTTAGAGCAAGAGCAATTTTTATATCCTCTGTAACTCTAAACTGGTAATCGATAACATTTTTAACTACTTAAGCCCCGGAGGATTTGGCTGCTCAAAGACCAGGTCCTATTTTGCGATTCGGCACTGCGTGATTTTAACTGACAATTGCGCGGTCGTGCGACACTGTACCCAAATGAAATTGACGTCCTTTTGTTCCCTACAAACAGAGCTTTCTTTTGGTGGTATTTTATTACCTGTGCGATTTTTACTTTTTGCCCTATAAACAAAAAAATAGCGACAATTTTGAAAAAATAACAATATTTTTCACATTTTTTTATAAGAAATTCCCCCCAAAAAAATTTAAAAATCAACATTTTTTAACATTTTAGGCCAATTTGTTTTCTGCTACATATTTTTGGTGAAAAAAATCGCAATAAGCATATTTTGATTGGTTTGCGCAAAAGTTATTGCGTTTACTAACTACGGGAAAGATTTGTGTCATTTTTATTGTTTTTTTTTAACTAGTAATGACGGCGATCTGCAAATTTTTTTTGCGGAACTGCAACTTTGCGGCGGACAGATCGGACCCTTAACTGACATTTTTGACACTTTTGGGGGTACCAGTGACATTACTACAGTAATCAGTGCTATAGATATGCACTGTTACTGTAAAAATGACACTGGCAGGGAAGGGGTTAACTTTATTAGAGATCCAGGGGTTAAGTGTGTCCCTAGGGGTGTGCTTCTAACTGTAAATGGGCGTGGCTTTTGATGTAAGCACAGAGACATACGATCCTACATAGCAGGATCGTATGATCTCTGCTGTCACACCAGGGAGAATGACAGGCGGCTTTGTTTACATTAGCCGCCTGCCTTTCTCCCTCTCCAGCGGGAGATCGCGTGTGACCAGCGGACATCAGAGCCACCGGTCACTCGCGCGGGGATGGCAGTGAACGAGCGGGGGTGGGAGCGTGCCGATGGCGGCGCGTGCTCGCCCCCTATTGGCTCGCGGGCTAGTGACGTACCTATACGTCACTTTGCCCAGGGGGGGGCTGACCGCCGCAGTATATGTACTTGCGGCGGTTGGCAAGTGGTTAAAGCATCGCCTTAAGGAGATTTCTAAATAAATAGTTTGTCGCCATTCCACGCGTGTGTGCAATTTTAAAGCATAACATGTCAGGTACCAATTTACTCAGCAAAACATCATCTTTCACAATATACAAAACAATTGGGCTTACTTTACTGTGAAGTTTTTTTTAAGTTTAGTGAAGTCTATTTTTCCCCAAAAAAATTGTATTTGAAAGACTGCTACGCAAATACCGTGTGACATAAAATATTGCAATGTCCAATATTTTATTCTCCAGGGTCTCTGCTAAAAAAAATATGTATAATGTTTGGGGGTTCTAAGTAATTTTTTAGCAAAAAAAAAACAGATTTTTGTCAGAAATAGGCTTGGCTTTAAGTGGTTAAAATTCACTTCTGAATATAACGGATACCTTATTGCCAATAGATCTCATCCTGAATCTCTACTACAAAGAGAAATCTTCGCTTTTCACAACAGGCAACATAAAAGGGGTATGGCTGAGGAGGAGATAAATATCACTATATAATATAATCTGCTGTATTTAAAGCTCAGAACTGGCTGCCTAGCAATATGAACACCCTGTAATTTAAGAAATAAATTTTGATTTGGCTCTGGCAGTGTAGGATTGCGTATTTAGCATCTGGAGGAAAAAACAGGTTTGATGAGAACACATGAAATATGGTTTAATATTATAAGAGGTCCCTTTTGAAGGCACTTCAATCCTCATCGGTTGTTTTATGGTGTTAAGGCATCTTGCACAATGGCAGTAATTAGAGGCAAAGGGTAACACCACAATACACACAGCTCCAAAATGGCCTGGTAATGACACACAAATCTTCTGGGGCCAATTATCTGACACTTCCAATTTGGCCAATATCAACAACCATGACTTGGAGGAAAACAACAGGGTCTGACCGTCAGCTACTGCATAGTAAAATGAAAAGCAATCAATGATCACTGTGTAATAGCATGATTTCAACAACTCATTTCCTTCACACGCCATTAAGCATGACAGTTTGACCCATGGAAAAGATAACCTTTAATAAGCAGCGAAAGCATGGAAGTAAGGTTAAAATAAAGGTACAGTATAGCATTCCTGGAAGAATAACAGAAAAGCTAACATAAATAATCAGGACTTTATGCTAATCCATTGTTAGGGTTCCTATAAAACGTTATGGTCCTGTGCAAGAGCCAACATAGCTGTTACTTCAGCCACATACAAATGGTTTCTCTCAAAGGTTTATAGGGAGACAATAATTGCTTCCAAATATTTCTAGTAGTTGTATGCATCAGAAATTGCATGTGTTAAATTAAAGCAAAACTTTAGCCTAGAGGGAAAGATCCTCTTTATGCCCCCCCTCTATTTTTTAAAAAAAATTTTTGGGGGGGGGGAAGCATGTACCTGGTTTTGATAGGTATCTGATCCCACTTTCAGACAGATTGCTGTGGCGTTCCACCAAAAGTTCTTCTCCCTCCATGACCGCAACATTCTGGGCCAGGTCATAGGTCGCAGAAGGCTTCCAGACCATTCACAAAGCGCAGCGTGGCTCGCTTGTTTAATGTGGGCAAACAGCTGCCCATAGTAAACATGCCAGCACTGGGAACCAGTGGTGTACCAATGAGGGGGTGGTTGGTCCACCCCGGGTTTAACACATTGGGTGGGGAGTGGTGGCACTTAGCGGTGGCAGGCAGGCCTGGACTGGCCATAAGGCACGCTGGGCACTGGGGTTGCTACAGGTACTTGGTCTGGTATCTTCAGGTGGAGCAGTGGCCGCCCTTAAAAAAATATGACTGCAAACTAACTTTGGAACTGCAGGCTGGGCACTGGCAGGCTCATTGGGCAAGATTTAGGAGTTGGGCAAGCTTAACAAGGGCTTGGACAGGGGGAGGGGCATGTTGTAGCGTCACAGAACAGCGGGACCAAGGAGTCACAGGGCGGGTTGCTCTACTATTGGGCTAGCTGACCTTCCTACACACTGGAGCCTGTACTGGGTAAGCCACAAATGATACAGCAGAGTGTTCAGCAGCTTTACCGTGGGCCCTGCCACACTGACCTTGAAAACCAACATCTGTGACACGTACTTGGTTGGGGGCAGGAAAATAACACAAGTATATGTACACAAAAAAACTTCTAAATCAGAATTAATTTCCAGGTGTTCTCTTCCCTGTGAGTTGAAACCTAATATTCCAGCGTAAAATTAGAGTGATATTTTGTGAGAGACAGCCTGGAATGACAGTCTCTGACCATCTCTTCACAGTCTCTTACCATTTCCTGTATCATGTCCGCAGTCTCTGACCATCTCCTGTATCATGTCCGCAGTCTCTTACCATCTCCTGTATCATGTCCGCAGTCTCTGACCATCTTATGCATCAGGTCCACAGTCTCTGACCATCTCTTGTATCATGTCTGCAGTCACTGACCATTTCTTGTATCAGGTCCGCTGTCTCTGACCATCTCTTGTATCATGTCTGCAGTTTCTGACCATCTCTTGTACCATGTCTGCAGCCTCTGACCATCTCCTGTACTATGTCTGCAGTCTCTGGCTATCTCTTGTATCATGCCTGCAGTCTCTGACCATCTCCTGCATAAAGTCTGCAGTCTCTGACCATCTCCTCTAGTAAGTCTGCAGTCTCTGGCTATCTCTTGTATCATGTCTGCAGTCGTTGACTATCTTTTTTATCATGTCTGCAGTCTCTGACTATCTCTTGTATCATGTCTGCAGTCTCTGACTATCTCCTGTATCATGTCCTCGGTCTCTGACCATCTTTTGTATCATGTCCACAGTCTCTAACCATCCCCTGCATCATGTCTGCAGTCTCTGACTATCTCTTGTGTCATGTCATCAGCATCTGACCATCTCCTGTTATATGTCTGCCGTCTCTGACTATCTCTTGTATCATGTCTTCATTCTCTGACCATCTCTTGTATCATGTCTGCAGTCTCTTACCATCTCCTGCATTACAGTATGTCTGCAGTCTCTGACCATCTCCTGTAGTATGTCTGCAGTCTCCGATGATCTCTTTTATCATGTCTGCAGTCTCTGACTATCTCTTGTACCATGTTTGCAGCCTCTGACCATCTCCTGTATCATGTCTTCAGTCTCTGACCATCTCCTATATTTTGTCTGCAGTCTTTGACCATTTATTGTATCATGTCTGCAGTGTTTGACCATCTCCTGTAGTATATCTGCAGTCTCCCACTATCTCTTGTATCATGTTTGCAGCCTCTGACCATCTTCTGAACTATGACTGCAGTCTCTGACCATTTTATGCATCATGTCCACAGTCTCTGACTATCTCCTGTATCATGTCCTCGGTCTCTGACCATCTCTTGTTTTATGTCCTCAGTCTCTAACCATCTCCTGTATCATGTCTGCAGTCTCTGACTATCTCTTGTATCATGTCATCAGCCTCTGACCATCTCCTGTTGTATATCTGCAGTCTCCGACTATCTCTTGTGTTATGTCTGCAGTCTCTGACCATCTCTTGTATCATGTCTGCAGCCTCTGACCATCTCCTGTACTATGTCTCCAGCCTCTGACCATATCCTGTATCATGTCTTCAGTCTCTGACCATCTTCTATATTATGTGTATTTGTATACCAGCGCGTGGAACGCAATGCGGTCCACGAATCAATGCAGTAACCGGAAGTGATGCGACACGCCGTACGCGTTTCATAATCATACGTCCTCAGCAGCCAAAGGACGTACGCTGCTGAGGACGTATGATTACGAAACGCGTACGGCGTGTCGCATCACTTCCGGTTCCTGCATTGAGTCGTGGACCGCATTGCGTTCCACACGCTGGTATACACCGCTCGCTTATTACCACGCTATTGTGAGTACCCTGAATCTTGTTTTTCTTGTGAAATAAACCCTATTTTTGGCAATATTACACTATGTGCCTTTCCTTCATATTTTGAACACCTGTACTACCAATACCCCCCAGACACCTGGAGTACTTATCCCTACCGCCAGGATATCACCAGACCCCAGTTCCCCTCAGGATTTCTCCTACCCAGGAACCCCCATAGACATCCAATCTAGGACCGGTAGAGGAGAATAGGATTCACCACCGGAATACTACTTATACCCGCTCTATACCCCTGTGTGGGTGGGTATCTCTGGTGAGTGTGCTATCTACCGGAGGGGTCACAGAGCACCTCACTGCCCACCACGGGGTCACTTATTGTATCTTATTCACACAAAGATTGTCATCTGCTTAATCATCTTTTGGATATTCTCAGTCACTTTACCACCAGTTCATCTTTTATATACCACATTGAACCTTTTTTTTTTTCCCTCTTTGTATACAATACCACCATTTATTTATTTATTATTATATGTCACTAATTTATATTGGTACACACCAATACCATTCTTGGGTATTCATGCACTTGGCACTTTGAACCCACGGTATTCTGTTTACTGTACCATATGCACTTGTCACTTTGAGTTTATGATATTTTTGCCTACTATATCATATGCACTTGTCACTTTGAGTTTATGAAATTTTGGATTATCATATATTTCACTTCACTTGTGGTCACACATGCACTTTTTCATTTTTCAATGTTTTTCAATGTTTTTCATTACTATTATAGATTTATATATCTTTTGTGACATTGATGGTTGTATATTTATGAACTTAGCACTTTGATTCTTCTTCATCTGGTCTACATTACATATATTTATACAGTGCATAGTTTTTTATCTCTCTCTTTTATATTGTCAATATATTACCTACATTTTTTACATATTTATTGTCATATACATCTGACATACCAGCTTTTACTTACGCTTTTAGCCACTAGACAGCGCCATTCCCCCCACCCCCTTCCGTTTTGTGGATTCATGTCCACTTCCTCAGTAGTAGATGCAAGAAAATGATCTTAAAAGATGGTAAAATAATGCTAAAGTAATAAGGTATACATGAAATGGGTGACTTCCAAAGTAGGGAGTATGTTTGGGTCCTCGAGGTATGTTTGGATCACGTTGCAATAGCCCCCGGGGCAGACATTCCCTGGTACTCACAGGGCTGCCATGCTCCATTTTCCTGCTTTTTTTGCGCTGACCTGTGAGTACTAGGGCCAATTGCCCATACTATTTCCTCTTTTTCTGCCATATATTGGGGGCGACGAGACCCAAACGTACTTTGAAGACCCAAACAGAATCCCTACATTGGGAGTCATTCATTTCGGTATATGTTATTACTTTGGCATTCTTTTACCATTTTTTACCATCTTTTTAGATAATTTTCTTGCATCCACTTATGGGGAAAGGGGCATGAATCCACGAAATGCTTAGAGGTGTAGGATGTCAAGAAATTTTTGGATTGCTATGTTACTTACACCCATCTATTGCAATCATGCATCTCTACCAAAAAATATATCATGTTTACAAGTTTTTATGAATTTATAGTGTGTCCTATGATCACTTATTATGGATCAGCTCATTTTAATGTATTTTTTTTGTTATTTTATCATGTCTATTTAATGTGTAATCATGTGTACTAATTTGTTTGGTAGTGATTTGCCTCATTTAAAGTCCCGTGACCAATGTTCTAATTTTCCACATATATATATATATATATATATATATATATATATATATAGGGATGGAGGCTTATCACTCATGGTGTTACAGAGCACAGCTACTTTTCCCCAACAAAATTATATTCATTCCTTCTGTGAATTTATTTTCACATCTCATAATTTGTGTTAAAATATTTTACCCCCTATCCAAATAATGAAGGGACCTCAGACCCTGAAACACCCCGTCCCTCAACTAAAAGCGTAACTCCAACTTTGTTGAGAAAAAAACATTCCCCTCTGGGTGATCTATTTACATTGCAAGGATTATAACAACCTTTGTTGCAGATTCCTACTTTTTGTTATTCTGAAGAAATCACTGTTTATTCCTCTGTTCCCCTTTGCTGAGTGGGTCAAATGGGAGTGGTTTCATAATTATCAATCAACTGTGCACCTGCAGAGCACTAATAGGGAAATCTGCTGGGCCTGCATCCCTTTAGATGTGTTCCTATTGGGAGTATCTCACCAAAAATGAAATTTTTGTTGCGTGGGATGCCAGAAATCTGACTTGTATCTTAGGCAGACTTCTGGGAAAATCGGGGAGCCAATCAAACAAGCAGGAAATGATGTTTCTGGGGTGTGGTCAGTACACATTCTGTGTACAGAACACCTACAGGTAGCCATATCGCATTGAATTTTCAGAAAATTACAGCGGCTGCAGATTGAAAAGGAAAGGTCATTTTTAATAACATTCAATTACAATATGACTTGTGTCACAATTGTATATGCTATATTGTTTTTTCTTTATTTGCTATTTTTACGAAATTGGAGTTACCCTTTAAGGGATGAAGGGTCTGTGTGTTTGGTATAAGGACATCTTAACATTTACATGATAGACATCTACATGTTCGCAGAATACCAGCTGTCTCTGTGCCGTAGCCAATGACTAAACTTAAACTAAAGGACACAAAACTGATTTTACATTCTTGGCATGTTCGCATGCAGCCATTACACATCTGACTTGGGTTTTGCTACATTTGACAGTTTCTGAGAAAAAGATGACAGATCTATCACCTGAAAACTAACATTTCTGTGTCCTCGAGATTGGAATAAAGAGAAAATTGCTTATCAGGAGCCTGTTTACACCATGCTGAAACATCCGTATCCTCATATTTCATCTGTCTGGATAAAGTTCACTGCTGTTTACTGGTGAGAATAATAATTAGGGCACAGGGGTGAATACACAGACTGTTGAAGGACAGCAAGAGGGTAAAGAGAAAGAAGTGCAAGGATAATGGCATAAGATACCGTTTAAAAAAAAACAAAAAAAACAACAGTGCCCATGTTAACAAACACAGAGCTCTGTTACTGATACCTTTATGTACATATAAAGTGGACCCTTTAGAAACATTAAAAGTTTTCTTCAATCAATTCCTGGCATGTCACAATACATAGAAACAGTATCCTTTTCCAGAGAAGCTCCATTTTTTCATCATTGAAAAGCTGTCCTTAACCATTTCAATATGGGATACTTTCACCCCCTTCCTGCCCAGGACAGTTTTCAGTTTTCAATGCTGTCTCACTTTGAATGACAGTTACTCAATCATGCAACACTGTACCCAAATTAAATTTTTATCATTTTTGGGACAGACACAGGTGGTGGTATGTAATCACCAATTGTTTTTTTTTTTGTTTTTGAAAATATAAACATAATAATACTGAAAATATTGAAAAAAAACCTTACGATTTTCTGTTATAAAATGTTGTAAATACGGTAATTAATCTTTCTTCCTAAATTTAGGCCAAAATGTATTCTACTACATTTCTTTCTTTCTTGGGTAAAAATAACCCAAATCAGTCTATATTATTTAGCCTGTGTAAAAGTTGTGGAGTTTACAAACTATGGTATATAAATATTTATATATTTAGTATATATATATATATATATATACACACATATATGAAAACACTATACTGTCAAAAGTATTAGGGAACCTGCCTTACATACATATGAAATTTAAAGTCATTCCAGTCTTAGTCCGTAGGATTCAATTTTGAGTTGGCCCACCCTTTGCAGCTATAACAGCTTCAACTCTTCTGGGAAGGCTGTCCACAAGGTTTAGGAGTGTGTCTTTGGGAATGTTTGACCTTTCTTTCAGAAGCACATTTGTGAGGTCAAGCACTGATGTTGGACAAGAAGGCTTGGCTCACAGTCTCCCTAATTTATCCCAAAAGGTGTTCTATTGGGTTGAGGTCAGGACTCTGTGCAGGACGGTCATGTTCCTCTACCCCAAACTAGCTCATCCATGTTTTTATGGACCTTGCTTTATGCACTGGTCTAAATCATTCAGTGGAGGGGGAAATTATAGTGTGGGGCAGTTTTTTAGGGGATGGGCTTGGCCCCCTAATTCCAGTAAAGGGAATTCTTAAGACATCAGCATACCAAGACATTTTGGACAATTTCATGGCCCCTTCCTGTTCCAACATGACTGTGCACCAGTGCACAAAGCAAGGTCCATTAAGACATGGATGAGCAAGTTTGGGGTGGAGGAACTTGACTGGCCTTCACAGAGTCCTTACCTCAACCTTTCTGCAAGTCACAAAGTTTGAGCCTGCAGCAGGGCCTAATCTATGTCTGATATTTCTGAACAGTCTATAACTGCAAAGGCACCAGGATTTACATGTTGTGTCATCTCTGAATTGTTATCCTTAGTCAGAAAGTAGATGCTGACCTTGAATAATACCTGAACAAAGATGGCACCATCTAGAGGCATAACTAGTACCTTCAGGACCCCAGTGCAAGAAAACATAAAGGGCTCCCCTGACCACCCCCCTTCTATCAGTCCTGGGGCCCTTCCCGTCAGGCCTGGAGCGCTTCCCACTGATCCTGAATCCTTGTTATTACGGTCCCACAGCGCTACCATTTCACATGTTCTAGTTCTGCAGTGGGCCCCCTTCCTGCCGTCTCGCCCCCCCCCCCCCCCATTGTGGCAGAAAGCAAGAGATATGTCAGCAGCACACCAGGTAACTCCATATATGAGTCCAATGTAGTGGCTGAATTACCAGGGTTGCAAAGGTTGCACTTGCGACCAGGCCCTGGTGTTCCACTACTGTGGGGGTTCCCAACTTCCTCATGCTGTCCTGCCCCTGCTATTGACAGTGCTGGTCCAGCATCTATGCCTCCATGGCAGCGGTGGCATTAGGATTCAGTGGCAGTTACATTATAGGGCTGATGGGCACATGTGTGGGTGGACCGATCCGGCACTATTGGTTGTAAACAAATGAGCTCTCTGCACAGCCTTTTCTGGTGACATGCCAATTAGGATGTGATCTGGGCAATGCTCCCGATCATATTTAATATGTGGACATAAACACCGCATTTATTAGAATCAAAAGTACATTCGTACTCCATGCAGGGGCGGATCCAGTGGGGGCATCGGGTCAATTGCCCCCCCCTGAAAAAAATATTACCCATGGCACTTACTGTAACTCTCCAGTCCACGGTCCACCAGCCCAGAGTTCCCAATTTCCTTTCTTCCCAGCAGGAGCAGGTCAGCAGCGCGGCGGAGCTGAAAGCTTCTCTTGTAGTCCCGCCGCCGCGCCGCTGCATACCTCCCAACAGTCCCGGATTCCGCTGGACTGTCCCGCAATTTTAAGTAAGTCCAGGGGTCCCGCAGAGCTGGGCAGAAGTCCCGGAACCCAGTGCTGGAACAAGTTCCAACACTGGGTTCCACTCAGTAGTAGTATACTCAGTGGTTGTGTGTGCTCTCACACACAGCACCAAGCAAGGATTACTACCTGCAAAGCTTTCTCTTTGTCCCCCCTGCCCCCCTCCTCCGTGCAGACATTAGTTGCTAGGACCGCCGGCGTCCTGGCAACTGATGACACAACATTCAGGGCGTCCAAGCTCCGCCCCCCGACTTCCTCTTCCGCTCGGCTCCCGCTTTGTGCCTATCAATCGGTCCGCAGCACTGCCTCTGGTAAGAATTTATTTAGCTTCTGTCTGTCCCTGTAGCTTGAGCTTCTGTCTGTGTATTAAGGGAGCGCCGGGCACCCAGGGCATGATTTGCCCCACGTTTGCTGGTGGGTTCCCTTGGTCCTGGCACCACAACTGCCTGCATTTATTTTTTTTTTCGTTCCGTAGGCTTCTTTCCCTGCCTGTCAGGGCTGTAGCAGGGAGCCGAGTGAAGTGCTGTTTAACTCCTCCTCGGCTCCCTGCTACAGCCCTGACAGTCAGAGTTAAGTGGCACTGCACTGTCACTTCTCTATTCACTGATCGCCAGTCTGATTCTCCTCTCCTTCTCTCTATACAATAACCTGAAGCCAGGCTGTATCCCCTCTCTTCTATGTTTACTGATGATCAGTGAGAGGGGATACAGCCTGGCTTCAGGTTATTGTATAGAGAGAAGGAAAGGCGGTCAGTGAATAGTGAGTAACAGCGACACACCCCCATTGCATGTGTCAGAGGAGGTGGGTCTGTTACTGAGTGCTGGTTACTGAGCACAGTAGGTCTAATGCTGATGCCTATTGGGATGTCCAGTCATATTTGTACACCCTGTACACTTGTTGTAACAGGACAGTGGAGGCAAGACTAAAAAAATGGAGGTTGTTATTCTATCTAGATGTAAAGTAACACTTAAAAGAAGTGTACTCCCCGCGCCTGGCGTTTAAATTAAATAGATAATAATAAAAGGTGAATAATGATAAAAATATTAAAAATAATAATAATAACAGCAGCAGCAGCAGTAGTTGTATGAAAGAAATAGACCTATTTGGGCTATCTACAGCGCATGCTAAATTATTGTGCAAACAATATGAAAATATATAATATATGATAGATATTAAATAAATATATGATCCCAATGCTTGATTAATAAAGTGTGAATAATAAAAATTTAAATTTTTAAGCTGAGGGGGGGGGGGGAGTGTAGCTGGGGAAGGGATGGAGCTAGGGGCGTGTATGGAGCTAGGGTGGGCATTTGGGCTGTATGGAGCTTGGGGGGGGGGGTTATGGAGCTGGGGTGGGCATTTGGGGCGTATAGAGCTGGGGGGGGGTGGATGGAGCTGGGATGGGCATTTGGGGTGTATAGAGCTGGGGGGTGGATGGAGCTGGGGTGGGCATTTGGGGTGTATAGAGCTGGGGGGTGGATGGAGCTGGGATGGGCATTTGGGGTGGATAGAGCTGAGGGGTGGATGGCTCAGAGTCCAACCCCTGCATTCTGTACATTACACACTCCTGTCCCCTGCATTCTGTACATTACACACTCCTGTCTCCTGCATTCTGTACATTACATACTCCTGTCTCCTGCATTCTGTACATTACATACTCCTGTCTCCTGCATTTTGTACATTACACTCTCCTGTACTATATACACAAAACTGTACATTATATACTTCTCACCAAAGTCTTCATTGTCTCAACAGTTGCTGGTTGCTATGCAGTCTCTGACTATTTTAATGAAGTTCTTCTTTACGGTAGGCTGAGCAATCAACGCATATTTTATGAGTACTAGGAAGTCTGGGTTTTGTTTACCATACGCGCGCCGCAGGTTTTTTCCTCTCTCAGTATCCCTCATTGCGAAGTTCAAAAGTTGGGAGGTATACCGCTGGCCTGTACAGCAGCCCGCCCGCTGTGAGTGCACTGGTTGCTATGCCAATCGCTGATTGGCGTCTAGCAACCAGTGACGTCACCTCACCGGTCTAAGGAGTGGAGGAGAGCGATGCCCCAGCATCCACAGCGGAGCCTCCGAGTCCTTCCTCGCGTGCTTAGAGTGCTGGCTCCACCCACTTCCTCCTTCCAGGCTCCAGCAGCTTCTCTCCAAGTAGCCAGGCAGCCAGCACCGACCAAGGTCCAAGGAGAAGAATCTGAGCAGTGAGCAGTCAGTGACAGTGACTGTGATCTGTGACACAGTGTGACAGAGAGTGACAGTGACTACTTAAATTACAATTTAATGGATGTATTAAAGGAAAAAAAAAAGTGCCCTGCCCAGGCTGCCCTTTGCCATTAATGTTAAAGCAGAGTTCCACCCATCTATTATGAGATGAACTGACTGACTGACTGAATCCCCTTTAAAAATGCTTTTACCAATGCAAACTATTTTTTTTTTGTAAGGAAATACTGTTTTTCTTCTTTATTCATCCGCACTTCCGGGTCCTGCTGCCTATAGGTGATTACATCACTCGGCGATTCGCAAGGGCTCCTGGGATAGTGGCGTCTTGTATCCCAGCAGCCCTTGCGAATCGCCTAGACGAAATCTCGCGTTATTTCCAGATCGGCACCAGCTGTTCTCAGCGATGTATTGCATTCAGTCTGTGCCCTGCCTCCTCTCAGTGAGCCCTACGGCATATAATGCTTTCAGTCCGCGCTTACTGAGAGGAGGCGGGGCAGAGCGTGGACTGAATGCAATACATCCCTGAGAACAGCTGGTGCCGGTCTGGAAATATTGCAAGATTTCATCACTAGGGGATTCGCAAGGGCTGCTGGGATACATGACGCCGCTATCCCAGGAGCCCTTGCGAATCGCCCAGTGACGTAATCGCCTATAGGCAGCAGGACCCGGAAGCGTGGATGAATAAAGAAGAAAAACAGTATTTCCTTACAAAAAAAAAATAGTTTGCATTGGCATTTTTAAAGGGGATTCAGTCAGTTCATCTCATAATAAATGGGTGGAACTCCGCTTTAACATTAATGGCAAAGGGCAGGGAATGGTTGTTTTGGAAATGGTTGTTTCTCATTCAAAATTAATGCAGCACAGCACTTTAAATGTGAGTAAAGTCCATAACATTAGGAGATAAAAAGTTGATAGATAGGGATCCAGTAACTGTGGTTCCACACGACAGGTGCTAGTGAAAAGCCGCCACTGATAGAGGGGACACACACTGACCCTTACCCCAAATGTTGGACTACTCAAAAGTAGTCAATAAAGCGTTTATGTAATGAACTTCAAGCTGTCGTACTCCTGGGGTCTTTTGGTAACTGTGTCCAATCAAACTATAACACACTCCTTCCAGGACAATACTGTATTATTTTTTGCCAAAAATTTGAAGAGTGAGGCGCGAGCTGAGGAGAGAATTAAGAACCCTGGTTTCACATTTTCAACAAAAAAGAATACAGTATTGTCCTGGAAGGAGTGTGTTAAAGTTTGATTGGACACAGTTACCAATACCAATGACTACAGGCTCCAACACATTGGTTACCTTACTGGGATTGTTTTTAAATTATGTTTTTGTGTCTTGTTATGTTTTTCTGGAAGGTGTGAGTCACTCACACGGAAAGTTTTTTCTGTATATTTTATGAAGAATAATACATTCTAGTACATTATGCTGCATGGTTTACTTTATGCCTAATTGAAACAGTCTGTTCTTTACAGCTGTATATTCCCCCTTTTTTCCTATTCATACTGAGCTTATGTCCACATCCACCTGCGTTTGCCACTACATCTCCCCGGTAGCAGAATGGGGCCCTGCCATGCGCTTTGCATGGGCTCGATGCGAGCACTCACTTAACTTCTGTACCTCTGTACAGGATGGGGACCTCGGCAGTGCCGACCCACTCCAGTTGCTATGAGAGACATACCACTACAGAAGCAGTATGACAATATATCCGTCTCTGCAAGAGGCCATCCTACCTGTAACAGATACACGTTACCGACAGGCTGCTTTGCCTGACCATAAACTTACATTGCCCATGGCAACCACATATCGTACTGCAATAAGAATTATCTTTAAGTGCTGTCTTCATACCCCAATGTTCCTAGAGACCCAAAGTTAGAGAATGTGTGGTGCAGGTTACTTGCATTACTCTTCTGTCAATAACTTCAGACCAGACAGAAGGAAAAGTTTCAAAGCTTTATGCAAATATGCAAACATGACAAAGTCTACTTGCAAAAAAAGAAACATTTCTTTTCCCTGCATCCTTAACCACTTAAGCCCCGGAAGATTTTACCCCCTTCCTGACCAGGGCCTATTTTGCGATTCGGCACTGCCTGATTTTAACGGACAATTGCGCGGTCGTGCAACGCTGTACCTAAACTAATTTGACGTCCTTTTTTCCCCACAAACAGTGCTTTCTTTTGGTGGTATTTGATCACCTGTGCGATTTGTTGATCATGCGCTATAGACAAAAAAATAGCGTCAATTTTGCAAAAATAACAATATTTTTCAAATTTTTTTATATGAAATTCCCCCCAAAAAATGTAAAAATCAAAATTTTTTAACATTTTAGGCCAATTTGTTTTATGCTACATATGTTTGGTAAAAAAAATCGCAAAAAGCGTATTTTGATTGGTTTGGGCAAAAGTTATTGTGTTTACTAACTAAGGGAAAGATATTTGTCCTTTTTCTTGTTTTTTTTTTAACGAGTAATGGCGGTGATCTGCAATTTTTTTTTGCGGGACTGTGACACTGCGGTGGACAGATCAGACCCTTGACTGACATTTTTGACACTTTTGGGGTTACCAGTGACATTACTACAGTAATCAGTGCTATACAAATGCACTGTTACTGTAAAAATGACACTGGCAGTGAAGGGGTTAACTTTTTTTGAGAGGGAGGGGTTAAGTGTGTCCCTAGGGGCGTGATTCTAACTGTGATTGGATGTGGCTACTGGTGTAAGAACAGAGATCAACGGTCCTACATAGCAGAACCGTATGATCTCCATTCTTACACAGGGAAGGATTACTTTGTTTACAATTAGCCGCCTGCCTTTCTACCAGTGTAACGGGCAATCGCGAGTGCCTGGCGGACATCGGGTTCAGCAGCTACAGGGTTCAGCAGCCCCAATCTTGTTGGCAGGCTCCTCAGGAAGACATTCTTTTGTGCTGACAATCAGGATAGATGCATCCTGGGAAGGCTTTATCGCCAGATGTCCCCCTCAACTAAATGGTCATTCTCCATCAGTGTTCAGCTTGCTGCATCTCACAGGATCCGATCTCAGCTGAACTCTGGGTCAGCCTCTTGGAACATGAGATGAAGCACATCATTTGAGGGGGACATCTGGCGATAAAGCCTTCCCAGGATGCATCTGTGAGTCCCTGGGTACATCACCAGTGCCTTATTCAACCAGAAAGTGAACTAACCGTGATGTTTTGCACATCATGAGCAATAAGGACAAGGTTTCGCATTAAAGAGCCAGGCGGTGGGTGCTGTTTGTCCTAGTGGAGGAGCCAGCGTTGATATTTACAGGCCTGTTTTATCCTTGATTTGGTGAGTTTCCAATCTGATGGGTGATCACGGCTTGCTGGTGGTGGTACACAGACATTAATACTAGCCGCACTCTTTTCCATGTTACTACTTGCACTGGTACTTGGCACTGTACTTTGGCCGAATGCTTACCTATACATCAGCAAGAGTTTTTGACCACTGATGGACATTTATTGTTTGTGATTTAACCGTTCCACGTCATGATGTTCTAAATATTTATGATAGGTTATATTCTTCTGCGCTGCTAGTGTCACAGATCAGTTTATGTAAACTCTATTTGTTGCACCTCATTCCAGATTCTTCCTTTTTGTAGCAGCAGCTTTTACCTTTATGGTTTTATGCACCAATTGCTTGTTCTCATAGTGAATTGAGAGTGAGTGAGTGGTTTTGCACATATCAGTGTTTGATTTCTTGCTCCTTTTTATCTAGAGCATTATTACTAGTTGGGGTATCCACTAAATCAGGGCTTGACAAATTTTCCTGAAATCTAGGAGCCAGCTAAAAAAGTTAGGAGCCAGTTTTTTTTTTTTTTTTTAGACAAACAACCAAGCTTTATTTCCAAAAAAATAACATACTAAATTTACACATAAAGACGACTAGAACCCCACTCTCCTATAGGGCAATCGGATGGAAACAGACTGTCTGTCTCTTTCCATCCGATGCCATCTGATCCAATCCATGGGATGGATAGAAAATAGAACCACTATCCGTCTGTTTTTGGCGGACAGGATCAGATGGCGGCAGATTATTGCTCCATAGAGGAGACTGAAGGGTCCGATCAGGTCTGCCTGAAAAACTGACAGGCGGACCCGATCAGACAGCCCGTGTGCAAGGGGCCTTCGGCTGTGGCATGGCGATGAGGAAAAAAAAAATTATATATTATTATATAATATATAATTTTTTTATAATAATTTAAAAAAATAGAAAAATAGATCTTTTTATTTTTTTTATAATTGAAAAAAGAAAAATATTTTTTTTATAATAATTAAAAAAAAGAAAAATAATTATTTTTTTATAATTTAAAAAAATAAATTAATAATAAATAATAATAATAATAATAATAATAATAATAATAACCAGACTCCCTGTCCACTTATCTTTTAAGCAAAGGTAAGTGGACAGGGAGATGAAGCCTGCAAAAACTTCCCTCTCATCTCCTTTTGGGAAGGAGATAGGCAGGCATTGAGGACAGGCAGGGGAAACAGCCATTAGTTACTGCTTGTCAAACTCCCGGTCACCACAAGAGGGCGCCAGTTCCCCGTTCTCTCACTGAAGAAGGCCGAAAAGCCGCGGCCTCAATTTTCGGACGGCGCAGTAGTCCGTGCACTCGGTGACTGGTTGGAGGGGCGCAAAAGGGACAGGACACCTCTTGCAGTGCACCCCAGGCGCCAGGTTACTAATTCTAGTCGCCAATGCGACCTGGCGCCCGGGGTTTGTCGAACCCTGCACTAAATGACATGAAATTTTCCTGCAAGACATTCAAGACATGGCAAGCCCAAGATGAATGAGCAGTTCTGTTTTGTTTCTTCCCTTTGAAGCTCCAGCCACAAGGAATCATTAATATTATTATACAGACTTGTTATAGTACCAACAGTTTGCTCATCTCTTTACAAAATGAAGGCAGACATTACAGTTACAATATAATTTGGCACAAGAGGAATCAGAGGGCCCTGCTCATTAGAGCTTACAATCTACAAGGGAGAGTCAAGTGATACAAAAAGTAAGGACTGCAGGGGATGAGCTGATAGAGAAATTAAAAATACAGTGTTAGAAGCAAGATAGGCTTCTTTAAACAGAAGGGATTTCAGAGATTGTCTAAAGATAGAAAGATTAGGAAATAGTCGGACATATTGGGGTAGGGAGTTCCAAAGCATGGGAGAAGCTCGTTAGAAGTCCTAGAGGTGAGCATGGGAGGAGGTGACAATGGAGCTAGAGATCAGGAGGTCTTGGGAGGACCAAAGAGAGTTGTTTGGATGCTATTTGGAGACCAGGTTAGTGATGTAGCTAGGGGCAGAGTTGTGGATGGCTTTGTAAGTTGTTGTTAGTGCTTTTTAATTTTATTTGTTTGGTGAGTGGAAGCCAGTGAAGGAATTGGCAGACAGTACTAGACACTGAATAGTTGGTAAGGTGGATGAGTCTTGCAGCAGCATTTATGATGGAGTGAAGGGAGGATAGCAGGTAAAGGTAAAGGTATTCCAATGAGGAGGGTGTCTCAGTAGTCAAGTTGAGAGATAACCAGGAAGTGCATTAGAAGCTTTGTGTCATTGTTTATTAAAAAGGAGTGTATTCTGGAGATGTGGGCCTAAAATAACAATTCAGAGTCCAGGGTTAGCCCTAACACTCTGGCATGCAGGTGTGGACTGACAGCTGTGCCATTGATCCTGACAAAGAAGTCAAGGGCGTGTGAGGGAGGAAATATTATGAGCTCGGTTTTGGGTAGACTTAGTTTGAGAAAGTGGTGTGACATCCAGTCTAATATTTCTGTTAGTAAATCAGCGATAGGTGAGGAAACTGATGGGGTGAGCTGAGGGGTACAGAGATAGATTTGGGTGTCGTCAGCATAGAAAAGCTATTTGAAACCATGGAAAGCTATCAACTGACCCAGGGAAGAGGTGTAGATCGAGAATAGGAGATGCCCAAGGACAAAACCTTGGGGGACCCCGATAGTAAGAGGCATAGGAGAGGAGGAGGTAGAGTTGTAAGTGACACTGAAGGTGCAGTGAGATAGGTAAGATGCGAACCAACAGAGAGAACAGTCACAGAGACCAAGGAAAGGGAGTTTCTTGAGGAGTAGGGGTTGGTCAACTGTACTAAAGGCAGCGGAGAGGTCCAAGAGTAAAAGTATGGAATAGTGACCGTTGGGCCATGCGGGCGAAATCCAGACTGAAGGGGATCAAGAAGGTTATTCTCAATGAGGTGGCAGCTCAGCTGGTTGTAAACTAGACGTTCAAGGAGTTTGGAGGCAAAAGGGAGCAAGGGTCCGAGGTTGTTAAGATTGATGAGGTCCAGTGAGGCTTTTTTAAGTATAGGGGTGGGTGTATGAGGGAATCCACCTCCTCCTTTGGCCCATTAGTAATTTTATCCCTCATATTCACTAGTAAATAACTCTTGACATATAGGCACACCCCTCCCCTTCTTCTTCCTACCCTGTCCCTCCAATACAGGAAGTACCCTTTAGACACATTTAGACCAGTCTTGTGAGTTGCCAAGCCAGATTTTGATATTCCCACAAAGTCAAAATCCTCCTCATGTATAAACCGTCCCAGTTCCTTCATTTTATTAATCAAACTTCAAACATTTGTGAACATTTTTTTTTAATTTTGTACAAGTGTATATTATTTTCTCTTTGTTTGTTTTAAAGCTGCAATAGGATTCTGCCTGCATTGGTCTTAGGTACTCTAATTAAACTACCAAGTTTGTCCACATCAGCACCCTCTGACCTTTGCTCACTGCCTGGTATAGCTTTTACCCATCTTTTTCCCTTCCAAACCACCTAGTTTAAAAATTCCTCCGACTTTCTGGCCCTCTTCTCCCCAAACAGAGCATCATTTAGGTGCAGTCTGTCTTTGCTATACAGTAGAGCCAGGAATTAATTGAAAAGTCAGCCCATTTCTCTATGAATCCAAAACCTTCCTTCCTGCACCAGTTCTTAAACCATTTGTTAAGTTACCTAAGCTCCTGCTGCGTCTCTGTTCTTGCACAAGGTGTAGGAAGTAAATCTGAGATCCTTTTCTTTAATATAGCACATAAGTCCCTGAAATCATTTTTGGGATGCTTCAGCTTCCTCTAATTTTGTAATTTGTACCAATGTGTACCATGACAGCTGGGTCCTCACCTGCCCTACCCAAAATCTGTCCTTCTGATCTGCATTGTGCAGAATCCAAGCATCGGATAAACAACTTACTGTTCAGCAATAACAGTCTTTGTGTCAGATTGCCCTACTTGTCCTTCTAGTAATTGAGTCTTCTACCACCAGTATCTGTATCTTTTTCTGTAACCTTGCCCCCATCCTCACTGGAGGAGTTGTTGTCAATCAGCATGATCCCTTGATAGCACATGAGCACTGCAGCACAGTTTTTGTTTCTTCTGTCACTCTGCTCTCTCCTTCTATCAGCTTGTTCATTGATAGCACATGAGCACTATAGAACAACTGATGGTTCTTTTTGCTTCTGTCTGCCAATTTGACCTTTGCAGTATAGGGGACTGCAAAAGGGGGATACCAAGTCAAGTTTAAGTATTTTCACTGCTTTTAGTAAAAAATAAATACATTTAATTATCTAAACCCTGGTCTGTGGCTCCTTAAACCTGCAGAAATGTCCACCCTTTGTTGCAGATTATTTCTTCCTTTTTGTAGTGTGACCAGTGCTGAACTAGAAAGGGTCCCAGTACAGGAGAAGCACAAATCCTTTGGAAGAGACCAAGTGCTGAAGAGGCCTCCTTTTGACTGAAAGTCTGATACTGGGGCCCACCCACTGGACAACATAGGAGAGAAAGAAACCAAGCAATTGGGTGAACACATGGACGATTGGAGGTGCCTGAGCTGGGCAGAGGGACATTGTGTGCAGGATTGCCTCAGATAGGGAGAAAGAGGTTCTTCTGTACAGTTCTTGCTAAAAAGACTGTACTCTGCTGTTCCAGAGATCTGCTGTTCCAGAGACTTCCCGCCCGTACCAGAGACTGACAGTTAAAGAGATCTGCTGTTCCAGAGACCTGCTCTCACAGGAATGCTGCTGCAAGGCTGTGCTGTTGGCAACTGTGAGTACAAGAGCTACTTAGGACTGTGCTACACACATGTTAAAACTTATGGATTTATTGTTGCTGTTAAAAAGGCTACTGTTTTCATTGGCTTTCATGAGCTTTATTACTGCGAGGGAATAGTTACATTGCACCCTCCAGGAACTGAGGCCACCTGCCCACACTGCCAAAATACCAATACCTGGTTTAATAATTATGGTATCACTGTGCTTGATTGGCAGCAAACTCCCCTGACCTAAACCCCATAGAGAATTGTCAAGAGGAAGATGAGAGACACCAGACCCAACCCGAAAATGCAGATGAGCTGAAAGCCACTATCAAAGAAACCTGGGATTCCATAGCACCTCATCAATGCCCCAGGCTGATCGCCTCCATGCCACGCTGCATTAATGCAGGAATTCATGCAAAGGGAGCCCGACCAAGTTTTAAGTGCATGCTATAATTTACATGGACATACTTTTCAGTAAGCCAACATTTCTGTATTAAAAATCCTTTTTATTATTGGTCTTACGTAATATTCTAATTTTCTGAGATACTGAATTTTGGGTTTTCACTAGCTGTAAGCCAATATCATCCAAAATAAAAGAAAGAAATGCTTGAAATATATCACTCACTCACAATATCATTCTATATATAATATATAATATATGAATTGCACTTTTTGAATTGAACTACTGAAATCAATTAACTTTTTGATGATATTCTAATTTTATAAGATGCACCTATATATATTTATTTATGTATCATAGATAAAGAGGCGCTGGTAATCTTTTTTTATAGGATGTCACGTATTATAAACATTAAATAATAAAATATCAAATTATTAAAATAATGAAAAATATACGTGGTTATAAAGTGCGAGAAATGTGATTAATAATTATAAAAGTGCTTCAAGTATTGAGATTGTAGATATTGATCTACTATTGGTGCAACAAGCAAAGAAAGTGCATACCAGTGCAAATTCAATTAAAAGTGCAAGTGCTTATTATGATAAATCACTCCACAGAAGTGTAGACAGGTGAATATACCAATAAATAAGTAAAATCACATACAAAAGAAATATATTACCAGCTAGCAGCAGGTCACAAGGACCCCCAACGCCTGTGATCACTTTAACTGGGTGGATCAAACCTCTCCTCGATTGCTTATTTTTAAAAAATAAAACAGTATTTCACTATTGGAGGCTATTCTCTTCTATATCTTTATATATATGGGGGAACTATATGGTCCAACTCTAGTAATATAGGAGCAAGAGATCCAAGCAATCGAGGAGAGGTTTGATCCACCCAGTTAAAGGGATCACAGGCGTTGGGGGTCCTTGTGACCTGCTGCTAGCTAGTAAGAGGCCACGTTTGTTACACCCCAGCACCTGGAGCACTGTGAATGAGAAAACCAAGGATTCACTAGGCACAATTTGATTGCACAAAATTGTCCGGATTTTAGAGACACTAATTTGGAGCACATTTATTTATATACTATATATATTTCTTTTGTATGTGATTTTACTTATTTATTGGTATATTCACCTGTCTACACTTCTGTGGAGTGATTTATCATAATAAGCACTTGCACTTTTAATTGAATTTGCACTGGTATGCACTTTCTTTGCTTGTTGCACCAATAGTAGATCAATATCTACAATCTCAATACTTGAAGCACTTTTATAATTATTAATCACATTTCTCGCACTTTATAACCACGTATATTTTTCATTATTTTAATAATTTGATATTTTATTATTTAATATTTATAATACGTGACATCCTATAAAAAAAGATTACCAGCGCCTCTTTATCTATGATACATACCTATTTATTGTTTTAATACAATTAAAGGGGCAGCAGGTTTTAAATTATCTTTCGTCCTAAAGAGCCAGGCGCCTTCGCTACTTTATTTATTGATATATTTATTTATGCCTATGCTATCAGTTCTTTTTATATTATTGTATTAATGGTTATTGTATTTTCAACAAAATTGCATTTTTTCATATTTTATATTTTTTTTCTTATTTTTTAAAAACCCTAAGTTATGGTTCTAACTCATGGACTCTTTGATTTCTATTATACAGGTGTGTGTTATTTCATTACATTTTTTTTATTTTGTTTTATTGTTCAATGTTCTTATTTGTATACTTTATTTTTATACTTATTTGATTGATTTAGGTATATATATATATTTTTTTTATTTTGTGAATGGTGTATAGCTGTATGACAGATGTACTGTAGGTTCAACCATTTCACTATACACCACTGACATGAAAAAAAAATGTCTGAATATTGTTTGAAATTTAAAATGAATTATGTTTTATTATTAGGGGGTTTCTATTTTTGTGAGTGGTGGGCTTTAACTCTTATTTTTTTTTTTATTATTTTTTTATTCTATGTGCTTTGTGTTATACTTTTACTTTTACATTCACAAAACTTTAGTCTTGCAACTTTTTGCTTCTCTTCCTATAAGGCTTCTTTCACACGGGTGGTTGCATACCTGCCAACTTTTTGAGAGGGGAATGAGGGACACCTACTTGCAAACATGTAGACATAGGAAGCACCCCCCTGCCACACCCCCTTAAAGGAGAATTATACAAAAATGTTTTAGTTAAACCCACAAGTGCTTTTTTTTTTACCATTACTATTCCTTTATACTGACTTTTCAAATTTACGAATGCAGCAGATTAGAAATTGGAGGAAAGGTTTTGCACTGGGAAACACTTTTTGAAAGATAAAAGGTGCATTATATATATAGCTATATAGATCAGACCAAAATGAGGGACAAATGAGGGGGAAAGAGGGACAGAGGGACTTTATTCCAAATCAGGGACAGTCCCTCCAAATCAGGGACAGTTGGAAGCTATGCTGTAAAAGCATGTTTTGTTAATTTGAAATTCTAACACTTCTAACGAATATCTGAAAATTAGTTAGATATTAACTTTAAATATTTGAGATTTTATCAGAAAAAAATAGGTTTTCACAGCATTAAAGCCTCCATTATGGGTCCAATAGAATAGGTAGCATGAAATTATAGGTAGGTTATTATCATTATAAAATATGAAAATTGTTGAACTACAAGAGTATTAATATGTGCAGGGCCCCAAACACTTTGATGCTATTCATGAAAAACCACAAAATTTTCTATTGGAAATGATGGTGGCAACTGTATACAATATGTCAAAAAGTAATTACAATTACTAACATGAAGCTCACGTGAATGAAGATACTATATTTTTGTATACCTTAAGACTCACTTGCATAACAATTAAGTTGAGTATAGTCTTTGCAAGCATGTTGTGTCTTCACTTGTTGCCAGAATAGGGTTGGCATTAAAGGGGCATTAAAATGAGTATACTGTACATATACAATGCCATTTAAGAAGATCCAATCAGTTAAATGCAGGTAATGGTAATGGATTGTATATGTACTATACAATACTGTAGATTCCTATTTTGGATTTGGTACAATTTATGCACAGTAGATCCGTTCCACTGCATTTAAAGGTAGCTTGCCTTCCCATCATCAAGTAATGTAATCTATGAAAAGGTGGCAGTTTTATTAGGTAAGTTAATGCAAGAGTTTAGATGAGCATACAAGGTACAGTAATAGTAACCGTGACTCATGCCAAATAATTATATTCATTTTTTATAGAGAGGTTAGTGGAAGGTTAGTTCAAGTTGATTATTATAAATAGAAATAACTCTAATTTGTATATCATAACTGGTTCTTGCCATATGCAGATATGTTCCCAAAAACAGAATGTTTTTTGGTGATTATACAAAAGCAGAGCAAGGCCTGTCAGGTAACATTGCCCCCTCCCCTATAGCCAAAAGGGAACAACATTTTTTGATGGAGCTGGAAATGTCACATTTGGCCCAAATTTGCAAAAATTGGTCCTAGCTGTGTATAACCATATCTATGAAATGGTAAGTCTACCCTGTAACAGATTTGGCCATTACTATTGGGTAATGATGATAATGATATGATAATGGGAAAATACTGTAATCGAAACAATCATAGGATTTTCATATAATGTGTACACAAAATTCAAAAGCCAGTTCAGACCTTCCAAAAGGAAATTTACCAAAGGAGCACACTGAAAAAAATTTCACATAACTTACCACTTTTGTGTAATGTGTACTGGCGTTGTACAATAAAACATCAAATATTACGAAAAAATTAAGAAATATTACGTATAATCTAAAAAAAAAAATTACAACCCAGAAGAACATGCAGCCATTCGTAACCACAAAGTAAATATTATTGGCATTATACAGTAAAACCTTGGATGGCGAGCATAATTGTTTCCTGAAACATGCTTGTAATACAGAGCACTCTTATATCAAAGCAAATTTCCCCATAAGAAAAAAGGGAAACTCAGATGATTAGTTCCACAAACATTTATTCATAAGTCCTTCACTTTATGTTCATATAAAAAGATTATAGCAATGTGATAGGTTGTGTTGTGTATTCATAAAATGTCCATCCACAAATGGCAGCCTCTGCAAGGGGATTAGAACCAAAATTCAGCATGTCGGATTTTTCATACGATTATTGCCAGCAGCTATAGCCGCAAGCAAAAATCACAGCGAGTTCTCCCAGTAGGCCTCCACACAGGGAGAACACAATAGCTCCCAATTTCAAATTTTGATTCAGAAGAAAACAAACCACACATGTCTACTGGTCATAGATGGTACTCATGTGGCCTGCAGTACTCTGGAAGAACTAAAAGACTCCTCTTTTTCTTTTTTTCTCTTCTGAACGCATAATTGTTTGTTTCAGAATGGCCTGCTTTTCTTGGGTTTTTTGAGGAGGTAATGGGGATTTTTGCTGAAAGGGCAAAATGAGGAGAAACATTGCTTGCGGGGTAAATTTCAACCTTGCACTGTGCATTAAACACTTTAGACTCCTGCACTCTTTCCATGTTGTACTTCTGGCCCCAGGGCTGGCCTTACAATGGGTCCCACTGGGTCCATTGGACCCAGGCAGGGCTTGGAGAGGGGTGGCAAATTGACTCCCAAGATTTTTTTTCCCAGCAGTTTTGTGTGTCATCAGTTTGCGGCGTGTTTTTTTGGACCTAGGCAGCACGATGTGCATCACACATTCCTGTCCCCTGCATTCTGTGCATAACGTATTACTGACCCCTGACCTCCTACACTCTTTGTTACAATATATACTTCTAAACCAGAACTGACTGCAGCATTTTGTGCATTACACACTCTTGAACTCTGCCCATTGTACATCCTTGACCCCTGTACTTTGCTTTACAGACACCTGCACTATATACAATATATTGTACGTTACATACATCTCGCCACAAATTGTTCAATGTCTGAACAGTTGCTGGTTGGTAAGCAGTCCCTTACTATTATAATGAAGTTATTAGCTACAGTCAGGGCTGGCCCAAGACATTGTGCTGCCTGGGTCCAAGAATGTAATGCTGCCCCCCCCAAAAAAAATCACGCCCACCAAAAGGCCCCATGTCCATTATTTTATATCATGATAATTAAAACTAAAATTAAATTTATCAGGAAGTCAGATTTACATGCAACAGCACCCCACTTCACATCAGGAGTCCCCCCTTAACATCAGAAGCTCCATAGTTAGCACCAGGAGCCCCCTATCTAACATCAAGAGTCTCCTTTTACATCAGAAGTCTCCCCCTTTACAGTAGGAGTCCCCCTTTGTGTCAGCAGTCCCTACTTACATCAGAAGTCTACATTTATGTCAGAGTCCCTCTTTACATCAGAAGTCTCCCCCCTCACTCTATGAGTTCTCCTGTGGCTTTGGTTCTTCTACCCCCTATGCGCATGCCTGTGTCCTCCTCCTCAATGCGAGTGTGCAGGTCGCCCCCAAAACACACACAGGCTGGTGAGGTTAACAAACAACCTGCTGGCCCCAACCTCCATCACCACCAGTGGCTGCTCGACAGCCTGCAAAAGTTTGCACCCAAAACTATATTTTCCACGCGGAGCGAGCTGAGGAGCCCGCTCAGCTACTGGTATCTTCCTGCCATTGGATGGGATGGGACAGAGGGCATGCACAGCCTGAGGGTATAGGACATCAGCGCGGCCCGGGGGGAATTTGGCACCCTGCCCCCCCTAGGGTGACAACATTTCCAAAATGCTATTTAGGGACAATTTTGCCAAGGACGGACGGCGGAAAAAGTAGTCTCAAGGTTGATCAGCGGTGGGGGTGATTTGTCGGGCGAAAGGCTGGTGTTAATACTTAAATCATCCCCAAACCATGCTTGATATGGTGTCAGTATAATCAAACCACATTATTTCTATTACTACACTGTAATATATAATAAAATAGTTCAACTCACCATAATACATAATTAGTAGGAACTCTGAGCTTGTCACTTGCCACCACATGCAGCGCGACACCATTGCCTGCCACCAGCTTATCACTTGCCACGTCACCTGCCACCAGATGGAGCATGTCACTTGCCACGTCGCTTGCCACCAAATGGAGCATGTCACTTGCCACGTCCACTTCCACCTGATGCAGCTTGCCACGTCACCTGCCACTAGATGCAGCTTGCCATTTGCCACGTCGCCTGCCACCAGATGCAACGTGTCACTTGCCACGTCACCTTCTACCTGATGCAGCTTGTCACTTGTCACGTCACCTGCCACCAGATGCAGCTTGTTACTTGCCACATCGCCTGCCTTCAGATGCAGCGTGTCACTTGCCATGTCACCTGCCTTCGGATGCAGCTTGTCACTTGTCACGTCACCTGCCACCAGATGCAGCTTGTCACTTGCCATGTCACCTGCCACCAGATGCAGCTTGTCACTTGCCACGTCGCCTGACACCAGATGCAGCTTGTCACTTGCCATGTCCCCTGCCACCAGATGCAGCTTGTCACTTGCCACTATCATGTGCCACCAGAGAGAGGGCAGGGAGAGAAAGAGAGAGGAGAGGCAGAGAGAAGGGGGGGCTGTCTGTCTGCTGTCTAATTTTCCCACCCTTACATCCCAGATGCAGTACACTGGCAGAGAGAGAGGGGCAGGAGAATATATGGGCATGTGTGGGACAAGCTCAGGGATGCTATAGGGAGCAGTGTGCGGATCCCCTCCTTCTAGGAAAGCTGCAGTGAGTCGGCTGTCACCCGCTGCCTGCACAGTAATAATCGGGAGGATGGAGCGGCAGCGGCCGTTAGAGGACTTCTGTCCCCGCCCACCACCTATCACAGAGCCAAAGGAAGTGCTCCAAAACGCTGTTGGCTCTGTGCTACAGGTGGTGGGTGGGCCGGAAGAGAGAAGAAGCCTGCAGCTTCCAGCACACACGCCAATGCCTCTCCTCCGCTCCACATACCACCTGTACTTCTCTCTCCTCCGCTCCACATACCGCCCATGCCTCTCTTCCAGTCCGCCATTGATTTGCCACCCCTATTAAAGTGCCGCCTGGGTCCAATGGACCCACCGAGACCCATGGTAGGGCCGGCCCTGGCTACAGTTCCGTTTACATTGGTTAGAAGCTTTAATACTGTAAGGAAAGTGTTGCTTTGCACCTGCCAAGGACTGTGTTACAGGAGGCAATACAGCGGACACAAGTGGTTTGAATGCAGAGGAGACACCATAAGGGAGGCACTGTACTGCTATGTCATCTGGAGTATTGAGAGGTCACTGTACATTTACGCCCTGTTGAAAGTGAGTGGTCAAACAAAAGATTTAGGGCTCCTAGTGCTGGCAGACTGTGTTCAGTAGTCACTGGCCAGTGGTTTAAAGAGGGATTCTATTTTATTAGTTAGGCCCTTGACAGGTGCCACCTGTATTAACAGTTGTGCTCATTTCCAGTACAGTTGCCTCTGTTGGCTGCGTTTACTACATTTTTGTGTCTAGCATAATTTTGATTTTACTGCAGTGAAACACTGTTTGCCTGTTTCTTTCTCTTAACCTTTTACTGGACATACTCGCCCAACAAAACCCTTGCAAAATCCTAGTTGTGTTGGTGGGTTCAGGTGCTACCCAAGTGGGTAATCATCTCCAAAATTATAAGGCCCCTTTTACATGGGGAAGACTCTGTCAGGAGTTTGCTTGCTCAGCGTGGGATCTGTCCAATGATCCCTGCTGAGCAGGCGAATGACTGGTCCATGTCCACTCCCCTTTTGCAGAGGGGACACAGACAGAACACATTTTCCTCTATGGGCGGTCAGATGCCTGTCCGCTTACACCTGACTGCCATCCAATCTGGCCAGACAGATGGAACAGATCGCAGATTGGATTGAATGAAAGTGGGTGTAAACAGACACAACTCTGTTTATACCCACTGTTCCAAAGAGAAGAATGTAGGGTCCTAACGGGTCCGCCTAAAAAATGGACAGGTGGCCCTAATCAGACCGTTAGTGTGAAAGGGGCCTAAGATCTCAATAAACCAGTTGCATCTGCAGAGGGTAACACTACAGATGTATTACAATTAAATGGAACTGCACTCGGTAAAATTCACTTTAAGTCTCTGTCTCTGCCATACCTTATACAACAATAAAAGCTGTCTGAAGACACCAAGATGGTGGTGGGGGACACAGAATGTATGAGGGGAAAAAGTAGAGGGAGAGTCAAGTTGCTCTGTAAGGAATACAGAGCTGCATAATTTGTGTCTTTTACATATGCCTGGCGTTCAGCTTTAAACAGTTTGTAAATTTGCTGTAAATATTATCGTAATGGAAAAAGTAGTGCAATGGAAAAAAAAAATAATCAGATGTTTATGATCTTTTTTCCTGCAAGCTGTGATACAATTGGTTGCTACAGGCAGCATCTCTATTTTGTTTATCTCTGGTCGTCTGCTGCTCCAAAGTGATATTTCTGCCATGGAGAGCACAGCCTTCTCTGACACAGCAATTATCTTGTAAACACTGCTCTGCAGCATGTTTCTTTTATTTAAATTACAGTAATATTCAAGTATCTCCTGAGCCCTGTCAGGCTCACATCTGCGCTGTTATTACTGCTCTGTATAATTGTCTGCATCCACATGTGCAAGAGCAGCCAACTGAAGACAAAGCAAATCTGTTATCGCAAAGAATCCTCCAGACCAGAGAAAGGTGAAAGGTTTCACAAGAAGGATGAAAAAAGGATTATAAAAAAACTAAAGAAAAAGCAACAGCTGTTGAAAACATGTGAACACATTGGTGGACTTTAAGGGCACATCATAAGATAGACTTGGACACAAATTTGTATAAAAGAAACATTTATTTAATTCAAAGTTAAAATCATTAATTCATAAAAATTGATGAACATGACCAAACAAAAATAAGGAGTCTAAGCCATCTCACATATGTATAAATAAGCATGACCAAATAATGTATTTATTTACTGTTACACATAAAATAATTCCACATACATATAAGACATACATGTTTAAAGGAACAACATGACAAAAATTGACAGATACTGGAACCTCTCATATGTATAATGTGCTAGGTGGGCCACTTGTGCTACCACCTACATCCTTGCCCAACATTTTTCGCTAAAACGCTTCTTCAGGGGCGGAGTAAAGTAGCGAGAGTCCTATTACCATCTATAGGGAATTATGAACATTAATGTTAGTTATCATACGATTTAAACATATTTTGTAATATCCAGCATATTTTCAGTTGAATGACCCATATGCTCAGTGCAGGGTTCACACGAAACACAACATCATGGCAGCCAGCCAGATGGAATGAGGGGCATGCATAGCATGCATTATCTCCCGGGCGAGTGCGGGGTGATGAAAAAAGGTAGTATGTAGTCAGAAAGATACAACCAGGTGTTTAGAAAGAGGATAATAGTATACGGAGCCCCCCCAGCCTATAGTATCGTATAGAGGAGATACCTTAAATTAATTACCATCATCCCAAAGAATATCTGTTAAAATAGGACTACCTACCAAAATATTGCCATTAAAGGCCAAGAGGAGGGGACCGGACCGTAAGAGGCATTTGATATATGATCATATGATAAGCTTAGGGAAAAAAGGAGGGAAGGATATACTTTTAGATAAGGTCCCTAGTTGTTGATGATTCCCCATATCCAAAAAATGGAATAACGGGAATATCCAAGTATATAAATTTATATCTACAATTATTATTGTGCTATGGTAATTTGTCTACCTTATACACTGGGTGCCCACATCAGGGTCCTGGCAGTATGTATAGATATATTGATATGTCAAGTTAGTATCAAATCTCCCCAGGGACTACTCCCACTGTGAGGGACAAAGAAAATCCTCCAGTAATTTTGACTACATAGGGATGTCCTGATGGTAATGTGATGAATCTATAGAGAGGGTCCATTGAACATAGGTTACCATCCCCAACAATATGAAACAGAATTCCCCCCTTGTTATTTATGCTTCCAATGTAAATGTATTACCTCCTGGTGCTGCCGCCACATGTGTCCCCGCTCCTCTGCCGCCATTGTGGCGCTTGCGCATTAAATCACGCCAACCGAGTGCGTCACGTCCGGCCGGACGTGACGTCAACACGGGTCGGCCTCCAACTGCACATGCGCTCGCCATGCGCCTGCACAGTGCTGTTTGCAGGGATCTCATGGAGGGCCATGGATCCCTATTAGCCGTAAGGTAGGCGGGTGAGATCGGAAGATCACCACTCCCCTTACCCGGAGGCCGCAACACTCGCCCAAGAGAAAGGCCGCACCGCCACCTAGAGGCTGGTCCAGATGAGTGCATCATGAGACCATGAGTTTACTGGCATTATGGGGTCAACTGGTCTATAGTTTCTGAAGTCACAAAAAATATTTGCCATTAGTATTTCTAAGATTTTATTAAACTATGAAGAAATAGTGACACAACATAATGCAGATTGATGTAAATCCAGGTGTCTATTACATTGTTATTATTTTTTATATAAATAGTAGTACCTGTAATTGCCACAAGATGTCAGTATTAACAAAATTAGAACACATATATACAGTGGGTACGGAAAGTATTCAGACCCCCTTACATTTTTCACTCTTTGTTATATTGCAGCCATTTGCTAAAATCATTTAGGTTCATTCTTCTTCCTCATGAATGTACACATAGCACCCCATACTGACAGAAAAACACAGAATTGTTGACATTGTTGCAGATTCATTAAAAAAGAAAAACTGAAATATCACATGGTCGTAAGTATTCAGACCCTTTGCTCAGTATTTAGTAGAAGCCCCCTTTTGATCTAATACAGCCAGGAGTCTTTTTGGGAAAGATGCAACAAGTCTTTCACACCTGGATTTGAGGATCCTCTGCCATTCCTCCTTGCAGATCCTCTCCAGTTCTGTCAGGTTGGATGGTAAACGTTGGTGGACAGCCATTTTTAGGTCTCTCCAGAGATGCTCAATTGGGTTTAAGTCAGGGCTCTGGCTGGGCCATTCAAGAACAGTCACGGAGTTGTTGTGAAGCCACTCCTTCGTTATTTTAGCTGTGTGCTTAGGGTCATTGTCTTGTTGGAAGGTAAACCTTTGGCCCAGTCTGAGGTCCAGAGCACTCTGGAGAAGGTTTTTGTCCAGGATATCCCTGTACTTGGCCGCATTCATCTTTCCCTCGATTGCAACCAGTCGTCCTGTCCCTGCAGCTGAAAAAGACCCCCACAGCATGATGCTGCCACCACCATGCTTCACTGTTGGGACTGTATTGGACAGGTGATGAGCAGTGCCTGGTTTTCTCCACACATCCCGCTTAGAATTAAGGCCAAAAAGTTCTATTTTGGTCTCATCAGACCAGAGAATCTTATTTCTCACCATCTTGGAGTCCTTCAGGTGTTTTTTAGCAAACTCCATGCGGGCTTTCATGTGTCTTACACTGAGGAGAGGCTTCCGTCGGGCCACTCTGCCATAAAGCCCCGACTGGTGGAGGGCTGCAGTGATGGTTGACTTTCTACAACTTTCTCCCATCTCCTGACTGCATCTCTGGAGCTCAGCCACAGTGATCTTTGGGTTCTTCTTTACCTCTCTCACCAAGGCTCTTCTCCCCCGATAGCTCAGTTTGGCCGGACGGCCAGCTCTAGGAAGGGTTCTGGTCGTCCCAAACGTCTTCCATTTGAGGATTATGGAGGCCACTGTGCTCTTAGGAACCTTAAGTGCAGCAGAAATCTTTTTGTAACCTTGGCCAGATCTGTGCCTTGCCACAATTCTGTCTCTGAGCTCTTCAGGCAGTTCCTTTGACCTTATGATTCTCATTTGCTCTGACATGCATTGTGATCTGGAAGGTCTTATATAGACAGGTGTGTGGCTTTCCTAATCAAGTCCAATCAGTATAATCAAACACAGCTGGACTCAAATGAAGGTGTAGAACCATCTCAAGGATGATCAGAAGAAATGGAAAGCACCTGAGTTAAATATATGAGTGTCACAGCAAAGGGTCTGAATACTTAGGACCATGTGATATTTCAGTTTTTCTTTTTTAATAAATCTGCAACAATGTCAACAATTCTGTGTTTTTCTGTCAGTATGGGGTGCTATGTGTACATTCATGAGGAAGAAGAATGAACTTAAATGATTTTAGCAAATGGCTGCAATATAACAAAGAGTGAAAAATTTAAGGGGGTCTGAATACTTTCCGTACCCACTGTAGATTACTGTGTACTATCAGAAATTGCAAACATAACTTCATTTACAACATCAAAAAATGTCTAGACTATAAATCTCATGAACCTCAAAGGTACCAAATGATACACTAGTGTTTTCCCCCAATCCAATGTATCTACATATTGTAGCATGTTGTTGTAATCTACAAAAAATACTCCCATCGTTGCCACCCACCAGGGGATACCCATAATATTAAAATCTTATATTAGTCCTTTACCTCATAGAAAAGGCTTATAAGTTAGAACCTCGTTTATGCCTGGTGGCGTGGTAGCATTCAAAAATTAAGTTCAATAGGTCTCCCTCTGGAGCACCCGTTTATCCCAGTTTCCTCCCCTGGGGTCTGGGGGTATTACCTCCAGGACAAAAAATGTAACAACAGAGTTGTTGTATCTGTGATGGAGTGCTATATGTCGGGAGACTGTAGTTTGTATCTTACTACCTTCTGAGTAGTACAGATGGTCGCCAATTCTCTCTTTGAGTTGGCGCACCATTTTGCCCATATAGAAGGCATGGCAGGTACATTGCATTAAATATACAATCCCTTGCGTAGTACAATCAGCGAATTGTTTGGCACGGTACCAGCTGCCATTGGGGAGGGAAACACCTCTTCCCTCTGATACCCACGGGCAGCGGGCACACCGTCCACATCTATATGTCCCCTTGGGGCGTTTTTGAGTATCTACATCCTGTACATAATGGCTTTGAATTAAACTGTCTCGAAGGGAAGGAGCTCACCTAAATACCACTTCCGGATTAGATTTGAGGTATTTTGCTACGCAAAACCTTTTCATGCATTAAATAATGTGTGATGAATTTCCCTGTATTTGCTTCCTTTCTAGGTGTTGTATTGTAAATCAGTTCTGTCCGAGGACGTACTCTTGCTTTGTTAAAGGCCTTCCTTAATAGAGTCCTGGAGTATCCTCTATCCAGGAGTCTATCTCCTAGGCCATTGGCCTGGAGTTGAAAATTAGAGTCAGATGAACAGTTCCTCCGAAGACGGAGGAACTGTGCATACAGAATACTTTTAACAAGGGGGGCAGGATGGGCACTTGCTGCGCAAAGTATTGTATTTCCCGAACTGGGCTTTATATAAAGGTCCGTCTCCAGTTCTCCACCAGGGAGGATATTAATCTAGAGATCTAAAAATGATAGACCCTTGTCACTAATGGTATGGGTGAATTTCAGATTGAATTTGTTGGTTTTGAGAGTTTTTAAAAATTTGTCAAGTTCATCACGTGGACCTGTCCAAATAATCAATAAATCATCTATGAAACGGTACCAGCATAAAATATACGGCAAAGATGGTTCCATATTCTCATTTGAAAAAATAAATCGCTCCCATCCACCCAAATATAGATTTGCGTATGATGGCGCGCAGCAAGTGCCCATTGCCACCCCTTGTATTTATAAAAAATATTGCTCCATAAATACAAAATAATTCCTAGTCAAAACAAAATGAAGTAATTGAAGAATAAACTCCATCAATGGCCATTGAGTGAGCTCCTGTTCCCTTAGAAAGGATTCAACCGTCCGGATACCCTGCTCGTGCGGGATGCTAGAGTATAATGCCTCTATATCCACAGCTACCAGCAGGGCATCCAGAGGGATCTGAATCCCCTCCAAGTGTCTAAGCAGGTCAGTTGTATCACCTATGTACGAGGGAAATCCTAATACATGGGGCATTAATATCGAATGCACATGGCGGCTTGCATGTTCCATTAGGGATCTGATTCCTGAGTCTATAACTAGTGTTGAGCGAACACGGACTGTATTATTCGTGTTCGTACCGAATAATTGGATTTTTGTTACCCGAACACGAACACGGACACTTTACTGTATATTCGGGTAAAAATCCGTGTTCGGTCGTTTTATTTCCGGGTTTTGCATGCTTTGGCGCTCTTTTCATGGCGGGCTTTCAACAGCCAATCAACAATCGTTTAACTGGTGTGCCTTAAGCCATCCCAGCCATGCCTGCAAATGTCTCAGTAGCTGTGATTGGCCGTCTGAAGCATGTGACCAAGTCTTTATAAGTTCGAGGCAGCCGCAGCGGCGTCATTATGCTGCTTAGATCAGGGACAGAGCACACATCAACGTGCTGGCTGCTGATTAGGGAAAGATAGGCAGGAAAAAACCATTTGTGTCCGGATAGAATTGAGGGACAGGTCGGAGTGTTTAGGAGGGCGAGTTGTAGGCATTTTAGGGATAGAGTCTGCTGAATTATAGGGTCAGTGTGTTCTACAAACTACAATCGATATTGCTGTGTGGGGTGGGGTCTGCACTTAGTTCTCCTGATCTACGATCTCTTCTCAATCCTGTTAGGGACAGAGTCTGCTGAATTTTAGGGAAAGTGTGTTCTACAAACTACAATCGATATTGCTGTGTGGTGTGGGATAGGAGATAGGCAGGTGTCAGTGATCCACATCCATTTTTCTGTGTGTGGGCTGCAGTGAACACAATCTTTTTGGGGTGCAGTGAACACAATCCTTTTGGAGTGCAGTGAACAAAATCTTTGTGGTGTGCAGTGAACAAAACCATTGTGGGGGTACAGTGAACACAATCTTTGTGGGGTGCAGTGAAGACAATCCTTGTGGGGTGCAGTGAAGACAATCCTTGTGGGGTGCAGTGAACAAAATCTTTGGGGGGCACAGTGAACACAATCTTTGTGGGGTGCAGAGAAGACAATCCTTGTGGGGTGCAGTGAACAAAATCTTTGGGGGGGTACAGTGAACACAATCTTTGTGGGGTGCAGTGAACAAAACCTTTGTGGGGTGCAGTGAACACAATCTTTGTGGGGTGCAGTGAAGACAATCCTTGTGGGGTGCAGTGAAGACAATCCTTGTGGGGTGCAGTGAACAAAATCTTTGGGGGGTACAGTGAACACAATCTTTGTGGGGTGCAGTGAACAAAATCTTTGAGGGGTACAGTGAACACAATCTTTGTGGGGTGCAGTGAACAAAACCTTTGTGGGGTACAGTGAACACAATCTTTGTGGGGTGCAGTGAAGACAATCCTTTTGGAGTGCAGTGAACACAATCTTTGTGGGGTACAGTGAACACAATCTTTGTGGGGTGCAGTGAACAAAACCTTTGTGGGGTACAGTGAACACAATCTTTGTGGGGTGCAGTGAACACAATCTTTGTGGGGTGCAGTGAACACAACCTTTGTGGGGTACAGTGAACACAATCTTTGTGGGGTGCAGTGAACAAAACCTTTGTGGGGTACAGTGAACACAATCTTTGTGGGGTACAGTGAACACAATCTTTGTGGGGTGCAGTGAACAAAACCTTTGTGGGGTACAGTGAACACAATCTTTGTGGGGTGCAGTGAACCAAACCTTTGTGGGGTACAGTGAACACAATCTTTGTGGGGTGCAGTGAAGACAATCCTTTTGGAGTGCAGTGAACAAAATCTTTGTGGGGTACAGTGAACACAATCGTTGTGGGGTGCAGTGAACAAAATCTTTGTGGGGTGCAGTGAACACAATCTTTGTGGGGTGCAGTGAACAAAACCTTTGTGGGGTGCAGTGAACACAATCTTTGTGGGGTGCAGTGAAGACAATCCTTGTGGGGTGCAGTGAAGACAATCCTTGTGGGGTGCAGTGAACAAAATCTTTGGGGGGTACAGTGAACACAATCTTTGTGGGGTGCAGTGAACAAAACCTTTGTGGGGTACAGTGAACACAATCTTTGTGGGGTGCAGTGAACAAAACCTTTGTGGGGTACAGTGAACACAATCTTTGTGGGGTGCAGTGAAGACAATCCTTTTGGAGTGCAGTGAACACAATCTTTGTGGGGTACAGTGAACACAATCTTTGTGGGGTGCAGTGAACAAAACCTTTGTGGGGTACAGTGAACACAATCTTTGTGGGGTGCAGTGAACACAATCTCTGTGGGGTGCAGTGAACAAAACCTTTGTGGGGTGCAGTGAACACAACCTTTGTGGGGTACAGTGAACACAATCTTTGTGGGGTGCAGTGAACAAAACCTTTGTGGGATACAGTGAACACAATCTTTGTGGGGTACAGTGAACACAATCTTTGTGGGGTGCAGTGAACAAAACCTTTGTGGGGTACAGTGAACACAATCTTTGTGGGGTGCAGTGAACAAAACCTTTGTGGGGTACAGTGAACACAATCTTTGTGGGGTGCAGTGAAGACAATCCTTGTGGGGTGCAGTGAAGACAATCCTTGTGGGGTGCAGTGAACAAAATCTTTGGGGGGTACAGTGAACACAATCTTTGTGGGGTGCAGTGAACACAATCTTTGTGGGGTGCAGTGAACACAATCTTTGTGGGGTGCAGTGAAGACAATCCTTTTGGAGTGCAGTGAACACAATCTTTGTGGGGTACAGTGAACACAATCTTTGTGAGGTGCAGTGAAGACAATCCTTGTGGGGTGCAGTGAAGACAATCCTTGTGGGGTGCAGTGAACAAAATCTTTGGGGGGTGCAGTGAACACAATCTTTGTGGGGTGCAGTGAACAAAACCTTTGTGGGGTACAGTGAACACAATCTTTGTGGGGTGCAGTGAAGGCAATCCTTTTGGAGTGCAGTGAACACAATCTTTGTGGGGTACAGTGAACACAATCTTTGTGGGGTGCAGTGAACAAAACCTTTGTGGGGTGCAGTGAACAAAACCTTTGTGGGGTACAGTGAACACAATCTTTGTGGGGTGCAGTGAACACAATCTTTGTGGGGTGCAGTGAACACAACCTTTGTGGGGTACAGTGAACACAATCTTTGTGGGGTGCAGTGAACAAAACCTTTGTGGGGTACAGTGAACACAATCTTTGTGGGGTGCAGTGAAGACAATCCTTTTGGAGTGCAGTGAACACAATCTTTGTGGGGTACAGTGAACACAATCTTTGTGGGGTGCAGTGAACAAAACCTTTGTGGGGTACAGTGAACACAATCTTTGTGGGGTGCAGTGAACAAAACCTTTGTGGGGTACAGTGAACACAATCTTTGTGGGGTGCAGTGAACACAATCTTTGTGGGGTGCAGTGAACAAAACCTTTGTGGGGTGCAGTGAACACAACCTTTGTGGGGTACAGTGAACACAATCTTTTTGGGGTGCAGTGAACAAAACCTTTGTGGGGTACAGTGAACACAATCTTTGTGGGGTACAGTGAACACAATCTTTGTGGGGTGCAGTGTACAAAACCTTTGTGGGGTACAGTGAATACAATCTTTGTGGGGTGCAGTGAACAAAACCTTTGTGGGGTACAGTGAACACAATCTTTGTGGGGTGCAGTGAAGACAATCCTTTTGGAGTGCAGTGAACAAAATCTTTGTGGGGTACAGTGAACACAATCTTTTTGGGGTGCAGTGAACAAAATCTTTGTGGGGTACAGTGAACACAATCTTTGTGGGGTGCAGTGAAGACAATCCTTGTGGGGTGCAGTGAAGACAATCCTTGTGGGGTGCAGTGAACAAAATCTTTGGGGGGTACAGTGAACACAATCTTTGTGGGGTGCAGTGAACAAAACCTTTGTGGGGTACAGTGAACACAATCTTTGTGGGGTGCAGTGAACAAAACCTTTGTGGGGTACAGTGAACACAATCTTTGTGGGGTGCAGTGAAGACAATCCTTTTGGAGTGCAGTGAACACAATCTTTGTGGGGTGCAGTGAACAAAACCTTTGTGGGGTACAGTGAACACAATCTTTGTGGGGTGCAGTGAACACAATCTTTGTGGGGTGCAGTGAACAAAACCTTTGTGGGGTGCAGTGAACACAACCTTTGTGGGGTACAGTGAACACAATCTTTGTGGGGTGCAGTGAACAAAACCTTTGTGGGGTACAGTGAACACAATCTTTGTGGGGTACAGTGAACACAATCTTTGTGGGGTACAGTGAACACAATCTTTGTGGGGTGCAGTGAACAAAACCTTTGTGGGGTACAGTGAACACAATCTTTGTGGGGTGCAGTGAACAAAACCTTTGTGGGGTACAGTGAACACAATCTTTGTGGGGTGCAGTGAAGACAATCCTTGTGGGGTGCAGTGAAGACAATCCTTGTGGGGTGCAGTGAACAAAATCTTTGGGGGGTACAGTGAATACAATCTTTGTGGGGTGCAGTGAACACAATCTTTGTGGGGTGCAGTGAAGACAATCCTTTTGGAGTGCAGTGAACACAATCTTTGTGGGGTACAGTGAACACAATCTTTGTGGGGTGCAGTGAAGACAATCCTTGTGGGGTGCAGTGAAGACATTCCTTGTGGGGTGCAGTGAACAAAATCTTTGGGGGGTACAGTGAACACAATCTTTGTGGGGTGCAGTGAACAAAACCTTTGTGGGGTACAGTGAACACAATCTTTGTGGGGTGCAGTGAAGACAATCCTTTTGGAGTGCAGTGAACACAATCTTTGTGGGGTACAGTGAACAAAACCTTTATGGGGTACAGTGAACACAATCTTTGTGGGGTGCAGAGAAGACAATCCTTTTGGGGTGCAGTGAACACAATCTTTGTGGGGTACAGTGAACACAATCTTTGTGGGGTGCAGTGAACAAAACCTTTGTGGGGTACAGTGAACACAATCTTTGTGGGGTGCAGTGAACAAAACCTTTGTGGGGTACAGTGAACACAATCTTTGTTGGGTACAGTGAACACAATCTTTGTGGGGTACAGTGAACACATTCTCATACTTCTGAAGCTTTGAGGGTGCTGCCTGTTCTATACTCCTCCTCCTCCTCATCCATCCTTTTAGGTGTACAAACAATAGTAATTGGGGCCTAGTGTGCTTCTGTACGTGTGAAAAACATACACTTTTTTTGATCATATTTCCTATTCCGTTATTCAATAAAAGCCTTTGGGGCTCAATTAAATTGCGGAATAGTCTGTGTCGGTACGTGTGAGATCCACCTTTCCAAGTTTTTGGGGTTCATCTCATACTTCTGAAGCTTTGAGGGTGCTGCCTGTTCTATACTCCTCCTCCTCCTCCTCATCCATCCTTTTAGGTGTACAAACAATAGTAATTGGGGCCTAGTGTGCTTCTGTACGTGTGAAAAACATACACTTTTTTTTGATCATATTTCCTATTCCGCTATTCAATAAAAACCTTTGGGGCTCAATTAAATTGCGGAATAGTCTGTGTCGGTACGTGTGAGATCCACCTTTCCAAGTTTTTGGGGTTCATCTCATACTTCTGAAGCTTTGAGGGTGCTGCCTGTTCTATACTCCTCCTCCTCCTCCTCCTCATCCATCCTTTTAGGTGTACAAACAATAGTAATTGGGGCCTAGTGTGCTTCTGTACGTGTGAAAAACATACACTTTTTTTTTATCATATTTCCTATTCCGCTATTCAATAAAAACCTTTGGGGCTCAATTAAATTGCGGAATAGTCTGTGTCGGTACGTGTGAGATCCACCTTTCCAAGTTTTTGGGGTTCATCTCATACTTCTGAAGCTTTGAGGGTGCTGCCTGTTCTATACACCTCCTCTTCCTCCTCCTCATCCATCCTTTTAGGTGTACAAACAATAGTAATTGGGGCCTAGTGTGCTTCTGTACGTGTGAAAAACATACACTTTTTTTTGATCATATTTCCTATTCCGCTATTCAATAAAAACCTTTGTGGCTCAATTAAATTGCGGAATAGTCTGTGTCGGTACGTGTGAGATCCACCTTTCCAAGTTTTTGGGGTTCATCTCATACTTCTGAAGATTTGAGGGTGCTGCCTGTTCCATACTCCTCTTCCTCATCCTCCCTTTAGGGTAGGAAAAAATTTAATCGGGCCTAGTCTGTGTTTGTACGTGTGAGATACACAGTTTTTTATCCTATTCCGCTATTCAATACACACCCTTTTGGTGTAAAAACATAAAATTGCGGCATAGTTTGCATATTTGACTGTGAGATACACCCGTGCGATACTGTTGTTCTTTTGTTCCGCTATTCAATAAAGACCTTTCTAGGGCAAGATCTTAAATTTCAGAAATATGAGGAGAGCGTCAAATAGGGGCCGTGGCCTGGGTCGTAGTGGTGCTGCTGCTAGAGCTCCTGTTGCAAGGAGAGGACGTGGTCGATCTGTGCCAGCTACACGCACAAGTGAAACACCTTCCTCAAGTGTGAGTAGGCGACAGAACCTGCATCAGTATTTGGTAGGGCATCATACGCCTCTAGAAGTGATGAGGCCAGAACACAGAGAGGCGATAGTAGATTGGTTTGCTGCTGACAGTGCCTCCAGTTCCTTCACATTGTCTCCCACCCAGTCTACTGCAGAAAGGTCAGAGTTGGCACCTGCAGCCAATGTCCAACCGTCTTTCACCTCACCCCCTTGCAAATCAGGCAAGCAGTCTGAGCCCCAAGCCATAGAGCAGTCTCTTATTCTTTTTGAGGACTCTGTCAGCAGGGTTTCCCGGGGCCATCCACCTAGCCCTGCCCCAGAAGTGGAAGAGATTGAGTGCAGCGATGCCCAACCACTTATTTCTCAAGATGAGTACATGGAAGGACCATCACAGCACGTCTCCGATGATGACGAAACGCAGGTGCCAACTGCTGCGGCGTTCAGCATTGTGGAGACCGACAGGGAGGGCAGGGGTGAAGACTGGGTGGAAGATGATGTGGAGGACGATGAGGTCCTCGACCCCACATGGAATGAAGGTCATGCAGGTGACCTGAGTAGTTTGGAGGAAGAGGCGGTGGTCGCACAGAGCCACCAGCACAGCAGAAGAGGGAGCAGGGTGCAGAAGCGGAGCGGCCGCGCCCTAGACACTACGCCTGCTACTGCCCAACGCAGCAAGGGAACGAGCGCACCAAAGTCAGCTCAAAAGAGTTCTCTAGCGTGGAAGTTCTTTAGAAAATGTGCTGATGACAGGACACGAGTGGTTTGCACCCTGTGCAATCAGAGCCTGAAGCGAGGCATAAACCTTCTCAACCTGAGCACAACCTGCATGATCAGGCATCTAAGTGCAAAGCACGAGCTGCAGTGGAGTACACACCTTCAAAACCAAGAAACGTCTCTGGCTCATCCTGCTTCCTCTTCTGCTGCAGTCTCGGCCGCTCCAGCCACCTCTGTAGTCATACCGGCACCTGCCACCCCGCAAACAGACGATCTGTCAGCAACACCACCACCTGGGTCACCAACAACCATCTCCACAATGTCCCGTGGAAGCGTTCAGCTTTCCATCTCCCAAACACTTGAGAGGAAGAGGAAGTACCCCCCTACCCACCCGCGATCCCTGGCCCTGAATGCCAGCATTTCACAATTATTGGCCTTTGAAATGCTGTCATTCCGTCTGGTGGAGACGCCCAGTTTTAAAAAGCTTATGTCGGTGGCTGTCCCACAGTACGTCGTGCCCAGCCGCCACTACTTTTCCAGGCAAGCCATCCCTTCCCTGCACAACCTAGTGGGGGAAAAAATCAGGTGTGCACTGCGCAACGCCATCTGTGCCAAGGTCCACCTAACTACCGATACGTGGACCAGTAAGCACGGTCAGGGGCGTTATATCTCCCTAACGGCACACTGGGTAAATGCAGTGGCGGATGGGCCTGAGGCGGATAGCAATATGGCACATGTCCTTCCACCACCGAGGATTGCAGGGCGCTTCAGTTTGCCTCCTGTTCCTAACTCATCCTACTCCGCTACCTCATCCTCTACCGCCTCCTCATCCGGACAGCGTAATACCTTCACCACCAACTTCAGCACGGCCAGGGCTAAACGACAGCAGGCAGTTTTACAACTTGCCTGTTTGGGGGACAAACCACACACCGGGCAGGAGTTGTGGAGGAGCATGGAACAGCAGACAAATGAGTGGTTGCTGCCAGCGAGCCTCAAGCCCGGCCTGGTGGTGTGCGATAACGGGCGAAATCTCATAGCAGCTCTGGGCCTAGCCGGTTTGACGCACATCCCTTGCCTGGCGCATGTGCTGAATTTGGTGGTGCAGAGGTTCCTTAAAAACTACCCCGATATGTCAGAGCTGCTGCAGAAAGTGCGGGCCGTCTGTGCGCACTTTCGGCGTTCTCACCCTGCTGCTGCTCGCCTGGCAGGGCTGCAGCGTAACTTCGGCCTTCCCGCTCACCGCCTCATATGTGACGTGCCCACAAGGTGGAACTCCACCTTGCACATGCTGCAAAGACTGTGCGAGCAGCAGCAGGCCATAGTGGAGTTTCAGCTGCAGCACGCACGCGTGAGTCGCTCTGCGGAACAGCACCACTTCACCACCAATAACTGGGCCTCCATGCGAGACCTGTGTGCCTTGTTGCGCTGTTTTGAGTACTCCACCAACATGGCCAGTGGCAATGACGCCGTTCTCAGCTTAAATATCCCACTTCTATGCCTCCTTGAAAAAACAATTCGGGCGATGATGGAAGAGGATGTGGCACAGGATGAGGAGGAGGAGGAGGAGGATGAAGAGGTAACATTTCAAAGGCTTTCAGGGCAGTCATTCGCAAGGGGCTCCGAGGGTGGGTTCCTGCACACACAAACGCCAGGGACACAATTGTCCAGCAGGGGCACAGTTCTGGAGGATGAGGAGGATGAGGAGGAGGAGGAGCTGGAGGAGGAGATGGAACCATGTTCACAGCAGGGTGGCACCCAGGCCAGCTCATGGCCATCACTGGTGCGTGGCTGGGGGGATACAGAGGACACGGACGATACACCTCCCACAGAGGACAGCCTTTCGTTGCCTCTGGGCAGCCTGGCACACATGAGCGATTACATGCTGCAGTGTCTCCACAACGACCGCCGAGTTGCCCACATTCTAACTTGTGCTGATTACTGGGTGGCCACGCTGCTGGATCCCCGTTACAAGGACAACGTACCGTCCTTAATTCACTCACTGGAGCGCGATCGCAAGATGCGCGAGTACAAGCGCACGCTGGTAGACGCGATGCTGCTGGCATTCCCATCTGACAGCGGGGCCACAGTGGAAGCACAAGGCAGAGGAGGAGGAGGTCGCCAACTCAACCAGGGCACCGCCAGCACCTCAGAAGGCAGGGTTAGCATGGCCGAAATGTGGAAAAGCTTTGTCAGCACGCCACAACAGACAGCAGCACCAGCAGCTCAGATGGAACGTCTTAGCAGGAGGCAGCATTTTACCAAAATGGTGGAGCAGTATGTGTGCACACGCCTACATGTAGTGAATGAGGGGTCTGCCCCCTTCAACTTCTGGGTCTCCAAATTGGGCACATGGCCTAAGCTTGCCCTTTACGCCTTGGAGGTGCTGGCGTGCCCTGCAGCCAGTGTATTATCTGAACGGGTATTTAGCACGGCTGGGGGTGTTATAACAGACAAGCGCAGCCGCCTGTCCAGAGACAATGTGGACAAGCTCACGTTCATTAAAATGAACCAGGCATGGATCCCACGGGACTTTTCCGTACCTTGTGCAGAATAGCAATGGATACCGACCTTACCCAGCCATTGTTCCATTTTTGCTCTTTCTCACTCTTTTGGGGTGTACCCTCATTTAAAATTTGTGAAAAGAAGCAGTGTTGGCTACCTCGTCCTCCTCCTCAGGGCCAGATTAACGTAGGGGCTATTGGAGCTGCAGCTCCATGCAGGCCCCTACCTTTTATATAGGCCCGGGGTTGGCCATATTCACTGTGACCGCTCTTCTGTCACTTGTAAACACAGAAGTCTGGCTTCTATGCTCGCTTCCCCAGGCAGCACCCTCAGAACCTCCCCACACCGCGCGAAGGCCGGGCAAGGAGGGACAGTTGCCGATGCATGGATGTGTTTATGGGCTTCAGAGACAGCATCCCATGTTGAATTAGGCATGCATGGCTGCACCCTTCCTCCTCTGGGTGCATGCCAAGGCACGGCCCTTAAGGCCCTTCAAAATCCTCAGCACCAAGACCATGATGCTCTTAATCCGGCCCTGGTCCTCCTCCACCGCCGCTTCCACCTACACCGCCCATAGGTGTGCGCAGCCTATTGCATTAGGGTGTGCACCCCAAAGTTGAAATACACATGCATGTGTTTGCCTACATGTACATGGCCCCGATACATTACTCTCCCTGCTGGCAAAGAGAAATAGAGCAGAGCAGGTGCGAGGGAGATCTTTCCCATCTCCTCACTGGCAAACAGAGCGATAATGCTATGTGCCCTAGGTGATTAGGGTGTGCCCAGGTACACCAGGCACACCCTGTGCGCACGCCTATGACACCGCCACATCCACCACCACCTCAACCTCCCTCCTACTCCATATGGGCCTCATCCTTCAGAGATGAAGAACATTGTTTTATTTTTCTGTTTTTTTTTTGTTGTTTTAAGTTATTTCCCTATCCACATTTGTTTGCAGAGCACTTGCCATGCTCTTAACTACGTTTTGCTGCCATTTGCAGCACTCTAGCCCTTTCCATTGGTGTTTTAGAGCCATTTTAGTGCCTTAAAGTTCGGGTCCCCATTGACTTCAATGGGGTTCGGTGTCCGGGAAAAGTTCGGTAAAAGTCCGGGACACGGACCCGGACTTTTTTTTAAAGTTCGGCCGAACCCGTCGAACACGGACATCTAGGTGTCCACTCAACCCTAATCATAGCAAGCAGTAGGGAGATCATGAGAACAGAAGGGAGGGATCTGTGTCCTCTTACTGTACTCCAAGAAACAGATTTTATTAGTAATACAAAAATACTATTATCTAAGTCATACAGTATAAGACACACAATCTTTAGTCTTTACTATGGGATGCCCACTATACAAATGAGTCAAAAAAATGCTCAATAGACTCAGAGAGCAGATTGTAGCACCTTATGCCTGAAACTGGCATCAAGGGAGGACTAAATATCTATCTGGAAAAACATATCATATGTGTGAACAAAAGCTCAGGTCACAGCCTTGCAAATCTGAGAGACAGATGCCGGAAGCTGAAAAGCCCATGAAGCACCAACCATTCTGGCAGAATTTTCAAAAACAGGGAAGGGAGGAATTCTATCCTTTAAAATCATTTCTGTCCAAACTGTGGCCCGGGGCCAGATGTGGTCCTTTGCTTGCCTTTATCCGGCCTTTGGGATACTTTTCCTCCAGCTGACACCAGTGATGGGGCACCATTCCTCCCATTGACACCATTGATGGGGCATTATTCCTCCCACTCATGCCAACAATGAGACACTATTTCTCCGACAAAAAACAATGATGGGGCACTATTCCTCCTACTAAAACCAATGATAAGGCATTATTTACTCCCATTGAGTCCAGGTATTTTCTACTCCCACTGGCCACAGTTTGGCACCCTAAAGCCCGAAGGACAGCAAACTGGCCCTTTGTTTAGAAAGTTTGGAAACCCCTGGTTAAAATCATAAGCGATAATGATTCACCCAGCAATTGTGGAGCAAAAGCAGGGAGGCCCCTGCATGAACCCTTGTAGAGTATGAAAAGGGAATCTGATTGCCTAAAAGGGCAGTAGCCAAGAGGGAGACTCTCACAACACCATGTCAAGACAGTGGAAAGAAAATTCCATGGGATGTTTTAGAGCAGGACATAAAGAAGGACAATATCCTGGTTGAGGTAAGAAAAATCCAGCCTAAGGAGGAATGAGCCTTTAAGCCTCAAAACAACCTTGTTTCTGTGTAACACTGTGTAACAAGAAGACCAACCTACAGGATAAGGCTGCTAACTCGAAGACCCTTGGTACAGAGATGGTAGCAACAAGAAAGTCCATTTTGTGAGTGAGGTCATACAAAAAATATATCACTAACAGATTCATAAGGCAGCTCTTCTGAAGAACCAAGATAACCAGAATAAGATGCAAGGGAGATGCAGGAGAGCAAACAGGGGGTGAAACGTGTGCAGAATCCTGGGATGAGGCCTTAACCAAGGAGTAAGAGGCCAAATGCTCTGAAACAGCACGGCCAAGACCAAGATTTGTCCTTTAATGTTACTCAAAGCCAGGTGCTGATCCAGATCACACTTCAGAAAGGACAGAGTACATCTCACACTTCACAGGAAAAAAGTTCCTCAATTCACACCAGAAGATGGAAGAAGCAAAGAGCTTGAAACACCGCAGAATGGAGATTCTGTCCCCCCCTATCCCAACACTGATGGCTGTTAAAGCCCACCTGACAGCCTTTCATGCCTGGCATGTTGACAGTGTGCTTCTGATGATCATCATGTTCCCTACACTGGGATGGTACCCAGGACTGGCCTCCAACCTGATAAGCTAGCATTCGTTGTGAGAACTTCACATGTCATTGGACAAAAGAGCTTAGCTAAATCTTGTCCTGGGGATCATACACATGGGGAGGTCCGAAGACTGCATCTGTTCGGTCTCATGTTGCCAGAATGTTGAGTTCTAAAAGAGACACCCACTAAAATCCAAGACTCCTATGCATGCACAAAGAGAGGGCATTCCCGGGGCCAGAAGGGCCTGGGCATTAAAATGGACTGCAATGCGTGCTGGATGTTGGCTGACAGGCATAGGAAGGACTGACCTTTTAAAATGAAATTGTCCAGATAACCCACAACATAGATCCACAACATAAATCCAAGTAGGACTGGGGCAAGCACCTATGTGAATACCTGGGGTTATAGAGGAGACAGAGGGGAGGGTAAGAAATTGGTAAAAAAAGGGATTGGTGTGGGGCACCAAACAACTTGCGCTGAATGAATACATTTAAATATATTTAAATATTAATTGATTCTTGTGTTTTTAATGTGTGGAATTTCTTTCCAACTGTGAGCTGCAACGTAAAACGTGATATACGTGAATAATGTTTATACAAGGGGGGTACGGCGCTCAAACAAACCATAATCGTGAATCAATTGTAAAATGTGAAAAAATATCATCAACTAAAACAAATCAAATAAACTTATATAAATTTGCAAATGACCATGCAAAAAAATTTGTAAATAGGTGAATATAGTGATTAAATGAAAAAAGTCTTTAGTGCAAAACGCCAGCAAGAGATATCCCAATCTCAATTGCAGCTGGTGAATGTCCTGAGGCTTGATAAAATAATTTGTTTGCTTTACACCTCCACCTTCACTCGTTCGTCCAGTGTGAGTGCAAGATAAACTGCTTACCAGACCTAATGGACCCCTTGAATATAGGGGGTCACATACGCGCTATCCTTTTACCGGCTGATCAAACCGGACAGATGTCCCATCAATAAACCTCCGCGGTATATATGACAATGGATGTCTGGGAACACTCTCTCTCAGGGTAAATGTATAATCAAGCTGTATATTATATATGGACCATGACATATATGGAGAGAAGAAAGAAGGCTCTCATGGCGTAGTATCACACATTGAAACCCAATAGCTGAGTTCAGTTCATCAGTAGCTCCCAGTGCTTTAAACACCAAGTCATCCTTAGGTCTTCTTTCTCCTGTGTAAGTGCTAGAGAAACCTTTATCTCCGGTTTTTGTATAAATTCTTGGGAACTTCTTTGCTGTAGCTTCTGTTTGGGAGCTGCCCTCAGCCACACTGTCACTATACAGGTGCCTGCTCTGCCCCAATCCGGGCACCGCTCTCCATAATAACAACCTGGTTACGGCCGCCGCCATCATGGGAGATAAAGGTTTCTCTAGCACTTACACAGGAGAAAGAAGACCTAAGGATGACTTGTTGTTTGAAGCACTGAGAGCTACTGATGAACTGAACTCAGCTATTGGGTTTCAATGTGTTATACTACGCCATGAGAGCCTTCTTTCCTCTCTCCATATATGTCATGGTCCATATATAATATATGGCTTGATTATACATTTACCCTGAGAGAGAGTGTTCCCAGACATCCATTGTCATATATACCACGGAGGTTTATTGATGGGACATCTGTCCGATTTGATCAGCTGGTAAAAGGATAACGCCCCCTATAATCAAGGGGTCCATTCATTCTGGTAAGCAGTTTATCTTACACTCACTTAGTGAACGAGTGAAGGTGGAGGTGTAAAGTAAACAAAATCTTCTATCAAGCCTCAGGACATTCACCAGCTGCAATTGAGATTGGGATATCTCTTGCTGGCATTTTGCACTAAAGACTTTTTTCATTTAATCACTATATTCACCTATTCACAAATTTTTTTGCATGGTCATTTGCAAATTTATATAAGTTTATTTGATTTGTTTTAGTTGATGATATTTTTTCACATTTCACAATTGATTCACGATTATGGTTTGTTTGAGCGCCGTACCCCCCTTGTATAAACAAGAAATTGGTAAAGTCGACTCCCCTGTGCAAATACAGATAGCATTGATGATGAATAAGAATGACAATGTACAAGTTAGGACATCCAGCTACAGTGCGTCCCTCCTGGGGTTTTAGTGTGCCTAGGAGGGACGAGTGCAGCATTCAGCCCCACTGAAGACAGTCTGTCAAAGTATTGACCTTCATCCCTGAACCCACAGGGCCCTAAACCCTAGTACCACTCAGTACAGGTTTCAGCCCCATCCAGCCGCAGCCTGTCCTAGACTTTGCCAGGAAGTGGGTCTAAATGCCGCACCTGTCCCTTTTAAATAGGACACACTGAGCATGGATAGTATATCAATTGTATATTGAAAGCAGACATTCCAATGAAAGGAGGAAGGTAATGACCAACCTGTCAATTTCCATGCAGAACCTTTGCACCTTCAGACTTCAGATCCTGAATGGGCAGACTCCTCCATTTGGTTTGAGAGCAGCAAAAATATTTGAGTAGAAGCCTTGGAAGTGTTCTTCTGATGTATGGGGTAATGACCTCTTAACATGACCTGCTGGACAGCAGCAAGAAGATCCACCCCCTATAATGAGGAAAGAGGTATGTTTGAAAGCATGAAGCAAGGGGTGTAAACCTCCAGTTTTGCAATCCTTGGAAATAATGCTCTGGACCAAAAAATTACCCTGACTGAAAGAAGTGGGAATGTCTCATCAATGGGAAGAAGTGTTGGAACCAGCCTTGGTTACAACTTCTTACTACATTAGCATGTCCTTGCCTTAGATTTGAAAATGGAATACTGAGGATCAGGAGCAGAAGTGAGCCTTCTTTTTCTGGGGAGAGGAGTACTCTTACCCTGAGTAATCTCCCTGATGTACTTGTTCAAGGAGGTGCAAACAGGCATTTGCATTTCAAGAGTTACTACTCAAGGCGCTTAATGCATAGGAGCTCAGCTGACCAGCATTAAAGCCAAAGGATCTATACTTATGGATACAGAAATCTAACACCACCCTATACCTAGGGCCAACAGTTTCCACCTAAAACCATACCTTCAATTAATTCCTTATTAGCGATATTTGTAGTGATGATATCGAATTAAAAAAAGAGGCCAATGGTGGGTCCTGACTCGCATAAGATATCGGCATATGCTGATGATCTCCTCTTCTCTCTCATGAACACTTTGATATCTATACCCAATCTACTCAAAGAGTTTGAGACCTATGGTAAGGTCTCCAATTTAAAAATCAATTACAATAAGTCGGAGATATTGGGGGTGGTCCTGCCCACCCCGTACAAGATATACTGCGCCGGAACTTCCCCTTTAGATGGGCCCCAGTGGCCCTGAAGTATCTGAGAACGCTTCTCCTACCAAACCCGGCAGATGTATACCGCTTAAACTTCCCTCCCCTCCTGCGCTCCATTCGTGCACTGCTAGATAAGTGGACTACGGGCCTCCACTCGTGGTTTGGTCAAGGCAACATAGTGAAGATGTCCATCCTCTCAAAACTTCTCTTCTTGTTCCAAACCCTGTATTGGAAATTGGATATAGGAGATGGCGCTCAGTGTGCATATAGTAACAAACCCCAATATGGACTTAGATGGGTAGTCTCATAAACACTTTATTATGATGATCCAAGGGTAAAGCACATTATGAATAAAACAAGGTCAGTCCTACCACCCTTTGTAGCCTCTGGACATTCACACCGATGGTAATGGAATCCTGTAGGAGACCGGTGGATGATGTTAAGAGCCGGTTGTCAGATGGGGTCGCAGGCAGGAGAGCTCGGTTGGTCTGATGTGCGGCCGCTTCCTCAGACCGGAGCTTCTGTGTTACACTCCCTTCGGCACCCGACAAGAGCCTCGGGAGTCACGCTTTGATGACGTCACTGCACGGGACCGAAGATCCACAGCCAGCCGGCTTAGAGGAATGCTAGGATGTCAGCACGGATGGGGGACTGGTTGAGTTTGCTTCTGAAGAGCCTCCCGATCGCCACAACGACATGTTTCGCTACAATAGTAGCTTTATCAAGTTGTGGCAAGAGGCGATCGGGGGCTCTATAAAGCCGAAAAATGGGCGGGGTTAGGCACAATGGCCAATAAACTGACCCCAAAATAGCTGAATCAGAAAAAGCATTAAGAGATCAATGAAAGAATAAAGAAAATGGAAAAAGGGGGAAATAAAGGTGTAAAAAAAAAAAAAAAAAATCGGGAAAAAGGTGAAAAAATTGGAAAAATAATTGATAATTAAAAAACAATGAGCATGTAATAAATAAGAAATATATATATAAAAAAACATATATAACGGTATATTGAAGGTCCAGAATGCTACAGGGGGCTAACAAGAATTAGTATATCACAACTAAATGTATACGGTTATAATACCTTTGTTGATATACATGAAACGATCTAAAAATTGATAAGATAATAAATATGTGTAAATCAATAAAAATATATATCTATATGATATTTATCTATAAAAAATACATATATATAAAATATATATATATATATATATATATATATTTTAAAATTAACCCGTAAGCACCTGAAACTCCATAGGTCGTCCGGCTTAAGATTAGGACATCATTATACCAGAATAAATATTACTATAAAACATTTAAATTCTAAAATGCATCAGATAAGGCGATTTACTTCTAATTCCTCGTTGAGGCCTTGAGGCGCTAAACAATTAAATTTATAAATCCAGTATGTTTCTCTCTTGCATAGCAGAGAGAAACGTTCGTTCTCCGTCAGTGTACCTTTCGGGATGCTTTCTATCGCCATAACTTCAAGTTTCTTGAAGTCTTTATTGTGATATTTTGAAAAGTGACGTGGGACGCTGTGCTTGTCACATCCCTTATGGATGAACCGGCGGTGTTCCCCTATTCTTTTTCGTAATGTCCGCATAGTGCGTCCCACATAGATCAGCTTGCATGGACATCTAAGCACATATATGACGAATTCGGTTGAACATGTGATAAATTGTTTTATGTGGAAAATGTCGTCCCTATTTTGAATAACAGTACATGCTTGTACTACCATCTGGCATGTTAAGCAACCACGTTTTTTACATTGATAAGTGCCTATGCGGTTGTCAAAATAAAACCTTATATCGTTAGAGGCACGGGCCTGGACTTTTAATTTGCTGGGGGCTATAATATTCTTAATTGTGCGCGCTTTTTTAAAAGTGACTTGTGGTGCGGTGGGTAAGATAGGACCTAATCTACTATCAAGTTGAAGAATGTTAAAGTGCCTCTTGATAATATGTGAGATCGCCCTGTATTGGTCATTGTAACCAGTAATGAACCTTATGCTATTCGTATTGCTAACTTGGTTCCTTTTGTGAGTTAGTTCAGGCTCCAAATGAGCTTTGAAAGCCTCCTCGACAAGAGGTAAGGGGAACCCCTTGTCCAGGAAGCACTCTTTCATTTTGGTTCCCTGGTCACAATAATCTGCCCTTTTCGAACAGTTACGGCGAAGTCTATGAAACTGACCACCTGGGATATTTCGTTTCCATGCAGGGTGATGGCAACTCGCATAGTGTAAATATGAATTCCCACTGGTAGGCTTAGAGTGGTTCCTACTGATGATGTTTGGACCTTCATGGGAAAGTACAAGATCTAGGAACACCAAATCACTAGGGTCGATGACCGATGTAAAGGATAACCCCAGTGAGTTGGCATTACAATGTTCTACAAAGGCCCTAAAAGTCTCCATGCCACCACTCCAGATGAGAATGACATCATCAATATATCGTCCATAGAAGACGACATATTGGGCATAAGGGTTATTTTTCCAAATGTAGTACTCTTCCCATAGGCCCATGGTTAGATTGGCATATACTGGAGCAAAATTGGCTCCCATGGCGGTACCCTTTATTTGTAGGTAAAATTGGTTCAGGAATGAAAAATAATTATGACGCAGGCAGAACTCGATACAGTCCACAATAAATATGGACTGTAGGGAGTTGAATGAGCCAGACTGACTTAGGAAGTGTGTGATGGCCTGAAGTCCCACTTTGTGTGGTATTGACGTATAGAGTGATGTGACGTCGAGAGAGGCCCACATATAGTTAGCCTCCCAAGTGTAGGACTTGAGGGCTTCCAGAACTTGTGAGGAATCTCTAATGTAAGAGGGTAGTTCACACACTAAAGGTTGAAGAAAGAAGTCTAGGTATTTAGCAATACCACTCGTAAAGCTATTGGTACTCGCCACAATGGGTCTCCCTGGTGGCTGTGTCAAGGATTTATGTACCTTTGGTAGGTGGTAAAAATACGGAGTACTGACTTCTCTTGGGAGCAAAAATTGTTTCTCTTTATCATTAATGACTCCTTGGTGCCACGCTTTCTCGACCATGGATCTAAGCTCTAGTTGATATTTGGGAAGTGGGTCACAAGATAATTTAGTATAGGTCTCTGTGTCAGATAATAAGCGATTGGCCTCACTGAGGTAGTCTGTTTTGTTCTGGACAACCAGACTACCTCCCTTATCTGCCTGTTTCACTGTGATCTCATCATTGTTTGTTAATACCTTTAGCGCAACCTTTTCTTCTTTACTCAGATTACTCCGGAAAGAGTCCCTCGGGGATTTACAGAGTTTAATAAAATCCCTGTAAACCGCCTGGTAGTAAGTTTCAATGTAGGGACCCTTTGAATGGACTGGGTTAAAGGATGAGCTTGGCCTAAAGCTACTGTGACGTACCTCAGGGTCAGTCAATAAAAGTTCTGATACTTCTAAACCAGAGTTATCTATCCACAGATCTTCCAATATTTGTAGGGCTTCCTCATCTGATGTAATAGGATAGCCAGTTCCAATCATCTGGGGTTCATCAACCCCAGCTTGATTGGGAGGTGGCTCATTCGTTTGGTTGGTGGCAAAATGTCTTTTTAATGTTAACTGGCGAATAAATCTGTTTAAGTCCTTAAACAGATGAAATTCGTTGGGACCTATCGATGGTGAGAAACCTAAACCTTTCTTAAGAAGAGACGTCTCTATTTCAGTCAGTACATGGGACGATAAGTTATAAATCTTGATGGTACCGTGATCTATATTGACTCTATTCTTTCTTTCTTGTTGTTCCCTAATTCGAGATCCTCCTCTTCTACCTCTTCTATTTTTCTTTTTTCTTTTGGGGCTCCCCTTGGAGCCCATACTTGAAAATCCGATCCCTCATTATTGCTCTCAGAGCTAGGTAAGGCATCCATGGTGATATTACTTATAAATTTGGGTCGCCCACTTTCCTTAATAAAACTGTCTAGATCCCTGGCTAATGGGCTATACCGGTTTTGAATGGGTATGGAAATGCTAATGTTATTATTCTTGGGGGAAGCGGGAATGATGGTTATGGTTGCTGATGGGGGATCTTGGGAAGATAAATAACTACCAGCTTCATTAGTTAAACCCCTAGATACAGGGGTCTCCAACACCGCTGATGCAATTTTAGGATCCAATTGTTGCCCTAGATGGGAGGAATATTGAGATGATAAGGGACCTTTAGAAGGATCCCTTTTATATTTATTAGGTATTTTCTTATTTTTATTTTTATTTTTATTTGATTTGTTACCCTTCTCAGATTTGTAAGCAGGGGGTTTGTCATTATTAATACGAGTATCTAAACTCTTATTTCTTGCCTTTTTTACTTTTAGCTCCTTCCACTCAAAGATTCGGTTTGTCTTGTAATCTAATATGTCACGTTCTAATTTCTTGGTTTTGACGTATACTAGATTGTCTTCGTGGCGCTTAATATTATCTTCCAATATACTGAACCACTTATTGTATAAGCAAGAGGATTCAAACTTATTCATTGCAGTGGTCCTGTCTAGGACTATTTGTTGGGCCAACTGCAATTTTCTCTCTCTTTGCTGGATTATTAATTTGATCCATTTTGTGGTACAGAACTCCGCTAAGTAGCGCCATTCCTTGGTCAAGTCCTTATCTAAAAAACTACATTGTTTTTTAATTCTCAATCCTCTCGGAGTAATGCCTAATTCTATATATTTTGTGAGGAATGATAAATCCCACCATTGGGTATTCTCATATTGTCTCGCCTGTTGTAATTTGAAAAAAGTTTGTCGCATTTCGACCTCAAACGCTTCGGTATGTGGGGGTGACTTGTGTATAGATTGGGATATCTCCGTTCCATCCTCCACCACACCGGCTCTGATTTCATTTGAGGTAGAAATAACCCGTTCAAAAATAGCCTGCAAACGTACTGACCTATTGGTCGCCATATTACTTGCTGATATGATTTATACGAAAAAAAAAAAAAAAAAAAAGGAGGGGGGAGAAAAATACAATACAAAATTAAAAATTAAATATTAATAATCTGAATACAGCACTACAAATTGCTTGTGGGAGACTCCAAATTGACCTTATGGATCATTGAAGATGCATGTGACTGTACCCTAAAATATCATGCAGTAAGTCCATGGGGTAATGTGCTCTGGGAACCAGGAGATCCGAAGGAAAGCTGCCAAAGAACAAACAGTATGTCCAAACTGTAAACCCGTAATTATTACCAAAAAGTTCTGGCGCTACTCCAAGATGATGAAGTCCTGGAATGTCCCTTCACAGAGATTACACGAAAACCTGTAAAGTTCATGTGTTGAAGGTGTATGGGAATAGCAACACTGTTCGCCCAATTCCTGATGTAAGACAGCATAGAACATGTATTGGAAATTGGATATAGGAGATGGCGCTCAGTGTGCATATAGTAACAAACCCCAATATGGACTTAGATGGGTAGTCTCATAAACACTTTATTATGATGATCCAAGGGTAAAGCACATTATGAATAAAACAAGGTCAGTCCTACCACCCTTTGTAGCCTCTGGACATTCACACCGATGGTAATGGAATCCTGTAGGAGACCGGTGGATGATGTTAAGAGCCGGTTGTCAGATGGGGTCGCAGGCAGGAGAGCTCGGTTGGTCTGATGTGCGGCCGCTTCCTCAGACCGGAGCTTCTGTGTTACACTCCCTCGGCACCCGACAAGAGCCTCGGGAGTCACGCTTTGATGACGTCACTGCACGGGACCGAAGATCCACAGCCAGCCGGCTTAGAGGAATGCTAGGATGTCAGCACGGATGGGGGACTGGTTGAGTTCATCATAATAAAGTGTTTATGAGACTACCCATCTAAGTCCATATTGGGGTTTGTTACTATATGCACACTGAGCGCCATCTCCTATATCCAATTTCCAATACATGTTCTATGCTGTCTTACATCAGGAATTGGGCGAACAGTGTTGCTATTCCCATACACCTTCAACACATGAACTTTACAGGTTTTCGTGTAATCTCTGTGAAGGGACATTCCAGGACTTCATCATCTTGGAGTAGCGCCAGAACTTTTTGGTAATAATTACGGGTTTACAGTTTGGACATACTGTTTGTTCTTTGGCAGCTTTCCTTCGGATCTCCTGGTTCCCAGAGCACATTACCCCATGGACTTACTGCATGATATTTTAGGGTACAGTCACATGCATCTTCAATGATCCATAAGGTCAATTTGGAGTCTCCCACAAGCAATTTGTAGTGCTGTATTCAGATTATTAATATTTAATTTTTAATTTTGTATTGTATTTTTCTCCCCCCTCCTTTTTTTTTTTTTTTTTTTTTTTTTTTTTTTCGTATAAATCATATCAGCAAGTAATATGGCGACCAATAGGTCAGTACGTTTGCAGGCTATTTTTGAACGGGTTATTTCTACCTCAAATGAAATCAGAGCCGGTGTGGTGGAGGATGGAACGGAGATATCCCAATCTATACACAAGTCACCCCCACATACCGAGGCGTTTGAGGTCGAAATGCGACAAACTTTTTTCAAATTACAACAGGCAGGACAATATGAGAATACCCAATGGTGGGATTTATCATTCCTCACAAAATATATAGAATTAGGCATTACTCCGAGAGGATTGAGAATTAAAAAACAATGTAGTTTTTTAGATGAGGACTTGACCAAGGAATGGCGCTACTTAGCGGAGTTCTGTACCACAAAATGGATCAAATTAATAATCCAGCAAAGAGAGAGAAAATTGCAGTTGGCCCAACAAATAGTCCTAGACAGGACCACTGCAATGAATAAGTTTGAATCCTCTTGCTTATACAATAAGTGGTTCAGTATATTGGAAGATAATATTAAGCGCCACGAAGACAATCTAGTATACGTCAAAACCAAGAAATTAGAACGTGACATATTAGATTACAAGACAAACCGAATCTTTGAGTGGAAGGAGCTAAAAGTAAAAAAGGCAAGAAATAAGAGTTTAGATACTCGTATTAATAATGACAAACCCCCTGCTTACAAATCTGAGAAGGGTAACAAATCAAATAAAAATAAAAATAAAAATAAGAAAATACCTAATAAATATAAAAGGGATCCTTCTAAAGGTCCCTTATCATCTCAATATTCCTCCCATCTAGGGCAACAATTGGATCCTAAAATTGCATCAGCGGTGTTGGAGACCCCTGTATCTAGGGGTTTAACTAATGAAGCTGGTAGTTATTTATCTTCCCAAGATCCCCCATCAGCAACCATAACCATCATTCCCGCTTCCCCCAAGAATAATAACATTAGCATTTCCATACCCATTCAAAACCGGTATAGCCCATTAGCCAGGGATCTAGACGGTTTTATTAAGGAAAGTGGGCGACCCAAATTTATAAGTAATATCACCATGGATGCCTTACCTAGCTCTGAGAGCAATAATGAGGGATCGGATTTTCAAGTATGGGCTCCAAGGGGAGCCCCAAAAGAAAAATAGAAGAGGTAGAAGAGGAGGATCTCGAATTAGGGAACAACAAGAAAGAAAGAATAGAGTCAATATAGATCACGGTACCATCAAGATTTATAACTTATCGTCCCATGTACTGACTGAAATAGAGACGTCTCTTCTTAAGAAAGGTTTAGGTTTCTCACCATCGATAGGTCCCCACGAATTTCATCTGTTTAAGGACTTAAACAGATTTATTCGCCAGTTAACATTAAAAAGACATTTTGCCACCAACCAAACGAATGAGCCACCTCCCAATCAAGCTGGGGTTGATGAACCCCAGATGATTGGAACTGGCTATCCTATTACATCAGATGAGGAAGCCCTACAAATATTGGAAGATCTGTGGATAGATAACTCTGGTTTAGAAGTATCAGAACTTTTATTGACTGACCCTGAGGTATGTCACAGTAGCTTTAGGCCAAGCTCATCCTTTAACCCAGTCCATTCAAAGGGTCCCTACATTGAAACTTACTACCAGGCGGTTTACAGGGATTTTATTAAACTCTGTAAATCCCCGAGGGACTCTTTCCGGAGTAATCTGAGTAAAGAAGAAAAGGTTGCGCTAAAGGTATTAACAAACAATGATGAGATCATAGTGAAACAGGCAGATAAGGGAGGTAGTCTGGTTGTCCAGAACAAAACAGACTACCTCAGTGAGGCCAATCGCTTATTATCTGACACAGAGACCTATACTAAATTATCTTGTGACCCACTTCCCAAATATCAACTAGAGCTTAGATCCATGGTCGAGAAAGCGTGGCACCAAGGAGTCATTAATGATAAAGAGAAACAATTTTTGCTCCCAAGAGAAGTCAGTACTCCGTATTTTTACCACCTACCAAAGGTACATAAATCCTTGACACAGCCACCAGGGAGACCCATTGTGGCGAGTACCAATAGCTTTACGAGTGGTATTGCTAAATACCTAGACTTCTTTCTTCAACCTTTAGTGTGTGAACTACCCTCTTACATTAGAGATTCCTCACAAGTTCTGGAAGCCCTCAAGTCCTACACTTGGGAGGCTAACTATATGTGGGCCTCTCTCGACGTCACATCACTCTATACGTCAATACCACACAAAGTGGGACTTCAGGCCATCACACACTTCCTAAGTCAGTCTGGCTCATTCAACTCCCTACAGTCCATATTTATTGTGGACTGTATCGAGTTCTGCCTGCGTCATAATTATTTTTCATTCCTGAACCAATTTTACCTACAAATAAAGGGTACCGCCATGGGAGCCAATTTTGCTCCAGTATATGCCAATCTAACCATGGGCCTATGGGAAGAGTACTACATTTGGAAAAATAACCCTTATGCCCAATATGTCGTCTTCTATGGACGATATATTGATGATGTCATTCTCATCTGGAGTGGTGGCATGGAGACTTTTAGGGCCTTTGTAGAACATTGTAATGCCAACTCACTGGGGTTATCCTTTACATCGGTCATCGACCCTAGTGATTTGGTGTTCCTAGATCTTGTACTTTCCCATGAAGGTCCAAACATCATCAGTAGGAACCACTCTAAGCCTACCAGTGGGAATTCATATTTACACTATGCGAGTTGCCATCACCCTGCATGGAAACGAAATATCCCAGGTGGTCAGTTTCATAGACTTCGCCGTAACTGTTCGAAAAGGGCAGATTATTGTGACCAGGGAACCAAAATGAAAGAGTGCTTCCTGGACAAGGGGTTCCCCTTACCTCTTGTCGAGGAGGCTTTCAAAGCTCATTTGGAGCCTGAACTAACTCACAAAAGGAACCAAGTTAGCAATACGAATAGCATAAGGTTCATTACTGGTTACAATGACCAATACAGGGCGATCTCACATATTATCAAGAGGCACTTTAACATTCTTCAACTTGATAGTAGATTAGGTCCTATCTTACCCACCGCACCACAAGTCACTTTTAAAAAAGCGCGCACAATTAAGAATATTATAGCCCCCAGCAAATTAAAAGTCCAGGCCCGTGCCTCTAACGATATAAGGTTTTATTTTGACAACCGCATAGGCACTTATCAATGTAAAAAACGTGGTTGCTTAACATGCCAGATGGTAGTACAAGCATGTACTGTTATTCAAAATAGGGACGACATTTTCCACATAAAACAATTTATCACATGTTCAACCGAATTCGTCATATATGTGCTTAGATGTCCATGCAAGCTGATCTATGTGGGACGCACTATGCGGACATTACGAAAAAGAATAGGGGAACACCGCCGGTTCATCCATAAGGGATGTGACAAGCACAGCGTCCCACGTCACTTTTCAAAATATCACAATAAAGACTTCAAGAAACTTGAAGTTATGGCGATAGAAAGCATCCCGAAAGGTACACTGACGGAGAACGAACATTTCTCTCTGCTATGCAAGAGAGAAACATACTGGATTTATAAATTTAATTGTTTAGCGCCTCAAGGCCTCAACGAGGAATTAGAAGTAAATCGCCTTATCTGATGCATTTTAGAATTTAAATGTTTTATAGTAATATTTATTCTGGTATAATGATGTCCTAATCTTAAGCCGGACGACCTATGGAGTTTCAGGTGCTTACGGGTTAATTTTAAAAAATATATATATATATATATATATATTTTATATATATGTATTTTTTATAGATAAATATCATATAGATATATATTTTTATTGATTTACACATATTTATTATCTTATCAATTTTTAGATCGTTTCATGTATATCAACAAAGGTATTATAACCGTATACATTTAGTTGTGATATACTAATTCTTGTTAGCCCCCTGTAGCATTCTGGACCTTCAATATACCGTTATATATGTTTTTTTATATATATATTTCTTATTTATTACATGCTCATTGTTTTTTAATTATCAATTATTTTTCCAATTTTTTCACCTTTTTCCCGATTTTTTTTTTTTTTTTTTTTTACACCTTTATTTCCCCCTTTTTCCATTTTCTTTATTCTTTCATTGATCTCTTAATGCTTTTTCTGATTCAGCTATTTTGGGGTCAGTTTATTGGCCATTGTGCCTAACCCCGCCCATTTTTCGGCTTTATAGAGCCCCCGATCGCCTCTTGCCACAACTTGATAAAGCTACTATTGTAGCGAAACATGTCGTTGTGGCGATCGGGAGGCTCTTCAGAAGCAAACTCAACCAGTCCCCCATCCGTGCTGACATCCTAGCATTCCTCTAAGCCGGCTGGCTGTGGATCTTCGGTCCCGTGCAGTGACGTCATCAAAGCGTGACTCCCGAGGCTCTTGTCGGGTGCCGAGGGAGTGTAACACAGAAGCTCCGGTCTGAGGAAGCGGCCGCACATCAGACCAACCGAGCTCTCCTGCCTGCGACCCCATCTGACAACCGGCTCTTAACATCATCCACCGGTCTCCTACAGGATTCCATTACCATCGGTGTGAATGTCCAGAGGCTACAAAGGGTGGTAGGACTGACCTTGTTTTATTCATAATGTGCTTTACCCTTGGATCATCATAATAAAGTGTTTATGAGACTACCCATCTAAGTCCATATTGGGGTTTGTTACTATATGCACACTGAGCGCCATCTCCTATATCCAATTTCCAATACATGTTCTATGCTGTCTTACATCAGGAATTGGGCGAACAGTGTTGCTATTCCCATACACCTTCAACACATGAACTTTACAGGTTTTCGTGTAATCTCTGTGAAGGGACATTCCAGGACTTCATCATCTTGGAGTAGCGCCAGAACTTTTTGGTAATTGTTCCAAACCCTACCTGTATTTATCCCGTCATCCTTTTTCAGGCAAGTAGATGCCACCTTTGCAAAATTAATTTGGGCTGGAAGGCGTCCTAGGATGAATAAATGCGCCCTGATGCTGCCCAAGGCTCATGGCGGTGTTGCGGTCCTGGACGCCAGGCGCTACTACCAGGCAGCCCATCTGAATAGCTGGGTGGATTGGTGCAGGAACACTCGACTGAAGCTTTGGACAGCTATGGAGCTGTCCCTCTATCCATTCCACCTTCCTAGAGCCGTTGCCCTGTACTCCCAGAGGCCGTCAAACAGCACACCCTTATCGAGCCGACACTCCGCACCTGTGCGTTGGTTATCTCTAGACGGGGCATCTCAACTCTTCACTCCCCCATGTTCCCCATCCTGGGCAATCTGACCTTCCCCCCGGGATGCGAAGGGGGCAGGTTCGGAGACCTTTTGGACGCAGGAAAATTCCAAGCCTCGCACTTCATTGTCTCTGGTGCTTGGCCGTCCCTCTTGCAACTGACGATGCCTGATGGACCGTTCTCCCTCTCTCGATGGCAGGCTTTGCAGCTTATCCATTTCTTGCGAAATTTGGGATCTCCTTCACTTTTCGAGAGGGCACGGGCGCCTTTTGAGGACCTCCTATCAGGGAGCAATCCCCTTCCTCATGCACTATCGCAGATCTACTCTCTTCTCTCCTTGCCTCCGGAGGGCTTTGTTCTCCCGGGTATCCTGAAGTGGGAAAGAGAGCTCAGATCCTTGATATGTACCCGTATTCAAGAATATAATTATAAATTGCTTACACATTGGTATTAAACACCTATGAAACTCAAAAGACTCTTCCCCAGGACGTCCGATTGATGCTGGCAGTGTTTGCAGGAACAAGGCTCCTTGCTTCACATCTTCTGGAGCTGCTCTAAGCTCCAAGACTTTTGGCAATAAGTGTGGATAATCTCCCAAATGATGACAGAATATTCCATTCCAGATGATCCTGCCTTCTTTTTGCTCCACTGCTCCACTATGCCGCCCGCACAATACCAAAGTGAAATTGATTAACGATTTTGAGGATCTGCTACTATCTTCGCAGGGCAGGAGGGAACAATATTCTAAGACCTGGAATTGCTGGAACATGTTTGTTTTCTCAGACGAAGGACAAGCCCTACATAACGGCTCCTTTGACAGTTGAACCTGGGTTGCGGTTTCCCGCACAGGTTGCCTTCCTCCTTCTGGCTACCCCTCTACCTTTTTTTTCTACACCTGGCACTTTCTCCCCCCATCCCCCTCCTCCTCTTCCCCCCCCCCAAAACTTAAAAAGAAACCAGAACTACTATAACTCCCTCCCACACTCTGGATTACATTTTGTTACTTTCAATATTATAACAGATGAGTTATAACTATGACTTCTGGGTACGGACACATGCTATATTTGCTTTGGTTCACGTTTTGGTGATGCTGCTCTCATTTTGTTCTAATGCTACTTTTGTGCAACATTTTACTTTATCTGTTCTGATTATATTGTTATTTGCAGTGTTTACCTGTCTTCCTTGGACCGTATTATGGCTCGATTGAGTATGACTTCTGTACCTTTTTGACATAATAAAGAATTTGAAAAAAAAAAAGTGCCCAGTGATTTAAGAACTCGCCTGTTGGATAGAGGATATTCAAAAACATCCCTATGAAAAGTATACAATCGTGCCTTCTACCAATCTTGTACTCATCTTCTTTTTGGGAGAAGGACCAAATATTTTTCCCCTGATAGGCAACCGCTTTAGAATCACCACAACCTTCAATTCCTAATGTGAGAGAGTCATTTTATAATGTATAAATATGTTGTAGTCCTGGGTCCCCTCTCTGTGCTCCCCAAGTTTTTTCTCCCTGTCACTTATAGTTTGGGTGCAGTGCCATGCCAAGCTGACCAATATTTCCCTTAGACACCAATGTTAAAAACAGGGAGCAGTGCTATGCCAAGCTGACCAATATTTCCCATAACTGTCAATGTTAAAGATAGGGAGCAGTGCCATGTCAAGCTGACCGAGATTTCCCATAGATGCCAATGAGCACTAAAATCTGATAATTGTTCTCGGCAGGAAGAGGGTGAAAGTGTCCTGTATTTAAGTGGTTAAGGAGAACCATATAACAGGATTAAAAAAAAAAAAAACGACATGGGGTCCCCCCCCCCCCTAAATCTATACAAAGCCCTTTGGGTCTGGTATAGATTTTAAGGGGAACTCCACGCTAAAATAAAAAAAAATTGTCTGCCCCCCCCCCAAAATCCATACCAGACCCTTGCCTGAGCATGCAGCTGGCAGGCCAGGAAAGGGGGGACAGGGGGAAGAGCGAGCGCCCCTCCCTCCTGAACCATACCAGGCCTCTTGCCCTCAACATGGAAGTGAAGCTCTACTCGGGTGAGACTGCTACAGCGGCAGGGAGAAAACCAGCATTATAGTTCAGTAATGGATCATCTATCTCCGTACAGCGTGTCTTCCCGGCTGGCGTATGACGTCACCACGGAGCAAGGGAACAGAATGCGTTTCTGAATTTGTAACACTTGTTAAAGGAGCGCGCATGCTCTGTGGGAGCTTCGCACATGCTCCGAAACGCATTGTGTTCCCTTGCTCCACGGCGACGTCATACGCCAGCCAGCGCTGCGCCTCTACCAGTGGACCACACAGCTGAGAGCCGGAAGCAGCCTATCTCCCCGCTGAAGACACCACGCTGTATAGAGATAGATGATCCATTACTGAACTCTAATGCCGGTTTTCTCCCTGCAGCTGTAGTAGTCTCACCCGCGGAGAGCTTCACTATATTCCTCCTACCTTATTCTGAGTTTTAAATGTGATTTATACTTTGGATTTATTGAATACTACACTTAGAGGCACTCTCCTATTTCTCTCTTTATTTCATATGGACCTTTCAGCTGGCTTCACTCTGGAGGAGATGTCTTAGCCCTAGTGCGGATTACTTACTCTTTACAGTCTACAATTGACTCTGAACTCTCCATGGTTTATTTATTTTAATTGCATTTTAATTGTATTTTAATTCATTTTACTGGTTATTATCATCTAATTTACCTGTGTGCCAGCTTTCTATGTATACAGTATGTCCTTTAACAAGGGGGCCCCCAGATCCCGCCCACCCCCCATGTGAATGGGTATCGGGAACATAGTACACAAAAAGTGTAAAAAGTAAAAACCACAGAACACAGTTTTTGACAAGTCCTTTATAAAAAGGAAAAATAAATAGGGTCCCTCGATGTAAATCCATCATCACGACGCCTGCCCTGAAAAATTGAAAAAATTTCAAAAACGCTTCGCCTCTTCAGAGGCTACCTGCCCTATGCCGCTCTTTATCTTTGACAGCTCTTTTATAGGCAAGGGGCACCCAGTTACGTCACCCAGCAGCGTCACCCCTCCTGACGTCAAGTGTCTGCCAGGCTGCATGCTCAGATAAAGGGCTGGTATGGATTTTGGGGGGGGGACCCTACACCATTTTTTTTATTTTAATTTTTTTAATCTGTATTGCCGGGAGCCGAAAATACATTACAGCCGCGAGCAAGTTTAAACTACATTTTTCTGTTTAGAAATGTCAGTATTGCTGCAGAAGGCTCCATACCTCGTACAGATGTGCCACTTTACAGGCACACTAAGGGGACCCCCCAGGCACGATATTAAAAGGAATTTTTCATTTTTACTGCTTCACTTTACTTCACTTTATTGTTTAAAAAACTTTTTTTGCATTGACACATGTCCCCCAGGGTAATACCCAGGTCCCCATACACTTTTTATTGCATATAAGCCTTTAAAATGAGGACTTTTGATTTTTCATGTTCGTGTCCCATAAACTTTATTAGAGTTTGCATGTTCGCAGAACTTTTTCCCTGTTCGAGATATTCTGGTGTGAACCGAACAGGGGGGTGTTCGACCCATCACTAATTATTATTAGATCCTGGGGTTTCTTTTTGAGGGAAGGCAGCCAACCATCCTTATGGTTCCTACCAGACTGAGTGTCTGGGTGACCGCATACCTGCCCAAGGTAGTCACATTTGTCTCATGCATTTACACATTTTTTATTAGGACCCAGCAGTCCCCTGGGGACCTACATTATATCCCTTATGCCTCCTTGGACATTTGGAGAAATACCTACAGTCCCCCTGGAGACATCCAAACATACACTATATTACTATAAGAATTGGGGTGCCTGCCTTTACACGCACATGAATAGCCTTTAATGGCATTCCAGTCTTAGTTCATAGGGCTCAATATTGAGTTGGCCCACCCATTGCAGCTATAACAGCTTCAGCTGTTCTGGAAAAGCTGTCCACAAGGCTTAAGCGTGTGTCTAAGGGAATGTTTGACCATTCTTCCAGAAGCACATTAGTGAGGTCAGGCACTCATGTGGATGAGAAGGCCAGGCTCGCAGTTTCTCCTATATTTCATCCCAATGGTTTTCTATTGGGTTGAGGTCAGGACTCTGTGCAGGCTAGTCAAGTTCCTCCATCCCAGACTCACTCCTGACCTCAATTGGATAGAACACCTTTGGGATCATTTAGAGTAGAGACTGTGAGCCAGGCCTTCTCCACATGTCCACGTTGTCCACATCAGTACATGACCTTACAAATGCGCTTCCGGAAGAATGGTCAAACACTCCCATGGATACATTCCTAAACCTTGTGGACAGCCTTTCCAGAAGAGTTGAAGCTGTTATAGCTGCAAAGGGTGAGCCAACTAAATATTGAACCCTAAGGACTAAGACTGCGATACCAATAAAGTTCATATGTGTGTAAAGGCAGGCATCCCAATACTTTTGGTAATATAGTTGTAGAACCGTCCTTGGTAGGTGCTAGGAAAAAAGCATTTATATGGCTCTGTCTGCTTACCAGGGGGACCTGATCATTTAGCTAGGCTGTCATGTGTTTCCAGGGGTATCTGTTGAGTCTGAGGAGTCTCCCCACTGTGTCCAATGAGGGCTCTTGTTGGGCAGTGGAGGAAACCTGGCCAATAGCGTCCTGGGACTATCTCAGTGGGCAGAGTCTGCCTCAATGCATCCTGGGATGGGGTATAAGTCTGAGGGGAGCGCATGACAGAGCGTCTTTGGCGGGAAGCAGAGTCCCAGGAGGAGGGTGACGGCTGTCTCTCCTCTTGTCAGCGGTAGTGAAGGTGTCCTGGGCAGTCGGCCTAGAGGACGAAGGTTGAGCTGGGCTGCAGAGAGGGATCGAGAGTGCTGTGGACCGAGTGGAGCTGCTGGGCAGAAGTTTCGGGGAAAAACAGTGTTGTGAGTACTTGAAACTGCCCAGGGGTCTGCCTAGGATAAGGGACCACTCCAGAAGGTCAAAGGGATCTGGGAGCCAGCTAACCAGTAGAGAGGTTTAGAGAAAGAGGGTGCCTGTGCCTAAACCCTGAAGAGAAGTGATAGGAAAAGGGGTGCCAGTGTGGGCCCTGAAGTGTTCAGCAGTGCAGCAGTGTATACAGACAGCTACCTCAGCAAGGAGTGCTTAAGGGAGCTTAAAGAGGACTTCTTTAGTGAAAAAGCACTCACAAGTCAGTTCAGTGCTAACAGGCATCAGGCCAGCATTAACTGGCGTTGACTGGCATCCTGCCAGCGTCAAGTCAGCACCAATTAGCATTTTTCAAGTGTCTCCACCAAGTTGTACATAGTTGAGCCAAAGGAGTATCCCACTCATCCAGTCTCCTATCCAAGTTACAAAATAAGTACAAAAAACCCAAAGATACTGGACTGGTCATTTTCTCAGTGCTCACACTTGGGGAAACATGCACAAAGGTACTTTTGTTGCACCCGGTGACCCAGGGGGACCCATATCCAGAAAATCGGCGGGGAATCCTGCTACATAGTGTATCTTAAACTTGTGGTTTTCTCTATTTGCCTTGTATGGAAATTAATTTTGCAAATGCAATAACATTTATACAGATGTACATCATTATATTATGAAGTTTTTTGATTTTTTGTTGTGATCTATACTAATATATACTGCTCAAAAAAATGAAAGGAACACTTTTTAATCAGGGTATAGCATAAAGTCAATTAAACTCCTGGTATATTGATCTGGTCAGTTAAGTGGAAGAGTGGGTTGGTAATCAGTTTCAGCCACTTTGGTGTTAATGAAATTAACAACAGGTGCACTAGATGGGCAACAATGAGACAACCTCCAAAACAGGAAGGGTTTTACAGGTAGAGGCAACTGACATTTTTTTTCCCCTACTCAACTCTTTGACTATTCTTGACTAGTTTTTTATTTGGCTAGGGTCAGTGTCACTACTGGTAGCATGAGATGATACCTGAACCCTATAGAGGTTGCACGGGCAGTCCAGCTCCTCAAGGATAGCACATCAATATTTGCCATTGGGAGAAGGTTTGCTGGGTTTCCCAGCAGAGTCTCAAGAGCATGAAGGAGATGCCAGGAGACAGGCATTTACTCTAGGAGAGCTGGACAGGGCCGTAGAAGGTCCTTGACCCATCGGAAAGACCGGTTTCTGCTCCTTTGTGCAAGGAGGAACAGGATGAGCACTGCCAGAGCCATACAAAATGACGGGCCACTGGTGTGAATGTCTCTGACCAAACAATCACAAACAGACTTCCTGAGGGTGGCCTGAGAGCCAGACGTCCTCTAGTGGGCCATGTGCTCACTGCCCAGCACTGTGGAGCTGGATTGGAATTTGCCATTGAACACCAGAATTGGCAGGTCCGCCACTGGCGCCCTGCGCTTTTCACAGATGAGAGCAGGATTACCCTGAGACCATTTAAAAGGGTATGGAGAAGCTGTGGAGAACGTCATGCTGCTTGTAATATGGTTCAGCATGACCTGTTTGGTAGTGGGTCAGTGATTGTCTGGGGAGGCATATCCATGAAGGGGTGCACAGACCTCTACAGGGTAGACAATGGCACCATGACTGCCATTAGGTATCGGGATGAAACCCTTGGACCCATTATCAGACTCTACTCTGGTGCAGTGGGTCCTGGATTCCTCCTCGTACACAACAATGCCTGGCCTCATGTGGCAAGAGTATGCAGCCAGTTCCTGGAGGAAAAAGGAATTAATACCATTGAATGCTCCCCACGCTTGCCTGACCTAAAGCCATTAAAACACCTCTGGGACATTATGTTTCGGTCCATCCGACACCACCAGGTCGCACCTCAGTCTGTTCAGGAACTCAGTGATGCCCTGGTCCAGATCTGTGAGGAAATATCCCAGGACATCATCCATCGTCTCATAAGAAGCATGCATCGATGTTGTCAGGCATGCATACAAGCATGTGGGGGCCACACAAACTACTGAGTACCATTTTGGGTTGCTGCAATGAAATTTCAGCAAAATGGACTAGCCCGCTGCATCATTTTTCACTTTGATTTTTGGGGTGTCTTTGAATTCAGCCCTCTGTAGGTTGATAATTTTTATTTCTAGTATCAAACAATGTGGCATCCTTTCGTTCCTAACACATTACCCAGTCTATATCAGTATAGACATCCAGCATGATATTTTTCCTTATTGAGAACTGATGCGTTTTTAAAGTTTTCTGAGCAGTGTATATGTGTATGTATGCTAATCCCCTAAGGAAGACTAAAAGATTGAATCGTTTAGGGGTTTTCCTTTCTTTGTGCTTCTGCTACTACCATTGATCTTTTTGCTAACTGCATAAAGTGTGCACCTTATGCAGTTATATGCCAGCATACCTTTGTATTTTAACATTCTATGATGTATTATGGTGTCTCCATTTTCTAGGGGCTTTTTAACGTTGTTTAAATAAAATGTGTTTTTTTTTAGCTATTGAAGGATCTCAGACCTTGCTTTTAGTCATCAGTGGTCTGGCAAACTGCTGTAGAAGGAACCGCAGGACGCGCGAAGGAAAAAAAGGCTTTAAAATGTAACTCCACACTCATGGAAAAAACATAGTCATATTGTAATGTAAAATGCAATGCGATATGACAGCCTGGAGGGGTTCTGTACACAGATAATGTACAGAACATCACCCAGGAATGTAATTTCTTGCTTGTGTGATTGGCTTACTGATTTTCCCATAAGTCTGCACTAAGATAAAAGTAAAATTTTTGCCATCCCCTGCAACAAAAATGTCATTTTTGGTAAGATATTTCTAAACAGAAATCAGGATGCAGACCCTGCAGTTTTCCTCATTATAGCCTTGCAAGTACAGCAGCTGATTGATAATCATTAAATCACTCTCTTATACATGAATTTTGCCAATGGACACAGATAAACAAATATTTTTTTCTTCAGAATACCAAACGGTAGGAATCTTCAACAAAGTTTTTCTCGAATGCCAAGCAGGAGCATACAGCATTCATAAGAGTAACTATGGTATCCTTAGGCCCCTTTCACACGGGCGGTACGCCTGGCGGCCTCTGTTTTGCTCAGCTTACTTTGCAGAGACGGAGCTGTCAGAGCCCCGCTCTCCTCTATGGGAGATCGGATGAGAACAGACCGCCTGTCCGTTTCCATCCGATCCTATCCCATCCGATTCACCATACGGATGGAAAATAGGGTTTCCATGCGTCTGGATTTCACAGACAGGATCGGATCAGATAGCAGCGGGTGTCCACGGAGATGTCTCCGCTGACATCCGCTGCTCCATAGGGCTGCGCGGAGTGTCCGATCAGGTCTGCCTGAAAAACTGACAGGCGGAATGGTTCGGAAAGCCCGTGTGAAAGGGGCCTTAAGCTTCCATGAAATCTCCCTAACAGGTTTTTCATCCTCATTCATTTTGGGAAAAGAAGAGGGATCATCAGCAACTACAACCTTTTCCTCCTCATGTAAAGTACTTGGCTTATGGGCAAAGTCAGAGACTGATTCCAGAGGGGAGGCCAAAGGGGCACAATTGTGACACCTGCTATCAATGTCTTAAATAACTCCTGAGATTCTGCCAATGAAATCTGAGATTGTGGCAGAAAATACCTCTCTGGGTAAAAAAAAGGATGCTGATGTGGCAGATGGGCCTGCAAAATTGCCAAAAGAAGTTAGGGAGTAAGACTGGTGGCAGCCATCACAATAAAGGGTACTAGTTACCTGAGTGGAGCTAAGTGCTAAGCCTAATGACCTCTGACCCTTATCTTTTATTGTGATCTGCCATACTTTGCAATAAACTGTTTGAAGAAGGGTACTCCTAACCTTCCCTGCTGTGGAGAAGGCGGGAAAGGCCTTGTAGGCAGGTGTGGAAAAATCACTGAAATCGCTATGCTGTGCCAACGATGGAGTGCCAGGAGATGTTGCTGGTCAAAAAGTGCACCCAGAAAGGAAAAAGCAGGGTGCATTACCTTTTTGATGATGAGAAGATGCAGGTGTAGTTAGCTCCAGGGACACATAGGATGCACAGGCACTCTAGGGTCCTGCCAGAAGAAAGTCCCGGGGGTGCAGTAGTTCCAAACAAATACACGACAGTCAGATTTAAAGTTAAACTTGTGCTCCCTGTTCCACATGTAACACTACACCTACAGGAGCTGCTTGGTAGATTGGGTTATATGTTCTATTGCTTCAAATCTGAAAACAACCGCAGCTCCACTAACACAAAATGTTAAGCAAATAGCTATTGCACTGCTACTGGGAGAACAAAAATAGATACCCTGCACCCAATTAACTACATTAACCTATTATATTGTCAAGGGTTGCAGTAAATAGCAGTACTAAGAGTAGGGATACTATGTACCCCATACTCATTCACATGGGGGGGGGCAGGATATGGGGGCTTAAAAATCACTCCCACAACCACTGGGCCAGGGTTGTGAGGAACAAGCCCTTGTCCTCATCAACCCTGGGACAAGGTGGTGCTTTGGGAGGGAGCCCCCTCCCCCAAAGCACCCCCACATGTTGAAGGTATGAGAACTAAGGGTCTGATATGGATTTTGGGGGGACCTCCATGCCATTTCTTAAAAGCTTTTGCCTGGGGCTACCCTCAAAATCCATACCAGACCTGAAGGGCCTGGAAATAATTTTGGGGGGGGGGGGGACATGCTGTTTTTTTTTTTTTTACATTTTTTTATGCCAGCACTTTTCTTTACATTCTGCTGTCAGCAGGGAATCAGATGAGTCATGGTTGTTAAGGATGCAGCTGCCAACCGTTCCTTACCAACCACAGCTATTCACAATGAATTTGGATCCATCCGCAGTAATTAAAAAAATTCTAATTTACCCGGTCTAATAAATATACAACATGCCCAAGGTCTTCAGCCAACTAGAAATGTAGGCCCAGTGTTTACATTGGTGCACATTGGTGAGTACAGTCCCAGTAAAGTTTAAATGCAGTAAATAATGCTACTAGGCAGATAGCCGGTCCTTATATGTTCAGTCTCTGCTAGTAGCAATAGATAAATGGCAAAAGTGTCCTCTCACTAGTCCCAGGGATACAGCAACGTGGGCCCTGCTGTTCAGATGTCAGCTTACTTCTGAATCTGCCTGAAGCGACTCTGATCCTCAGCACATGGCCACAGGCTTGTAGCAGGCTGATGTGCACACAGGAACAGTGATGGGCACACCTTGATCTCCTTGCAGCAAAGAGGAAAATCCTAGGTTTTCAGCCTGTGAAAACACATCTCTCTCTCTCTCTCTCTCTCTCTCTCTCTCACACACTCTCTCTCTCTCTCTTTATAAATTACTTTCATTGGGAATTGTAGTCCAATTGTCAATTAACTGCCACAGTGACAGTTCTTTCCCAAACATCATCTCCCATGATTCAATGCTGCCAACCATTAAGTCTCTTGAGCTCCTTCTGCTTGTCAGCTCCCCCAGTGGATTAAGTTAGTGTTAACACATTCAGCTGAAGTCCATTGGGAACACAGAGAGCAGTGCAATACAGTATCACTCTCAGTTTCCTAGGCTAAACACTCCTCCCACCAAAAATCTTTGGTCCCCAAAGAAGTTGTAGAGTCTGAAAACATATATGTCCATAACTTAAATTAATCTGAATATACAATTAAAAACAAAACTTAAGTCAACATTTACACAAACCCAGATAATTCTCATTGACAAATAAATGTTACAGGCGAACCTCCCATCATTTCATAGAAGGAGCACAAACCACTAACTCTAGTGGAATCCAATTACAAAAAAACACTGAGATGGTACATGGTCCCATCTAGGGTTGCTGGGATGAATTTGCAAGCCACCTCCTGGTGTTTTAAATACTGTGGTCAAGAAGGGGCAATGGTACATGTTTGGTAGCAGTTCCCCAAGGTGGCTCAGTTCTGAATCAGAGTATTTAATCTAATCTGCTCTGTAACAGGGTTGCACATTGCCAGAATCTTAGAGATTGCTCTTTTTCTGAAAATTGGGAAATGGCTTCCTCTAAAAAGCTACAAGCCTAATCTCTTATATGATCCTAGCTACCAGGATAGCTATAGCACGTTGTTAGAACCAGTGGATTGTAACATTTGACTACATCAAACAAAAATTAAAGTGGAACTTTACCCATGACAACTTGATAAAAAATAATGTTCTTTAACAAGGAACATACACTTCACATTAGTAATTATGCTACCAAAATTAGAGTGTGCAGTAAATTGCCTCATGCATTGTTCCTGTTTCTTCTTAACAGAGCCCCTGAGGAGCAGTAAATCTTTAGGATCAGAATCTATTGGCTCTAATTTTCAGCACATTGCCAGGAAATATAGAGCAACTGAGCATGTGCAGAGAAGGTTGAGACAGGGTTTTACCGGATTTTAAACAATATAGGCAATTATTTTTAATGTTTTACATAGCTATACCTGCAAAAGGGCCAGCATGAAGTGATCTAGCAGGACCTAATTTTCTGAATAAAGTTCCACCTTGAACTGGTTGTACACCACCTCAGACATGAAATATAGACAAAGCATATTCCTCTATAATGTGTACTTGTCTCAATTAAGAGCACTAAGTGTCAGCTCTGCCTGCTGCTTCCTTCTTCTGGCATGAATCACTTCTCATGGGTTTTCCTGACATAAAGAGAAAAAAGGTGACAGAGGAGGGATCTCCCGTTGATTGACAACCCCAGTTTTGTTCCTATGTGTTGTGTGAAAGGGCGTGTGTCCCTTCCATCCAATCATCTCTCATTGACCTCTGCAGAATGTAACATCAGCTCTCCACATCTTTTTTCTGAATACTTAGACTAGCTTGATAGCTTCTGGACTTTTAACAGATGTAGAGAAGAGAAGACTACAGATAATTAGGTACAACTTATGTAGGAGGATTTGCTTTATCCCTGTGTATCACCTGAGGCCAGTCACATCACTGGGTACTGGGTATACCTGACAGTTTACAACACCTTTAACCGCTTCCATACCGGGTCATAGTAAAATGACGCCGGCAGGAACCTTCTGTCGATCCAGGCGGCCGCAGCGATCAGGGATGAGGCTCGTCCCTTGGACAGAGCCCATCCCCGATCAAGGTAAACAGCCAATGAAATTGGCTGTTTACCATGTGATCGGCTGTGTCCAATCACAGCCGATCACACGAGAGGCTCCAGCGCGAGCCAATTGTTCTCTCCGCAATGGGTGGCCCCGGGGGTGCGCATCGCGGCGATCGGGGACGAGGCTCGTCCCTCAAACAGAGCCCATCCCAGATCTAGGTAAAGAGCTAATGAAATTGGCTTTTTACCATGTGACCGGCTGTGTCCAATCACAGCCGGTCACAGAATGTCAACAGAGACAACGGTAACTAGCTGTTACCGTGTTCTCCTCCTCACACACTGATCCTGTGTGAGGAGGAGATTGCGGTAACATCTAGTTACCGATCATAGTGCATCCCAAAACACACTGATAGTCCCCCCCCAATAAAGAGGACCTGTCACTAGCCCATCAAAGTACCTGTCACTAGCCCATAAGGTACTCTGATGACTGGTACCTCTCTGCAGCCCATCAGAGTACCCGAGAACATGTCATCAGCGTACCAAAGTACCTGTCACCAGCCCATCAGAGTACCCAAGTACCTGTTATCAGAGTACCCGAGTGCCTGTTATCAGAGTACCCGAGTACCTGTCATCAGAGTACCCGAGTACCTGTGTCCAGCCCTTTAAAGTACCTATCTGCAGCTCATCAGAATACCTGAGTATCTGTCTCCAGCCCATCAGGGTACCTGAATACCTGTCTTCTGCTCATCAAAGTATCCTGAGTACCTGTCTCCAGCCCATTAGAGTACCCGAATACCTCTCTGCAGCCCATCATAGTACCCAAGTACCTCTCTGTAGCCCATCAGAGTATCAGAGTACCTGTCTCCAGCCCAGAGTACCCAAGTACCTGTCTCCAGCCCCCAGTACATGTCTCCAGCCCAGAGTACCCGAGTACCTGTCTCCAGCCCAGAGTGCCCAAGTACCTATCTGCAGCCCATCAGATTACCCGAGTACCTGTCTCTAGCCCATCAGAATACCCAAGTACCTCTCTGAAGCCCATGCCTCCTAGATTATGTGTTGGGGTGTTTGCTTTCCAAAATGGGGTCATTTTGTGGGGGGTTTCCATTGTCTTAGTGTTCCAGGGCCTTCAAAAGTGTGATTGTTGTAATGAAATTATATGTGTAATTTATACCCCTAGAACTTCTGACAATGCTCCTTGCATTTTGGGCCTCTGAATGTGGCTATGCTGTGACAAAGTCTCACATATGTGGTATCGCCATACTCAGGAGGAGTAGCAGAATGTATTTTGGGGTGTCATTGTTGCTATGTACATGCTATGTGTTAGAAATATCTTATAAATTGACAACTTTGTGTAAAAAAAAATGTGTTTTCATTTTCTTTCGACATTTTCCAAAAACTTGTGGAAAAAAATGACATCTTCAAAAGACTCGTTATTAGGGTTGAGCGGACACCTAGATGTCCGTGTTCGACGGGTTCGGCCGAACTTTAAAAAAAAGTCCGGGTCCGTGTCCCGGACTTTTACCGAACTTTTCCCGGACACCGAACCCCATTGAAGTCAATGGGGACCCGAACTTTAAGGCACTAAAATGGCTCTAAAACACCAATGGAAAGGGCTAGAGTGCTGCAAATGGCAGCAAAACGTAGTTAAGAGCATGGCAAGTGCTCTGCAAACAAATGTGGATAGGGAAATAACTTAAAACAACAAAAAAAAAACAGAAAAATAAAACAATGTTCTTCATCTCTGAAGGACGAGGCCCATATGGAGTAGGAGGGAGGTTGAGGTGGTGGTGGATGTGGCGGTGTCATAGGCGTGCGCACAGGGTGTGCCTGGTGTACCTGGGCACACCCTAATCACCTAGGGCACATAGCATTATCGCTCTGTTTGCCAGTGAGGAGATGAGAAAGATCTCCCTCGCACCTGCTCTGCTCTATTTCTCTTTGCCAGCAGGGAGAGTAATGTATCGGGGCCATGTACATGTAGGCAAACACATGCATGTGTATTTCAACTTTGGGGTGCACACCCTAATGCAATAGGCTGCGCACACCTATGGGCGGTGTAGGTGGAAGCGGCGGTGGAGGAGGACCAGGGCCGGATTAAGAGCATCATGGTCTTGGTGCTGAGGATTTTGAAGGGCCTTAAGGGCCGTGCCTTGGCATGCACCCAGAGGAGGAAGGGTGCAGCCATGCATGCCTAATTCAACATGGGATGCTGTCTCTGAAGCCCATAAACACATCCATGCATCGGCAACTGTCCCTCCTTGTCCGGCCTTCGCGCTGTGTGGGGAGGTTCTGAGGGTGCTGCCTGGGGAAGCGAGCATAGAAGCCAGACTTCTGTGTTTACAAGTGACAGAAGAGCGGTCACAGTGAATATGGCCAACCCGGGGCCTATATAAAAGGTAGGGGCCTGCATGGAGCTGCAGCTCCAATAGCCTTTACGTTAATCTGGCCCTGAGGAGGAGGACGAGGTAGCCAACACTGCTTCTTTTCACAAATTTTAAATGAGGGTACACCCCAAAAGAGTGAGAAAGAGCAAAAATGGAACAATGGCTGGGTAAGGTCGGTATCCATTGCTATTCTGCACAAGGTACGGAAAAGTCCCGTGGGATCCATGCCTGGTTCATTTTAATGAACGTGAGCTTGTCCACATTGTCTCTGGACAGGCGGCTGCGCTTGTCTGTTATAACACCCCCAGCCGTGCTAAATACCCGTTCAGATAATACACTGGCTGCAGGGCACGCCAGCACCTCCAAGGCGTAAAGGGCAAGCTCAGGCCATGTGCCCAATTTGGAGACCCAGAAGTTGAAGGGGGCAGACCCCTCATTCACTACATGTAGGCGTGTGCACACATACTGCTCCACCATGTTGGTAAAATGCTGCCTCCTGCTAAGACGTTCCATCTGAGCTGCTGGTGCTGCTGTTTGTTGTGGCGTGCTGACAAAGCTTTTCCACATTTCGGCCATGCTAACCCTGCCTTCTGAGGTGCTGGCGGTGCCCTGGTTGAGTTGGCGACCTCCTCCTCCTCCTCCTCTGCCTTGTGTTTCCACTGTGGCCCCGCTGTCAGATGGGAATGCCAGCAGCATCGCGTCTACCAGCGTGCGCTTGTACTCGCGCATCTTGCGATCGCGCTCCAGTGAGTGAATTAAGGACGGTACGTTGTCCTTGTAACGGGGATCCAGCAGCGTGGCCACCCAGTAATCAGCACAAGTTAGAATGTGGGCAACTCGGCGGTCGTTGTGGAGACACTGCAGCATGTAATCGCTCATGTGTGCCAGGCTGCCCAGAGGCGACGAAAGGCTGTCCTCTGTGGGAGGTGTATCGTCCGTGTATTCTGTATCCCCCCAGCCACGCACCAGTGATGGCCATGAGCTGGCCTGGGTGCCACCCTGCTGTGAACATGGTTCCATCTCCTCCTCCAGCTCCTCCTCCTCCTCCTCCTCCTCATCCTCCAGAACTGTGCCCCTGCTGGACAATTGTGTCTCTGGCGTTTGTGTGTGCAGGAACCCACCCTCGGAGCCCCTTGCGAATGACTGCCCTGAAAGCCTTTGAAATGTTACCTCTTCATCCTCCTACTCCTCCTCCTCATCCTGTGCCACATCCTCTTCCATCATCGCCCGAATTGTTTTTTCAAGGAGGCATAGAAGTGGGATAGTTAAGCTGAGAACGGCGTCATTGCCACTGGCCATGTTGGTGGAGTACTCAAAACAGCGCAACAAGGCACAATATATGCAAATGTGAAATATGCAAACTATGCCGCAATTTAATGTTTTTTACACCAAAAGGGTGTGTATTGAATAGCGGAATAGGATAAAAAACTGTGTATCTCACACGTACAAACACAGACTAGGCCCGATTAAATTTTTTCCTACCCTAAAGGGAGGATGAGGAAGAGGAGTATGGAACAGGCAGCACCCTCAAATCTTCATAAGTATGAGATGAACCCCAAAAACTTGGAAAGGTGGATCTCACACGTACCGACACAGACTATTCCGCAATTTAATTGAGCCCCAAAGGTTTTTATTGAATAGCGGAATAGGAAATATGATCAAAAAAAAGTGTATGTTTTTCACACGTACAGAAGCACACTAGGCCCCAATTACTATTGTTTGTACACCTAAAAGGATGGATGAGGAAGAGGAGGAGGAGGAGTATAGAACAGGCAGCACCCTCAAAGCTTTAGAAGTATGAGATGAACCCCAAAAACTTGGAAAGGTGGATCTCACACGTACCGACACAGACTATTCCGCAATTTAATTGAGCCCCAAAGGTTTTTATTGAATAGCGGAATAGGAAATATGATCAAAAAAAAGTGTATGTTTTTCACACGTACAGAAGCACACTAGGCCCCAATTACTATTGTTTGTACACCTAAAAGGATGGATGAGGAGGAGGAGGAGGAGGAGTATAGAACAGGCAGCACCCTCAAAGCTTCAGAAGTATGAGATGAACCCCAAAAACTTGGAAAGGTGGATCTCACACGTACAGACACAGACTATTCCGCAATTTAATTGAGCCCCAAAGGTTTTTATTGAATAGCGGAATAGGAAATATGATCAAAAAAAAGTGTATGTTTTTCACACGTACAGAAGCACACTAGGCCCCAATTACTATTGTTTGTACACCTAAAAGGATGGATGAGGAGGAGGAGGAGGAGGAGTATAGAACAGGCAGCACCCTCAAAGCTTCAGAAGTATGAGATGAACCCCAAAAACTTGGAAAGGTGGATCTCACACGTACAGACACAGACTATTCCGCAATTTAATTGAGCCCCAAAGGTTTTTATTGAATAGCGGAATAGGAAATATGATCAAAAAAAAGTGTATGTTTTTCACACGTACAGAAGCACACTAGGCCCCAATTACTATTGTTTGTACACCTAAAAGGATGGATGAGGAAGAGGAGGAGGAGGAGTATAGAACAGGCAGCACCCTCAAAGCTTCAGAAGTATGAGATGAACCCCAAAAACTTGGAAAGGTGGATCTCACACGTACCGACACAGACTATTCCGCAATTTAATTGAGCCCCAAAGGTTTTTATTGAATAACGGAATAGGAAATATGATCAAAAAAAGTGTATGTTTTTCACACGTACAGAAGCACACTAGGCCCCAATTACTATTGTTTGTACACCTAAAAGGATGGATGAGGAGGAGGAGGAGGAGTATAGAACAGGCAGCACCCTCAAAGCTTCAGAAGTATGAGATTGTGTTCACTGTACCCCACAAAGATTGTGTTCACTGTACCCCACAAAGATTGTGTTCACTGTACCCCACAAAGGTTTTGTTCACTGCACCCCACAAAGATTGTGTTCACTGTACCCCACAAAGGTTTTGTTCACTGCACCCCACAAAGATTTTGTTCACTGTACCCCACAAAGATTGTGTTCACTGCACCCCAAAAGGATTGTCTTCTCTGCACCCCACAAAGATTGTGTTCACTGCACCCCACAAAGGTTTTGTTCACTGCACCCCACAAAGATTGTGTTCACTGCACCCCACAAAGATTGTGTTCACTGTACCCCACAAAGGTTTTGTTCACTGCACCCCACAAAGATTGTGTTCACTGTACCCCACAAAGATTGTGTTCACTGCACTCCAAAAGGATTGTCTTCACTGCACCCCACAAAGATTGTGTTCACTGTACCCCACAAAGGTTTTGTTCACTGCACCCCACAAAGATTGTGTTCACTGTACCCCACAAAGGTTTTGTTCACTGCACCCCACAAAGATTGTGTTCACTGTACCCCCCAAAGATTTTGTTCACTGCACCCCACAAGGATTGTCTTCACTGCACCCCACAAGGATTGTCTTCACTGCACCCCACAAAGATTGTGTTCACTGTACCCCACAAAGATTTTGTTCACTGCACCCCACAAAGATTGTGTTCACTGTACCCCACAAAGATTTTGTTCACTGCACTCCAAAAGGATTGTCTTCACTGCACCCCACAAAGATTGTGTTCACTGTACCCCACAAAGGTTTTGTTCACTGCACCCCACAAAGATTGTGTTCACTGTACCCCACAAAGATTGTGTTCACTGTACCCCACAAAGGTTTTGTTCACTGCACCCCACAAAGATTTTGTTCACTGTACCCCACAAAGGTTGTGTTCACTGCACCCCACAAAGGTTTTGTTCACTGCACCCCACAAAGATTGTGTTCACTGCACCCCACAAAGATTGTGTTCACTGTACCCCACAAAGGTTTTGTTCACTGCACCCCACAAAGATTGTGTTCACTGTACCCCACAAAGATTGTGTTCACTGCACTCCAAAAGGATTGTCTTCACTGCACCCCACAAAGATTGTGTTCACTGTACCCCACAAAGGTTTTGTTCACTGCACCCCACAAAGATTGTGTTCACTGTACCCCACAAAGGTTTTGTTCACTGCACCCCACAAAGATTGTGTTCACTGTACCCCCCAAAGATTTTGTTCACTGCACCCCTCAAGGATTGTCTTCACTGCACCCCACAAGGATTGTCTTCACTGCACCCCACAAGGATTGTCTTCACTGCACCCCACAACGATTGTGTTCACTGCACCCCACAAAGGTTTTGTTCACTGCACCCCACAAAGATTGTGTTCACTGTACCCCCCCAAAGATTTTGTTCACTGCACCCCACAAGGATTGTCTTCTCTGCACCCCACAAAGATTGTGTTCACTGTACCCCCCAAAGATTTTGTTCACTGCACCCCACAAGGATTGTCTTCACTGCACCCCACAAGGATTGTCTTCACTGCACCCCACAAAGATTGTGTTCACTGTACCCCCACAAAGGTTTTGTTCACTGCACCCCACAAAGATTGTGTTCACTGTACCCCCCAAAGATTTTGTTCACTGCACTCCAAAAGGATTGTGTTCACTGCACCCCAAAAAGATTGTGTTCACTGCAGCCCACACACAGAAAAATGGATGTGGATCACTGACACCTGCCTATCTCCTATCCCACACCACACAGCAATATCGATTGTAGTTTGTAGAACACACTTTCCCTAAAATTCAGCAGACTCTGTCCCTAACAGGATTGAGAAGAGATCGTAGATCAGGAGAACTAAGTGCAGACCCCACCCCACACAGCAATATCGATTGTAGTTTGTAGAACACACTGACCCTATAATTCAGCAGACTCTATCCCTAAAATGCCTACAACTCGCCCTGCCTAAACACTCCGACCTGTCCCTCAATTCTATCCGGACACAAATGGTTTTTTCCTGCCTATCTTTCCCTAATCAGCAGCCAGCACGTTGATGTGTGCTCTGTCCCTGATCTAAGCAGCATAATGACGCCGCTGCGGCTGCCTCGAACTTATAAAGACTTGGTCACATGCTTCAGACGGCCAATCACAGCTACTGAGACATTTGCAGGCATGGCTGGGATGGCTTAAGGCACACCAGTTAAACGATTGTTGATTGGCTGTTGAAAGCCCGCCATGAAAAGAGCGCCAAAGCATGCAAAACCCGGAAATAAAACGACCGAACACGGATTTTTACCCGAATATACAGTAAAGTGTCCGTGTTCGTGTTCGGGTAACAAAAATCCAATTATTCGATGTTGCACAAGTGCCTTCGCTGTTCGGGACTCTCCCTCCTGATTGGCTGAGAAACAGAAGCAGCACCATTGGCTTCTGCTGCTGTCAATCAAAGTCAGTTAGCCAATCAGGAGAGATAGGGGGCAGGGCTGAACCGTGGCTCCATGTCTGAATAGACACATGGATGTGCAACTCGACTCGAGTGCCCCCATAGCAAACTGCTTGCTGTGTGGGAACTCAACAGGAGGGAGGGGCCAGGCGTGCCGAAGAGGGACCCGAGAAGAGGAGGTTCCGGGCTGCTCTGTGCAAAATCATTTCACAGAGCAGGTAAGTATGACATGTTTGTTATTTTTAAAGAAAACAAAACAAGACTTCAGTATTACCTCAAGTATGACACGTGTGTTATTTTTACTATTTTTTTTAATATCACTTTAAATTACCCTCTCTTCCCAGGTGAGTTAAATGTATGCTACACCATACTCAATGCTTCTACAATGACTCGCTTTACAGTTTATTTGGTGAGAGGAGAGCACTCGATTCATTAACATATACTGCTTATCTATATATGGCAACTTACTACTAACATTACATTTATAGCAGTTGAATTCCCTTTAATTAATTATGTAGCCATGATTTTGTTTCTGTAGTTCACTCATTACAGATATGTGTTTTTGGATATCCTCCTGACACTATGGTGCCTGTACACTTATTTCTTACTGCTTTTTGCACTATTTGTCATTTCAAAATCCAATAAACAGATTGATTTTAAAAAGTCTTAACTACCATGCTATTTTTCCAGGCCACTGACTCAGTAGCTGATAAAGCCAGGAATTGGTCCACAGCTCTGGAGCCTAAAATGAGATAGCAATGATACCCTCTTTATTTCTTTTTTTCATAGATTCCATTTATAACATTGCTGGGAGAGATTGAGGGGATGGGAAGTGCCCTCCTCTGACTCACTCAGCTATTTGTAGCACAACGGATGCTGTCTGGTTTCTTCAGTGCAGCCCCACCAGCTGGGTGCAAATGGTACATATGAAGAATATACTGTGTGATAAAAATTATCCTCCAAATGAATAAATGTAGGTGTTTTCAGTGAAGGGTGCTGTTAATGCTCAACATGCAAAGAAGTTTTAGGCAGTTGTACCTTTTCAACAGTTTGGGAGAGGTATTTTTCTGTTCCAACATGACTGTGCCCCTGTGCACAAAGTTAACTCTAAAAATACATGGTTTGACCAGTTTGGTGTGGAGGAACGCAAGTGGCCTGCACACACTGCCAACCTCAACCCAACTGAGCACCTTTGGGATGTGTTGGAATGCGGACTACAAGCCACATCTTTTTACTCAACATCACTACCTGACCTCGCAAATGCTTTTGTGGCTGAATGGGCACAAAATCCCACAGACGCACTCCAAAATCATATGGAAAACCTTCCCAAAAGAGTAGAAGCTGTTATAAGACAAGTAATATGTGTCATTTTTCTACTGTGCTAATTGCATTTATTTATTCATCATTGGAAATACTCGGTCACCCTTGAAGAAATTCTAAGATACACAATATCTATTCACATCCCTATAAATATATAGCAGATGTATGCAATAGTAAAATAAAAAAGGACTTTCTACATTTGGGAACGCTCACCACATTTGCGTAACTGCCAAGGAAGAAAATAACGGTAAAGCTTATCATCAATCTCCAGGAGTCACCCTTACTGACAGCCATCAAATAGATTACGTTCCTTGTACTGTGTCGCCTCAGATTGTGCAGGCTGAAAAATCGATGCAACAAATAACTTGCTTGTCTTTTCACGGTGAATTCTGTCTGCCAACAGGCTTCAAAGATGATTATTTCTTTAAAGTAAACACTTCCATTCCATTTGATGTTTCAAAATTCTGGGATAAGTCCCTTGCATTTTTTTCCACCTACTTCTTACCATATTTATGGGGCATCTGCAGTTTTGAAAAATGATATGTTACAAAATTCTGAGATAAGTCCCCTGCATTCTTTTTTCCACCTACTTCTTACCATAGTTATGGTGTATCTGCAGTTTTTAAATATGATACGCTACAAAGAGAGGAAGGTAGGGAGTCCAACCATAGATTCACAGCACGTTCACAATATGTTGCTGCTGTAATGTTTGGTAAAATATGTGTTTTTTTTTTTTTTTTACGTACAAAACACAGTAAGTTATATAGGATAACTTATTATCACTTTTATGTCATCCTTTGTTGTATCTAGATGTTGCATATCTTCTCCAGTGACTTCATATCTGCATTTTCTCTAGTGATAACTGCATGACATGTCTCAGGGAGGGTTTCCAGATGGGACCTATGTTCACTGAGCAGCAGGGCAGGGCAGCCGCTCGGCATGGAACCTGGAAGAGATCATTGTAGTAGTGCATACTACAGTGATCTTCATCATCAATAGCAATCGGCCAGGCACATGCATACTTATAGCTGGACCAATGTAACCATGCAAAGAAAGCCATACCTAAACTTTAGCTTTAGTTGGTTGGGTATTCCATTGGTTTACAGCATCCCTGGTGTGAGATTGTCTTCCTTGGGAGCACAATGGGTAGTATCTATGCATAATGGGTGTGCTGTCAAATGTCTAGCTCTAAACGCCATATTTAAGAACAGATGTTTTTTAAAATAGACATGCATATCTACTAGGGCTTACTTTGTCCTACGTGTATATACTACATTTGCTCATTATTGGGCTAATAGTGGGCTTCTTTTTATGTTGTTCCTTTTTATGAATCACACAGGGCAGCACTTGACAAAATATTAAGGGAAACACAGAGAATAGATCCATGCAAGGCTGAAATGCATAGCAGTTTTATGTGCTAGAAGAGAAATCTTAGAAAGTACATAACACTCATTCTGCTTAATAATCCACTGCTTAACCTTTTCTACTTTTAGCAGGAACTGCCGAGCGCACATTATGCTGCTGTGATTCATGGGACTTATAGGACATTTCAATTACTCAGAAGCTGATTCTGAATGTTCCGTACTGAGCTATCTCATTGATTCTGAGAAGAACCTTTTAAGTATTCTCTGAAGTCACATTCTTTTCTATTCCTGTCACCTAATGGTGTTGTGTTTTCAGGGAACACTACATAGCTCCTAATAAAGGGTGTTGTCAAAGGTGTTACGACAAAGTATGCAGAGGGTCCAGCTTTCCTGGGGACTATAGGTTCAGGGGGCATCGCTGCTCAATCCATTATTTATCATGATGTACAGAGCAACAGGCTCCCCCAAAACTCTTGCCTATTGTAGGCTATTTGACACATAAAAATTTTTGTTTATATATAAACTTTATGCCCAGCAGTTTGTATACACCTGAACATCTTTATGAGCTTGTTAGAATTCCAATACCATAGGCATTAAAGTGGAGTTCTAGCTTACACATAACAACTGTCCCCTCCCTTCCTCCTAACACCTATGCTAACTAACCGATGTAAGAAAGATGTATATACTTACCTATTTTCAGACCACTCCAGTGTGGTCACGTGACCTCCCCTGTGTTATCAGGGGAGAGGAGATATCACCCATAGGCTTCAATGGCCCATCTGTTGTCGGCGCTTCCTCCTCTCCCCTGAAGCTGCACTATCTGACATAGGGGAGCAGGATCACGTGACTGGACCGGAGTGGCCTGAACATACAGTGGGGAAAATAATTATATAATCCCCTGAAGATTTTGTAAGTTTGCCAACTTACAAAGAAATGTCTGTTGTGGGCTTAAACAACAGAAATGGCGTTGTTAGGCCTGAAGAAGGAGCGCATGCTCCGTAAACGCATCGCCTTGGCAACCCCCCTGCACCGGGAGGTTTCCTCCACAGTTATTCACAAGCCCCTTCTTGCTTGCACACTGAGCAGCCGTCTTAAAGAGCCAGCACACGAACATCATCTCCAATCAACCTTAAACGATTCATTTTTATTCTTTGATGGTTTTTTTGAGACTTTATTGAACTTATTATTCCCATTTCACCACCTATGAGGACTAGCCCATCTGTTCATTGCGCCAGTATGACCATTTTATGTTGTAAGGTGTTTTCTTGTAGTTGGTTACCAGGTTTGAACACATCCCAGGAGGGATTTTGGTCCACTCTTCTTTACAGATCTTCTCTAAATTCCTTAAGGTTTCTTGGCTGTTGCTTGGCAACTCGAAGTTTCAGCTCCCTCCATAACTTTTCTATAGGATAGGCCACTCCATGACCTTAATGTACTTTTTCTTGAGCTACTCCTTTGTTGGCTTGGCAGTATGTTTTGGGCCATTGTCAGGCTGAAAGACCCATCCACAATACATCTTCAGTGTTCTGGCTAAGAGAAGAAGGTTCTCATCCAAGATTTTACAATACATGGCTCCATCCATTGGCCCCTCAATGCTGCAAAATCAGTCTGTACCTTTAGCAGAGAAAAAGCCCCAAAGCATCATGTTTCCACCTCCATGCTTGACTGTAGGGATGGTGTTCTTAGGGTCATAGTCAGCATTTTCATTAAATATGCAGATAGGATGATTATGGCAGATTGAACTTCATTATGTCGGTCGTCAGTATGTTTTAGCAGATCATCTGTAAACTGTAGGCTTTTTGGCAAGTACATTTCCCATCTTTGGGCATTGCCTTCTCTGACACATCAGTCAGTATGTGTTGCCCTCCCCCATCTCCAATCCCCTGCCAGCCGGCAAATGTATCTTTAGGTTCTGGCAGCCCCTCTCCACCTCACTGCACAAGCCTGCACTGATCCCAGTGACAGACTGGGCAGCCTGCAGCTCTCTCACCTCTAATCTTCTACTAGCTCACTGCTTTCTTCATGTCCTGGCAGCTGCTCTTCTCCATTTTACACTGAATTCATGCCTGATGCTTTCACACTAAAACTGGCCCTGAACATACTGTATGTGAACCCAGTTAGTCTGCAGACTTGAAGGTAGTGTCTCACTCTCAGCAGACAGACAGTGTCAGTCATGTGAAGTATTCCCCCTCCTCTGTGTGCAAGCCAGGGCTCAGGGCCACTCCCCAGACAGATTTGGGCCTGCAAGGACCCCCTGTGTTTTGAGTACAGACAGTACAGATGTCCTTCTAGTGGGTCTTACCTGTTTCATCTTTCATGCACTGGGGAGAGAAATATAAAAAATGGCATCCAGACCGTCTCTCTGCATTATTCCCAGCCAGTGGCGGCCGGGACGTTGGGGGCGCAGGGGCACCGCCCCCCCCCCCCCATCCATGCGTCCAGCCCCCTAATGTACATGCGGGGCGCCGGACGCATGGAGTTCAATGGGGCTTTTTTTTATCACCTGATTAGAGCCAGAGGCTCTAATAGGCTTCAGCTAAGGGTGGACCCGGGGCGCAGAGCAGTGCGCCCCCCGAGCCCACCCATTGTGTGACAATAGCGAATGAAAATTCACTATTGTCACACGGATCCTCCTCCTGGCCCGGTTCCTGATTGGCCGAAAGGCAAACCCCATGCCATTGGCCGAGAAAGAGGCGGGAGGACTGAGAACGTCTAACCGGAGGGATCACTGCTGCATTTTTGCTGATCCTGGCAGAATGGCCTGTCAGCCATTATCCATTACTGCTCCTAGGGACTGAGCCATTAGGAAGTGCCTAACCTGCTATCCTGTAGGCCTTATTGACCGTCGCAACCTGCTACAAAAAACTCCAATGCTGAGCTGCTGTCCGGCCCGAATATAGGGGGGGGGGGTGACACCATGTTTTACTGCACCAGGTGACATCAACCCTAGTGACGCCACTGCTGTTACCACAAAATTAGAAGATCACAATTGCCTAAAATATATTTGTAGGTTGCTAACAGTATTCTCGCAGGTTGGGGGGTTGGTTGGTAACAGGGTCAGTCAGCTTTCAACAAACTTGGCAATGTGGCAATCAACAATTTTCTATTTGGATCAGTGTTCAACATTTGCAAACAGGAGCTGAATAGTACTTTAAAAGCTTCAACAAAGCTTGATGACAGCTTTGCAAATGCTTTGTCAAAGCTTGCTGTTCACACTGCTTATAAAAGCTGAAACCCACGTGAAACAGACCTAGGCACATTTTTAGCATAATCACATAATCAATTTATTTTTTTTTGCTTTTATTAAACAGATATAACAATATGTATATTTAACAGACCAAAAGGGGGAAATAAGCAAGACTAGGTTTTATAAGCACTTTTTTTTTAGACAAACATCTAGGGTGTGTGGTTCAATTTTTTTTTACATTTTTTTTAATTTTATTTTTAATCATAATTGTTTACATTCACTTGAGCAGCTATACTCTACCACATTAGTTAGCTCCTGTTTAATTCTTTGTTTTCAATGAGCAGTATATTGAGCAACTGTGGTCTTGTATTAGCAGCCATTGTGATGTATTCTGTACAAATAACATTAGGTGGAGTTGCATGGTTTCCTTTATAGTATGCAAATGACATACTGACATCTGGTGGCCAAATAATGGTTATTCACCTTGATGATTCTTTGTCTGTTTCTACACATGTGTGCTTGATCATTCAATTATTATCCACTATATAAAGGAACCCATGACCCCCCATCAATTAGCTCCGATGAAACCGACGTAAGTTCGGGGAAACGCGTCAACAAGTTTTGCAACTGGATTGCGCCACCCGGACCCATCTCTCCTGAGTGTCCAGGCGATCCCCGCAGCCTTGGCTCAGCTACGGCTCCCTTGATTCCGCTGCTCGCCACCACCGGATGTGACGTGGGGCCGGTCACCTCTGACCCGCTCGTTACTACGCGGAAGCGAGGCTGGAGCAAGCACTGATCGGGATCACGCCGTCTAGCAGCCTGCACGAGCCGCCGGGATATCGCTGCTTCACACTCGGAGGTATGAACTATCTTTAAATTGGCCTGATTATTGCACGGCATATATCCCTTTGTATAGTCGGCACGGAGGACCTACCCGTATTCTTCCCCGTTACCACTGGGGCATGACAAGTAACCACCGAACGGACAGTCTGTAACACCACATACAGTGCTTACGATATTCTAAGGAGGAAACTATACCTGCTTTTTGGCCGGTTCACATCATCAGGGACTATATCAGCCATTGGTGCTTATTTCATCTACTTTGGAAAATCCCCTTTACAGCAATACTAACAGCACCATCCCAACCCCTTTATTTGGCACTGGAATCCGATCAAGCGGACCTTTCTTCTCCAACATCTTCCTGCAGGTTTTTGCCACAGGTTTTTCAACCACCTTTTTTCCTTTTACACAGGCATACCTGTGATTATATTCAGGAACTCTGCAGGCAGTTTACATCCTTATTCATGGGCTGGGTCTATCATCCCTGATTTACTTTGAACCATTCCAGCATATAATAATTTTTCTTTACTGTGGTCTGTGTTGATGCAATCCATTGTATGTACATGGTTTTAATGTTTTTAATGCATTTGTGTCCAGTCTTGTTCACAGTTCATTCACCAGGCATAAGTGCCTTAATAAACTAATTGTTATTTTTTCACCCCCACTCAGCCATCACAGTGTTTCCTTGGTGCCTATATCTGATCACCCTTGATTTGTGAAGATTTTTGGAGGCAATCCTTGTTTCCATTGCATTCACAGATGTTTTTTGTGTGTGGTTCAGTGTTGGCATATCTGATTTATAATTAAAGGTGATATAACAACCATTTTTTTATTTTTGGACAACCCCTTATGCTCACCAGCCAAGCATTACACGGATAACATTGATTTTCAAAAATGCAACTGGATGGCCATGGACTTTCTAAGTTATTTGTTAATAGGAAGTGCCAAGGATCCTATTTTTATATTTGTTGCTACATGTAGATTTTCCTGCAATGTATGTTGCATTGCTGCCTTTGTGTTGAAGCCAGCCATGGGCCTAAGCATTCTTCACTTTAGACTTTACATGTACTGGCAGCTTCTAGATAAACTGGAAAAAAGTAACATATTTTACAGATAAGGTAATTGCTATTAAGTCCAAAGGCAACCAGCTACTGAGGTCAGTCGAGGAATGTGAACCTTTCCTGACTCCTAACTGGTGTAAGCTAGCAGTTGATAGTTGCCATACTTTTGAATACCAGAGGCCTGAAGTATATTAGTGACAGCACGTTTCACTTATTGGAGCTGTGATGAAATGGCAGCTCCCTGCATGCCTTGCAAAGCAGGTATGTGTTGCATTTAGCATGCCAAGATTCTTGCAGTAATTAATTACTTAAAACTCTGTCTCCCAACACTCCATGACCAAATGAGTAACAGCTGCTGTACATTAATAACGCATACATAATATATTTTTAGTGTAACTTGTAAATTACTACTAATGCCACTTAATCTGCTGCAGAAATGATAATTATTACCCCTGGGAGAAAAATCATGAAAAATGATAAATATTGAATAAAAATGGGGAATTAACATTAATTAAATTAGTCATAGCGGCGAGAGAAACACACACATACTATGCTTGCAGCCCTGCAGGACTCCTGGGCAGATAATGCAAATATTAGTTTTTATTTCATCAAGTTAATGAAGATGAACAAATCTTGTAGTTCATTTGTTTGTAATTAAATCAGCTGGGGTGCCCACCTCTGTTTCTCTATATGTTTAACGGGGAGGTAGTGGGTTGTTGGGCTGTTTATAATAAAACATAACATCATTACATTGTTTGAAAAAAATGAATTACAGTTTATGCAAACACTAACAGTGAACTTCAATTTGGCTACCATTGAAAGTGTTTTGTTACATCTTTTTCATAAGTGCAAAAAATACCTGCTGATCCTGCCAAAAATCTAACCATGCGGTTTTACCACCCCCCAACTTACGTGTGAATGACAGGAAATAGTGCAGCCAATCAGTGTCTCCAATTACCACCACACCGATTAGTGTAGCTGGAGCGGGCCTGTTCGAGTGCCCCCATTGCAAGAGGATTGCTATTGGGGGCACTTGGTGATGGGAGATGTCAGGACCACTGGCAGGAGATCCAAAAAGAAAAGGATCGGGGCTACTCTGTGCAAAACTATTGCACAGAGCAGGTAAGTATAACATGTTTTGTTTTTTGTTTTTAAGTTATAACCTTTTTAATCACTTTAAAAACAAATCCATAGGAAAAGACAACAGAAGCAAATACAAATTTTCTGCTGTATTTGGTTTATTGTTGATTTCCACACTGACACAATATAACAATAATGCAGCAAGAGGCAAAGAATATTATCCCAGATGTGATATTCCATCAAGGATTCCAACAAATAAATATCTAAATATCTTCTACGTGTTTTGCAGGACAAAGCCCGCTTCTTCAGGAAGAAACTACTGTTGTGTGTCTACAATTGTAGAAATTGAAAATGTATCAGCATTCATAAATCTTTATAGAATTTAGACAAATGTAGATTTTATAAAATGCCTAGGTACCTGCTGCACCTGCTGAAAACAACATCTGTATATGTTTAAAAACATAAATTATTTCAATGAACACCACTCCTGATCAACCGGACCCCCACATAGTCAAGAGAGATAAAAGTACACCCAGAATGATTTTGCTAACAAATAAAGAGGAAAAACAAAGAAAACTACCTACATAGCTAGAGAAATAGATATTGCTATTTACCTAAATCTATGTAGGTCCTGGACTAAATATAATATACGCAGGGGAGATAAGGTAATTGAGTGTGCAAATTATCTATAAAAAGTTGTCCCATCTTCTATACTGTATAAATCTATTTTTTTTTTTTAACATAGGGCCGAATTTGTCCCAACTGCACATTTACTCCCCACCATGGGCTACCATTTTCTGGTCATCTGCTAGTTTAGAGTGTTCCAAGATGGTCTCAGCACAATGACTGTGTCACACAGCGATATACTGTATGCATGATGATGTCAATGTGTGTGCATGCATGGTGCCATTACAATGCCATTTTTGATGCCATTTCTCCCTCTATATATATATCCATAGGCACCTTTTGTATACAGGCTCCACTAATGCCTGGTACACACCATGAGATTATCAGACACACGATCGTCCGTTTTTTTTTGCATGGTAATCTCATATCAAAAATTAAAAGTTTACTAAAATTATGAAAATTCTCCTACGACAGAATAAAAATTCGGAAGTGATGGTATGTGTTGTACTGTACAGTATTTGTATTGCATTTTCAAATGACAACTGTACTGATTAAATGAAAATCTTACAATCTGGCATTGCACGAAAGATTTTTTGTGCATGTCCAATCAGATAATATCGGATGAACTGTCATGATCCGCTCTCGAAAGCTCTGTACTAATGATCAGGTTATCGTACGATCGCTTAGAATGCCGTATTTTCTGATCGTGTGTACGAGGGCTTAGCTGCAAGACAGAACTGCCTAGGGGGAGCCTACATTTTGAGCAATTTTTTATATTCTTCTTTCCCCTCTCATTGGAGGATTACGTATTTGTTTTAAGTGAACCTATATTTCTGCTGCCTGGACTTTTCAATAGGGGTACAATTTATGAAGGTTAATAAAGATATATAGTATGAATCCTTTTAATTAATGTATGACAATCTATACTAATTTTATCATAGGGGCCACTCTTTATATATTAGCCTATGGTAGGCAGTAGGGGTTCAGTTAGGACTGATTTGGCCTTATTTTAAATAACATTGATTTATACAGTATAGAAGATTTGCCAACTTTTTATAGATAATATGCACTTAATTACATTATCTCCCCTGCGTATTGTATATTCACTCCAGGAGCTACATAGATCTCTAAGGCCCCTTCCACACCAGTGCGACTGAAAAGTCGCACGATTTTGCCGCGATTCGTAGACGCGATTTTACCGTGATTGTACTGCGATTTTGACGCGATTTGGATGCAATTTGTGGTCATTCCGACTTTTGTGCAACTTTAGGATTGGGTGGGGCAAGGGTCAAAAAGGTGCTTGTGTTTAGCTTTGAGATACAAAGACGGACAGAAGTTGCGCTGAAATCGCGTCTGTATTATTCATGTGCGATTTGCATGCGTTTTTGGAGGGTTTACATTGAGGTCTATGGACATGAAAACGCATTAAAATCGTGGCAAAGTAGTGCAGGAACTACTTTGAAGTCGGTGCGACTTCAAAACGCACTGATGTGAATGAGGCTATTGAAAATAATGGGAAACGACTTGTCATGCGATTTTGCGGTCCAAAATCGCGGGACAAGTCGCACTAGTGTGAATGTGGCCTAAAGGGGCAAGATGTAGGAAAATAGCAATACTGTAGCTATTTCTCTAGCTATGTAGGTCATTTTCTATGTTATTCCCCTTTATGTGTTAGCGAAATCACTCTGGGTGTACTTTTCTCTCTCTTGGCAATCATGTGAAGACTATACAGGGGGTCCTGTTGATCAGGATTGGCATTCACTTAAACAATTCATGTTTTTAAACATATACAGTGCCTTACGAAAGTATTCGGCCCCCTTGAACTTTGTGAATTTGAACTTTGCGACCTTTTGCCACATTTCAGGCTTCAAACATAAAGATATAAAACTGTAATTTTTTGTGAAAAATCAACAACAAGTGGGACACAATCATGAAGTGGAACGAAATTTATTGGATATTTCAAACTTTGTTAACAAATAAAAAACTGAAAAATTGGGCGTGCAAAATTATTCAGCCCCTTTACTTTCAGTGCAACAAACTCTCTCCAGATGTTCAGTGAGGATCTCTGTATGATCCAATGTTGACCTACATGACTAATGATTATAAATAGAATCCACCTGTGTGTAATCAAGTCTCCGTATAAATGCACCTGCACTGTGATAGTCTCAGAGGTCCGTTTAAATTACAGAGAGCATCATGAAGAACAAGGAACACACCAGGCAGGTCCAAGATACTGTTGTGGAGACGTTTAAAGCCGGATTTGGATACAAAAAGATTTTCCAAGCTTTAAACATTCCAAGGAGCACTTTGCAAGAGATAATATTGAAATTGAAGGAGTATCAGACCACTGCAAATCTACGAAGACCTGGCCGTCCCTCTAAACTTTCAGCTCATACAAGGAGAAGACTGATCAGAGATGCAGCCAAGAGGCCCATGATCACTCTGGATGAACTGCAGAGATCTACAGCTAAGGTGGGAGACTCTGTCAATAGGACAACAATCAGTCGTATACTGCACAAATCTGGCCTTTATGAAAGAGTCGCAAGAAGAAAACCATTTCTTAACCTTCCCCCATCCGCGCTACAGCCTATATACGGCTGCAGCGCGGACTTGAATTTTCGGGAGGCCGTTTAAACGGCCTCCCAGTGGCCCCCCCCCCCCCGTGCGCCCCCGCGAGCGCGCTGCGGGGGAAATCTGTGTCGGCCGTGTCCCTTGGACACGGCCGATCACAGATCGTGGTGAATGGCCAATCACAGCGGCCATTCACCACGTGATCGGGCCGTCCAATGAGCGATGATCTCATATGTAAACATATGAGATCATCTCTCATCGCCGGCGCTCCTTCCTCACACGGAGCCTGCAGTGTGAGGAAGGAGGGGGAGCCTCACAGCGCCGGGGACACAGGAGAATGTAATCAGGGCACTGATCACCAGTGCCCTGATTACTAAAGGTAAAAACACACACACAGTGCCCCCCCATCAGTGCCCACAGTGCCCGCCATCAGTGCCCCCCATCAATGCCCACAATCAGTGCCCATAGTGCTGCTAGTCAGTGCCCATCGGTGCCTGCTCATCTAGGCACTGATGAGCACTGACTGGCAGCACTATGGGCACTGAGTGTGGGCACTGATGGTGCTGCCCATCAGTGCCGCTCATCAGTGCCACCCGTCAGTGTCCAGTGCCTTCCGCCAGTGCCCATCAGTGCCGCCTATCAGTGCCGCCCATCAGTGCCGCCTCTCAGTGCCACCTCTCAGTGCCCAGCAGTGCCAACTCTCAGTGCCCAGCAGTGCCACCTCTCAGTGCCCAGCAGTGCCGCCTATCAGTGCTCATCAGTGCCGCCTATCAGTGCTCATCAGTGCCGCCTCTCAGTGCCGCCTATCAGTGCCGCCTATCAATGCCGCCTATCAGTGCTCATCAGTGCGGCATATTAGTACCTCCTCATCAGTGCCCATAAGTGCCACCTCATCAGTGCCCATCAGTGCAGCCTATCAGTGCCGCCTCATCAGCGCACATCAGTGAAGGAGAAAAATTTATTTTCAAAATTTACTCGCAGAAAATAAGAAAAAAATTTTTTTTTCAAAATTTTCTGTCTTTATTCTTTTTTTTGTAAAAAATAAAAAACACAGAGATGATTACATACCACCAAAAGAAAGCTCTATTTGTGTGAAAAAAATGATAAAAATTTCATATGGGTACAGTGTAGCATGACCGCGCAATTGTCAGTCAAAGTGTGAGAGCACTGAAAGCTGAAAATTGGCCTGGATGGGAAGGGTGTTTAAGTGCACAGAAGGCAAGGTGGTTAAAGATATCCATAAAAAGTGTCGTTTAAAGTTTGCCACAAGCCACCTGGGAGACACATCAAACATGTGGAAGAAGGTGCTCTGGTCAGATGAAACCAAAATCAAACTTTTTGGCAACAATGCAAAACGATATGTTTGGCGTAAAAGCAACACAGCTCATCACCCTGAACACACGATCCCCACTGTCAAACATGGTGGTGGCAGCATCATAGTTTGGGCCTGCTTTTCTTCAGTAGGGACAGGGAAGATGGTTAAAATTGATGGGAAGATGGATGGAGCCAAATACAGGACCATTCTGGAAGAAAACCTTATGGAGTCTGCAAAAGACCTGAGACTGGGACGGAGATTTGTCTTCCAACAAGACAATGATCCAAAACATAAAGCAAAATCTACAATGGAATGGTTAACAAATAAACATATCCAGGTGTTAGAATGGCAAAGTCAAAGTCCAGACCTGAATCCAATCGAGAATCTGTGGAAAGAACTGAAAACTGCTGTTCACAAATGCTCTCCATCCAACCTCACTGAGCTCGAGCTGTTTTGCAAGGAGGAATGGGCAACAATTTCAGTCTCTCAATGTGCAAAACTGATAGAGACATACCCCAAGCGACTTACAGCTGTAATCGCAGCAAAAGGTGGAGCTACAAAGTATTAACTTAAGGGGGCTGAATAATTTTGCACACCCAATTTTTCAGTTTTTTATTTGTTAAAAAAGTTGGAAATATCCAATAAATTTTGTTCCACTTCATGATTGTGTCCCACTTGTTGTTGATTCTTCACAAAAAATTACAGTTTTATATCTTTATGTTTGAAGCCTGGAATGTGGCAAAAGGTTGCAAAGTTCAAGGGGGCCGAATACTTTCGCAAGGCACTGTATAGATGTTTTCAGCAGGTGCAGCAGGTACTTTTTATAGGTGCATTTTAAATAATCTACAAATGTATAAATTCTTGCAAGTGATGATTTAGGAATGCAGATACATTTTCTATTTCTACAATTGTAGACACACAACAATAGTTACTTCCTGAAGAGGCAGGCTTTGTCCTGTGAAATGCGTAGCAGATATTTATGTGTTAGAATCCTTGATGGAATATCACATCTGGGACAATATTCCTTCCCTCTTGCTGTATTATGGTTATATTGTGTCTGCTTGGCAATCTACAATATGGCAAATACAGTAGATCTATTTGCTTCTGTTGCCTTGCCCTATGGGGTTCTTTTAAAACAATTTTTATAGAATGTTTTGAATAAATGTTTTAAAATGTTTTACTTACAAAAGCCTGTATTAGCGTTTTTTTTGTTTAGGGTTTTTTTCTTGATATTTAATTTATGCTCCTTGAGAACTCAAAGATACTGTTTGGATTTTGGGCCCCTAAATGCATCTAGGCTGCAAAAAAATATAAACCAATACATTTCGTTGACTTTCTAGAAATAAATTAATCACGAGCTGCTTTGTGGGAATCACAACTGATAAATCAAACCAAGAGCTGTGCGTCAATCTCTCTGCGCACAGAACCCACTAAGCCCTAAAACATAACTTACATTCATACACAAATAAAAATAATGTATGTTGGCAAAAATTAAAAAATCTTAACCTGCAAGTGGATGCAGGGTGTAAAAAAATAATGTTAGGGATTTAAAAAAAGGGTTTTCCATAAAGAGAAACATTCCCTTATGTCTAAAAACTGGGCATACTAATGAGCGCTGCCATATCAGACCATTTTTCAATTTTACCCAGCATCCCCTGATAATATAAAGCACCCTAAATGTGAGTACACCAACTGAAAACTCAACATGTTTTACCCATAAAAGGGCTTTGACTGCATGGGCCCTTTACTTTAGGGCAAACAGTCCACGGAAGGATCTGCTCTGTTTTGCCCTTTCCCCTCCCAAAGCACCAGCAGCAAAGAGGATCAGCCTGGCCCAAGATCCAGCCCCAGCAGTCAAGGCCAAGCCCCAGCAGCCAAGGCCAGGCCCCAGGACCAGCAGCCAGGAATCAGGACCAGCAGCCAGCCCCAGGAGGACCAGCAGCCAGCCCCAGTATCCATTATTTAAGCTATGTGAAGTCTTCTAGGGCTGGGGCTGGCCATCAGAGTGCTATAAATTAATATAATATTGCTTATTTTCACTATTGTTCAATGACACTCTAATGTAGTCTCTCATTGGGCCTGAAGGGGACTCTTTCAATCAGAGACTCTCCAATGGTCACACCGAGGGCGTCTGTTAGATAGACCCCTCCTCCAGGTCCAAGTTGTTGTCAAAGCATTCAGATTACAAAAAGTGGTGAGGCTTATAGATGGAGAGGTGGAGTGGTTGTCATAGAAACATTTGTAATGGGGAGGAGTTAGTAAGATGACCATGTCCATGTGGGGGCGCCAGAAATATTTCTGCACCCAGGCATCTGTGACTCTAGGATCAGCCCTGTACAAAGGGATGAACTCATTAGTCTGCTGCTTCTCTTTTCAATGTCCAGTCACAGACTGGGGACAGGGAGAAGACCTTTAGGTACTACTAAACTAAAGCAGAGAAAACTGGATTATGCTGTGTGGCAGAGCTATGCAAATCTCATGACTGGGTGCAAAGAAATAAAATTCCTTTGGCAGGTATTGGTCTATGTATTTCATCTGTAAATAGATATTTGCCAGGAATTTAGCATTAAGCTTATCCTTTGCAGGTGTATGTATAAATTCAATAAAAGGACTAGTATTCCTCTTTAGTCAGCTTAACAACTTATACATTTCAAGATGCCAGTGTTGACGCATTTGAATGACTCAAACACAGCCAAGTATAAGCTGGAACATGCTTTTAAAATGTACATTTTTTCTGTTTATGCATACATTGTTTGGAAGAGAAGCATTTATCTCTAAGAGTTCTGCAACAAAGTGTTTTTCCTGCTACTTCAGTTGCAGGTGTGACATTTTCTGCAAAGAAATACTTTTACAATTCTCTATCGCAGAAACCATTAGACCCTTTATGCCGAACATTCTTTGTGTTCAATAAAGAGTGCACCTGGGCATTTTTTGTGCATCTCAGGAAAATACATATATTCTGCATTATATTGCTAGAGAGAGGGGACAGAAGAGAAGGCACTGACGGCTAGGTCACAGGTTTTAATAAAATCCAGCCATCAGTCGGGTCCACAGGGAGCTGATTAAAGGGGTCAGCCAGTGCTATTGTGCATGTTTAGCATTGACCCCAAACTGGGAACCTGTCCAAAGTCTTAATGCTTAAGTCCAGAATTATATTTAAAAGTGTGTCCTGTATTTTAGGTCATATATTAAAAAAAACTTATCCAGGAGGCTCCTATTCAATGTAATAAAAAGGGACCATTAGGCCCCATTTTTTTTTCTTTGCATCTAGTAGGGTTCTGTGCAGTGTAATGTGCTTTTACTAAATAAAAATGCAGTACATACAAATTATTTCAATGATAGGAAAACAATACAGGACTGGTATATATTTATTCCGTACAGCAAGCAAAAGGCTATGTACTTCCTAGCGAACGGTCTTTAAAAAATAGGAAGACGCTAAAAAGTTTTTTAGCTCAGGTTATAGCGGCTTCACGATCTCCATAGGCAACCAAGACCATGGGCTCTACTCTAGTATACAGGGGATTGCAGGAATTCGGTCAATAGCGCCAACCAATGATGCTTCTTCTAGCACAGATTCCTTGGTGTTATGCCATTGTATTTTCTTTTCCCTTTCCCCCACTTTCTGCCTACATCAGTTCCTGTAGCATCATTTCCTGTGCTGAACTTCACTAACCAGTCCAACTAGTTCATTTGCATATCAATAGGGGGGAGCTAGTTTCCAAAAAACAACACGTGTAACTAAAATATAACAATTAACATATATATATATACAGTATATGTATATATATATATATATATATATGTCTAGGTGTGTTTAAACGCAACAGAAGAAAGCAGATGCTATTTTTTTCTTTCAGCAGGAACCTGCGTGCAGGACTAATGCCTGTGTGAATGAAGCCTAAATATTCAACCAGCAGACTCATTCTGATACAGGAACACACAAGAAAACAAGACTCCCTTCCAGTGGTTACCCAAATTGTGACTCAAAGCATAAACACACAACAGGTGTGGCAAACTAAATGATAGGGGAACCCAAATCTACATTTGTTTCACTGATTTCCCATGATAAACTAGATCTATTACAGATCTATCTGGTAATCTGCTATACTGAGTCTATCAAAAGCCGGCAATAAATGGATTAAAATGTGGCTGGTTCAGCAGGGACTCTTCCAAGGGAATTTAACAGGCAGTGAGGAAGCCTTGCGTTGCCTCCTCAATGCCTGATATAACCCTGTAAATGCTGCAATACTGCACTGCGATCGCATGCATTGGTTGGGGCATGGCCTTTTTAGACTTTCATGGGTCATGTTGGGTGGCACTAATGCCTGCTGAATGCAGCATATTGTTTAATTTTTGCTGCAGCATGACATATGTACAACCATGAGCAGCTGCATGTCAGTCCGTATATTAAGTCGCGCTAATTGAAGAAATGGAAAATCAAGTCCATAATGTCCATAATTGGGATCACAATGTTCAAAAAGGCTCCCTATGGATGTCCGCTTACCAGAGCTGATAAGACAAAAGGCAGGTTCTCTAGATTAATCACGTCCCCTTGATAGCAGACCGGAACCAATATTCTCCCGTTATTCGGCAGTATTGAATGGAAAAATAAAAAACGCAATAGCGTAAAACCCAACACAAATGGAACTAATTACACCACAGTGAGTAATAACTGATTGTGAATGTGTTCAATATTGACAAATTTTAGAAATGTAGTGAGATAGATAACTGCAAATAAGGACACCTGTAGGTACCCCTTACCAAATATTGGTGATAGTAAGTGCAAATCAAATAACTGAAGTATAATCCTCAGCCAGCAGGTGTCACCTCTTACCAGAATGAGAAATTAGAAACGCCAAGTGAGTGCAGAATCCTATATAGATATCCTAATGTGTGTGAAACCTCCACCAATGATGGCTCGCCTCTTACCAGAAGATGATAGGATCAAGCCAAATAGCTGAAAACCGAAAACACCAGACAAGGTGACATGCCAGCCTTCACCGGGGAGATTGGCCTCTTACCCAAAGGGAGTACACAGATCGCCTGTAGCAATAATGGACCTCAAGGGAACTGTGGCAGAATCTTGTCCAGTAACTCCAGCCAGGCCAAGGGGATAACCATCAAATAAAAAGAAAGGCTTCCATAGTGTAAAACCGCTAGTTTATTTAAAACAGAAATGGAATAAAACTTACAGTGTCAAAGGGAATGAGGAGCATGGATTGTGAGCCGCCGGCCGGACGGTCTCTGCTCATCCGCACTCCCAGGTCGCGATCAGATGACGTCAGTACACCGTGTCCTAACGACGTTTCGTCACAGATGACGTTTTCATAGGTGAAGCTGCATGTCAGTGTTCAATTAGGCAGTCAGGGGTAGGTGGTAGAACTGCAACCATAGGCGTGTTAGGTGTGGCAGGTGTGCGGTGCCGACTGCCCCTACTACTGGGGCTTCCCCCTGTGTTGCCCCCCTCGTAGTGCTGCTGGCTTCTGGATGTTTCAGGATGGAGAGCGAGGGAAGGGGCTAATTGATATGTAATTTACATTGTACCTTTAATTTCTAAATGAACATACTCTCACGTACTGTGTTCATTCAAAACTGAAGCATAATAAACACAGTGTACTATGCTTCAGTGTGTTTGAGGTTTGGGGTGCACACCCTAAGGCAATAGGCTGCGGGCACCTATGACTGCAACACAAGCCCCCTTGCTGCTTGTGTGAACAAGCCCTGACCAGGTACCATATATACTCGAGTATAAGCCGACTTTTTCAGCACATTTTTTGTGCTGAAAAAGCACCCCCTCGGCTTATACTCGAGTGAGCAAAAAAATGAAAGCGGAGAAATGCCAGGAACGTTTAGGAATGACCGGAAATAACTGTGTATCTCAACCCGACCCTCCCGCCCCTCATCCGCCACCGTTAATATGATAATACTGTATGCTGGAATGACATGACCCGCCGCTTGGCTCCTCTGTAGCAGAGGAGTGGAGGAAACAGTCAGCGGAGAGTCAGTGGATGAGCTGCGCCCGCACATCACACCGTGGGAGGAGCCAGTGCTGGCAGCCGCGCTGCTGAAGAAGAAGTGAAGAAGCTGCCCGGGCCGGGAGCGGGAGGCACTGAGGGAACCGTTACCCACACCTGCCACCATCTGCAGATCAGCAGCATCCAGCACCCCAAGGTTCCTCAATAATTATATTTAATAGTTTATTTTACAGTATATATTTTTATTTATTTATTACCGGTAATTATGGTTGACCTGGGTTGAGGGGGGGAGGCCTAATGTGCTGTAATGTACAGTGTAATGTGCTGTAATGTACTGTGTAATGTGCTGTAATGTACTTTGTAATGTGCTGTAATGTACAGTGTAATGTGCCAGTAGCTGCTGTATTTCCCACCCTAGGCTTATACTCGAGTCAATCATTTTTCCCATTTTTTTGTGGTAAAATTAGGGGCCTCGGCTTATATTCGGGTCGGCTTATATTTGAGTATATACGGTAATATATGGGACAACACAGCATAAATTATCATATACCACATATACAATGATGTGTGCATTAAAAAGCTAAATAAATTGTGATTATACTGTATATTACAAATCCAAAAATCAATATGAATCCAGTCACCGTTTCCATAAACAAATACAGTCTCTATGCATTTCGTATAGCCGCACATCTTCGCTTTCTGATGATGTGTGGCTGTGCAAAATGTATAGAGGCTGAGAGGTCGATGTCAGTTCCGGGTCCTTCCCTTGCATCACTTCCGAGTCTGTGGAAGGCATGCTGGCCCCGATGCACGCGAGCGATGGCAAGACTTTCCTGACTGGGAGATGTTTGTGTCAATGCTTTTTCATACGTTTCTATTATGTGAGTGCAAATATATATGTTTTTAAATTGTTTTGATTAAATAAATCTACTACACTATATACTTTCCATCTTTTGGGGTTTCTTACTCTCCACATCTGATATATGAGTAATATCGGGATCCACCAGGAGAAGGGCAGACATAATTGTCTGGATGGAAGTCATAATGCTTGTAGGCTGCTTGATGGCCTGATTGTTCTGGTGAGTGCAGAATTTATTGACACATGGTGGAACACGTTTGATGATCTGGAGGAAAAATTTTAGCACTTCATTGTATTTGTTTATGGACATGGTGACTGGATTCACGTATTGATTTGTGGACTTGTAATATACAGTATATTCACTATTTATTCTACCTTTTGTCATTCTGAAGAAATCATTGTTTATTCCTCTGTGCCTCTGTGCTGAGTGGGTCAAATAGGAGTGTTTTCATAATTATCTATCAGCTGTGGCAGCTGCAGGGCTCTAATGAGGTAATCTGCTGGGCCTGCATTCCTTTAGACGTGTTGCTATTGGGAGTATCTCACCAAAAATTACATTTTTGTTGCAGGGGATGCCAGAAATCTGACTTGTATCTTAGGCAAACTTCTGGGAAAATTGGTGAGCCAATCAAACATGCAGGAAATTATGTTTTTGGGGTGTGGTCAGTACACATTCTGTGTACAGAACAGCCCCAGGTAGCCATATTGCATTTCCAGAAAATTACAGCATCTGCAGATTGAAAAGAAAAGGTAACTTTTAATACCATTCAATTACAATATGATTTGTGTCGCAATTGTATACGCTATATTGTTTTTTTCTTTATTTGCTATTTTTTTCCCTGCGGAAGTGGAGATACCCTTTAATGTGGTATTTAACACTGGAAGACAAGAGGAACACACTACTTTTTCACATCTACTTGGTTTTTTAGGCACTTTATTTTTTTACATTAACTATATTTTTTCATGGACTAAGAACACTATTGATTGTTGAGTACTTATTACATTTATATGTGGGTATATATGGTAGCACTAGAGCACTTTTTTACCACATTTGATTACAAGTTATGTTTATTGCTATACTTTTTTTCTTTCAATTGTTTTTTATTGAAAAATATAGTATAACAAAGTACAAAATGACATTTGACAGTTTCAAGTCATATATAACAATAGAGTCGAGCATAGCTTTGAACGTTTAAGGGCCTTTTTTGCAAGCTGGCGTATTTGGTGTTAGTCAGCGTTAGGGTAGACCAGCTTTCTTAATAATAACCATAAAGTAAAGATCATAGCATGCTTATTGCATACATGACCAAGATTAGAGGAAGAGAAAGAGGTAAAATAATAAGAAGGGAGAGAGAAAGAAAAGGAAAAGGCACAGAAGAGGAACATCAAACTATACAACCAAATTTTTGTCATCGAACATAATACTAATAGAAATCTTTTAGGGAGAAGAGTCTGGAAATCTTGCGACCCATAATTGCCATTTATTTGAGAAACGGGAAATTGAGTTAGAGGAGCAAGCAAAAAAATGTCATTCAGGTATTGAGTTTTCACTCTGTTAATCACGTCCGTTACATTGGGTGCCTTTGTTGTTTTCCATAGTGAAGTAATGGTCAGACGTGCTGCTATAAGTACGTGGGAGACTAAATATCAATATTGAGTAGGTATAGCTTCAATACCGAGGTTGAGTAATGCTAGATCTGGTTTGGGGAGGGAAATAATTGCAGTAACAGATGCTATCAAAAATATTCCCATATATCTGCTTGTAAGGTGATTTTTGATGTGGCATTGGTGTAGTTGAATTTCCATAAAGGATACAGGGGTAGAGTGATGTGAGGTCAATTGTTTATATGTTGTTTCTGTTTTTAGGAGTCTGGTTGATAACCTCATAAAAGGAATGAGGTACTCGTAAGTGCCTAATGTAAGAGGATTGGAGATGTAATCTGTAAATATTGATCATTGAGGGCGCCCCGGACAATTAGTGTAGCGTCGACCGAAGGGAATGTAGGGTAAAATAATGTTCTACTAGTCAATGATGCTAAAAGAAGGGAGGGTAGCTCGCTTTGCGATACTATTGACCTTTCTATTTGTACCCATAGTTTATCAGTTTTTTTGGTCAAACCAGGATTTCATTTGATCCAAATAGCTGCATGGTAATGTTTGCGTATGTTTGGAAATCCTGCACCTCCCAATTGCTTTTGTTTAAGTAAGGTAGAAAATGAAAGTTTAGCCATTTTGCCATTCCATAAATACCTCCGAAACATTTTGTTACCTGTAAAGAAGAAGGATTTAGGAAGGCGGATAGGGATGGTAAGGAAATGAAAAAGTATTTTTGGCAATAGGATCATTTTTAAAGCAGCTATTTTACCTAGCCAAGTAAGTTCATGGGAGGAGATGTGTTCCAGATCTTTTTTGATTGTGGTCAATAAAGTGGGGTATTTGTTATCATATATACCCGCAGTAGGGAAAGTTAAGGTAACCCCCAAATATTGAAGGGTTTTTGTTACACATTGGTATGGGTATTGTGATTTCAACTCATTTAGAGTGGAGGTGGGTAAGTACATGGGTAAGATAGAGGATTTTGTAAGATTAAGCTTGTAGTATGACACAAACCCAATAGAGTTCAAAGTTTTTTGTGCTCTATCTATGGAGGAATCAGGGGACGATAAAGTCAATACCACATCATCCGCGAACTGTCCCATTTTTATGTTTTCTATCCGCTACTTGGATACCTTTAATGAGGCTATCCCTTTTAATGGCCTCCGCCAGGGGCTCCATCACCAGCAAAAAGATTAAAGGCGATAGTGGGCATCCCTGGCGGGTGCAGTTAGTAATGAAGAATTTGTTAGACATGGCATTAGAGGTGTAGACACATGTCGATGGTACAGTACTTTGTAGAGCGCTGAAATTGCTGAATGTATAGGGCCGGCGAGTCCAAATTTGATGAGTGTCACGCTTAAGTACCCCAGTGTACCCAGTCGAAGGCCTTTTCAGCATCCAATGTTAGGAACACTGTGGGCACTTTACAGGTTTTGACAATTTTGTTAAGATTATATATTCTGCGAGTACCATCTGGTGCTTGACAGCCCTTTACGAAACCTACTTGATCTTTCTTTACTAAATGGGGTGTAACCATTGCCAATCTGTTGACTAGTATCTTTGCATATATTTTTAAGTCGCTATTAAGCAGAGAAATAGGCCAAAAAGTTTTGAAGGGAGTCTGGCTTTTTCCCTGGTTTTGGCAAGGCCACCATAACAGCCTGAAGCATTTCTTCAGGAAAAGAGGTGGAGGATATTGTTTTGTTAAAAAGTCTACACATGTATGTCACTAGGGTAGTCTCGAAAGCTTTATATTATTCTTCAGAAAAGCCATCTGCACCTGGTGACTTATTAGGAGGTAGTGAATGGATAGCTTGGGAAATTTCTTTCACCGAAATATCAGAATTTAGGGATAGCAACATGGGTTCGTCTACAGTTGAGAAAATGACTGATATCAGTGCCAGTAGGTTGTGGTGTCAAAGGGTCTGACTTTAAATTGTATAGGTCATTATAGTATTTGCAGAATGCATTGGCTATGTCTGTAGGATGGTATACTGTTATTTTCATACTAGGGTCAAGCATATATGGTAGTTTTGCATTTTGCTGTTTCTTACATATGTGGTTAGCAAGAAACTTACCAGCTTTATTTCCCTGAGTGTAGTGTGTTGCCCTGATTTCTGTAAGTACGTCTGGTGTTCTACAATGAAGAGTGTTCTAATATCTTGTCTGCATTGAAATAGGGCAGATGTACTGATAGAGGTAGGGTTAAATTTATGTTGCGATTCTAGTGTTTTTAGTTTGGTTACTAATGTGGACAGTGCTTGCATCCTCCATCTTTTTCCCCCAGAAACTGCCTGTAGCAGTAATCCTCTACTATACGCCTTATGGGCGCTCCATAAAGAAAATACATTTGCATCAGGTACATCATTACATGAGAAAAATTCTTGAATTTGATGATGCAATCGGTCTCGTTGTTTAGAATTGTTCAGCAAAGCTGTATTATTACGTCACAAGTGTACTGGCGCCGCTGTATACCGTTCCTTAATAACCAAAAAGACCGGTGCATGGTAAGACCATGTAAAAGAATGAATGTTGACCGATATAATGTCATATAAAAAATCAGAGACAAATAAATCTATCCCCGAATACGACCTGTGGGGTGCTGAATAGTAGGTAAAGTCTTGTTCATTGGAATTGGCACAGAGCCACATATCATACAGATCAGAGGAATGCAGGAAGGACTGTAATTCCACCCGGCTGGAGTGCTGAGGAGAAGAACAGTCCAGTTGCTTGTTTACCACGCAATTAAAGTCTCCACAGTATAGCAAAAGCCCTTTATTGAGCTTATCAGCTTTATTCTTCAGGGAGCGGAGGAAAGGTAATTGACCTGAGTTAGGAGCATATAGGTTGACTAGAGTTCAAGTGACATTGCTTAGATCACACGCAAGTATTATATATCTCCCTGCTGTGTTCCTTACAATCTCATGAAGTTGGAAGGCAATAGAGCCTTTAATGGCGATCATTACTTCTTGTTTTTTCTTGGGTCCAGAGGCCTTGAATATCTGGGGGAACAGTTTGTTGGTGCATTTAGGCTGTTTTTGTTGTGCAAAGTATGTCTCTTGTATGCACAGGATGTCTGCTTTCAGAGATTTTGCTTCTTGCCACATGGTCCTCCTTTTAAAGGGGCTACTGAGGCCGTGTATGTTCAAGGTGACAAAAACCTTTGTGTACAAAAAAGAGATTGCTGTATAGATGTAGCATGGAGACTAATGATAAGTGCAGATTATAAAAGGTACCTGTGGTTGATAGCAAGGAAGGTCTCATATAGGTGTGAGGATATTCACTTGATGCAAAGTAGAGGGTAGATTCCAGAGAAGACTCGTCAATGTTTCCATTGTGAGTTGCAGGGGGTAAGAAAGAAAAAAGTAAAACAGAACAGTCATCAACAAAACAACAGAGGATATCTAAAAAAAGATAGCGGTAAACCTCAGTGTGTTAAGGAACTCACATTGGAGCAATGAGGGGTGTGGCTCCTACCATGCAGTCATAACCGATGCAGGTGTTGACCAGCTCAGACTATTTTAGATCAGAGCTTATATAGGTCCAGGGGTAGGTTCATGTGGCGCTGACTTGTCTCCATTCTGGGGTGACGTGTCGTGGGGTTTGTCGGATTCAGTGTGAGGTCATCCTCCTGAGGGAGCAAACCCCAATTTTTGGTTAGCCAGAAAACTTCCTTCATTGATCTAACCACATAGGTGTGACCTTCTTTTATAATAAGTAGTTTAGTTGGCAATCCCCACTTGTAGTAAAGCCTATTATTTCACAGAAGTTTGGTAAGGGGCACTAGCTTCTTACATGCCAGTATGGTGTGCTGGGATAGGTCAGTATATATTGCAATACCTGTGAACGGGTCTGATAGTGAAGAGTGTTGTCTAGCAAAGCGCATTAGGCCATCTTTCACATGGAAAAAATGTATACAAGCAATAACATCCCATGGGATCTTGTCTGGAAGATGTAGTGGTTTCGGTTATCTATGGGCCCAATCTATAAATACTTAACCAAAAGGTGTGTCCTTCACTACTTGTTGCACATAGTGCCGGAGCTCCGATGGAGACACAAATTCTGGTACTCCGCGCAGTTTGACATTATTCCTGTTGGACCTATCCTCCAAGTCCGCCATTTTGCTCTTCAGTATTTCTATTTCCTCATCTTTATCGTTATGTGCATCTAATAGTTCATTGTGAGCTGATACAAACTCGGCCATCTTATTTTCAGCATGGTTGATGAAGTCCCCCACCTCAGCAATTTCTGTCTTCATTTGTGAAACACATTGCATCAGATCCCCATGCATTGAACCCTGTAAGGATACCAGCATTTCCTTCATAGTAGTATCACCAAGGGGCTGCCCAGTAGTGGGAAAGTTATGAATCTGGTCATAAAATTCAGAAGTAGTGTCTTGTGACAAGTCTCCCTTGTGTCTCTCACCTGCATTCGTGTGATTTGCAGAGTGCCTCGCAGGCTATGCACAGGTGCATTGCACATGGAGGATCAGTTGCTGCTGCTGGGAGAGAGGAAATCAGGGCCGTGTCTGTTCTGGTTGTCTCGCCGGGTACTGTTCTGGGAGCCGTGCTGCTGTGTGGAGGCTGCAGATCCATCTTGGGATTGCGGTGTGCTGGCTGAGGGAAAAAAGTCTGTCAGTTTGCGGGGCCCCCTGTTGGATTTGCATTTTCCCATGGCAGTAGTAAGTTGGTAGGGAATGTATTCACCCAATCTAGGGTTGGATAAGCTGTCCCACCTCACTATTGGTACGGTTAGAGAGCTGGGTGGCATGGAGCTCTCTTCTCACGCCGCCATCTCTTTCGGCAGCCGGACACACCCCCCTATTGCTATACTTTTTTGATATAACATCAATTTAGCATTTTTTGATTTTACACAGTGGGATTTATGTATTTAACACAGGATTGTAACAGTATTTATTTGGGTATACTTGCATACAGCACTGTCACGTCTTTGCCTATACTCTGTGCTTTTATCCCTTTTCAGCCTTGGCAGAGTGATTTGGTGCAAAAACAAAATTTACCCATCTTCCCCGACATTTTGCCTGTGTTTGAAATAATGGAGGAAAACACAAGACAGAGCACCTAATGTAAACAAGCACTACTTTAAAATAATAAAGAAAAACTGCCTGGAGTTCCTTTTTAACACATCACATGCAGTAAACAGTAAACCCAGGTCGATGCTCACTCTATAATATCAGTTTGTTTGGAGAAATACAGATTCTCAGCTGCGTTCAGAAAAAATTGCTCCAGCTGTTCCTACTGAACATATATTGGTGGGGAAATTCCTTCCTCTATTTGTTTTTTTATTTTTTTTTTTGCCATAGTCTTAAACCGCCAAGAGACCTCTGCGCTGACAGCCCATTCATCAGATGCTGAGCCTGTTGCCATGGCGACCCTTTAGTTTGCTCTCCCATTATCACAGGATCCATTGTAACCGTGCGGTGAGAAACAAAGCACAAAATTATAAACATTGGCTTATTTATTAGCAAGGGTGACATGCATATAAAGCAACCGCGCCTCATATTTATTTGTAAAGTGGGCAAATAGGCTGGCAATATTTTGCATGGTAGAGTTAAAGCTGAACTCCGGTCAAAACTACTCTTGTACTGGGGCTTCCACCGCACTGCTAGGGTTAAACGCTTGCTTTTGTCTACGGTACACTTAAAAAGCAGTTTTGCATACTTTATCCCTCGCTCCTGCAATCTTCCTTCTCTTCATGCAACCAGTCCCCAAAGCTGCTTCTCTTTTGCGTTTTGACCTTCACTCACACTCTGACATCATCACATACAATACCGGATATTGAGTTCTGCATTGTACATGAGGACGATGAGGGCTTCACACCCTTCCTGTCCTAGGGTGACAACACTTGTTTTACTGTATATATATGGAGGAATAGTGTTGCCAGCCTTGGACAGGAAGTTTATTAGGACTGCAGAATAGCTCTCCCTCTTCTCTTCCCCATAACACAGTGGATGGTGATCTGTAGTCCTCAAGAGGTGAACCGGCCCAGGCTGACAGCCCTTCATACAGTAGAGACAAAGAGCACAAGATGTTAGGAGCTTTCTGGATTTCTGGCAGAACCAACATCTTTTTTTTTGTATTTATTGAACAGATCTAAAAAAAACACTTTCAATGGTATATTTAAACACTTACCGCAAAGTGGCGTACCCATACCTCAGCTGACTTTGTGTGGTTATATCGGGATAATGCCTCTAGCTAGAGGCATCATCCCAGTACCATTGTTTAGATACGGCAGTCGGCTTTCCGGCGGTAAGCCGCTCGATCATTACCCCGGCGAGCGGGAGTGGATGCCCCCCCCTCCCGCCGCCTTCCGCGGCTCTGCCCGGGTCTCCCGTCCCACTGGGAGACCCGAGCACCCAGCCGGCACGTCCGCCGACTGGATGGAGTCCCGATCTAAGCCGAATGCGGCTTTGATCGGGTCTCCGATGACGAAACCCGGAGGCGGCATCCATGACGTCACGTCCGGGTTACTCGGCTGCTAAAGGCAGCAGATTAAAAAAACGAGTGTATTCAAAAATGCAGTTTTCGGCGTTTTGAATACATGGAAGTGTAGTGGAGAGGTCTAGGGTCTTTTAGACCGTCGATCCCTCCATAAAGACTACCTGTCACTGCATATTGCAAGGGATGTTTACATTGCTTGATACAGCAATAAAAGTGATCAGATTTTTTTTTTTTTTATAACCTGTGTTAAAGTTAAAAATAAATAGGAAAAAAAAAATTTTAGCCGCCCCCCGTCGCCGTTAGCTCGCGCACGAAAGAAAACGTATACGGAAGTTGCGTCGCTAATGAAATCACTGTTAAAACCACACATGTGAGGTATCGCCACAATCAGCAGAGCGTGAGCAATAATTTAAAAATAGAGCTACACTCTAACTCTAAACTGGTAACCGTTACAAATTTTTAAAGCGTCGCCTATTGAGATTTCTATTGACCGTAGTTTGTCGCCATTCCATGGGTGTGCGCAATTTTAAACCATAATATGTTGGGTATCTATTTACTCGGCGTGACGTCGTCTTTCATAATATACAAAAAAAATGGCTAACTTTACTATTTAGTTTTTTTTAAATGCAGTGAAATGTGATTTTTCGTAATTTTTCCCCAAAAAATTGCGTTTTAAAGACCGCTACGCAAATACCGCATGACAAAAAATATTGCAATGACCGCCATTTAATTCTCCAGGGTCTTTGCTAAAAATATATATAATATTTGGGGGTTCTAAGTAAAATACTGATTTTATCTTGTAAACAGAATGTGTCAAAAATAGGCCTGGTGGGTAAGTTGTTAAACTATATGTTACCCCAAATTTCTGATATTTGTCTGTGTTACCATGTACAGTGCCTTGAAAAAGTATTCATACCACTTGAAATTTTCCATATTTTGTCATGTTACAACCAAAAACTGTATTTTATTGGGATTTTATGTGATAGACCAACACAAAGTGGCACATAATTAGGAAGTGGAATGACAACGATGAATGGTTTTCAAATTTTTTTACAAATAAATATCCGAAAAGTGTGGCGTGCATTTGTATTCAGCACGTTTTACTCTGATACCCCTAACTAAAATCTAGTGGAACCAATTGCCTTCAGAAGTCACCTAATTAGTAAATAGAGTCCACCTGTGTGTAATTTAATCTCAGTATAAATACAGCTGTTCTGTGAAGCCCTCAGAGGTTTTTACCACTTAAGCCCCGGAAGATTTTACCCCCTTCCTGACCAGACCCCTTTTTTCAAGTTGGCACTTCGTAAATTTAACTGACAATTGCGCGGTCATGCAATACTGTACCCAAACAAAATTTACGTCCTTTTTTTCCCCACAAACAGAGCTTTCTTTTGGTGGTATTTGATCATCTCTGCGCTTTTTATTTTTTGAGATATTAATAAAAAAAGAGCGAAAATCTTGCGAAAAAATGACATTTTCAACTTTGTCTTTTAAAAAATATCCAATATACTCAATGTATGTCATTTTTTTTGGCCAAAATATATTTAGCTACATGTCTTTGACAAAAAAAAATTCAATGAGCGTATTTTTATTGGTTTGCGCAAAAGTTATAGCGTCTACAAACTATGGTGTAAATACTGAAATTTACGGAGCTTTAATTTCTGACTGCCTATCTCATTTCATGAAGTGCTAAAATGGCAGGGCAGTACAACCCCCCCCCCCCCAAACTACCACTTTTTGGAAAGTAGACATCCTAAGGAATGTTCTGAGAGGCATGTTGAGCTCATTGAATATTTCATTTTTTTGTTACAGGTGTTTGAAAAATTACTAAAAAAATATTATTTTTTTTTTACACAAAGTGGTCATTGAAATGATATATTGCTCACACATGCCATGGGTATATGTGTAATTACACACCAAAATATATTCTGCTGCTTCTCCTGAGTACAGGGATACCACATATGTGAGACTTTTTGGGAGCCTAGCAGTGTACCGGAGCCCGAAAACAAATCACCACCATCAGAATTTTGGAAAGTAGACACCCCAAGCTGTTTGCTGAGAGGCATGGTGAGTCCAAGGAATATTTTATATTTTGCCACAAGTTTTGGGAAAATTATTATTTTTTTTTACACAACGTTGTCACTAAAAGATAAATTTCTCACACATGACATGGGTATATGTGGAATGACACCCCAAAATACATTCTGCCGCTTCTCCTGAGTATGGGGATGCCCCATGTGTGAGACTTTTTGGGAGCCTAGCTGTGTACAGGACCGCGAAAACCAACACTCTCAGGTTTTCTAATGGTGTAAATTGTGCATGTCACCTCTGCACTACCTGTCACAGTTTCGGAGGCCCTAAAATTCCAAGATAGCACAAAACCCCCCCAAATTACCCCATTTTGGAAAGTAGACACCCCAAGCTATTTTCTGAGAGGCATGGTGAGTCCATGGAATATTTTATATTTTGCCACAAGTTCCGGGAAATATATATATATATATATATATATATTTTTTTTTTTTTTTTTTTTTACACAAAGTTGTCAGTAAATGATATATTGCTCACACATACCATGGGTATATGTGAAATGACACCCCAAAATACATTCTGCTGCTTCTCCTGAGTACAGGGATACCCCATGTGTGAGACTTTTTTGCAGTCTAGCCGAGTACAGGACCCCGAAAACAATCCCCACTTTCAGGCTTTCCAAGGGCGTAAATTGTTGATTTCACTCCTGACTACCTATCACAGTTTCGGAGGCCCTAAAATTCCAAAATAGCACAAAACCCCCCCCCCCAAATGACCCTATTTTGGAAAGTAGACAACCCAAGCTATTTGCTGAGAGGCATGGTGAGTCCATGGAATATTTTGTATTTTGCCACAAGTTCCAGGAAATATATATATATATATATATATATATATATATATATATATATATATATATATATATATTTTTTTTTTTTTTTACACAAAGTTTTCAGTAAATGATATATTGCTCAAACATGCCATGGGTATATGTGAAATTACACCCCAAAATACATTTTGCTGCTTCTCCTGAGTACAGGGATACCCCATGTGTGAGACTTTTTTGCAGTCTAGCCGAGTACAGGACCCCGAAAACCAATCCCCACTTTCAGGCTTTCCAAGGGCGTAAATTGTTGGTTTCACTCCTGACTACCTATCACAGTTTCGGAGGCCATGAAATGCCAAGACAGCACAACCCCCCCCCCCCCAAATGACCCCTTTTCAGAAAGTAGACACCCTAAGCTATTTGCAGAGAGGCATGTTGAGTGTTTTGCAGATCTCACTTTTTGTCACAAAGTTTTGGAAATTGAAAAAAGAGGGAAAAAAATGCATTTTCCTGTTTTTTCTTCATTTTTCAAAAAAAATGAGAGCTGCAAAATACTCAACATGCCTCTCAGCAAATAGATTGGAGTGTCTACTTTGCAAAATGGGGTCATTTGGGGGAGTTTTGTGCCATCTTGGCATTTCATGGACTTCAAAAGTGTGATAGGTAGTAAGTAGTGTTGAGCGAACACGGACTGTATTATTCGTGTTCGTACCGAATAATTGGATTTTTTGTACCCGAACACGGACACGGACACTTTACTGTATGTTCGGGTAAAAATCCGTGTTCGGTCGTTTTATTTCCGGGTTTTGCATGCTTTGGCGCTCTTTTCATGGCGGGCTTTCAACAGCCAATCAACAATCGTTTAACTGGTGTGCCTTAAGCCATCCCAGCCATGCCTGCAAATGTCTCAGTAGCTGTGATTGGCCGTCTGAAGCATGTGACCAAGTCTTTATAAGTTCGAGGCAGCCGCAGCGGCGTCATTATGCTGCTTAGATTCAGGGACAGAGCACACATCAACGTGCTGGCTGCTGATTAGGGAAAGATAGGCAGGAAAAAACCATTTGTGTCCGGATAGAATTGAGGGACAGGTCGGAGTGTTTAGGCAGGGCGAGTTGTAGGCATTTTAGGGATAGAGTCTGCTGAATTATATAGGGTCAGTGTCTTCTACAAACTACAATCGATATTGCTGTGTGGGGGGTGGGGTCTGCACTCAATCCTGATCTACGATCTCTTCTCAATCCTGTTAGGGACAGAGTCTGCTGAATTTTAGAGAAACTGTGTTCTACAAACTACAATCGATATTGCTGTGTGGTGTGGGATTGGAGATAGGCAGGTGTCAGTGATCCACATCCATTTTTCTGTGTGTGAGCTGCAGTGAACACAATCTTTTTGGGCTGCAGTGAACACAATCTTTTTGGGCTGCAGTGAACACAATCTTTTTGGGCTGCAGTGAACACAATCTTTTTGGGGTGCAGTGAACAAAATCTTTTTGGGGTGCAGTGAACACAATCCTTTTTGGTGTGCAGTGAACACAATCTTTGTGGGGTGCAGTGAACAAAATCCTTTGTGGGGTGCAGTGAACACAATCTTTTTGGGGTGCAGTGAACAAAATCCTTTTTGGGGTGCAGTGAACAACATCCTTTTTGGGGTGCAGTGAACACAATCTTTTTGGGGTGCAGTGAACAAAATCCTTTGTGGGGTGCAGTGAACACAATCTTTTTGGGGTGCAGTGAACACAATCTTTTTGGGGTGGAGTGAACAACATCCTTTTTGGGGTGCAGTGAACAAAATCCTTTTTGGGGTGCAGTGAACAAAATCATTTTTGGGGTGCAGTGAACACAATCTTTTTGGGGTGCAGTGAACACAATCTTTGTGGGGTGCAGTGAACACAATCTTTTTGGGGTGGAGTGAACAACATCCTTTTTGGGGTGCAGTGAACAACATCCTTTTTGGGGTGCAGTGAACACAATCTTTTTGGGGTGCAGTGAACACAATCTTTGTGGGGTACAGTGAACAGAATCTTTGTGGGGTGCAGTGAACACAATCTTTGGGGGGTACAGTGAACACAATCTTTGTGAGGTGCAGTGAACACAATCTTTGTGGGGTGCAGTGAACACAATCATTGTGGGGTGCAGTGAACTCAATCTTTGTGGGGTACAGTGAACACAATCTCATACTGAAGGTTTGAGGGTGCTGCCTGTTCCATACTCCCCCTACTCCTCATCTAGCCTTTTAGGGGTACAAACAATAGTAATTGGGGCCTAGTGTGGTTGTGTACGTGTGATATACATACACTTTTTTGGGATCATATTTTCTATTCCGCTATTTAATCAAAAACCTTTGGGGATCAGTTAAATTGGGGGATAGTCTGTGTTGGTACGTGTGAGAGAGATCCACCTTTCCAAGTTGTTGGGGTTCATCTCATACTTCTGAAGGTTTGAGGGTGCTGCCTGTTCCATACTCCCCCTACTCCTAGCCTTTTAGGGGTACAAACAATAGTAATTGGGGCCTAGTGTGGTTGTGTACGTGTGATATACATACACTTTTTTGGGATCATATTTTCTATTCCGCTATTTAATCAAAAACCTCTGGGGATCAGTTAAATTGGGGGATAGTCTGTGTTGGTACGTGTGAGAGAGATCCACCTTTCCAAGTTGTTGGGGTTCATCTCATACTTCTGAAGGTTTGAGGGTGCTGCCTGTTCCATACTCCCCCTACTCCTAGCCTTTTAGGGGTACAAACAATAGTAATTGGGGCCTAGTGTGGTTGTGTACGTGTGATATACATACACTTTTTTGGGATCATATTTTCTATTCCGCTATTTAATCAAAAACCTTTGGGGATCAGTTAAATTGGGGGATAGTCTGTGTTGGTACGTGTGAGAGAGATCCACCTTTCCAAGTTGTTGGGGTTCATCTCATACTTCTGAAGGTTTGAGGGTGCTGCCTGTTCCATACTCCCCCTACTCCTAGCCTTTTAGGGGTACAAACAATAGTAATTGGGGCCTAGTGTGGTTGTGTACGTGTGATATACATACACTTTTTTGGGATCATATTTTCTATTCCGCTATTTAATCAAAAACCTCTGGGGATCAGTTAAATTGGGGGATAGTCTGTGTTGGTACGTGTGAGAGAGATCCACCTTTCCAAGTTGTTGGGGTTCATCTCATACTTCTGAAGGTTTGAGGGTGCTGCCTGTTCCATACTCCCCCTACTCCTAGCCTTTTAGGGGTACAAACAATAGTAATTGGGGCCTAGTGTGGTTGTGTACGTGTGATATACATACACTTTTTTGGGATCATATTTTCTATTCCGCTATTTAATCAAAAACCTTTGGGGATCAGTTAAATTGGGGGATAGTCTGTGTTGGTACGTGTGAGAGAGATCCACCTTTCCAAGTTGTTGGGGTTCATCTCATACTTCTGAAGGTTTGAGGGTGCTGCCTGTTCCATACTCCCCCTACTCCTAGCCTTTTAGGGGTACAAACAATAGTAATTGGGGCCTAGTGTGGTTGTGTACGTGTGATATACATACACTTTTTTGGGATCATATTTTCTATTCCGCTATTTAATCAAAAACCTTTGGGGATCAGTTAAATTGGGGGATAGTCTGTGTTGGTACGTGTGAGAGAGATACACCTTTCCAAGTTGTTGGGGTTCATCTCATACTTCTGAAGGTTTGAGGGTGCTGCCTGTTCCATACTCCCCCTACTCCTAGCCTTTTAGGGGTACAAACAATAGTAATTGGGGCCTAGTGTGGTTGTGTACGTGTGATATACATACACTTTTTTGGGATCATATTTTCTATTCCGCTATTTAATCAAAAACCTTTGGGGATCAGTTAAATTGGGGGATAGTCTGTGTTGGTACGTGTGAGAGAGATCCACCTTTCCAAGTTGTTGGGGTTCATCTCATACTTCTGAAGGTTTGAGGGTGCTGCCTGTTCCATACCCCCCCTACTCCTCATCTAGCCTTTTAGGGGTACAAACAATAGTAATTGGGGCCTAGTGTGGTTGTGTACGTGCGAGATACATACACTTTTTTTGATCATATTTCCTATTCCGCTATTCAATAAAAACCTTTGAGGATCAATTGAATTGCGGGATAGTCTGTGTCGGTACGTGTGAGAGAGATCCACCTTTCCAAGTTGTTGGGGTTCATCTCATACTTCTGAAGGTTTGAGGGTGCTGCCTGTTCCATACTCCCCCTACTCCTAGCCTTTTAGGGGTACAAACAATAGTAATTGGGGCCTAGTGTGGTTGTGTACGTGTGATATACATACACTTTTTTTGGATCATATTTTCTATTCCGCGATTTAATCAAAAACCTTTGGGGATCAGTTAAATTGGGGGATAGTCTGTGTCGGTACGTGTGAGAGAGATCCACCTTTCCAAGTTGTTGGGGTTCATCTCATACTTCTGAAGGTTTGAGGGTGCTGCCTGTTCCATACCCCCCCTACTCCTCATCTAGCCTTTTAGGGGTACAAACAATAGTAATTGGGGCCTAGTGTGGTTGTGTACGTGCGAGATACATACACTTTTTTTGATCATATTTCCTATTCCGCTATTCAATAAAAACCTTTGAGGATCAATTGAATTGCGGGATAGTCTGTGTCGGTACGTGTGAGAGAGATCCACCTTTCCAAGTTGTTGGGGTTCATCTCATACTTCTGAAGGTTTGAGGGTGCTGCCTGTTCCATACTCCCCCTACTCCTCATCTAGCCTTTTAGGGGTACAAACAATAGTAATTGGGGCCCAGTGTGGTTGTGTACGTGTGATATACATACACTTTTTTTGGATCATATTTTCTATTCCGCTATTTAATTTAACTGGGCCTCCATGCGAGACCTGTGTGCCTTGTTGCGCTGTTTTGAGTACTCCACCAACATGGCCAGTGGCAATGACGCCGTTCTCAGCTTAACTATCCCACTTCTATGCCTCCTTGAAAAAACAATTCGGGCGATGATGGAAGAGGATGTGGCACAGGATGAGGAGGAGGAGGAGGATGAAGAGGTAACATTTCCAAGGCTTTCAGGGCAGTCATTCGCAAGGGGCTCCGAGGGTGGGTTCCTGCACACGCAAACGCCAGGGACGCAATTGTCCAGCAGGGGCACAGTTCTGGAGGATGAGGAGGATGAGGAGGAGGAGGAGCTGGAGGAGGAGATGGAACCATGTTCACAGCAGGGTGGCACCCAGGCCAGCTCATGGCCATCACTGGTGCGTGGCTGGGGGGATACAGAGGACACGGACGATACACCTCCCACAGAGGACAGCCTTTCGTTGCCTCTGGGCAGCCTGGCACACATGAGCGATTACATGCTGCAGTGTCTCCACAACGACCGCCGAGTTGCCCACATTCTAACTTGTGCTGATTACTGGGTGGCCACGCTGCTGGATCCCCGTTACAAGGACAACGTACCGTCCTTAATTCACTCACTGGAGCGCGATCGCAAGATGCGCGAGTACAAGCGCACGCTGGTAGACGCCATGCTGCTGGCATTCCCATCTGACAGCGGGGCCACAGTGGAAGCACAAGGCAGAGGAGGAGGAGGAGGAGGTCGCCAACGCAACCAGGGCACCGCCAGCACCTCAGAAGGCAGGGTTAGCATGGCCGAAATGTGGAAAAGCTTTGTCAGCACGCCACAACAAACAGCAGCACCAGCAGCTCAGATGGAACGTCTTAGCAGGAGGCAGCATTTTACCAACATGGTGGAGCAGTATGTGTGCACACGCCTACATGTAGTGAATGACGGGTCTGCCCCCTTCAACTTCTGGGTCTCCAAATTGGGCACATGGCTTGAGCTTGCCCTTTACGCCTTGGAGGTGCTGGCGTGCCCTGCAGCCAGTGTATTATCTGAACGGGTATTTAGCACGGCTGGGGGCGTTATAACAGACAAGCGCAGCCGCCTGTCCAGAGACAATGTGGACAAGCTCACGTTCATTAAAATGAACCAGGCATGGATCCCACGGGACTTTTCCGTACCTTATGCAGAATAGCAATGGATACCGACCTTACCCACCCATTGTTCCATTTTTGCTCTTTCTCACTCTTTTGGGGTGTACCCTCATTTAAAATTTTTGAAAAGAAGCAGTGTTGGCTACCTCGTCCTCCTCCTCAGGGCCAGATTAATGTAGGGGCTATTGGAGCTGCAGCTCCAGGCCCCTACCTTTTATATAGGCCCCGGGTTGGCCATATTCACTGTTACCGCTCTTCTGTCACTTGTAAACACAGAAGTCTGGCTTCTATGCTCGCTTCCCCAGGCAGCACCCTCAGAACCTCCCCACACAGCGTGAAGGCCGGACAAGGAGGGACAGTTGGCGATGCATGGATGTGTTTATGGGCTTCAGAGACAGCATCCCATGTTGAATTAGGCATGCATGGCTGCACCCTTCCTCCTCTGGGTGCATGGCAAGGCACGGCCCTTAAGGCCCTTCAAAATCCTCAGCACCAAGCCCATGATGCTGTTAATCCGGCCCTGGTCCTCCTCCACCGCCGCTTCCACCTACACCGCCCATAGGTGTGCGCAGCCTATTGCATTAAGGTGTGCACCCCAAAGTTGAAATACACATGCATGTGTTTGCCAGCAGGGAGAGTAATGTATCGGGGCCATGTACCTGTAGGCAAGGAGAAATAGAGCAGAGCAGGTCCCAGGGAGATCTTTCCCATCTCCTCACTGGCAATGCTATGTGCCCTAGGTGATTAGGGTGTGCCCAGGCACACCCAGCACACCCTGTGCGCACGCCTATGTCACCGCTAGGCTTGTGACGGTATCAGATTTTCATGCTGCGATTAATTGATTAAGGTTTTGCCACGGTATACGGTATTATCACGGTATTCTATTATTAAATTTAAATTATTAAATTTCCACCTCACTTCAATTTCATTGCTGAATTTAGGGGCTTTGGTTCACTTATGCACATTATTATATAGTCAGTCAGTACAGACTCTGTGAACCAGGCCTAAAATAGGTCATCAAGCAGTGTCTGGCCTAACTGGTGATAACTGGTTCTGGCGCTCGGCTCCGATCCGATGGCCTGGTCATTAAGAGGGCAAATCCTTGTGGTCAAGAAGTGGTTAAACCTGAAGGAGGTGTTGTTTATAAATTACTTTACTATTGCTTTAGGCCTGGTTCACATGTATGCGGGTTGGTGGTTCACATTTGCACAGGCATAGCAGCCCATTGATTTGAATGGGCTGCTATGCCCTCATTTTCCGCAGAAAAAAGGTGCATGCAGCATTTTTTTAAAATTCAGTGGCCTTGAAATCCATCCTGCTTTTGCACCATGCGACTAACCTGCAGTTCCTGCTCTGGCAAGCTTTCTGCATTTTTTGTATACGTGGGCACGGCATTTAAAAATAAACAGTTTGCGTGTGCAGCAACGGCAGGTAAGTCGCATGGTGCAAAAGAAGGATGGATTTCATGGCCACTGCATTTTTTTAAATTCTGCATGCACCTTTTTTCAGCTGAAAACGCAGGCATAGCAGCTCAAGCCCATTCACATCAATGGGCTGCTATGCCTGTGCAAATGTGGGCCCCCAACCCGCATACATGTGAACCAGGCCTAAAGCAATAGTAAAGTCATTAATTGGTTAAACCTGCAGGAGGACCGGTGTTTTTATCTATTAATGACTTTACTATTGCTTTAGGCCTGGTTCACATGTATGCGGGTTGGGGGCCCACATTTGCACAGGCATAGCAGCCCATTGATGTGAATGGGCTTGAGCTGCTATGCCTGCGTTTTCAGCTGAAAAAAGGTGCATGCAGAATTTAAAAAAATGCAGTGGCCATGAAATCCATCCTTCTTTTGCACCATGCGACTTACCTGCCGTTGCTGCACACGCAAACTGTTTATTTTTAAATGCCGTGCCCACGTATACAAAAAATGCAGAAAGCTTGCCAGAGCAGGAACTGCAGGTTAGTCGCATGGTGCAAAAGCAGGATGGATTTCAAGGCCACTGAATTTAAAAAAAATGCTGCATGCACCTTTTTTCTGCGGAAAATGAGGGCATAGCAGCCCGTTCAAATCAATGGGCTGCTATGCCTGTGCAAATGTGGGCCGCCAACCCGCATACATGTGAACCGCCAACCCGCATACATGTGAACCACCAACCCGCATACATGTGAACCAGGCCTAAAGCAATAGTAAAGTCATTAATAGATAAAAACACCGGTCCTCCTGCAGGTTTAACCACTTCTGGATCGCAAGGATTTGCCCCTTTAAAGACCAGGCCATCGGATCAGAGCGCCAGGACCAGTCATCACCAGGTAGGCCAGACACTGCTTGATGGCTATATAATAATGTAATGTGGGCTGCTAGGCGTGTGTGTGTGTATATATATATTTATTAGAGCTGCACGATTCTGGCCAAAATGAGAATCACGATTTTTTAGCTTGGAATAAAGATCACGATTCTCTCACGATTCTCTGTGTAACAAAAAAAAAAAAAATTGGGATAACTTTACTGTTACGTTTTTTTTTTTTTTTTTATTCATTAAAGTCTAATCATTGCGTTTGAAAGACTGCTGCGCAAATACAGTGTGACATAAAATATTACAACAATCGCCATTTTATTCTGTAGGGTCTCTGCTAAAAAAATATATAAAATGTTTGGGGGTTCTAAGTACTTTTCTAGCAAAAAAAAAACTGATTTTAACTTGCAAGCAGCAAGTGTCAGAAAAAGATCCAGTCTTTAAGAGGTTAAACTTCCTTTCTCCCTGGCAGAGGGAAGGAAAAGATACAAATGTAATCATTTTTGTTTATAGTTAGGAGACTTAATGCTGAAAGGTGTTAGCTGAGTGAGTGAATGAGTCATCCAGCTCACTGAAATGTATCAATTCACAAGTCAGGCAGACTTGACAGAGAAACTCGGTATTTTAAAAATGCCACAATAACAATACCGTGGCTATGCAATACCGCGATATATCGAATTACCGAAAACCGGCATATGTCTAGTCACCGCCACATCCACCACCACCTCAACCTCCCTCCTACTCCATATGGGCCTCGTCCTTCAGAGATGAAGAAGAACATTGTTTTATTTTTCTGTTTTTTTTTGTTGTTTTAAGTTATTTCCCTATCCACATTTGTTTGCAGAGCACTTGCCATGCTCTTAATTACGTTTTGCTGCCATTTGCAGCACTCTAGCCCTTTCCTTTGGTGTTTTAGAGCCATTTTAGTGCCTTAAAGTTCGGGTCCCCATTGACTTCAATGGGGTTCGGTGTCCGGGAAAAGTTCGGTAAAAGTCCGGGACACGGACCCGGACTTTTTTTTAAAGTTCGGCCGAACCCGTCGAACACGGACATCTAGGTGTTCGCTCAACCCTAGTAGTAAGGAGTGGGATCAACAATTTACGCCCTTAGAAAGCCAGAAGGTGCGCATTGGTTTTCCGGGTCCTGTATGCGGCTAGACTGCCAAAAAGTCTCACACATGGGGTATCCCTGTACTCAGGAGAAGCAGCAGAATGTATTTTGGGGGGTCATTTCACATATACCCATGGCATGTGTGAGCATTATATCATTTACTGACAACTTTGTGTAAAAATAAATAAATACATTTTCCCGAAACTTGTGGCAAAATATAAACTATTCCATGGACTCACCATGCCTCTCAGCTAATAGCTTGGAGTGTCTACTTTGCAAAATGGGGTCATTTGGGGGGGTTTTGTGCTATCTTGAAATTTCAGGGCCTCTGAAACTGTGACAGGTAGTCAGGGGTAAAATCATCAATTTACGCCATTAGAAAACCTGAAGATGGGGATTGGTTTTCGGGGTCGCGTACACAGCTAGGCTCCCAAAAAGTCTCACACATGTGGTATCCCTGTACTCAGGAGAAGCAGCAGAATGTATTTTGGGGTGTCATTTCACATATTCCCATGGCATGCGGGAGCGATATATCATTTAGTTAAAACTTTCTGTAAAAAAAAAAAAAAAAACAACAAATTGTCATCTTCCCGAAACTTAGGACAAAATATAAAATACTCCATGGACTCAATATGCCTATCAGCAAATAGCTTTGGGTGTCTACTTTTCAAAAAGCGGTAATTTGGGGGGTGTTTGAACTGTCCCGGCATTTTATGCTCAATCTTAGCCACACATCACCCACTTTTCTAACCACTTGAAAACCAAGCCTTTTCTGTGACTTTTTGTTTACATTAAAAAAAATTTTTTTTTTTTACTAGAAAATTACTTTGAACCCCCAAACATGATATATTTATTTAAAGCAAAGGCCCTATAAAATAAAATGGTGGATGTTGGAAGTTTTTTTGTCACACGGTATTTGCGCACAGATTTTCCAAACGCAATTTGTGCGAAAAAAATATTTTTTTTTAAAATTTATTGCACAAATACACTATATAATTCCTATTTATTTGGTAAAATGTAAAGGATGATCTTATGCCGAGTACATAGATAACAAACATGACATGCTTTAAAAATTGCGCACGCCTGTGCAGCGGCAACAAAGTACGTACATTTTTAAAAGCCTTTAAAAGTCTTTACAGGTTACCACTTTAGACTTACAGAGGAGGTCTACTGCAAGAATTATTGCACTCGACCTGGCGTTCGTGGCGATACCGCACATGCATGCTGCAATTGCGGTTTACATATGACACTAGACCAACGCTTGAGTTTGCCATTGCGCGCAAGCACGGGGGGACGGGGGGGGGGACTTGATTTTTTTTTTTTTTTTGCTTTTTTATGTTATTTTGACACCTTTCCTTTCATTTTTTTTTTTTTATCATTTTTATTGTTATCACAGTGAATTTAAATATCCCCTATGATAGCAATCTGTAGTGAAAGGTACTCTTTTTAAAAAAAATTGGGGTCTTTTAGACTCTAGATCTCTCCCTTGACCAAAGCATCTGACCACACCAAAATTGGTGTGATAAAATACTTTCCCAATTTTCCAATGGCCCTGTTTATTTCTGGCGAAACAGAAGTCATGAAATGCTCGTAGCTTTCGGTATCTTAGGCCATAGAGATGATTGGAGCCATTCTCATCTCCAATTAGCTCTATGGTTAGATAGTTGAACCACTGGCTGCACTCTCGGGTTAACCGGTGGGACAGGAGAGCCCGAGAAAAACCACGGAAGGCGGCGGTGAGGGGGGGGGACTAGCAGTCTAGCGGCCAATTATCCGCTAAGATTGCTTTTACATGTAAGCCGACCGCTGGCTGTAAAAAACTATACCAAGATGATGCCTAAATCTGCAGGCATCATCCTGGTATAACCACTCAAAGTCCAGCAATGTACCAGTACATTCCTGGTCCTTGTTTGGCATATAGTGTAGGTTTTTTTTTTTTTCATGCAGCCTGTGGGCTGAACGAAAAAAAAGAGAACCTATCAGAAATCAGCACAGGAATAATGTGTAGTATTACCCACCATTAACCGCCCAAACATCCACCCACTTAATTTAATGATGGGTATACACGACACTATCCATGTATACCATAATAGGATTTTAACTGCAGTGCTGAAATCAGAAAATCACCACAGCTGCTGCCAGCAAAGGTATCCATATATGCTGAGCGCAAACGCTGTTTGTGTCAGAATATATAAAATCAATGCCGTGGCAGCCGACGAGTACCTGCAAGAGAAACAGGTCACAAAAGAATGAAAAACAAACAAAGTACATTAAAAGTACAGTAGGAAGAGTAGAAGAACATATAAAATGACTGACACAACAACAGTTTTTGGATCCTTTTATTTTTCTTTTTAACTGTTGTTTCTTGATTTGGGATCTTCCAGCTTGGGTCTCTCAAAATGTCGATGGACATCCAACATCTTTCGAGACCCTGTGTTTGTGTGCCCTAGACTGTGTCGTGCTGTACCCTACACTAAAACTTCACTAGTGTATGGTAGCGCTCGAAACATTCCCCGATGCAGAGACCAGGTTGGTCAGGACATTTGGGACAATAATAACGGGTGTCACGCCTAAATCCGCGCCTGCTACAGACACGACATCTTCTTTGGGGGTGTCTTTGGGTAGGGGTACTCGGGAGGACATGTGAAAAATGCCTCTCATGCAGCCGGCTCACTGCATCTGGAAGGGGAAGTTGGGCAGGCATGCCTCCTGGGTACAGGTAGGCAAGGATGATCTCTTCCTGGAATTCCCAGAAGGATCCAGTTCATCCTAACGCCCTGTATAGGACAAAGGCGTTCAGCATAGCCAATTGGTAAAGGTAAACAGACACTTTTTTGTACCAGCGTCTGGCTTTATGGGCAACTAAATATGGCACCAAAAGCTGGTCGTTAAGGTCCACCCCTCCCATATTAAGGTTATATTCGTGGACACAGAGGGGTTTCTCCATAACGCCAGTTGCCGTAGGGATTTGGATCGTCGTGTCTGCGTGAAGGGAGGACAGAACATAAACATCCCATGTATCCTTCCACTTCACCGCAAGCAATTTGTCCGTTTTCAAGCAGGCTCTCGCCCCCCGACTAAGACGGGAATCTACAAGCCGTTGGGGGAAGCCCCGGCGATTAGGTCACACGGTGCCACATGCGCCAATTTGTAATTCAGGCAGGTGACCAAATAGTGGCACGCTTGTGTAAAAGTTGTCCAAATGGTACCCCTTTCCGGATAAGGGTGACACCAAGTCCCAAACAATCTTGCCGCTGCTCCCTGTGTAGTCTGGGCAGTTGGGGGGCTCCACACAGCTATCTTTTCCCTCATAGACCCGGAAACTAACTGTATAACTTGTCCCCCTGTCACACAATTTATACAGCTTGACCCCATACTTGGCACGCTTGCTGGGGAGGTACTGTTTCATAGCAAGGCGGCCAGTAAATTTAATCAGGGACTCGTCACTGCAGACAACTTGTTCAGGGGTGAACAAGGCTGCAAACCGCTGATTGAAGTAGTCTATGAGGGGCCGAATTTTGTGGAGCCGATCATATGCAGGGTCTCCCCGAGGACGACAGATTTAATTGTCGTTGAAATGCATAAATCGCAGAATTTGCTCATATCTCCCCCTGGACATGGAGGCAGAGTACATGCGCATATGGTGAAGTGGGCTAGTGGGCCAATATAGCCTCAATTCACTCTGTTTGGTTAAGCCCATGTTGAGGGAAAGGCCCAGAAAGATTTTAAATTCGGAAACCGTTATTGATTTCCAGCCGAATTGTCTGGCAAGGGGCGAATTTGGGATGGCGGCGATGAATTGTTGTGCATATAAATTTGATTGATCCACAATAGATCTGAAAAGATCTTCCGTGAAGAACAGCTCAAAAAAGTTCAGGGGCGTAAAACCAGCTGTCTCCACGTGGATTCCAGGTTGGGCAGTGAATGGGGGAAGTACTGGCGCTGTAGAATCACTTGGTTGCCAATTGGGATATGCCAGTGCATCAGGGAGGGCACTATGGGCTCTACGGGCCTGTCTTCGAATACGCGGTGGCTGCGGGCCACTACTCATGCTAGCCACCGCACCAGCTTCAACTGCACTTAGGGGACTCGCCACGTCACCAGGTGATACTGCAGTGCTGGTTGTAGTAGGTCCAGAGTGTACTAGGCCGCTGGCGCTTGCCAGGTCGCCAGAAGGATGAGCGGCACTAGTAACCACACTCTGCTCCATACGAGCACCCTGCGATTCCTGCATCTCAACAACTCCAGAATGGGGTCGGGTACGCCTCTGTCCCCATCCCATCCTTCGGGAGAACATCTGAAATTCTGTATAGGGGTATATATACACACACTTATATGTATTTATACACATACACACATATAGGTGTTATAGCAGAGAAGCCATATGGGTGTTAAATTTTTCATTAGCGTAAGCATAGGTTTCTGCTACTTTCACACCTATATATGTGTATGTGTATATATACATACATGTGTGTGTGTATATATACCCCTACACAGAAGTTCAGATGTCATGCCTGACTCCAAACATGTCCTCAAAAAAGCCCTATAAACGCCTGCAACAAAAAGCAGGGTGACAGCCACTATCCGGTTCCATAAGTGTACTAAGAGAAATGATCTTTTCTCTATAGCAGTCACCCTGAAATGGAAGGGTTTTGTCACCCTGCCATAGCAGTCAGAGTCAGTTAACCCTACACTACGGTCCCCTTACACTTAACACTTTCCCTACAGAAACTAGATTATTAAATCTAACTATAGTGGGAAATAGTACCCTAACTACACTAGATATCCCTTTCCTCACACTAATAATTGCTAAATGACACTTTGAAGCAGAAGTAACAGAACTGCTTCCACTCTCTTCCACAGCCCTGTATTAAAATGGTAGAGATTTGGCGGGGCTATCTTATATACTGGGGGGCGTATTCACTAATGATTGGCCTGTGGACCCCCTAGTCACTCAAATCACATTCCTAGCATTCTCCTGCCCCCTCAATTGGCTTTTACTGATGGTTCTGGTCCAATCACGGGCTTTTAAAGCCCAGTTCCTGTCCCATTGCATTTTGGTCGGTTCTGGTTCCCGAATTCCGAACTTTTTCAGCAAAAAGTTTGGAATTCGGCCGAACCTCGTACAGTCAATGTTCGGTTCGAACCGATGGTCGACCCGAACCGTTCAATCATCCCTAGTGATGATGTGATTCAAACAAAAGTGCCAAAATATACACGGTGCTAATATAAAATATTATGAATCCCAAAGTCCACAATGTTTGTAGCAAATCTTCAAATAAATGTGAATAAATGTGATTCAAATTCCAAAAGTGAAAGTCCATATATCCATGTGGCTTGTGCGTGAATCCTAACACCTCTCAAGTTATTCCCTTACCAGACGGATATGATAAAGGTGCAAATTAATCCTCTATATGCTGTGGAAGTGATTTAGTGCTCCAATTCACACTGGGTGAACACTCAATAAATCAAGCCTCTTACCAGATATAAACAGTAATTGGCATGGATTCATCCCCTCAAGGGTATTCCTTCAACAGCATCAGTGGAAAACCTCAGAGTAGTTCAGTGGAAATATTGAGGAAGCGCCGAGCCGTCACATACCACGTCCGCGGTCCGCGCTGCAGGCGGCCACAATCTCCACCAAGTTATTGCGGATTGCTCATTTTAATTTGGATCATGTAAGTGCACTTCTTTCTTTTAATAAAGTTTTATGTGAGGTAATGCACTATTGCCCGCCACTTTATTTTTTATGGGAAACATCTTGGAGATACCGCCATAAGGAGAGTGGAGGAGGCAACTAGATTTTCCACTGAACTACGCTGAGGTTTTCCATTGATGCTGTTGAAGGAATACCCTTGAGGGGATGAATCCATGCCAATTACTGTTTATATCTGGTAAGAGGCTTGATTTATTGAGTGTTCACCCAGTGTGAATTGGAGCACTTAATCACTTCAACAGCCTAGGAGGTTACTTATGAGGAGTAATTTGCACCTTTATCATATCCGTCTGGTAAGGGAATAACTTGAGAGGTGGTGGGATTCACGCACAAGCCACATGGATATATGGACTTTCACTTTTTGAATTTGAATCACATTTATTCATATTTATTTGAAGATTTGCTACAAACATTGTGGACTTTGGGATTCATAATATTTTATATTAGCAACGTGTATATTTTGGCACTTTTGTTTGAATCACATTATTACAGCACTTTTGTTTGTACATTAGGACAAATTTTGTATTTTTTTAGCGCACCAGACTACTATTACACATATACTTTTTCCAATTGGTTTATTGGATCTTTGGTAGCAGCTTTAATTTCAATCAGCGCACCTTTCACTTTATTCATCCTGTTCACTTTGCATTGCTTCAATAGTGTGAATTACTTGGTAATCCTGCCAGTCTCTCTGCATTCCTATCTCAAATTGACCACGCCAGGGCTTAGAAGCACATCCATTCCTGCATGGTCAATTTTCTTCTTTGCATACTGCTTGGAAACACAGTCTGCCTATAATTCAGTGACCAGACTTCTGGCACGCCCCCTGCACAGCCCTTCACTGGGAAGATCTATGTGCTGCTGTTTCTCTGCCTCCTGCTGACTTTCCCCCTGCAATCTCCACCCACACCAGCCCCTTTTTGCAGCCGAGAACAGTGGTCATGTGTTCATTTAAAAAAAAAAAAGAAAAGGTATTTCTAATGTTTATTTCTATATATGCACAAACATTCAGTCTTGCATTTCTATTTTAAACAGATCGGGTTGTTTTGCAAGGTGAGGGTTCACCTCCATTTTAACAATAGAAGAATTTAATTGTTAGGGTTGTTTCAATTTATTGTTCGCTGTTGTATATGAACACTGGGGACAGCCATATGCTTCCTTTGTAATATTGTTGCAGAAAGACTGTGTGACCCACACTGCTCTTCTCTCTAGTCTGTGGGTCAGAGCTGACTGACTTAATACAATACAATTCCTATGGGTTGGGGTTTAATCTCCAAACCTGGAGATTGTATGTCCTGCGTAAAGGTGACCCCTGGAAACCCCTCCCTGCATGCCTCATTTCATATTTTTGATATTGCTCTAATATTCTCTTTAAAAAAAAAAAAAAAAATTATCCAAGTATGAAACAAATGTATACAATGCTTGGAACCTTATGATTCTTACACAGCATATACGGCATTTTTTTTTTTTTTACAAATACGCAGAAAACATAATGATTGTTGTATTACCCAAAGCATTTGCTATGATAACTGTCTCATCAGAACAACCTGTTTTATAATTTTTGAACTCTAATGTTTAAATCTGAAATCTGGACATGTCCTCAAAATTGCACAATTTATGCAAAATTAATTGGAGTCAATGAAATAATTGGGGAAGGTTAAATGGAAGGAATGTGAAAGGTTTTGATTGTTGCTTTAAAGGGTACAATGGGCATTAAATGGTTCCCTTAAGGATTTTTAAAGCTCCTTTCAACTGTCCAGGATCTGTTCTTGTACCAAACAATGGAGCCTTATTTAGGCTCATTGGTTTACAATTTTTTTTCATTGTAGGAAAAAAAACAGAAAAGGAAAAAAGAAAGGTTAAAAACAACTAAAGCAAAGTCACAAAAAAAGATCAAATACACAGTGCGCCAGAAGGCTGCCTGTTCAGTTATTGTGAATTCAATACTAAACATCCACCCTCTAAGACTTTACATTCATTATTGAGCCCTGATGAAGTGAACACCTCTAATTCCCTAAATATGTATTGGTTATTGGTACAAATTCTACTTAATCTTTTTATCAGCCTAAACCTATCCCTTGAACCACAATACGTTAATATAGCACCCGGTCCTATTTCCTTCTCCAGGATCAATCTCAGGAGAATTCAGGAACCCTTTGGTGTGTGAAAGAAGCTAGCCATGTGTTGAAACATTGTTACATCCTTACCACACCATCAGGTGGGAACAAATACAAGCCTGGATATCCCGTGGTACCAATCCCCTGCTTGACAAATGAGAGATAACATAGTTGATGCTGCCTTTGCCTCTGTACCACCTTGTACCACTGAATATCGGCAGTTATTAATGAAAGAACATTCAGGTATCAAATAACCATGGTTTGATGACAGTGTTGTGTGCCACATTTAATAAAACGTAACTAAATACTAACCCCGCAGGAGACAAGTACAGTAATGGTTTCAGATTAACAGTCCCAGGTATTTCCAAGCTGCGTCGCAATCCACTTCTTGCTATCTGAATATCAGAGAATGACTAATCTCTAATGACAATGCTGGGTGAAAAAAATAATAATTACATGTTGTGATCTGAATAGAAGATGTGCGCTTTGTGGCAGCAATCTCTTCCTGAGAACAGAACACATCAAGCCGTGCAGTCCTCGCAGCTGTTCCACCTTAAAAAAAAATTACCATACATTCACAATGCAATTAAAGAGCTGTCTGATGTGAATTGGTTTTGCTGTGTCTTAAAATGTTACAGGGAATTTAAAGGTGAACTCAAGGCAGACATGATTTGTATTTCTGACCCATGCCATATAGCAAAGCCAGGTCCTTGGCTTCCACTGCAGCATCCACAACATACAGTACTCAGCATAAATGATTACACCCCAACAGATTTGTCACAAAACCTTTACTTTTCTTTCAGAATCAACATTTTCTGTGGGACACTATACTAGAAAATACTCCCACAAATGTGAGCCATTGATTGCAACCAAGATTTGTTAATTTGCACACACAAAAAGTATTTTGAACACCATGGTGCAAAAATGAATACACCCCAATAAAAGTCTTAGGAGCAAAGCTAAAGACAGCAAAATCCTAATTAACAAGATTTCAACTGCAGGTGGGTCTAATTATTCATTAAAAAGGTGTACAGCAGACAGTTGATTATAAAAGGGCGTTACTTAACAAAGAAAACCCCTTACCATTTCATGCTGTCGGCAATGGCATCACATGGTAAAGAAATGTCACAAGGCCTGAGAAAGAAAACAATTTCTTTACACAAGAAAGGTGAAGTCTACAAGGAGATCTGCAAAGCTTTATCAGTCAGAATACTGTTGTAAATGTGATATAAACATTTAACAAAGATGGAACTGTAATCATCTCATAGAGATGTCCAGACCGTTCACAGAAGTTAACACCTCAACAGGAGCGTCTTCTGATGAGAGGGGTTGAAGCAAATTACCATGCAAGTTCACTGCAGTTAGCTAAAGAAGTAGAAAGCCAAACTGGGGTGATTGTCCGTGACACAATACGGTGTACACTGCAGAGGAATGGCATGCATGGGTGTCATCCATGAAGGAAGCCTCTCCTAACGCCCATGCCCAAAAAAGTATGCCTAGAATTTGTCAGTGCCCATGCTGAAAAAGAAGAAGACTACTGGGACTCTGTAGTCTGGAGTGATGAGACCAAGATAAATGTTTTTGAACTAATGGCTTTGCAAACTGTATGGTGTTACAAAGGTAAGGATTAAAAATAAAATACATGGTGGTGGCAGTGTCCTTCTGTGGGGTTGCATGAGTGCTGCTGATGTCAGGGAGCTGCATTTCATTGATGCTATTATGAATTAACAGATGTACTGCTCTATATTGAAAGAGAAGATGCTGCCATCACTCTGTGCCCTTAGTCGTCGTGCACTTTTCCAACATGACAATGATCCAAAACGTACATCTAAGGCCACTATTGCATTTCTGAAGAAGAACAGGGTGAAAGTGATTCAGTGGCCCAAGTACTGTATGTCTCCTCTATCTGAACCCAATCAAACACCTATGGGGAATTCTGAAGAGAGAAATTGAGCATCACTCTCCATCCAGCATCCAGGCTCTAAAAGAGGTTAGTCTTAATGAATCGAAAAATATAGATGCTGCAGTTTGTCGCCAACTTGTTCATTCCATGCCTAGAAGACTTGGTGCTGTTCTTACAAATCATGGAGCTCATACAAAATGCCAGATGTAGTTTTTGTTGTGCAGTGTATTCATGTTTGCATCAACTAATCTGAATAAAAGTTAAAGTTTTGTAATCTAAGTTATATTAATACCCTTACTTTCACGTCATTTGCTAAACAAATGTTCTATAAAACTCAGTATTGACAATATTTTGGAAATTGTCCTCCTGTTCACTGAGATATTGATTAAAATCTTACTTTTCAAAAGGAGTGTACTCATTTATGCTGAGCACTGTAACTTGCTCAAAAACACACCCCCCGCCTGCTCACAAGATAATGAAAAAGCAATAGTACACCACTTGAATCTCAGAATGTTGCCTGTAGCAAATGTACATGTAGCACAGCCTGATTGGCTGCTAGTTTTGTCCCTCCTCTCCCAGTCTGCGTGCCGCTGTGCAGTGGGCTGTTATAAAAACAAACAGATTATTTTTATTAAATGCATATATTTATTTATAGATTTTTTTATATTTGTCAAGGGTTTTACTCTAAAAAGAATGACACTATTATTAACACATTTATGACACTATTTATGACACTGATTAGGGCAGGGGGAGATATAAATGTTTGTATGGATTTTTTTAAACAAAAACACTGCAAAGGAGGCACATAACATCAAAAACAAGAAAAAGAAAGGTCAGTATATATTTCAAAATTGTCTTTAATAAAATGTAATAAATTATAATTAGAGTGTATGTATATAGTTTACACATGTATTTACTGAATGGCAGTTGATACTGAAACTTGAAAAGAAAAAAAGGAAGGAGAAAGGGAAAGGAAAAGTAAAGAAAGGGCAAATGAACACCCAAACAGGTGACGCAGTTTAACCAAGCTAACTGTATTGTTCTAATTAATATTAAAAAGAAAAAACATTTGGCATAGTAAAAAAGAAAATAAAAAAAATTGAGAAAAGCAAGGAAGGAAGGTGAAGCAAAAGAAAGAAAGGAATACTAAAGGATGGGAAAAGGGAAGACAGGTAGTGGAAAGGAAAGGATGGGTATAGAAACATAGGGAAACAAAAATAAGGGAGAGAGTAAAGAAGGGGAAAGAAAAAAAAGCAATTGTATGGAAAGGAAAGGAAGAGAAAAGATCAAAAGGGAAATAAAGGAGAGAAAAGAAAATGAAATAAACAGAACTGAAAGGATAGTAAGGAAAAGTCAAACAAAGGAAGGAAAAGAAAAGAGAGGAAAAACAAGGGAAAGACAAGGAAAGTAAAAGAAAATTAAAGGAAAGAAAAGAAATGAGAAAGAAAAGGAGAGACATTAAGATAAAGGAAAATAAATTATTATTTTTAATCAACAGGGCACCCAAACAGGTGACCCAGGTCAACCAAGCTAACTGTAATGTTCTGTTCTAAATAAAATAAAAAATCACTTGCAAAGAAAAAACCTGTAAAGAAAAAAGAAAAAAAAAAAAGAAAGGAAAAGAAAAGAAAGACAAGTAACGGGCAAGGAAAAGAAAAGGAAAGGGAAAAAAAAGGGAAAGAAAGGGAAAGAAAAAGAACGGGAAAGTGAAAGTGGGGAAAAAATGAAAGAGAAAGGGAAAGAAAAGAAAAGGAAACAGGAAAGGGGAAAAAAAGGAATGGGAAAGAAATAGGGAGAGGTAAAGAAAAATTAAAGGAAAGAAAAGGAAGAGAAAGGAAAGGAAAGTTAAGCCTATCTAGTCTTAAAAATGTCCCATTCTAACCCATATCTTGGCTAACCAGAGTTAAAAGGATGCATTTACAATGATTTGCAATTTTCAGCCCGTCCCAGTCACCTGATCCCTTCTGTCAGCCAGTGGTTGCTGCAGGGGTGTGGAGTGAGAGTGCTCGACAACAGCTGTTAAAGCCTAGAGAAGTGATGTCACTTATAGCCTCTCCCCTGCAGCTGCTGCTGGCTGACACAAAGCCAGATCACATGGCTGGAAGTGAACTGAAAAAAGGTAAGCACATGCATATTTTTACACAGGTTAGCCAGGATAGATGTTGGGGGGGGGGGGGGGGGGACAACATTTTTTACGTCTAAATAGGTTTATGCTGGAACTCTACTTTAAAGGATAGTAAAAAACAAAATACAAAAGAAAGAAAGGATAAGTGAGAAAAAAAATAAAAGGCCAAGGAAGGGTAAGTAAAAGAAAATGAAAGAAAAGAAAAAAAAATTATAGGAAAGGATAGAAATAAAGAGAACGGAAACAAAATTATAGTTTTTCATCAATCGAACACCCAAACTAACTGTAATTTTCTATTTAATATAAAAGGAACATTTCCCACCCATAATTAATTTATGAGTTTCACTCGTAATTACATCCAAAGACTTGTTTTGAACTGACTGGCAGCTGATGAAAACAAGTCAATGAAAATTGCTCAGCAATTAGCAGATGTTTAATGATATTACCCACGACGAGATTCGTTTCCGAGTTTACTAGGGTTTAAGAAGAAAGGTAACGACTCCAAATACGGCAGTGTTACTATTTTTGCTCTAATAAAACAACTTTATATTAGTGTGAAGCATTCATCATTTGAATAATTCAAAGAATTTATAGCAGAAAAAAAGAGCAGTTTGAAAATACCAGGCATTTTTTTAATTTCTGTGAAGCGGTGCAATGCTAAAATGGTAATTCCGAGCAGCCAAATAAACCTTTAAATATACAGTGGGTACGGAAAGTATTCAGACCCCCTTAAATTTTTCACTCTTTGTTATATTGCAGCCATTTGCTAAAATCATTTAAGTTCATTCTTCTTCCTCATGAATGTACACATAGCACCCCATACTGACAGAAAAACACAGAAATGTTGACATTGTTGCAGATTTATTAAAAAAGAAAAACTGAAATATCACATGGTCCTAAGTATTCAGACCCTTTGCTCAGTATTTAGTAGAAGCCCCCTTTTGATCTAATACAGCCAGGAGTCTTTTTGGGAAAGATGCAACAAGTCTTTCACACCTGGATTTGGGGATCCTCTGCCATTCCTCCTTGCAGATCCTCTCCAGTTCTGTCAGGTTGGATGGTAAACGTTGGTGGACAGCCATTTTTAGGTCTCTCCAGAGATGCTCAATTGGGTTTAAGTCAGGGCTCTGGCTGGGCCATTCAAGAACAGTCACGGAGTTGTTGTGAAGCCACTCCTTCGTTATTTTAGCTGTGTGCTTAGGGTCATTGTCTTGTTGGAAGGTAAACCTTCGGCCCAGTCTGAGGTCCAGAGCACTCTGGAGAAGGTTTTTGTCCAGGATATCCCTGTACTTGGCCGCATTCATCTTTCCCTCGATTGCAACCAGTCGTCCTGTCCCTGCAGCTGAAAAACACCCCCACAGCATGATGCTGCCACCACCATGCTTCACTGTTGGGACTGTATTGGACAGGTGATGAGCAGTGCCTGGTTTTCTCCACACATACCACTTAGAATTAAGGCCAAAAAGTTCTATTTTGGTCTCATCAGACCAGAGAATCTTATTTCTCACCATCTTGGAGTCCTTCAGGTGTTTTTTTAGCAAACTCCATGCGGGCTTTCATGTGTCTTACACTGAGGAGAGGCTTCCGTCGGGCCACTCTGCCATAAAGCCCCGACTGGTGGAGGGCTGCAGTGATGGTTGACTTTCTACAACTTTCTCCCATCTCCTGACTGCATCTCTGGAGCTCAGCCACAGTGATCTTTGGGTTCTTCTTTACCTCTCTCACCAAGGCTCTTCTCCCCCGATAGCTCAGTTTGGCCGGATGGCCAGCTCTAGGAAGGGTTCTGGTCGTCCCAAACGTCTTCCATTTGAGGATTATGGAGGCCACTGTGCTCTTAGGAACCTTAAGTGCAGCAGAAATCTTTTTGTAACCTTGGCCAGATCTGTGCCTTTCCACAATTCTGTCTCTGAGCTCTTCAGGCAGTTCCTTTGACCTCATGATTCTAATTTGCTCTGACATGCATTGTGATCTGGAAGGTCTTATATAGACAGGTGTGTGGCTTTCCTAATCAAGTCCAATCAGTATAATCAAACACAGCTGGACTCAAATGAAGGTGTAGAACCATCTCAAGGATGATCAGAAGAAATGGAAAGCACCTGAGTTAAATATATGAGTGTCACAGCAAAGGGTCTGAATACTTAGGACCATGTGATATTTCAGTTTTTCTTTTTTAATAAATCTGCAACAATGTCAACAATTCTGTGTTTTTCTGTCAGTATGGGGTGCTATGTGTACATTCATGAGGAAGAAGAATGAACTTAAATGATTTTAGCAAATGGCTGCAATATAACAAAGAGTGAAAAATTTAAGGGGGTCTGAATACTTTCCGTACCCACTGTATGTATAGGGAACTGATGTGTTCTGTCAAAGGCTTTGTGATTCTGTGCAGTCAGCCTTCTTATCTAGGCACCTCTGCCAGACAGCACAGTTAAATCCTGAGCCTTCATTGCATCAGGGCAACAAAACAGCTGGGTCTAAGGTCACACCTCCAGCCTGCTGATTGGACAAACATGGGGCAGCTCCATGATGATAATCTCACCCATCTGGTCACTTTGGTCTTTCTTCCTTTCAGCATTTTCCCCCATCAGCACATGTATACTACAGCAATATAAGTGACTGGCTCGTATTTCTTGCCCTTTATCATAGATAAAAAATATCAGAAGGATGATATCATGGGCAGTGTGGTACATACACTACTTGCATTTAAAAATAAATTTAATCATTTCTGTGACGGGAGTCACTTTGGTTGGGGGGCCTGTGGAACACAGCTTACCTTAGAGAGGGTGGGAAATCCCTCTCTCAGCCCCCTAGGCCCCTCTTATGTGTAAGTCACCCTGTGTCTATTAGGGACACAGGGTGACCAAGAAGCCCAGTCTGGCCTGCCCAAACCAGACTGCCACAGACTGATCGGCTACGAGAGCTCTATGCACCCTGCGGGACAAACTTACAAACTATGTGGAACTTTGTCAAGGAAGCTGCCATGATGGATTGACTCTTTGGGACTTTTTACCCGACTAACTCAGACACAGACTGATTGGAGGTCTGGTACCTGGTTAGTCTACCTTTGGGGGAGAAGATATGTGATAGCACTCACCGTCACTGGGAGTGAAAGACAGATACTTAATGAACACTAAGAATATAATTTGGATTGTTTCTGATAATGTGTATTGTACTTCAATGTCAGAGACGAACAGTCTGTCACTGGCAGTCTTTTCCTATTGTCTGTGTATTGAGGTGTGGTGTGTATTCTGTTAAGCCTGTCTGTCCCATTGTTAATTGGTAATGAACTCACATATTTTTTCTGTCCAGGTGGCTAAATAATTAGTTCAGTTTAATTCTATTTCTGTATACAATTTCATCTGCATATGATAATGTAATCAGGCAACCCCTGACCTGTGTGTGGTAATCTGATCAAGAGGGGGATGTCCATGCTGTATATAAACTGTGTTAGTAGTTCAATAAAGGAGAAGGTTCCAGTACAAGCTAAGTTGCCGGCTAGCTTTGTATGGGGGCGGCTGGAATATTTGATATCTATGTTCAAGACTGAAGGAAGCCGTATACTGACGGAAGCCCACAAACACAGTGTGGGTCGCAGTTCCTTTACAATTACCAATTTATCATCCCATACCCGGCAAATCTTCTCCACCTTCAACTCTCTACTTCATCCTCCACTGCCTCCACCCACTAACTCACTCACTGCCCAGGAGATCACCAAACACTTCAAACAAAAGATTGATACAATTTGTGAGGAGATTTCTGCAGTTCAGATACCTTCCACGCTTTACACTTCATGCCCTCAGGTACAATCACTACTTCCCTCATTCAACCCCACCACTATAGATGAGGTTGCTAAACTACTTGCTAACGTCCAGCTAACCACCTGCCTTCTTGATCCTGTTCCCTCGCAAATGCTACGTTCACCCTCTGGCTCTATTCTACACTCTCTAACCCACATCTTCAATCTCTCCATCTCTTCTGGCATCTTCCTCAACTCTCTAAAACATGTACTAGTCAGCCCCATACTTAAAAAGCCCTCACTGGACCCAACCAATCTTATAAACCTACGACCTATTTCCTTGCTCCCCTTTTTATCCAAACTCCTTGAACGTCTGGTCTACAATCGACTGAGCAACCACCTTGCCGAGAATAGCCTTCTTGATGCCCTTCAGTCTGGATTTTGACCTCAACACTTCACAGAAACTGGTCTCCTAAAACTAAAAAACGATCTACTAATGGACAAAACCAATGGACACTACTCCTACTCCTGGACCTTTCTGCTGCCTTTGATACGGTTGACCACCTCCTCTCCGTGACTGTACTCTTCACTGGTTCTCTTCCTACTTATCCAACCGCACCTTTGCGTTCCTTACAACTCTACTTTCTCCTCTTCTCTTCCTTTCTCTGTTGGGGTCCCCCAAGGTTCTGTTCTTGGACTTCTCCTATTTTCAATCTTCAAATCCTCCTCTCTGGGTCAGCTAATAGCCTCCCACGGCTTCCAATACCCTCTCTACGCTGACGATACCCAAATCTACTTATTCACCCCTTAGCTCACTCCCTCAGTCCCCTCACGTATCACTAATTTACTAGCAGATATATCAGTCTGGATATCACACCACTTCCTCAAACTTAATCTATCCAAAACCGAACTTATAATTTTTCCTCCACAACATACACCTTCCCCTGATCTCTTTTTCAAAATCGATGGCACAACTATCAGCCCTTCCCCGCATGCCAAGGTCCTAGGTGTAGTCCTGGACTTTGAACTCTCCTTCAAGCCCCACATCCAATCACTGTCCAAGTCTTGCCAACTCAACCTCCGTAACCTCTCCAAAATATGCCCTTTTCTAACCAATGACACAACAAAGCTCCTAGTTTACTTCCTGGTCATCTTGTGTCTCAACTACTGCAATTCCCTTCTCATTCGCTTACCTCTACATAGGCTATCCCCCCTTCAATCCATCATGATTGCTGCTGCCAGACTTATCCACCTTACCAGTCGCTCAGTGTCCGCTGCTTCTCTGTCGAACCCTCCACTGGCTTCCGCTCACCAAACTAATTAAAATCAAAATACTAAAACAACTTACAAAGCCATCCACAGTTTAGCCCCCAGCTACATCACTAGCCTAGTCTCAAAATAACAACCTTCGTTCCTCTCAAAACCTTCTGCTTTCTAGCTCCCTCGTCACCTCCTCAGATGCTCGCCTCCCAGACTTTTCCAGAGCCTCTTCAATCCTATGGAACTCCTTACCCCAATCTGTCCGATTATCTCCTACTCTATTAGCTTTTAGGCGATCCCTGAAAACCCTCCTCTTCAGAGAAGCCTATCCTACCCACACCTAATAACCGTACTTCAATTTTCTCCATCAGATCATCCGCCACAGTTATTGCCTTTTGTTTCACTTGACCCTCCCTTCTAGATTGCAAGCTATTACAAGCAGGGCCCTCTAATTCCTCCTGTATTGAATTGTATTGTAACTGTATTGTCTTCCCTCATATTGTAAAGCGCTGCGCAAACTGTTGGCGCTATATAAATCCTGAATAATAATAATAATACTGAATGTATAACTGCATTTATTGGAGTTATTTTTTTAAAAGGTTGCCTGAAGTTTATCATTAACGTGAGCAAAACTCTGACTCTCCCCTCTCCAACAGAAATCGCATGACTAGGATTTTGGTCACCTGATTGGTATTGGAGGGTGCAAAGAGCAACATGGTCCCATGACAATTAAGGAAAAATTAATAATATTTTTATCCTGATAAAACTGTTGACAAAGCAGTAGTAGTAGTAAATACAGTAAATGTAAACCCCACAGGATGCCATTTATTTTGCTGAAACACTGCATATCATAAACAATTGTCTTTTTTTACTTTTTCTATACCACAGAAATTCTCCTTAACATATAGGGGAGTTGTTCTGTAAGTTCAGCAAAAGAAAACTGCTTTGGATTTCTTTGCAACAAAGAGACTACTGTTGTTAGCCCAAACAAACAAATAGGAGCTCACTGAATTTTTTGAACATAGACTGGTATTTTTCTGCACTGCACTTGAGAAAAGACATGGGGGAATGTGCATCCATTGGATGGATGTATTAACATGTTTTTATTTATTTATTTGCCCAGACATATACTGTATCTTGAAGAATAAATATAGAAAATGCCAATTAAGGACTTTCCATACCTTTCTATCGGCTAATGTCAATCTCTGTATATGCAGAAGTCAGGTATATACATTCAATGCATTATGTGCTAATGCCCTGTATATGACAAGAAAGGAATTTATTGCCAGGGAAACATGCCAGAGATAGATCCTCTCTCTAAGGCTTAGTGGTCACCTGTTTCTTACTCCACAGTTAAGACGTTTGAACTTTGTCCAGTCTGCACAACGCGCTATGGTACTAATCCTTTTGAAAAATGTATATTTTTACCTGCTGCTTTTTTTAAATTCGGTTAGCTGTTGTCCCTGAAGCCTTTCAAATCCATGTTTCACAATTTTCTGAAATGAGGAGGGACACAATAGGCAATTTTTTTTATTTACATCTAATGGATATTTTATATATATAATGGTCTACAAAAAAACAAACTGTTATATAAATATAAAAAGTGATCATCATACTGTAAATTAATTGTTTAGACCTTCTTCCTCTGTCCTTCTGTGGCTTTTTTTCTATTTTCAAGTCACAATTTTTCTCTGTTTTATGATTGTGTATAATAGAGATAATGTCAGAAGACTTTAGCATTTCTGTAAACATCCCTTTTTGGTAACAAAATATCACAGTGTTAAGAAAAACAAAACTAAAATAAAATGTATTTTGTTTAGCTTTAGATAGAGTATGGAATAGCTAGAGCTGGACTCTGGAGATAAAACGTGTATATTGATATATAGCCATAATAATGCACAGTGATGGGAATAACGGCATTATAAGTAAACGGCGTTACCCCGGTAGTAACACCGTTACCGTTACTGACAACAAAAGTGCGGTGTTACTATTCAGCTAGTTACAGAACTTCCCAATAAATATTTTAGCCCGCTGGTTGTGTATACAGTGAGCTTCGGCTACTTACAGAACATCCCTGTGCTGTAATACTCTGTGTACCTTGCTGAGCCAATCACGGCAAGCGGTGTATTCTATTAATGCATACAAAGCCTGCTCGGATTGGCTGAGTCAGAGAGGCGGGCTTATACAACCTTTGCCAATTCGAGCAGCCTTTGTATGCATTAAGAGAATACACCGCTTGCCGTGATTGGCTCAGCGCGGTACATAGAGTATTACAGCACAGGGTCGTTCTGTAAGTAGCCGAAGCTTACTGTATACACATCCAGAAGGCTACAATATTAATAATACAGGAGTTCTGTATGTAGCAGAAGCTACAGTACATATTAGGGCACATCCAGCTGGCTAAAATATTTAATAGGGACGTTCTATAAGTATGATAGCCAAAGCTACAGTTCTGACTGTATCACATCCAGCGGTAGCTGAACTTATGATGTCAGAGGATGAACATGATGAGGATTTTGAAGGATTTTAAGTATCGGCAAGTCATAAACATTTTAATTTAAACTATTTACGGTAAATCAAAACTGATGTTTTGAAATGGTGTTGCCTCAGAAGAGGGGGTAACGCAACAGTTACTTTCCCTGGTAATTACTTTTTTAATGATGTAACTCAGTTACTAACTCAGTTACTTTTTGTGAGAAGTAACTAGTAACTATAACTAATTCGTTTTTTTAACCACTTAAGCCCCGGAAGATTTTACCCCCTTCCTGACCAGGCCCTAATTTGCGATTCGGCACTGCGTGACTTTAACTTACAATTGCGCGGTCGTGCAACGCTGTACCTAAACAAATTTGACGTCCTTTTTTTCCCACAAATAGAGCTTTCTTTTGGTGGTATTTGATCACCTGTGCGATTTTTTTGTCATGCGCTATAAACAAAAAAAGAGCGGCAATTTTGCAAAAATAACAATATTTTTCACATTTTTTATATGAAATTCCCAAGAAAAAAAATGTAAAAATCAAAATTTTTTAACATTTTTGGCCAATTTGTTTTCTGCTACATATGTTTGGTAAAAAAAAATTGCAATAAGCGTATTTTGATTGGTTTGCGCAAAAGTTATTGCGTTTACTAACTAAGGGAAAGATTTTTGTCATTTTTTTTTTTTTTAACGAGTAATGGCGGCGATCTGCAATTTTTTTTTGCGGGACTGCGACATTGCGGCGGACAGATCGGACCCTTGACTGACATTTTTGACACTTTTGGGGGTACCAGTGACATTACTACAGTAATCAGTGCTATAGGTATAGGTAATATAGGGTGTGGGCGCTACTTCTGATGTCCGTTGTATTTCTCTAAAACACTGGAAATGTATTTGCGGTGGTGTTATGAATATGATGTCACCATAAACAGCATACTTATATATATATAAATGTATACACACGGCTTAGAATATACAATAAAGATTAAATACTAAAGTGCTTTTGTGCTCAGTGCCAAAATAAATGTTTTCTATGTAATATACTGAAGTATTTGCTCAGCATAAATTATTAAAGTGCTATGGTGCTCAGTGTTGCAAAAATGTGAAATTACAAATATATAAAAATATATATATATTAGGAGCAGATGATCATGTGAAATGCTGAATATAATAAATTGAAGTGATGAATATTATGAATAAATATAAAGTGCTGTGGTGTCAACTAAAGGACAAATGAGTTCCCCTAAGGTGCTAGATATAATACAAAATAAATATAAGTGAATAAATATTGTACAAATCAGATAAAAGTATTGCAAAGTCCCAATGTTAGGTGCTCTACCTATACCTATAACCTTACTTCTCACTCTGGTGTGAAGCATTTTGGGGAGGCTGCAAACTTCAGGTTTTATTCAATTTTTTGATAGCATTCTCCATATCTGCGCGGGATTAATATACTACTTTAATCAGTGCTATACATATGCACTGTTACTATAAAAATGACACTGGCAGGGAAGGGGTTAACTTTATTGGAGAAGGAGGGGTTAAGTGTCTCCCTAGGGACGTGCTTCTAACTGTGAAGGGATGTGGCTAGTGGTGTAACTACAGAGATATACGATCCTGCATAGCAGGACCTTATGATCTCTGCACTTACACAGGGGAGAATGACAGGCGGCTTTGTTTACATTAGCCGCCTGCCTTTCTCCCTCTGTAACGGACGATCGCGAGTGACTGGCGGACATTGGGTCCACCGGGCACACGCACGGGGGTGTCCGTGAACGAGCGGGGGCGGGAGCGCACCTATTGGCTCACAGGCGAGTGACGTACCAATACGTCACTTTGCCTGCACGGGGCTGACCGCCGCAGTATATGTACTTCCGGCGGTCAGCAAGCGGTTAAGGTTCAGGGACATGCCCAACACTGATAATGCATAATAGATAACAGTGAATACCTTCATAATATAACAGATATTACCTTTTAGAAGTAGCAGAGCCATGGGAGGGACTCATCAGGCCCCACTCACTACAGGCTGCCTGCAGAAAAATACAGGAGGGGGCGGATAAAAGGCCAGTCACCCTGTACAAGGCGAGAGAACAGCAGTGGCTGGTCTGAATTACAGGAAGCTTCTGCACAGAGAAAATTTTTCACACTAAATTACTGCACAGAAGAAATTCATAAAGAAAAAGGGAGAAAAAAGTTGCTCTCAATTGAATCTCTGATGAGTGGTGCCACATCCCTGGGTGCAATAGAGAAAAGAGAAAAATCCCCTGGGTTTGGGACTTTTCATAGACCACACCAAGACACAAGTAAGAATACACATGATTTTTGCATGTAAGACCAGTCACCTTGTACAAGGAGACGGAGCAGCACTGACCAGTCTTTATTACAGGAAGGTCCTGCACCGAGGCAAGAATTCAAAACTGATTATTGCAGGTGCATGGAGGACGCGTTCTGAGTGAGCTCCGGGCACCGCTGACTCTACGCCGCTCCGTATGAGCCTCTTTCCGCATACTTTTGCAAGGGAGCAGGCTGCAAGTGTTCCTGATTCCTCCGGCGTCCCCATGGGCAAGATTGGGCAGCAAAAACAAGGATGCTGCGCTCCACAGGAATCCCGGACCCAGCCGGCCACGAATCGCTTCCTTACTAGGCCGCAATCCCCGACCTCAATTTCTCAGGCAGACCCGTTCGACGCGCTGGATCCCCTATTGGATACAGAGAATGTAGCGGACCCCCTACCGACACAGGTACCGGATCGTTCAGCTCCGACCCCCCAACCCTCACAGCAGATCTTAACCCCTGACATTCTGGACGCTAAGCTGCAGAACCTTCTGGTGCAGATTACCCGCAACATAGCTACTGAGGTGGGCAAACTGTTGGTTGAGTTAAGGGGGGAGATTGCACAAATAGGGGAATGTACTGATACCCTGGAAAATAAGTTTGATGAGTTGGTGGACTATGTACACATTTTGGAGGAGGAACATTCCTATTTGAAACACTCTGTCTCCCAACTCCACATGCAACAGGAGGATCTTGAGAACCTGCGTTTCAGGGGCATCCCTGAAACAGTGGGGGACAACAACCTGCGATCCTTTTTATTGGATCTCTTTAATCACTTGGCCCCTAATATTGTGGACATTGACTGGAGACTGGATAGGGCTCACAGATTTCTGGGCCCCAAACCGCCCTCTGGAGGGAGACCCCGAGATGTGATTGTCCGCTTCCACTATTATGATAGGAAGGAGGCACTCAACCTGGTGACCCGTAACAAGTCTCAAGTGGAGTATAAGGGGGCAAAAATACAAAACTTTAATGATCTCTCCCCCATCACCATGAATAAGCGGAGGGCCCTCCGTGTGGTGACGTTACACCTGCAGAAACATAGGGTCCCTTATTACTGGGGTTTCCCGTTCTGCCTAGTGGTTACCAAAGATGGCGTTCAGCATGCCATGCGGGAAATGCTTGAAGCGGAATCTTTTATTAGAGGCCTGGGACTTCCACCACTTCCAGAGGAGGATGTGCTCGCTCATCAGCAACCATCCGGCTGCCCACTTCCAGCGACTCCAGGTCGTATTTGGACCCCTGCCAATGCAACGCAGACCCCACGCTACTCCTCAGCACCAGAGGCCCCCCAGATTCCCGCCCTGATGTCTCTGATGGATCTCCATGGCGTTCTTGTTCCTTCCAACCCTCTCCGGTCTCCTGTGGATGGACTGATCGGTAAAGGCTGCCTTGCAGGCGATTTCTTTTGACCGGTCCGGCTGGACTGGTTTAGTTTTTCCCCCCCGAGGGGCATTTGTTTTTCCAATTTTCGAAGCATAGTTGGATTTTATTTTTACTTCCACTGGAGAGTCGACGGGTTGCCCACCCGCGTTGGAGTATTGTTTCCTGGAGGCTCCCGTGTCCCCCGTAATACCCGTGGGCTTGGCCCTGGGCTCCCTGGGATTCTACAATCCTACAGGGTTTCTTCTGAGGATTCTGAATGGACATTGCTGTTCTACTCAAGTGTTTTTTTCTCTTTTTTTGTTTTTTTCTCTGTTCTTTCTCCGCTGTGCTGGATCTTTTTTGATTTGGGTCCGACAATTTTGTGATGCACTTATGGATTGGTGCCTCTGTGTTCTATCTCTTGATAGAGTACAGACTGCATTGAGGTTCTTCTTTAATGTAGCTACTGATGGTTTTGAAATTGTGAGAGGTGGTTTCATACATGTATACGATCTATGTCTGAGATCTGTAATATCATGGTGTTAAGGTGTATGTCTTACAATGTTAAAGGTTTGAATTCAGTACAGAAGCGCTGGTTAGCACTTAAGGCTTTTCGGTCCTCCAGGGCGGATGTGATTTTGGTGCAGGAGACGCACTTCCGTCCTGGCGGATCGTTTAAGTTTGCAGCACGATATTTCCCCACAGCATACGTTGCTTCTGAGAAGACAGGTAAAGCGGGGGTTGCCATTTTGATTCGGAAATATTGTCCCATTAGGGTCCGAGATTTGTTCCTGGATCCTCATGGGAGATACATAGCCTTGGTCTGTGACTATCTGTCTACATCCTTTACTCTGATTAACCTATATGCTCCCAATGAGGGCCAACTGGCCTTTTTGGACAAGACCCTTTCGGCCACTTCCCATTTTTCCCAGCCCTTTATGGTGGTAGGGGGTGATTTCAATCTTATTATGTCACCTTATAGGAATAGGCAGTCCGTGAGTCGAGACACCCCTTCCCGTAGGCAGCTAAATCTTTTCGCAAGTGTATTCGTTCGTTTAGGCTTTTTGACTCTTGGCATATTAAACACCCTTCCCATAGACAATTTTCCTTTTACTCTGCAGCCCACAAGATGCATTCGAGATTGGATAATTTTTTCATCTCGGCTTCCCTCATTTCATGCGTGGTCCGGTCGGAGATTCTTCCCATCTCCTGGTCTGATCACGCTCCCATTATTTTTGATGTCTCCATGACGGGGGCTCCTCCTAAAGCCTGTCATTGGAGCCTGAATGATAGACTCCTTCAGATTCCGACGGTTCGGAATCGGTTGGAAGAGGGCTTGCAGGAATATTTTGCACTTAATGAGGGATCTCTGTCTGAGGTTTCTACGATGTGGGAGGCCCATAAACTTTCTTCAGGGGCGTCTGTATTGCGGAAGGCTCTTGTTTGAAGAAAGATGCTGAGAGTGCGCGTAGCTTGCTCCTGGCCGACCTTCAGGTGGCCAAGGGACGTTTGCAAGTTTCCCCCTCAGTAGCCAGTCTTCGGCAGGTGATCAATCTCCGAGACTGCATCAAGGCTCTGGATATGTCCAAGATGGTTAAATTCTTGATGTGGGCTCAGCAGGGATTTTATCGGCTTCCCTCATTTCATGCGTGGTCCGGTCGGAGATTCTTCCCATCTCCTGGTCTGATCACGCTCCCATTATTTTTGATGTCTCCATGACGGGGGCTCCTCCTATAAACCTCACAGAATGTTAGTTAATAGACTTAAACCTAAACCTTTCCAATCTGTTCCGGATCTCCTGATGCAGCCTGACGGTAGCCCCACCCACTGCCCCTATACCATGGCCGCAGTGTTTGGCAAATTCTATGGCAACCTGTATAACTGTCTAACTTCTGAGAATCGCTTTCACTTTTCTGCTGACAGGTTTGAGAGTTTCTTTCAGGACTTAGACATTCCCAGTCTCTATAAAGCCGATCTCGATAAACTGAACGCAGACATCTCTATGGATGAGTTGACTGCTATGATCAAAGATCTACCCTCTCGAAAGGCCCCAGGACCGGACGGGCTCCCATATATCTATTACAAAACCTTCCTACCGACCTTGGCCCCTCGTCTCCTTGATCTCTATGCTTCCTTGCTGGAGGGCAGGACACCTCATTCTCACTTTCTTCATTCTTATATCTCTGTCATTCCCAAACCAGGAAAAGACGCCTCTCTCCCAGATAAATACAGACCAATTGCTCTTCTCAATTCTGATTACAAGATATTCACTAAGATTTTGGCCAATAGATTGGCCGTTTTTTTGCCTAAATTGATAGATAGGGATCAGGTTGGATTTGTCCTTTCCCGACATGCGGGGGATAAAACCAGACGTACTGTGGATCTGATCTCTCTCTTGAATAGGTTCCCTCGCCCTGCTCTTGTTCTCAGCCTGGATAAAAGGCCTGGATAGGCTGAGCTGGCCCTATCTTTTCTCCACGCTTCAGAAGTTTGGTTTAAAGGGTCCCTTTTATAGAGCTTTAGAAGCCCTCTATTCCCCTGCCACGGCTCAGGTTCGTATGTCATCTGCCTTTATGTCGCCTGTGTTCCCTATGTCCAATGGCACTCGGCAAAGCTGTCCCCTCTCCCCTTTGCTGTTTGCATTGTGTCTGGAGCCACTGGCAGAAGCCATACGCTCACAACCTGATATTGCTGGGGTCACTATGCGACATAGAGAATATAGGCTTTCTTTGTTTGCAGACGACATATTGCTGACTTTGACGAATCCGCTAGTTTCCTTACCCTCATATGCTCTCCTGGATTCTTTTGGTGCTATCTCTGGGTACAAGGTAAATGCTTCTAAAACGGAGGCCATGCCCCTTCATGTTCCCCCAGATCTTCTGTACAGGTTACAACACACTTATCCTTATAGATGGTGCTTGCAGTTGCTCAAGTATTTGGGGGTACATCTGACGACTTCCCACTCGCAGCTTTAAGCTGCTAATTATGTTCCCCTTTTTCGTGAGATCTCTATGTCCCTTCAGCAATGGACCACCCTGCCCTTCTTTATTGGGTTGCATTAATGTTTTAAAAATGTCTATTTTACCAAAACTGCTTTATTTGTTCGACACCCTTCCAGTAACAATTCCAATGCCTCAACTTAAGCTCCTACAACGTTCCTTTTTAAGGTTCATTTGGAACAATAAGGCGCGTAGGGTGGCTTCCTCGTGGTGTTTGCTCCCCAGAGGCGGGGGGATTGGGTGCTTCAGATATTGTTAAATATTATTATGCTTCCCACCTCTGGGTGGTGGCCTCCTGGTCTTCCAGGCTGGCCCCCAACCGCTGGTCGGAGATTGGGAGGTTGGGAGGGGGCTGATTTATCCGGTACATCCCTGCTCGATGCTTTGGTCGCCGGCCCTGCATACAGACGGTGTCCTGAGGGGCATGTGTCTGGATTCGATGCTGGTCACCATGGGAGTCTGGCGCAAAGGCCTGAGTCCCTACTCTCTCTCTCTTCGCCATGCCCTCCCCTTACCACGGTATTGTTTAATCCGTTGCTTCCGGATGGCCTCCGGGTGAACCATTTGGGGCATTGGACTCAACCTCCAGTATTCCAGCTGCGAAACTTGGTCCACCCGGTATCCCGTACATTTTTCACCTTTGAGAAGCTTCGCAACAAATTCTCTTTACCAAAACAATCCTGTTATTTCTATCTCCAAGTCCGTGATTTTTTCAGATCCTTGGCGCCGTCACTTGCCCTGGAGAGGCCCACGTCCTTTGAATTGTTGTGTGGACGGGGTCCTCATCAGGGTCATCTGGTGTCTTCAATTTATACTATTTTGCATGATGCTGTTTCACTTAATGAAGAGTCCCACTTTTACATGCGTAGGTGGTCTGGGATACTTGGTCGACCAATCGCATTACCTGTGTGGAATAGAATTTGCACGTCCACTTTCAAATCATCTCGATGCGTGGCGCAGAGAGAGACCGCTCTTAAAATTCTCCTTTTTTGGTATAGGACCCCAGAGTGTCTCCATAAGATGAATCCTTCTTGTTCCGCTTTGTGTTGGCGGTGCAGGAGAGATACTGGTTCTTTTTACCACGTCTTTTGGTCATGCCCCCTTATAGTTCCTCTCTGGTCTATGGTTCTGGAGACGCTCCAGGTCGTGGTGGGGGTTAGAATTGCCGTTGGACCCCTTGCATTGTCTGCTAGGCCTACCATTCCCCAGGGTCCCGAAGCCGGCATCCAGGCTGATATCCTTCCTCCTCTTGGCTGCTAAGAGGGCGATTCCACTGTGTTAGTTACAGCAGGTTCCCCCGGACAGGGCCCTTTTCTTGAAACTGGTTTCGGACATCCGGGAAATGGAGTCCCTGATGGCAAGGGTGCACGATGAGATGATTAAATTCAATGCTGTCTGGGATGTCTGGGACTCCTATATCTTGACTTCCCCCTGATCCCACTAATCTTTTCCTGAGGTGTATCCTGTATATGTTTGTATGCCACTGTATTATTGCATATTTCCCTTTCGTCTCTTGCAGTTATGTACTTTCTGATTGCTTGATTTGTTATCACATTGTTTTATTGTTTTTTGATCTACTTTTGTTCTTTGGGGGCACCACTCCCGGTACTGATTGTTTTCTGTGCCACTAGGATGTTTTTTTACTGTGCTTTTTTTTTGTGCAAATAAAAATATAATTAAAAAAAAAAAACTGATTACTGCATAGATCTGGAAAACATAAACAAAGTAAACAATGAATAAACAAGTACTTCTGTATTATGTTCCCAACACGCAAGGAAGGAAGTCAATCAACCTGCCGATATGTTTAGGATTGTGGCATGAAAATAAAGAGCCGGGAGGAAACAAGCACCGTCACTAGAACATACAGATCCCAGGCTAATCATTTCCAAGGTGGGGGTTTGATCCCAGGCCACTAGAAGAACAAAAATAATCCAGGCAAATAAATTCCTTGGTGGGGTTTGAACCCAGTAGCTTTGTGATACAAGACACATATGTGGTTATATAAGATTTTTGGACTCTCTCTTTTTCAGTTCTTTCACTCTTTCTCTCTGTATCTCTCTCTCTCTTCTTAAGCTTTCTCACCCTACTAATTTACCTCCAGCAGACCACTGGTATGAATGTCTCTGACCAAACAATCAGAAACAGACTTCATAAGGGTGACCTGAGGGCTGGACTTCCTCTAGTGGGCCCTGTGCTCACTGCCTTGCATTTGCCATTGAAAACCAGAATTAGCAGTTCCGCCACTGGTGCCCTGTGCTTTTCACAGATGAGAGCAGGTTCACCCTGAGCACATGTGACAGAGGTGAAAGGGTCTGGAGAAGCCGTGGAGAATGTTATGCTGCCTGTAACATCATTCAGCAGGACCAGTTTGGTGGTGGGTCAGTAATGGTCTGGGGAGGCATATCCATGGAGGAACGCACAGACCTCTACAGGCTAGACAATGGCACCCTGACTGCCATTAGGTATCAGGATGAAGATGCAGGTTGCAGGATCCTACGCTGGTGCAGTGGGTCCTGGGTTTCTCCTGGTGCATGACAATGCCTGGCCTCATGTGCAGCCAGTTCCTGGAGGATAAAAGAATTGATATCATTGAATGGCCTCCACGCTGTCCTGACCTAAATTCAATAGAACACCTCTGGGACATTATGTTTCGGTCCATCTGACGCCACCAGGTTGCACCTCAGTCTGTTCAGGAGCTCAGTGATGCCCTGGTCCAGATCTGGGAGGAAATACCCCAGGATACCATCTGTCGTCTCATTGGGAGCATGCCCGACGTTGTCAGGTATGCATACAAGTGCATGGGGGCCATACAAACTACTGAGTACCATTTTGAGTTGCTGCAATAAAATTTCAGCAAAATTGACTAGCCTGCTGTGTAATTTTTTCACTTTGATTTTTTTTCGGGGTGTCTAAATTCAGCCCTCTGTAGGTTGACCATTTGCATTTCTATTAAACGATATGGCATCCTTTCATTCCTAACACATTGCCCAGTCCATATCAGTATAGATATCCAGCATGATATCTTTCCCCATTGAGATCTGATGTGTTTTCACCTTTCATTTTTTTGAGCAGTGTATGTATGTGTATGTGTATATATATATATATATATATATATATATATATATATATATATATATATATATATAAAGAGAGATGATTTATCTTTATACACACACAAACAAATGCACACACGCACTCCTAAATATATATACTATATATGTTTTGTTACTGTGGTTATCGCTTTGTAAACATCATCATGATGTGCAATGTTCTGCTTGTTTCATCAACTATTTTAGCTACTTAAAGAATAAAATGACACTTCATGGGTAATTTGTTTTAAATGACAGCTTCTTCAGCACCCCCTTCCCCTCTTCCTCCTATTCTCACCCATTATCCTAAATGGGTTTTATTTTTATCAATTTTTAAATGCTCTCCAAGTCTGTGTCATTCACTGCACTCTTTCTCTCTCTCTCCCCCCTCCTTTTTCTTTTAGGATAATGCTTTATTCAGTATCTCAATTCTGCTTTTTATGTGGTGTCTATATATATATATATATATATATATTGCTACATTCTACTGTGCAGTTCTCCTTTGAAGCAAAAGTTCACCTTTTCACCCCTGAAAAATAGAAAAATCCCACAGCCGCTTGTGTACTTATTTTGCCCTGTATTTTGTTCTTTATGTTTAATTTCAAACAAACTCGTGTTTTCCTTATTTTAACCTCTTCTAGAGAGAGAGAGAGAGAGAGAGAGAGAGAGAGAGAGAGAGAGAGAGAGAGAGAGAGAGAGAAAGAGAAAGACCTGATTTTTCTCCTCTACAGTTAAGTAAAACTTACAATACTTGCCCCTCCCCCAGCCTGTGACTGTACAATAAAAGGAGGAGTAACAGGAGAGCTTATCTCATTGTCCCCCTGCTCTCTCCTACAATCAGCATAGTTCTTGTAAGTACATTAACACTGCAGCACAACTGATTGTTGGCTTGGGCTGCCTCTCCCACTCCCAGTCTGGGCTCTGCTGTACAGGGACTGCAGGAGGCTGACGATAGGTAAAATCAGATACTCACTCTGCTGCATTAATATGTGCTTGGTTAGGGTTTAGTTTTAAAAAGTTTCATTTTTTTTTTTATCTATTTAAATAATTGACCCAAAGCCAATATAGTTCCCTTTAAAGTAGTATTAAACCCTTCTATTTTACTGGTTTAATATATTCAAAGTAAGTGAAGAAAAAATCCCCAATAAAAATGTTTCTTTTAATATGTGGACAAGCATTTACATGTTCTGCTTAAAAAAGCTGCTGGATAGGATCATGGAGGCAGAGCGTTGGATCCATCTGAGCCAGAATAGAGAAGAGCAATTCTTGGACACCTGGTCTGGGTGGATGTCCCACATGGTAGAAATGGATAAAAATATTGACAACATAGCTCAGGAGTTTGGAGAGTAAGGAATGGAAATTAAATACAAGATGAGATAAATAATTATAATACATTTATTAACGGACAACAGGAGGTGCAAAATAAAGAATCTAATTGAATAAGTAAACATTGTAATAAATAAATTAAAATGTATTTCCACCCCCCCCCCCCTTTTTTTCTCTCTCTCTCTCTCTCATTTGATAAGAAGGTGGAGGTAGGAAGGATCAGGAAGGATCCCTTCCCTTAATATTTAAGAATGATTCTTTATTTTCACAATGAATTAATTAATTTCTCACAAATAGGAGGACTTTTTCTTTTGTGTTTTTTCTTGATCCTCCTCTTATAATAATAATAATACTAATAGACATTATCACAATCACGGGTTTCACTGAAGTAGGATTGTTTTTTTTTTTTTTTTTTTTTGGGGGGGCTCTCAATGTTTACTATGACTTGGAAATGGCATGGTATATGTGTGTATGAATGTACATTTTAGTCTAATGTTAACATTTTCTTTGTATTCTAAGGAAAATCAATAAAAATATTTAACACAAAAAAAGCTGTTTGTCCTGGATCCCCCATATATAATCTCTTCCACAAAATTATCTGTGAAATCAATGTCAATCAGATGGATTGGAGGAGGAGCAGGCTTAATGTCCTGGGCTTTGAAGCTGCATTAGTGCATCCAGCACTAGAACATCTAGCTTTGATACTAGTAGGAGTTAGCATGCAATTTGTGACACCAGTGGGGATCCATGGGACCCTGCAGGGCAGTGTAGTCACCCAAAATCATTAATAGAGGGGAGAAGATTTTTAGATACAGAATACCAAGCCATGACAGCGTACAAAAGAAAAGCACAGATAGTAAGTGCACTACAGCACTGTTTAGAAGAAGGTTTTATAACACTTAACAACAGATGAGCTGTTTTCCGATCAATGGGCAAAACCAGAAACTTTCTTTTTGTCCATCTGCCAGACTTCAAACTCAAACGAGAAATAGCCTGGAGAGCATAATTACATTCTGTAAAAAATAATATTCTTGTATCACAAAGTGAAAAGACGACACTCTAGGAATGACTCCGCCGGTCTGTCTGCCTTTTTGCCACACAACAAAAAAACCCAAACCACTGAAAATGTCCGGATTGCCAGGCGCAGCATGAGTTCTTGGAAGGATCGGGGAGTGACAAAAGAGATGCGGAAAGTGAAAAGAACATCAATTGGAAAATCTCCAGGAGATGCTCTGAAAGTGTGCAGTGTGATAAATGTGTCAACGGCCCACTGAGAGGCAAGTTAATATAAAAAGAAGAAGAGGTGGTAAATAACATAATAAAATATTTAAAAATTCAGATGGACTGGCAATAAATAATAATACATATCATGGTAACATCTACTTACTTGTGTCTGCTTGTCAAGCTGGCCATACTTTTGCCATTTTGCAGTCAATTTCAACTACTTTCAATATTGCAAATACATTCAGACGGAAGCAGCAGAGACTAAGCAATCTACTACCAACTAGGTTGATTGACCCCCAAAATTCTGTCGACTGTGAAGTTAAAATTGGGCAATAAATTGACATATTTAGTCAATTGTGAAGACTATGACTGAGCATGCTACACATGCCCCCCCCCCCCCCCTCATACTTGCAAGCAACTCTATAAAAATGAAAGTTGAGTGTTGTTGTAAAAATGCAGCCGCTGAATTACCTGTTGCTGTCAAAAAATGTACCATTGGACACAGTGTTTATAAACACCATTTGGAGAGATACAAAGTAACATTGTTACTTTTGTATCTACTTTGTTGCATTGATCTTCAGATCAAAGGGATGAGCTTTAATATGGATATGATATCAGTTAAAGATAATTTGACAACTAAACATTTTATTAACCATAATCAGCTCTAATTAACTCCTTCTTTCTTTTCTCCCTCAACATTTAGTTTTCTGATATTTTCTTATTTTTCTAACAATTACAATCATTTATGGGACAAGGTCCTCTAGAGCCCATGTGTCAGCAAAATATTATGTGCACCCCCCCCCCAAAAAAAAAAAAGAAAATTGAGCGCTATTCAGCATGCTTAACTCAAATTCTCTTATTCCCCATATGCTCCCAGCACGATTTGCCCCCCCCACCCCCCCCCCCCAAAAAAATGTCCCCTTCCTAGCAGAAATCCTCTACCCACACTTCAAATGCCCCCCTCCCAGCACAAATTCCCCTCCCCCAATCCCCCATTCTAGCACAAATTCCCCCCTCCCCAAAATCTTCCAACCTAACACAAGTGCCCCCCAATCATTCTTACTAGCACAAATCCCCCTCCCCAAAAATGTCTCTCCTGCCCAACACCACCATATTACTTTTCTTTAACACAAACGCCCAAATCTCCCATCCTAGCATAAATACTCTTCTCCCATCTCCCCTCTCAATACAAATCCCCCCCCCCCCCCAAATTATAACTTCTAGCACGCCTCCCCTAATTTTCCCTCCTAGAACAAGTTCTAGAACTTCCTGCCACCCACCCTGATGACCCCTCCCAACACAAATCCCCTCCCCCCCATTCTCCTTGGGGTGCCCCCGAACCTCACATGATACCACAGTGCCCAAGGCAGCCTCCCCTCCTGTCCTGGCCCTGATTACAATCAAAATTTATCATTAATGTTTTTTTTTTTTTAATGTTGCATTTAAAAATGCAGGGAAAAAAAAGCTTCAATTTTATTTGCAAATAACCTTGAAACACTTTAAAAAGTACATTAACGTGTAGGTTTATCTACAGCAACAACATTTTTAAACTAACTGACTGAATTAGGAAAAAATATGTATATATTGCGTTTTTTTGCATTTTGCAAGGCTGTGGGGTTGATTTTCTAAAGGCAAATAGGCTGTTCGCTTTTGCAAGGGAATTTTCCCTAGAGCTTTGTGACTGTTGTAAAATTTAACTCAGCAAGGAATACCCAGTCATGTTTAAGGAAAATGTAAAAAAAATATATATTTTTGCTTGCACATAATTGGACGATGGAAGTCAACAGAGCTTCGCCTCATTCACTAATCTGTGGAAGTGGAAGGATGGAAAGCACTGTCTGCCCCAAATATAAACATACTGTATATTTATTTTTTTTGTTATCCTAAGTAATGATAAAGTTAATACATTTTATTGAAAGAGCAAATTAAAAAAGAAATGTAACAAGGAAAATATAAAGTATGTGCTAAGCCACAACATTTTTTGGGCTTTGGATAGAGTGAACCCACGGTTTTGCTAGAGAAATTTCCTCAGTCAAGGAAGTTTGGATAAAGCTGGCCAAACGTTAATCAAAATTTGGTCAGTTTAGCAGGGATTGGCCAAATTTCTATCAGCGTATGGCTGTCCCCATGACAAAAGTAATTTTTTGTTTTTGATTGCTTTGTGATTTTGACAAAAAGACAGAATCAAAAGTTTGATCAAGAAATGATCTGCATGGCCGAGAAATTAGGGTAACTACTTGTCAATCAAATATTTGTATGTTTTTTCTTTTTTGAAAAATGAACAGATTATAGGAAAAAGTTCATCGATTTGCACAAATCAGACCTCGGGACAAATCTGTCTGGCTGCCTTCAGTATTATCTGCATTTTTTAGTATATTCATTTTTTTTTTTTATTACAAAATTATCCTAATTAAATAAAAGTTTCAATCTATTTTTATCATTAGATGTAGCCTCTGAATTCACTCTTATTCTTTCCTACAAATTTGAGTGAGTATGGGGAATGCAATAAATTATTCCTTTCTCCGCTTTCAATATTTAATTACTGACTTAAGCTGGGTTCACACTTATGCAAATTGGATGCAGGTTTTCAATTCAATTGTAATTTTTCAATCTGTTAAAATCTTCAGCTTTCTTTTAAAAAAAAAAAACACTGTTGATCATGCCACGAAGGTCCTAATCTAGGTATTTGGCCTTACATTGTTACATACACCTTTGGTGAGGAATATTCAGCAGCCTGTGACATCGTTGACACTATCAGGAGACCAACGAAATGAGGGAACAAGATGTATCCCTAGTAAAAAAAAACAGGACTTACATGTATATATCATAAAACATAAGTTTTATTGTATAAACTTAATTAAAAGGTATCCAATTCAGGCATAAAAAACATACAAAAAACCATAGCATAACGGCTTCAATTGCTACTCTTATCCAGTGCTTGCACAAGTGCATTAAGGTCCAACGTGTTTCACAGAACACTTTCTCTGCTTCTTCAGGGAACTTTAATGTGTGTTACATCAAAAAATAATTCAGAATATACACTTATTATTCATAAGTAATTGAATATTTGTGCTCACCAATTTTACCAAAATATATTGTTAAAACCTGCAAAAGCAAATGGCAAATTCCAGGTCATTCGATGACCAACTGGCCTCTGGTAGTAACCCAGGTCTGATGAACACTGGACCATATATACGAGACTCAGGTAGACCAGAATGTTGCCCAATAACTAAGACAGAAACATATTTCGCTCAGTGGCTATAATATCAGGAGGCCAGTAGAACAATAATATACAGCCGACACTGGAATGAGTGCATGTAGAAAGGAAGTGGCTGAAATAGACTGGAGATGAACAGCATGCAAATAATGAAATACTTGAAGTTGCAATGTACAGCCACCACTGTGATGATTGGCTCTCTATTGGTTAGTGGGGCTCAAAGGATTTTATTGAAGAATGTGGGGATAGGCCCCAGATTCACAACATTCAGATTTGGAATTTTCCATCTGAATATTAAGCTCCAGGTTAGAGGCTGCGGGGGCTCTGAGTCTTATTCTACTCCACAGGTCTGATATATCAATACTGTCCCCCTATCCAATGAGAAACATCAGTGGCCAGGAGAGAGGCTTTCTATCTAATAGAGTGATGGCAGAGGGAATGCCAAAGCTTTGTAGTTGGCTGCTTCCTGAATGTGGCTAAGTTTATGAGTCCCAAGGATCACAGAAGATTCCTACACAATCAAAGATGTTACCTACAGTAGTGTTGTCTGCTCTTAGTCTACTTATTCATACGAGCCCTGAGACACCATAAATCAGCTATTTATCTATGTGGCTTGAGCTGCCAGGTGCTGTATGCAAGCTCATATATGTCTATGCAGCAGCATGTAGGTGCGCACAGAACAAAAGACTGATTCACAGTGTCCGGCCATTGTGCCCATGTGAATGGGGCCTTAGAGTGTAGGTAAACCCTACATCTATTTTTCAGTATGTTTGTCATAATTTCCCTGTACTTTATAGAGTTTTCTTAAGCAAATAATGTTTTGCGAATCAGATGAAAACGTTCCTACCTGATGATCATGTCGGTAGCAGCACTTCCTTCTTCGGGCTGACAATAAGCTATTGGCTCACAATTAGCAACATTGTTGTCAGCCTATAGGTACCCCCTTAGCTGCTCCATGTGGCCATACCTCCAGTTAGTTAGCCTAATGTAACACCCAGAGGCTGGGTTGTTGAGCCAGTTCCCGGCCAAGGTGCTCAACACAGACCATCCATGTGCACAGATGGTGGGTCTAAAAATCCCTTCGCTCCACCCCCCTGATTCACTCCAAACCCTTTTTCCACCTGCAGCACACACTCTTGTAGAGCCCTAATTAGAGTATTTTGTGTTTCAGGCTAAGGCTTCAAGTTTAGTACATATCTGTATGCAGGTGCAGTTAGCTTGTCTGCAAAAGGGTTCTGGAGGACAGGGAGTGATAGTTCTGCACCCAGAAGAGCTACTGTAGCTGTAGTCATCCTGCATCTTATAATGGTGGAGGCTACAGCGGATTGCAAAAGGTCTTTCGGGCCAGGCCAGGCCTAAGAAAATCAGGAGTAGTCAACGCAGGCTAGATTGATAATGGGAAGTCAGATACAAGAAGCATATAACAGGTTTTACAGGAAACATTGTAGAGAAGCTTGCACTGATCTGGTGTCAACATTGGTGAAAGACTTGCGCACACAATCTCACGAACGCATACGCACACCTCTGTGCACACATGCGCAACTATGTTCCAGCCTGTGCCTGCATGCAGATATTTGTCCTGATGCAAAATTCGGTATTCTGCTAGGTCCTTCTTGACACTGTCGCTTATCTACGGGCAGTTTCCAGTTGCCTAGCTGGACTGGCTTCTGTGGGTGGAAACAGCCAAATACTTGAACCAGTTCTTTGTCATGGACATCATGCTCTCGTTCCCTGAAACACACTTCAGGTCCATATCCCTTCCACTTGATCAAATACTGAAACTGATTCCTCCTCCTTCTACAATCTAAGATAGACTACACCTCATACTCTTCATCACCATTGATGTATACTAGTTCAGGTAGGCTTGTTTTTTGATCAAGAAATTGATTAGGAACTGCAGGCTTCAATATTGCTACATGAAACACAGGATGAATCTTGAAAAAGTCCAATAATATCAGCTCATACAAAACATACACTGATTATCCATACTATTATGACCACCCAACTAATATTGAGTATGGCCCCCTTTTGCTAAAACAGCCCTGACCCATTGAGGCATGGACACCAAAGTAACATCCACATGAATGGCAGGACCCAAGGTTTCTTAGCAGAACATTGCCCAAAACATCACACGGCCTCTGCCGTGTTTCCTACTTTTACTGCATCCTGGTGCCATCTCTTCCCCAGGTAAGTGTCGCACACGCACCCAGCCATCCACATGATGTAAAAGAAAAGGTTATTCATCAGACCAGGCCACCTTCCATTGATTTGTAGTCCAGTTCTGATGTTCATGTGACCTTTGTAGAAGTTTTTGGCTGTGGACATGGGTCACATACACAACAAACTGAGATGCCCATTTTTTTCTGCTTTGACCACACAAACTTCCTGGACAACATGTTCACTTGCTGCCTAATATATCCCACCATTTTTAGGATGCCATTGTGATAAGTTATTCCCTGTCAGTGGTCATAATGTTATGGCTGATCAGTGTAATTAATTCTCCGTTTCGGTGGAAACGTCCCTGCATATTTAGAACCCAATTTCCTTGTTAGACAATTCATTCTTTAAATGTGTTGTGGATAACCTTGTTGCTGATTTTTTTCCCCCTTCCTTTTTTAGCAAAATCCTTTATCTGCCTCTTGCAGCATCTTGTAATGTGAATTGAAGAAATCCAATGTGTCTTAAACAGCTGGAACTGAAGACTCAAGAACTGTACCAGAGCAAAATGATGGATGAAAACCATAATTGGCAAAGAATGGGAATTGCTTTGTGATGAAATGGTTTGAGTTATTGTAAGCAAACTCAGCTAGTGGTAACAATAACGCTCAAAGCCGTATTAAACCAAAAATCCATAAAATTTCAGCTTATGAATCATTAGATTTAGTGGCTGCATCTGTTTTCTTTTCTTTGGCTTTTCCCCCTCTGTTTTCACCTGGTGATCTGGTCTGTAACACACCTCTTATATTAGTGAGACACAACTCTGGAGAAATGATCACAGGAGGCACAGCAGGCAGCAGATTTGTCAATCTGGGGGGGGGGGGGGGGTAATGTTAAATGTAGCCAACCGAAGAACAGTACAAACTTTACACTTCAGTGCTCATAACTGGTAAGTAAGCTTGCCATCAATGAAGCAAATGCTATGGCCATTGAGCAACTCAGCCTTGATGATTGAGGTGATGCAGCCCTCCTCAGATCGGGGAGTCCAGTACTACACAAATAACAAAAAACAAAGAGGGCAAAAACGCCTAGTTTATTATCTCATGGGTTTTTTTAAGGTATAAAAAGAAGTGCATATTATACTCACAAACCAAAGTGCAATCCTGACATATCAAGATATCAGAGTCCAACCTCGGGGAATTGTCAATTGATGCCTTTTCGAGGGACCTTCCTCCTTTTTCAGAGCAATGGCAAATGTTAAAACTTAGTCATATCTAGATGTTAAGCAATGTTAAATATATTAGCAGATTTAGATACATTAACAACACTTTTATAATCAGTTTGCAGTGTTAGGTGGATTGTCTCATCTATGTAAACTGATACATTTTGCTGGAGAGCTTGTAAAAAACATCAGATTTGCTGCCTAAATCTCCAGATGAAAATAGAAGAAAGAAAACCTAAAAATGAAAATTACCCACTTACCCACTGGACACTTAAACCCCCTTCCTAACCAGACCAATTGTCAGCTTTCAGTGCTCTCACATTGGGGAATGACAATTATTCAGTAATGCGACACTGTAGCCAAATGAAATTTTCGTCCTTTTTTTCACACAAATAGAGCTTTCATATGGTGGTATTTAATCATCATTGTTTTTTTTATTTTTTGCACTATAAATGAAAAAAAACTAAACATTTTGTAAAAAAAAAATGAATTTTTCTTTGTTTCGGTTTTAAAATTATGCAAATTTAGTAATTTTTCTTCATAAAATTTGGCCAAAAGTTATACTGCTACATATCTTGGGTAAAAATAACCAAAATAAGTAGATATTATTTGGTCTTTGTGAAGGTTATGGAGTCTACAAGCTATGGTGCCAATCATTGAAAACTCATTACATCTGATGTACTGACGGCCTATATCATTTCTTGAGACCCTAACAAGTCAGGAAAGTACAAATACCCCCCAAAGGACCCCTTTTTGGAAAGTAGACAATCCAAAGTATTTAGTAAGAGGCATGGTGAGTTTTTTAAAGTTGTAATGTTTTCCCACAATTGTTTGAAAAATTAAGATTTTTTTTCTTTTTTCACAGAATTATATTACCAAGTTATTTCTCACACACTGTATAGGCATACTTGCAACTACACCCCAAAATACATTCTGCTACTCCTTCTGAGTATGGCAATACCACATGTGTGAGACTTTTACACAGCCTGGCCACATACAGAGGCCCAACATCCAAGTAGCACCTCCAGGTGTTCTAGGAGAAAAAATTACACATATAATTTCCTTACAACCTATCACACTTTTGAAGGTCCCGGAGCACCAGGACAATGGAAATGCCCACAAAATGACCCCATTGTGGAAATCAAACACCCTAACACAAAATCTGGGAGACATAATGCGTCTTTTGAACATGTAATTTTTTTCCACATGTTTTTGGAAGATGTGGAAAGGAAAATGAAAACACATTTTTTTTTACAAAAAGCTGTCCATTTGTAAGATATTTCTAACACATAGCATGTACATAGCAAAAATTACACCCAAAAAAAAAATTCTGCTACTCCTCTTGAGTATGGCAATACCACATGTGTCAGACTTTTACACAGCCTGGCCACATACAGAGGCCCAACATGCAGGGAGTACCATCATTTCTTGACTACCCATTACAATTTTGAGGGAAAACCGTAGGGCACTGATAAGTACTTAAGTACTGTAGTGGCACCGATGTGGCATGGAGCACTGATGTGGCATGGATGTGGCACGGATGAGCAATGATGTGGAATCAATGTGGCACGGATGAGCATTGATGTGGCATGGATGTGGCACAGTGAGCACTGACATGGCATGGATGTGGCACAGATGAGAACTGACGTGGCATGGATGTGGCATGGATGAGCACAGATGTGGCACGGATGAGCACTGATGTGGCACAGATTAGCACTGATGTGGCACGGATAAGCACTAATGTGGCACAGATGTGGCAATGATGTGGCACGGATGAGCACTGATGTGGCATAGATGTGGCACGGATGAGCACTGACGTGGCATGGATGAGGCACAGATGAGCACTGACGTGGCTTGGATGTGGCACGATAAGCATCACCCAATTCGGCCCATGGAGGAGCTGGAGCTCTTGGTGACATACTCACAGAATGAGGTTGACTGATGGATCTTCCATCATATGTCCTCTCAGCCATCAGTCAATCTGAATAGTCAGGAAAACCAGGTCTTCCAAAGAACTTGGAACTCCAACCTGAGCCAGTTCATCTTTCAAAGGTTCTGAGAGGCCCAGACACTAATGATAATGTAAAGCTGCATTATTACAACTGGTGTCAGAACTCCAATGTCTAAATTCTGTTACATAAGTCTCTAACTGTTCTGCGTCCTTGTTGAAGCACATGGAGGGAAGTTTCTGCAGTGGCTGATTGCTATGGGTTATCATACAGCTGTGCCATAGCTTCAAAAAGGTGGTCATTAGGAGCAAAGTGTGTTATTCTGTTCCAGCAAGTGAGGAGCCCATTAGTGTGGTTTACCTTGAAATAAAGAGATGACGAACCCCACTTTGCTTTCCTCAACAGAAAAAGTGTGGAGCTACAGAGCAAAGTACAATTGATAAGCATTATGGAAAGTTCTGAATTTGCCTCAGTCAGCAAAAAAAAAACTTTTAGGAGTGAGTACACTGGGTCCTAGGATCAACATCATGACTGTGGTCACCTCTGTTTAAACAGTCAGTGATTGATATGTAATGGTAGGTGAAGCAGATGTGGAGAGCCATGGGATGCAACCTTCAAGCTGAGCATATCCTTTCTGATTCTTGACTGCTTGGGTAGGTGCTGCAATTTAAGATGTTGAGATTGATCCATCATAAAATGGCAGCTGAATTAATTTGCTGTAAGGCTACGAAAAGATGGCTTCTGGTATATGACAAGTATAATCAGTTTATTAAAAAAATAGCACCCACAAGTATCTGGTCACAGGCTACATTAGGATGGATGTCATACTCACAGTAGAGGTCCCTGATAATGTGCGCTTGTACAAAACGCGTTGGGTGCAGCCTGAATGTGTGATATTACGCTGCCATGGAAACTGAGCGTTGTGGTGGCCGCTGATGTTACAATGTTGTGTACGATGATGTGATATTGATGAAGTTACAAGTAGCTTTTTATCTTCGATATATTTTAAATATGCTGTTTAATATGGATGAATGTGACATTTCTCAAAGAGAATTGTAAGGTGACCAAAGTTTGTAATAAAATACTACACTAATAGCCCTTATTTTGCTTTGGGTCCTTTACTTTATACGAGGATTGACTGCTTAAGGACTGCTGCCCCCTGTGGAAGAAAAGAGGATTGAGGAACTATTCAGAGAGCTGATTCATATGTGTTATGCTGCTTATACCTTGGCAGCTTGAATTTTGGTGAGTACACATTTACACTATTCAGTGGAGGTTTTCAGCACTACTTTGGGTGGTTTTATTTGGTGTGTTTGCTGCTTATAATTTGGAGGCTGTAACTTTTTTGAGTTATGCACTTTAGCTAATTGAAGAAGAAGCATAACATATGTTTAATACATAGTGAAAATACACAAGGTGGAAGAATTTTAATTTGGTATTATATCAGCACTATTGGAATATTTAATTTAATTTTTTATTTATAGTGCTGCATATTTTGTATATTGGTTAAGTGCTGCAATGTGTTGACATATTTCCTTTAAACACTTCAACTCCGGAAGGTTTTACCCCCTTCCTGACCAGGCCCTTATTTGCGATCCGGCACTGCGTTGCTTTACCTGACAATTGCGTGGTTGTGTGACAATGTACCAAAAAAAATTGATGGGCTTTTTTTACCACAAATAGAGCTTTCTTTTGGTGGTATTTGATCACCTCGCAATTTTTATTTTTTGCGCTATAGAATAAAGACCGACAATTTTGAATAAAAGAAAAACAATATTTTTTACTTTTTGCTATTAAACATATCCAATAAAAAAATGTAAAAAAAATCGAATTTCTTCGAAAATGTAGGCCAATATGTATTCTGCTACATATTTTTGGTAAAAGAAAATCCCAATAAGTGTATATTGATTGGTTTGAGCAAAGGCTATAGCATCTACAAACAATGGAATAGATTGAGTGACTTTTTATTTTTTTTTTATATTTTTTACTAGTAATGGCGGCAATCAGCTATTTTTAGAAGGAATGCGACATTGCAGCAGACAAATCTGACACGTTAGTGACACTTTTTGGGGGCCAGTGACACCAATATAGTGATCTGTGCTAAAAAAAAAATGCACTGTCAATGTATAAATGACACTGGCAGGGAAGGGGTTAAAACCAGGGGTAATCAAAGGGTTAAATGTGTTCCCTATGAGTGTTTTCTTACTGTAGGGGGAATGCTTTGACTAAAAGAAAACAGGCATCCGTGTTTCTGCTTAGCAGAAATACGAGATCTCCATTTTCCTCTGTGGCAAAACAGCGGTCTGCCTTGTTTACATAGGCAGACCGCAGTTCTGCCTCTCTACTCCAGCTCCCACTGATTGACTTCTGCTGTGTCCAATCACAGCGAGAGCGGCGGCCTCCATTGCACCCTCTAATTGGTTTTGCTGTGCCCAATCACAGAACCGAAGAAAAAGATCACATACAGCTACATGATTTTGCGCTTAAGGGCCGCCCTGCCAGTTTATGTATGTGGGGTGATCCTTAAGTGGTTAGTTGAGACTGCCCTCTTTTAGCCTCCAACCAGGAGTGGACTGACAACTCATGGGACCCCCAGGCAATAGGAGATCATGAGGCCCCCCTGTGTCCCCACCCACACTCAAGCCACACCTGCACAAAGCCCTACCTACAAATGGCACTGCCCACATTACACACGTTTGTCACAGAATTTCTCTACACTATGTTCAACATAAATATTTAGTAAGTTAAGAAAACAAAGAAAAATAAACTTACATTAAAGTGTAACTATGGTATATTTCTAAAATCTAAGATTTTCCACAGTACAAAGGGGACAGCAGGGCAGAGCACGGGGGGAAGCACATTATGAGGCACATTAGGGCATATTACAGGGGGGAGGGCATGGAGACACATTATGGGGCACAGCAGAACACATTACAGGGGAAGGGGGAACAGGGCATATTATGGGGCAACAGCAGGGTATATCCACAATAGAGACAGAGTTTACCCATTTGCCGATGACGCCTCTCTTCTGGAGACAGGGCTGGTCGCATGATCCCGAGTTGCATGGGTTTGGGCATATCTGGAGTGGTACCGGTAGGAGCAGGACAGACAGGGACTGGTCCGGTGGGGAAGAAACGTGCTGGAGGAGTTACCCGTGGCAGCATCCAGGTTGGCCAAAACTGTTGTGGGGACCGCTCTGCCCGGCGTTCTTGGAGACGGCGGTCGATCTGAATGATCTGGGAAATCAGACCTTCCAGGGTGTCAGGTATACCCACTCGGGCTAGTTCATCCTTCAGTCCGTCGGATAAGCCCAGACGGAACTGGTAGCGCAGTGCCGCCTCGTTCCAGGAGGTATCGGAACTCAGGCGGCGGAAGTCAGTGACGTAATCCTCGACGGGCCTGCGACCCTGCTGGAGAACATGAAGTGCAGCTTCTGCGGTGGAGGACCGCTGCGGATCATCATAAAGTTGAGCCATGGCCGCCAAAAATTATGATAATGAGTCTAGATGGGGACTGCCCTCCTCTAAAAGCCGATGGGCCCGGGATTGAGGCTCACCTAGGAGCAAAGACATGACAAACCCCACCTTGGTGACCTCCAGGGAAAAGGTCCGAGGCTGCAAGGAGAAATACAATTGGCAGGCATTATGGAAGGTTCGGAATTTACCCCGGTCTCCGGAGAATTTTTTGGGGTTCGGAACACTGGGTTCCGGTGGCAGCATCATCACCGTGGGACTAGGAGAAGATCCTGCGGACGCTGCAGAGGTGGACAGAGCTGATAACACTGGAGGATTCCCCCGGAGAGTGTAATCGTCCCTCTAGCTGTGTGTAACCATCCTGGAGGGTCTTCACGGCTTGCAACAGGGCTGCAAGGTGCTGGCAGATTTCCTCCAACAGTGAGGCCCCTCTTGCAGGCTCCGACATGGCTGTTTTGTACTGTTATGCGGCTGGTGGAAGCCTGTCGTGCAGAGAAGGCTTACCGTTGCCGGTGGGCGGAGCTTGGATGGAAACCCCTGAGGTGAGTAACACAGGCTAGCCTGAGGTGCGGAATCTAAGCATCCACCGGTCTTCACTAGAGCCTCTGATGGTGAGGATGGATTTGGCTGCAGGTGGATACCAGGTCGCGATCCCCAGGGTCGCCCCACCAGAGGGTAACTGGTCAAGGTCCGAAGACGGATGAGCCGACAAGGAGAATCCAGAAGAATAGTCAAAACTAGTCGGGGTCAGGACGGGCAGCAAACAAGCGAGGTCAGGGACGAGCCAAAGGTCAACAGGTATTAGACAGGAATCAACAGGAAGCAGGTTCGGGAACACAGGAGAGCTGAAGACAAAACAGCAAAGTGCAAATGCACCAGCTGCCTTTTAATAGGGCTTCTTTGGCCCAAAACGTCCGGGTCAACGTGTGCGAACGTGAGAACGCATAATGTGCGTGGGGTAATGCGTATTAGCCAAGCGCTAATTCGCGCATGCGCATTAGCCAAATAGTGTTTTCTAACACAATGGCACCCGGACTGTCATTAGGTATCGGGATGAAATCCCTGGACCCATTCTCAGACTCTAAGCTATTGCTGTGGTCCTGGGTTCCTCCTGGTGCACGACAATGCCAGGCCTCATGTGGCGAGAGTATGCAGCCAGTTCCTAGAGGATGAAGAAATTGATACCATTGAATGTCCCCCCATGCTAGCATGACCTAAATTCAATAGAACACCTCTGAGACATTATGTTTTGGTCCATCCAACGCAGCCAGGTTGCACCTCAGTCTGTTCAGGAGCTCAGTTATGCCCTAATCCAGATCCAGGAGGAAATACCCCAGGACACCATCCATTGCCCCATTAGGAGCATGCCCCGTCAATGTTAGGTATGCATACAAGGCAAACTACTGAGTACCATTTTCAGTTGCTTCTATGAAATCTCAGCAAAATGGACTAGCCTGTTGCATAATTTTTTCCCTTTGATTTTTGGGGTGTATTTAAATTCAGCCCTCTGTAGGTTGATAATTTAAATTTCCATCAAATGATGTGGCATCCTTTCATTCCTAACACATCACCTAGTCCATATCAGTATAGATAGATGAGATTTTTCCCCATTGAGATCTGATGTATTTTCAAAGTGTTTCTTTAACCACTTTACCACCGGAGGATTTTGCTGTCTTCCGTCCAGGCCACTTTTTGCGATTCGGCGCTGTGCGACTTCAACTGACAATTCCGCGGTCGTGCGACGCCATACCCAAACGAAATTTACGTTCTTTTTTTTCCCCTAAACAGAGCTTTCTTTTGGTGGTATTTGATCACCTGTGCGATTTTTACTTTTTGCGCTATAAACAAAAAAAGAGCGTTTATTTTGAAAAAATAACAATATTTTTAACATTTTTTTATATGAAATTCCCCCCAAAAAAGATGTAAAATCCAATTTTTTAAAAAAAAATTGGGCCAATTTGTTTTCTGCTACCTATGTTTGGTAAAAAAAATCGCAATAAGCGTATTTTGATTGGTTTGCGCAAAAGTTATTGCGTTTACTAACAAAGGGAAAGATTTCTGTCATTTTTGGTGTTTTTTTTTTTAACGCGTAATGGCGGCGATCTGCGATTTTTTTTGCGGGACTGCGACATTGCGGCGGACAGATCGGACCCTTTACTGACATTTTTGACACTTTTGGGGGTACCAGTGACATTACTGCAGTAATCAGTGCTATATATATGCACTGTTACTGTAAAAATGACACTGGCAGGAAAGGGGTTAATTTTATTGGAGAGGGAGGGGTTAATGTATGCCTGGTGCTTACTGACGTGTAGGGGGGGAGGTGACTGAGTGAGTCATGGACAGATCGGATGTCCAGCTATGTTGAACAGTCCGATCTGTCACTCCCTGTCACTATGGAGATCCGCCCGCTTGTGTTTACACAGGCGGGCGGATCTCCACACTAGATCCCCGGCGATCGGGGGAGAGCAGCGGCGATCGCCGCTGCTCCTCCCCTGGCCCGACTCCCACTGTGAATGAAAACAGCGGGAGCGAGCCTCCGGCGGCGCGCAAGCGCCGCCCAGAAGGGGGAGTGTCTGACGACGTAGTACTACGTCGTCAGACGATAACGAGCCACTCTGCCGCAGTAATATTACTGTGGGCGGTGGTAAAGCGGTTAATTTTTTTGAGCAGTGTATATAGAAATCATATTAGACATTAGATACATCACAGAGACAAGCAATCTGTGTCCTTTTGATAATGTCTACATGTTTTGCTGATATACCGCTTCTTTGATTTGTATGTTCAGAGAGCTTGTTTACAATCATAAAAACAAATCTACAGAGAAAAAAAAGGAAAAATCCATAAACAAACAAGATAAACTATCACATTGACATACTTCATGGGTAAGTAGGTAAGAAGTTTGAATGTCTGCAAAGTCAGGCTGGATAGCAGGCAAAAAGACCAGCGAAGACTGGCTGGCAGCAGACAGATGATCAACAGAGACTGGCTTGAAGGCAGGTTGCCTACAGGAGAATGGTTTTAGTTTGTGGCTTGTCCAGGCTGGGGGGAGAGAGATGAACTTTGCATTGCTATTCCTGGGTTTTTTGGATCCAGCCTACCCACCGGTGTAATAAATTTGGGGAAAGGGCCGACTACCATCCACTCAACTGTTTCTTAATGTACACCACTAGACCCAGCACTGTTCGGTCTCAGTCAACTTATACTAACTACTGTATTGTGTCTTTTTTGATTTGATCTGTTGGCCAAATGTTGCAGCCATTGTTTGAGTCAATCACATTATCACAATAAAAAAAAAAAAATTATGAAAGGCTGGGTTTGGGGTAAGGCATGCTGCTACTGAGGAGGGGGATTGCTGCGCCTTGCAGTCTATCAAAGGCATTGGGAACCTGAGGATTTAACTATGTAACTGTAAACTCTATGGGCTGTAATGCCATTACACATATTACCTGAATATATTACTAACATTAAATAATAAGAAAAAAAAATAAGAAAAGCTTTTTTCTTATTTTTTTTCTTTCATCAGCTTAGGAGATGCCCCTTACTTATTCTTATGTGATAGTGAAATAGTGCAATACATTTTTAAACTTTAATGTGCTATTATTAAAAGCTGAGGATGGAACTGTGTTGTGGATTTAGAAAAGGTCAACAGAGCAATGTTAATTTTGACATCAAATTTCGATTTTGTTTTAGTCATAAAAACAAAATAAATACCGGTGTCTGATCACAGAGTGTGCAGTGACACCGCCCCCAGATGCAGCTCAGAGTCAGTGCAGCTAATCATTTGGCTCATGTGGGGGAGTGGCAGGATCAGGAGACCAATGGTGCAGTGATTATCCCTCCGCTCTCTCTCCCTTCCCTTCCTTGCTTCTCAGTGTAATCTCACTCTGCTCACCCAGCACTTCTCCTCTGGGCTCACCCTAGTGCTCCCGGCCTGGCTGCCGAGTATGGTGATCACCTCCAGGTGCTCCTGGCAACTCCAATGGGCTCACACCACCTGGCTCCAGAATATGGTGATTTCCCCCCAGTGTTCCTGGTGTCTCCCAGTTGAAGGCATGCTCTCCCCCCAGAAGCACATCTGATCAGGTGTCCCCCTCTCCCCGACCTCCTCTCCAGGAAAGGATGCTGGGGATAAGAGGACCAATCATGCTCCGTCAGAATCTGTCCTTTCTCTCCAGTACCCAGGAATCCAGGATCGTACTCTCCAGGGGTGCAGCACTGAGGATAGGAGAAGGACCAGAAGCTGCTCCAGGCTGTCAAGACTGAGGTCCTGGAAACGATGCAGAAGCTGCTGCAGTGAACAGTGACCTAAGGGGGATAAAGGCAGTGAGTACACCCACCTACCCACCAATCTACTACCACCAATCTAGGGCCTAGCCTGTCTATATACTACCCTAGCCTGCCCCTTTACTACCCTAGCCTGCCCCTATACTACCCTGGCCTGCCCAAATACTACCCTAGCCTGTCTATATACTACCATAGGGGTGTGTGTGTATCAGGTGCGCTAATCAATTGGGGATGGTTCAAAATAGGATCTGGTGTAATGTGAAAACATAAACAAGGGGTCTAGAATAAACCAACAAAATGTGCTAATAAGAAAAATTGGATTATATCAACAAAATGTGCTATTAACATATATAAAGAATTCCTGGATACAAATTAAAGCCACAGCAATCACAGTGAAAACACCAATATGTGACTCAGGTGTATATCATGATAAGAGATAAGAGGCAGTCCCAAAATATGCACAAATATAGTCCAAATAAAAACTTCTTATGATGAAGCCATGGTGCTGAAAGGGTGAGAGTCACGTGAATAAAGTTCAGTATCCCACCACCAGCGTCGCTTCTTACCGGATAGATGAAAATTAGGGCATATACATATGTAATTCCGCTCCAGAGATCAAACACCAAAGTGGGCTGGAAAGATGTAACCCCTAACACCATCCAAGTGGAGTGGAAGTGATGAGCCTGTTACCAGATCAATATATGGGTAGAGCTGTAAACCAACAAACACCTCTCTCTTCCAACACGGTATGGTAATGGGTGGATCTCTGGTGGGTTATCGCTGTTTTTATCCTCAGTATCAGTGGGGAAAGAAAGGAACCGCCAATAGTGCATTATCATTTACCATTTATTAAATGTAAAGAATCGCACTTACATTAATGATGAAAGATGCACGCATTGCAATCACCCTATGCGGGACACAGATGACATCGGCTGCCTGCAGGGCAAGCCGCCGTATAACGATGTGTGTATTGACGTGTCGCCGACTACCATAGCCTGCCCCTATACTATCCTAGCCTGCCCCTATACTACCCTAGCCTGTCCAAATACTACCCTAGCCTGTCTATATACTACCCTAGCCTGTTTATATACTGTCCTAGCCTGCTCCTATACTACCCTAGCCTGCCTCTATATTGCCCTAGCTTGCCCCTATACTGCCTAGGGATGTCCTAGGGCACCAAGATGGGGGATCAGTAACATGGTGATATGTCATATAATTTTGCATATAGACAAGATGCTGTTGCATGTAAATATGACCTCCTGAGAAATTTTATTTTAGTTTTAATTATGATATAAAGTAATGGATGTGGGGGTCTTTTGGTGGGCGTGACTTTTTTTTGGGGGGGAGGGGGTTGGGGTAGCATTTCATTCATGGACCCAGGCAGCACAATGTCTTAGGCAAATCTTGGTTTTAGTCTTAGTCTTTTCACTAAATGCTATTTTAATTTTAGCCGTATTTTAGTCATCTAAATTGTTTTAGTTTTAGTTGTATGTTTGGCGACTAAAATGTCCAGTACCAGTGTTAATTTTGTCAACCAAATATTTTTGGTCGACAAAATGAACACTGCTCAGCAGCCAATCAGCTGTAGTTAAGGTCAGGTTATGGACATTGTTCATCTTGAACTGTATTGCCAGAAACTTTTAAGTAAAGTTGCATCAACTGTTCTAAGCCTGGTCTGATGTTAATTAAAGGGATGCATGCTGGTTCTGGAGTATCAAAAGAACCAGGGTCTGTAAAGCACATGTGTGGTATGAAGCAAAGTCACTATAAGAAGTCTACTTGGCAAGTAAAGCAGGAGGAGAAATGCAGTTGCTAGGGGTACCAAGTACTAGAACAAGATCAGATGAACAGCAGAGATACAAGAAGTGGATAACAGGTTTCACAGGGAACGCTGTAGACAAGACAGCAATGATCATATGCAGCAGCTCAATTTAAATAACCTGCTTGGTGCCAGTATTAGTGACAAATGCACACATGGGCCTGTGCACACCTATGGGCACCTTCATGCTCAAATGGGCTACCAAGTGCTGGCTTGTGCCAATTTTTCATTTTGATGAACCAGTCTGTATGCTGGCATTTCTTTCCTGACACCTACCTTGTTCCTAGAATATTGCCAATACACTCCCAGCAGTTACTGCTTATTCCCACAATCACAAGGTCAAGCTCTCAAACCCCCACACATGTGTGGTCCACTTTCTTCACATTTGCAGCATAGCTGAGTTTAATACATTTCTGGTGGGTTCATGTTGCAATAAAAGGGAACTTTTACCTTTTTACAAACCTGACATGTGAGCTCCTTTAGTTGGCCATTGGGCCATGGCACATGGCCGGCTGACAACACTGCTGCTAATTTCCCCCAACCAACTAAGGCAGGCCAAAGATTATGCTATTTTCTTTCCTTCCAGTGGAAGGAATGAAAATTGCTTGATTCTCCATCAACACAATCAATGTTGATGGGAGAATCCCTCCTGTAGCACTATGGTATTCTGCTGTCATGGATTGGGGAGATCCTACCCTGCCAGCAAGACACAATGATCTATGAGCTATGGCTGGTGGCACTAATCATTCAGGAAAAACCCGACAAGCTGGTTGTACCCAAGTTGATTGAAGAGATTTATTTGATTAAGAAAATGTTATACTGTGAGACGCAATTTTAAATGTACTGAAAAATTAATTTTAGATTTAAATACACTTTAATCTTTGTATTAGATTATTTGCTTCAGTAACTGTCAATTCAATGCAAGCTCAGTGACAGTTACAGATAATCTTCAGCCATGTGACACCAAAGAGGGGATAAAAGAGGGATACACTTTTAGAACTGAACTGTATCCAAAACTAAAATACTAGCTCTGAAATAGGTACAAACAGACACTTCTATCAGTCTTTCATCTTTGTTTTTTTTCCCTCCGTTAATTCATCACAGTCAAGTGGAGTCGAAACGCGTTGGCTTGTTCATAATGACTTAAATCTCATGCAGCGAGAGCTCTACGAGTCATTATGTATAAAGCCTGGAATATCCTCAACACAAATTATCTCCTGGGATTCACTTCATTAAACAGATAAGTGTAAAAAATAATGAGCTGTAAAAAAACAGAAACAGTCGTAAGGAATTGAAAATAGAGCAAAGTGAATGCCTGAATGCTACAAACTTATATCAAAATCTTCTTTTCTTGGGTGGGGGAGGGAGGCACCTGCAATTTAGATATACACTTTATTGTCAAAAGTATTGGAATGTCTGCCTTACACGCACATGAACTTTAATGGCATCCCAGTCTTAGTCCGTAGGGTTTAATTTTGAGTTGGCCCACCCTTTGCAGCTATAACAGTTTCAACTCTTTTTGGAAGGATGTGCACAAGGTTTGGGAGTGTGTCTATGGGAATGTTTGATCATTCTTCCAGAAGTGCATTTGTGAGGTCAGGCACTGATGTTGGACAAGCAGTCTCCACTCTAATTCATCCCAAAGGTGTTATATTGGGTTGTGGTCAGAACTCTGTGCCAGTTAAGTTCCTCCACCCCTAACTTGCTCATTCATGTCTTTATTGACCTTGCTTTGTGCATGAGTCCAAATCATTTGGGGGAGGGGAGATTATGGTGTGGGGTTGTTTTTCAAGGGTTGGGTTTGGCCCCTTAGTTCCAGTGAAGGGAACTCTTAGGGTGTCAGTATACCAAGACATTTTGTACAATTTCATGCTCCTAACTTTGTGGGAACAGTTTGTGGATGACCCCTCCTGTTCCAACATGACTACGCACTGTCAGGGTTACCTGATCTGAGGCCGAGGTGCTGAGAGGGCTCCCCTTGCGGCTCAGTGCTGCTCAGTGCGGCACTACCCCTGGAGATGGTACAGAGGGTGTGGCGCCCCAAGTGGCACGGGTTACCAGCTGCAGGCAGCTAGATAGAACCAGAAGCAATCCGAGGGTGAACTGGAACAGGCTGGAACCACAGGAGGGTAGGAGTCTTCAAGGGCTCTGGAGCAGACGGGCTACCTTGTGCCAAGTAATAGTCTCTGATAGTGGAGACAGGAACTGGCCGAGGTCTGGGACTGGAGAAGGCAGCGGGAACCATGGTACAAGCCGAGGTCATGCACAGGAGACAACCAGAATAGCCAAGGTCTTGAAGCAAGCCGGGGTCATACACGGTAGGTAACAGAAGCACGGTCAGTGGAAGAAGCCAAGGGTCAAACCAGGTGCAGGAGATCAAACGGAATCAGGAACAAGCTGAGGTCACAACAGGAAGTCCAAACAGGAAACAGGAAGCACAGGAAGCTAATCCAGGAATAAGTCTGATCCTATGGCCACCTTTTATAGGCCAGCAGAGGGCAGTGTAAATTGAGGCAGGAGCGACCATTGCTATTACTGGCAATGTTGCCAGTTCTCCTACGGCCATTTCCCTGACGGGCCAGCAGAGGGCTGTGTCGATTGAGCCAGGAGCGTCCGTTGCTATTACTGGAAATGTTGCCAGTTCTCCTATGGCCATTTCCCTGACACGCACCAGTGCACTATCAAGGTCCATAAAGTCATGGATGAGCGAGTTTGGGATGGAGGAACTTGACTGGTCTGCACAGAGTCCTGACCTCAGCCCATCCAACATCAGTGCCTGACCTCACAAATGCGCTTCTGGAAGAATTGTCAAACATTTTCCATAATCACACTCCTAAACCTTGTGGACAGCCTTCCCAGAAGATTTGAAGCTGTTATAGCTGCAAAAGGTGGGCCAACTCAATAATGAACCCTGTGGATGAAGACTGGGATGCCATTAAAGTTCATGTGCGTGTAAAGGCAATACTTTTGACAATATGGTGTACAGTATATGATTAGGTATTAGCTATTGGTTCTAAAGATAAACTTCAGTCTTCAGTTCAGTCTGGCACAGTTGTACAGGCTCCTCTTTTGTAAATAAATTGCTAATTTTAATTTCACTGCACACTATGAGCTTCTCTGTGACCCGTTCCTTTAATTCTTTGGACTTTAGTGCTTTCAATCATTGAGGGTCATCGTTACTTAGAGTGTTCTGCATGCAATCGCCCAGAAACACCCATTCCTCCAGAATGACATCCACCTATCAAGACATTTTGATATTCACAAAAAGCCTTCCAAGAGACAGCCCACTGCATTCATCAGAACCAAGGACTAGTAAGAGAAGTACTTAAAGAGAATGCTGAAATGTTTTCACAGAGCTATGTACAACACTGTGCTGGCTCCTCTTATCAGCCATGATCTGCCTGAATTATAATAGGGAAGCATAGAGACCCAGTGTCACTGGGATAAGGAAAAGGGTATGTAATGATAATGTTAAGGTTTTATTTGAAATTTTCATTAGCATGTTGATGGGGGAGGGGGGTTAATCAAGGAAAAATATAAGGAGGTAACTTTACATTCCTGTTAATGGCAATTGTCACATTTAATTTATACAAGTATTTATATCATCATTTGTATTACTAAACCTTTCTAGGAAGTATGCAATTGTTAAATATTATTATTGGCCTAATTCCCGACCCCTTAATGCATATGAAATTTCTATAGCATACTATGCATTTTGAAAGTCCTTTCTGACCCTGGGAAGAATGAGAGTCGGACTCCATGGCTGAGGGGTCAGATCTCTCATGTGCAGAGCTTGCCATCACATGAGATTTCTGCAATGTGAAATGACAGGAAATAATATTCCTTCATTTTCTTATTATGAAGCGTCAGGGCTGAATGACATTTCTGTGGGAGAAACATTTCCTGCAAAATACTGCCTGACAATATAGAACTGAATTCTTCTGTGTACAACCATCACTCACTAAACTTCTTTGTTGTCATAGTAACCAAATCTATCTATCTATCTATCTATCTATCTATCTATCTATCTATCTATCTATCTATCTATCTATCTATCTATCTATCTATCTATCTATCTATCTATCTATCTATCTATCTATCTATCTATCTATCTATCTATCTATCTATTTATCTATCTATCTACTATCTGTCTATGTCAGTCTATCTCTCGATCTATCGATCTTTCTATCTATCTTTTAATTTCATATCTATTAATTTCAGTTTTATTTATTAAACAATTAGTGATTAATCAGATATCCCACATCTGGTAAGACTGCTCGGTCCCAAGGTCACAGCAAAGTACATTACACATTATCATGAGTATAAACACATAACATCCCACAATAGTTTGCTAACAAGGTGGGGGGGACAATACTAGCAGACAGACAGAAACAATAGGTATGCCAATTAATAATAAACAGTCATCTCACCCCACCTCAGACTAGGAGGCAACAGAAGACCCAGAGCTGTCTAAATCTCATTACCCAGGAGTCTTTTCACATTCATCTACTTACTGAGTTTCAAGTTGGCAGAGACCATCATGGATTCCTTGACTGTTAAATGTAATAATGTCCTTTTTCATTATCTAATAGGACATCTTTCCAAATGCTTGTAGCTCTCTTGAATGCTAGGACCTATAGTCATGTATATGGGTCCTCCAGTTCCCAGAGTCTGTTTGTTTTGGGGTGACATGGACTTGAATCCAAAGTAACAATACTCCAAGGGTCCCCCAGACACACACCTCCTAAAGAGTAGTGGTCCCTTAAAAGCCCGGGCCCATAGTCAGTAAGCCAGGGGCTAGACTCCTGTCCCTCTAAAAGCCTCTGCCCTGGGTGAATCTGTCACATTTCTCTGCCATCAAAAGTGAACTAACAAGGTCCCAGACCCCCACCTGGTTTGGACCTGCATTAGTGGGGCAGAATGAACCCACATAGGGGGTCCATATGATCTCTATTCTGGGCCGCAGGGTATAGTTGTCATCAATAGGTGTGGGACAAAGGTTGTGGAATCTCTGTCCAGCTGCCAGTGTTTCAGCTGGTAACCCCTCATCATCCGCTCCGGCTAACTGTTGGGGAGGGAGGCTGGCTTCCTCCACTCCCAGACTGTGGATCTGTGGCTGGGGATGAAGGATGACCACCTTCTCTGCCGAACTGTGTATTTGCCGCTGGGGAGATAAGCCGGCTGCTCCATGTCCTGTACCCTCATCTTGCTGCTAGGACAACATTTCTCTGGTACTGTCCCCAAGGTGCACGGATCCTTGCTGGGGAGTGACTGCCATCTTCTCACCCTGGGCCCCGCGGAACTGCCACAGGTGTGGGGCAGAGGTCTTGAACTCTCTGTCCAGGGAACGGGCTGACAGCACTTGGGCCCAGTGCCAGCACTTTGGCAGGTGACTTATGATCCATAACATTCTCTGATAAAAATTCACTTAAATCCATGCTTTGTGTGATCTATGGCTGGGGAGTGAGGACGGTTTCCTCTCCTCCCTGATCCATGAACTGCTGCTGGGGAGATGAGCTGACTGCTCCATCTCCTGTACCCTTATCTGACTGTTGGACAGACGCATTCCTCCATCCAAGCTCGTCCTGTGTAGAAACAGGTTAGTCAAGGTGAGTCATCACTTTCTGCATCCGCCATAAGAACTCCGCTTCCATAGCTGTGGGTGGTGGTGGGCAAAGCCCACTGTTACTCTGCCCCATTGCCAATACTTCAGCCAGTATTTCAGAGCTGTTGGCTGGTGCCTCCTAATAGTCCCAGGCAAAGGAAGCCCAGACCTGCTGCTGAGCAGAGTCTAGCAGCCATTTGTAGGTGATCTCCAGCTCCCATTTCTGAATGGCTAGAAACTCCAAATCTTCCAGTGCCCAGAACAGTTCCGAGACATTCAGCATCTGGTCTCTGTATGCCAGGATTTCCTCCAAATCGCTCTCAAAATCAGGGTCCTTGGACAGCCTCTTGAATAATAGCCTCAGACCGTCGTAGCCAAGGCCTTCCATCTTGCTGTTGTCCGCTGTCCACAGGCACTCTTGAGCTACATAACAGTGGAGAGCTCCAACCCATCTTCGCCTAAACCAGTCTGCTTAACTCAGCTGTCGACTCCTTGTGCAGTTGGTTCCCCAATAACATCATTTGCACTACATACTGCGACCAGTACCTTTCCTGGATGGAGGGGAGAATTTTTCCCTTGTGGTTCTGCTCACAGGGAGGGACAATACTAGCAGAAAGACAGAAACAAGCAGCCAATTGCCAATAATCAGTGATCTGACCCCACATCAGACTAGTAGGCAACAGAAGACCCAGAGCTGTCCAAATCTTATTAACCAGATGTCTTTTGACATACATCTGCTTACTGAGTTTCAAGTTGGTGGAGACCATTATGGCTTCCTTGACTGTTAAATTATATAATGTCCTTTTGCATTATATACCAGGACATCTTTCTAAATGCTTGTAGCTGCCCTGAATGCTAGGGCCCATAGTCATGTATATGGGTCCTCCAGTTCCCAGAGTCTGTGTGTTTTGAGGTGACATTGACTTGAATCCAAATTAACATTACTCCCAGGCTCCCCCAGACACACACCTCCCAAAGAGTAGTGGTGCCTTAAAAGCCAGGGCCCGTAGTCAGTAGGCCAGAGGCTAGCCTGCAGTCCCCTCCAAAAGCCTCTGTCCTGGGTGAGTCTGTCACATTTCTCCCCAATCAAAAGTGAACTAACAAGATCCCAGATCTCCACCTGGTCTGGACCTGCATTAATCAGGCAGAGTGGGACAGAAGTTGTAGAATCTCTGTCCGGCTGCCAAAGCTTCAGCTGGTGACCCCACATCATCCGCTCCGGCTAACTGTTGGGGAGGCCGGCTCCCTCCACTCCCAGACTGTGGATCTGTGGCTGGGGAGGAAGTATGACCACCTTCTCTCTAGAACTGTGTATTTGCTGCTGGAGAGATGATCTGGCTGCTCCATCTCCCATACCTTCATCTGGTTGCTGGGACGACATTTCTCTGGTACTGTCCCCCAGGTGCACAGATCCTTGCTGCGGAGTGACCACCATCTTCTCACCCTGGGCCCCTGAAACTGCCACAGGTGTGGGGCAGAGGTCTTGGACCCTCTGTCCGGTTGCCAGCGCTTCAGCTGGAGAAGTTTATTGTAACTCCACAGATACTGTTGGCAGAAAATCCCATATTCCTGTCAACGGTGTGGGGGAAAGGCAGGCTGCCTCTTTTCTCAGGAAGGCTGAAGCTGCTGTTGGTGCAGGGCAGGGCTCAGTCTTAGCCAGGGCCCATAGTTAGTAGGCAAGAGGCTAGCCTGCAGTCCCCTCCAAAATCTTCTGTCCCAGGTGAGTCTGTCACATCTACCTATCTATTTATCTATGTCAGTCTATCTCCTTATCTATCAATCTTTCTATCTCTATCATTTAATTTCATATCTATTAATTTTCGTCTTTATCAATCTAGACTGGTCTATCTATCTGTCAACCTATTTTATAATTTTCAGTCTATCTATCTATCTATCTATCTATCTATCTATCTATCTATCTATCTATCTATCTATCTATCTATCTATCTATCTATCTATCTATCTATCTATCTATCTATCTATCTATCTATCTATCTATCTATCTATCTATCTATCTATCTATCTATCTACTATCTGTCTATGTCAGTCTATCTCTCGATCTATCGATCTTTCTATCTATCTTTTAATTTCATATCTATTAATTTCAGTTTTATTTATTAAACAATTAGTGATTAATCAGATATCCCACATCTGGTAAGACTGCTCGGTCCCAAGGTCACAGCAAAGTACATTACACATTATCATGAGTATAAACACATAACATCCCACAATAGTTTGCTAACAAGGTGGGGGGGACAATACTAGCAGACAGACAGAAACAATAGGTATGCCAATTAATAATAAACAGTCATCTCACCCCACCTCAGACTAGGAGGCAACAGAAGACCCAGAGCTGTCTAAATCTCATTACCCAGCAGTCTTTTCACATTCATCTACTTACTGAGTTTCAAGTTGGCAGAGACCATCATGGATTCCTTGACTGTTAAATGTAATAATGTCCTTTTTCATTATCTAATAGGACATCTTTCCAAATGCTTGTAGCTCTCTTGAATGCTAGGACCTATAGTCATGTATATGGGTCCTCCAGTTCCCAGAGTCTGTTTGTTTTGGGGTGACATGGACTTGAATCCAAAGTAACAATACTCCAAGGGTCCCCCAGACACACACCTCCTAAAGAGTAGTGGTCCCTTAAAAGCCCGGGCCCATAGTCAGTAAGCCAGGGGCTAGACTCCTGTCCCTCTAAAAGCCTCTGCCCTGGGTGAATCTGTCACATTTCTCTGCCATCAAAAGTGAACTAACAAGGTCCCAGACCCCCACCTGGTTTGGACCTGCATTAGTGGGGCAGAATGAACCCACATAGGGGGTCCATATGATCTCTATTCTGGGCCGCAGGGTATAGTTGTCATCAATAGGTGTGGGACAAAGGTTGTGGAATCTCTGTCCAGCTGCCAGTGTTTCAGCTGGTAACCCCTCCTCATCCGCTCCGGCTAACTGTTGGGGAGGGAGGCTGGCTTCCTCCACTCCCAGACTGTGGATCTGTGGCTGGGGATGAAGGATGACCACCTTCTCTGCCGAACTGTGTATTTGCCGCTGGGGAGATAAGCCGGCTGCTCCATGTCCTGTACCCTCATCTTGCTGCTAGGACAACATTTCTCTGGTACTGTCCCCAAGGTGCACGGATCCTTGCTGGGGAGTGACTGCCATCTTCTCACCCTGGGCCCCGCAGAACTGCCACAGGTGTGGGGCAGAGGTCTTGAACTCTCTGTCCAGGGAACGGGCTGACAGCACTTGGGCCCAGTGCCAGCACTTTGGCAGGTGACTTATGATCCATAACATTCTCTGATAAAAATTCACTTAAATCCATGCTTTGTGTGATCTATGGCTGGGGAGTGAGGACGGTTTCCTCTCCTCCCTGATCCATGAACTGCTGCTGGGGAGATGAGCTGACTGCTCCATCTCCTGTACCCTTATCTGACTGTTGGACAGACGCATTCCTCCATCCAAGCTCGTCCTGTGTAGAAACAGGTTAGTCAAGGTGAGTCATCACTTTCTGCATCCGCCATAAGAACTCCGCTTCCATAGCTGTGGGTGGTGGTGGGCAAAGCCCACTGTTACTCTGCCCCATTGCCAATACTTCAGCCAGTATTTCAGAGCTGTTGGCTGGTGCCTCCTAATAGTCCCAGGCAAAGGAAGCCCAGACCTGCTGCTGAGCAGAGTCTAGCAGCCATTTGTAGGTGATCTCCAGCTCCCATTTCTGAATGGCTAGAAACTCCAAATCTTCCAGTGCCCAGAACAGTTCCGAGACATTCAGCATCTGGTCTCTGTATGCCAGGATTTCCTCCAAATCGCTCTCAAAATCAGGGTCCTTGGACAGCCTCTTGAATAATAGCCTCAGACCGTCGTAGCCAAGGCCTTCCATCTTGCTGTTGTCCGCTGTCCACAGGCACTCTTGAGCTACATAACAGTGGAGAGCTCCAACCCATCTTCGCCTAAACCAGTCTGCTTAACTCAGCTGTCGACTCCTTGTGCAGTTGGTTCCCCAATAACATCATTTGCACTACATACTGCGACCAGTACCTTTCCTGGATGGAGGGGAGAATTTCTCCCTTGTGGTTCTGCTCACAGGGAGGGACAATACTAGCAGACAGACAGAAACAAGCAGCCAATTGCCAATAATCAGTGATCTGACCCCACATCAGACTAGTAGGCAACAGAAGACCCAGAGCTGTCCAAATCTTATTAACCAGATGTCTTTTGTCATACATCTGCTTACTGAGTTTCAAGTTGTTGGAGACCATTATGGCTTCCTTGACTGTTAAATTATATAATGTCCTTTTGCATTATATACCAGGACATCTTTCTAAATGCTTGTAGCTGCCCTGAATGCTAGGGCCCATAGTCATGTATATGGGTCCTCCAGTTCCCAGAGTCTGTGTGTTTTGAGGTGACATTGACTTGAATCCAAATTAACATTACTCCCAGGCTCCCCCAGACACACACCTCCCAAAGAGTAGTGGTGCCTTAAAAGCCAGGGCCCGTAGTCAGTAGGCCAGAGGCTAGCCTGCAGTCCCCTCCAAAAGCCTCTGTCCTGGGTGAGTCTGTCACATTTCTCCCCAATCAAAAGTGAACTAACAAGATCCCAGATCTCCACCTGGTCTGGACCTGCATTAATCAGGCAGAGTGGGACAGAAGTTGTAGAATCTCTGTCCGGCTGCCAAAGCTTCAGCTGGTGACCCCACATCATCCGCTCCGGCTAACTGTTGGGGAGGCCGGCTCCCTCCACTCCCAGACTGTGGATCTGTGGCTGGGGAGGAAGTATGACCACCTTCTCTCTAGAACTGTGTATTTGCTGCTGGAGAGATGATCTGGCTGCTCCATCTCCCATACCTTCATCTGGTTGCTGGGACGACATTTCTCTGGTACTGTCCCCCAGGTGCACAGATCCTTGCTGCGGAGTGACCACCATCTTCTCACCCTGGGCCCCTGAAACTGCCACAGGTGTGGGGCAGAGGTCTTGGACCCTCTGTCCGGTTGCCAGCGCTTCAGCTGGAGAAGTTTATTGTAACTCCACAGATACTGTTGGCAGAAAATCCCATATTCCTGTCAACGGTGTGGGGAAAAGGCAGGCTGCCTCTTTTCTCAGGAAGGCTGAAGCTGCTGTTGGTGCAGGGCAGGGCTCAGTCTTAGCCAGGGCCCATAGTTAGTAGGCAAGAGGCTAGCCTGCAGTCCCCTCCAAAATCTTCTGTCCCAGGTGAGTCTGTCACATCTACCTATCTATTTATCTATGTCAGTCTATCAATCTATCTATCTATCTATCTATCTATCTATCTATCTATCTATCTATCTATCTATCTATCTATCTATCTATCTATCTATCTATCTATCTATCTATCTATCTATCTATCTATCTATCTATCTATCTATCTATCTATCTATCTATCTATCTATCTATCTATCTATCTATCTATCTATCTATCTATCTATCTATCTATCTATCTATCTCTGTACTTACTTATCTTTTACCATATGTGTATCTGGTTGAAAATATCACAACAAGTAAACATGGACTGAAGAATTATTACTGAACAATCTATTTTTAAATAATTCATTATTCTTTCTAATAGCCTGGCTCTGTCCTTTAGGAGCAGATTTCATTATGGTGAATGTTTTTCTATCTGGCGGACAGTTTAGCTGACATTCAGCCTTCATTTAATGAGCAGGTTGCTCCCAGCAAACAGCGAAAGGACATCCATCGATCTGCCAAAGTAAATATTTTTATCTATTGACTTAAAAGGCACTTATTGGGTAAAATGCATTGTGTGTGTTTTTATCCTTTCTAAAGTTTAAAGATAACTACCTGAAATTTTCACAGCTACCCACCACTTCCCTTTTCAGGAATGGAGCCTAAAATTACTAGAACATTTAGGTTTAATGATAGGAAATTAGTGCAGCGCTAAAACTAAAAAGAATCATTTGAATAGGAAATATAGTCCATGCAAAAGAGGAAGGGCCCCGTGTGGATAAAGATGCACTCAGAGCCAATGCTGTGGTCTTGAAACTACAAATCCACCACCAGATAGAATGGCCTCTCACCTCAAAGCACTGACCACAAAGGGTCAAAAACACCAGGACAGATTCCACTTGCAACTGAACACTGACGATAACACCTTTGGCAGAATGGATGGATGGGATGATCCCAGTTGCTCCAAATACCTCCAGGGGATACCGATTAGACAATCCAAAAGCTTGCTCTCTTAGTGGTGTGACTCAAAGAAAGGCAAGGGATTGCACATAGTGAAGTATGTCTAACACATTTATTAATTAAAACATAAGAAAGCCTCTCACTTAATAACAGCATACAGCAGGCACATCACATCCTCTCTTGCTGAATGTAACAGTCATACACTTCCTCGAGCAGCTCTGTGAGACAGCGGGTGATTTCACGGCTCCTCCCTTCCGCACGCGTGACGTCCCATAAGGGAAGGGACTTCCTCAGCGGCTTGTGTAGGAGCCTGTCATCCCCGCAATATATAGAGCCAATGAGCTGCAACTCTTCCATACGATTACAAGGCAGCCAGGTATTCACTCCTTCCGTCCCGCCCAGTGTGTGTTTTTTCATTGTCACACTAACACACCCATCTGATGGCGGGAACGAACATACCAGCACTGCCCTGGTTAACCCCCTGTTGACACAGCCAGAACGTAGCAGCCTTACTACAACAACATTACCCATCCTCAAATAAACTGCCATAATTAATGGAAATAAAGAATGGGCAATGGGATAAATAAATAAAGAACAAAGGCTAAACAAATGATAGGCTGCAATGTTATCCCTCTTATCTTGAAACACAATTGGGGACAAAAACATGACTATCCACCATTATTAACTATATTTTAAAAGTAAATTTTGAAATAAATATAGATCAAAGGCTGAAAAAATGATAGGCTGCAATGTTATCCTCTTATCTTGAAACACAATTGGGGACAAAAACGCATGACTATCCACCATTATTAACTATATTTTAAAAGTAAATTTTGAAATAAATATAGAACAAAGGCTGAAAAAATGATAGGCTGCAATGTTATCCCTCTTATCTTGAAACACAATTGGGGACAAAAACGCATGACCATCCACCATTATTAACTATATTTTAAAAGTAAAATTAAACAATAATATTATTGTGCTAAACACCCATGTATTTAAAACCAGGAAATAAATACGATAGGGGACAATAAATATTATTATAACACTATTATTAAAACTCCTTAAATAAAATTTCTATAAAATTTCTTCTATAAAAATTCTTTGTTTAAGATGGAGCCGTAAGTGCACACCCACTGTCTCACGGATTACAAAGCTCACAAAATAATAAAAACAATCACATCAGTATCATCAATAGTATTAAAGACCTCAATATCACATCATTATCAACAACAGTATAAAAGACCTTAATATTAATAAAATACTCCCATATCAGCGGTTGGATATAAAGCAATTTGAGTCAAAATCAACGTTTAACCCTCTTGGTGCTGAGACTTTCGTCTCATAAATCCAATAGGATTCACGTCGACTCAGTTGTCTAACAAAATTTCCACCTCTCCAATATTTTTTTACTTTTTCCAACCCCCAAAACTTCAAGTCTCGTGGGTCCCTATTGTGGCACTGTCTGAAATGCCTAGAGACATAATGAAATCTGAAATCCTTCTTGATGTTATTCATATGCTCGGCCACACGGACGTGCAATGCTCTTGATGTGCGTCCGATATACTGCAACCCGCAGCTGCACTCAAGCATATAAACAACTCCAGTAGTTGAGCAAGTGATAAGGTCAGCAATTTTGTATACTTGACCCGTAGCACTGGAAGAAAATTCCTTACGTCTTTTATTGTTTACTTTAGAAGTCCTACAAGATATACATTTCCCACAGGCATTATTTTCTCTCTGGATAGGAGGATCAATAACTCCAGGAGCCAACCTATCCCTAAGGGTAGGGGCTTTCCTATAAACAAATAGCGTTTTTTCCGGAAGATTCGGACCTAGAATTTTATCTTGTTTCAAGATGGACCAATGCTTCTCAATAATTTTTTCAATCTTTTTATGTTGTATTCAATTGTCCATCACTATTCTATAATTATTGGGACCTGTCTCTTCTACCTTGATCTTATTTGTTATCAGGGACTTCCTATCCAGATTCTTTACTATCTGTAGATCTTTATTTAAGGTTCCTGCGTCATAACCTTTTTGTAGGAATCTTTCTGTAAGCGTTTTGGACTGATCCAAGAAGTCAGTGTCTGACGTGCAATTACGCTTCAAACCCACATACTGACCCCTTGGGATGTTACATAGCCACATCCGATGGTGACAACTGTCTAGAGGTATGTACGAATTGCGGTCAGTGGGCTTGAAGTGATTACAAGTCTTAAACCGACCCTTGTCTTGTGAAATGACTAGGTCTAAAAACACTACTTGATCAGAACTGGTGTTCCATGTAAGGACAATATTTTTGTTGTTATCATTCATTCGCTCTTTGAATTTTTCCAGACCCTCTCGATCCCCATCCCAAATTAGGATGAGGTCGTCTATGTAACGCCTGTAACAGACGAGTTCTGGTGGGCAATCCTTAAAGACAACGGCTTCCTCCCAGTGGGCCATGAAGAGATTGGCCACACTGGGAGCAAAACGAGCCCCCATAGCGACTCCTCTGGTCTGTAGGAAAAAATCACTGTTATACCAAAAATAATTCTTGGTCAAACAATAACACAGGCTAGTCAAAAGAAAACTTCTGTGTTTCCTAGAGAGATCCGACGAGCCAAAGGCCCATTTAACCGCTGTTTGTGCATCACTGTGACCTTTTTACATTTAGGTTTAGGCAACATAATATACCCTGTTCTGTCAGAGGGTTTCAAGTAGGTGTAAACCCTAACTGGATGTTTATAGTTTGCTAAAGCACTTTGTATCATAAAAAGTTGCCATGTTTTTTATGTTTAAAAGTGCTGCTGCTCTCCTCCAGCCTCTTTTAGTCACTTTTGTTTACATGCCCTTGCTCCAGCATCGGCTGCACTGGGCCAGCATCCTGATAGTGTCAATGGTGGACCCTGACTTCCCCTGATATGGCTTCTGGTAGTCTCCACCAAGTACACATGTGACAAAGTAACAGTGCAAGAGCAGAAATAGGATGCAGTTGTCACCCATCCAGGAAATCCCTTTATGATAAAATCACCAGGGATTTTTTTATTCCCTGGTATAGTATGGTAGGGTTTATTTCAAAGTAAGCTGCAGATTAAAAAAAAACAACAACAACCTTTACCTTTTAAATTAGAATAAAGTGGTAGGAAACCCTGCTTGGTCATTTTTACTTAAAGGTAAGCCTATATCAAGGCTTACCTGTAGGCAAAATTAATATCGCCTAAATGTGCACCGTTTATGAGATATTCACCCTGCATGCAGCCAGTGACATCACTGGGGCATGCACTCTGAAGGTCCGGCATACCTTGCCAGAACTTTAGAGCTTGGTGCCGGAACCGAGGGTTCCTGGGCGCATGCGAGTCACACAGTCGGAGCGCGTGAACCCTGAAGAAAGACCAGGGAAAGATGTCAGCCCTCTCAGCAGTGACAGCATACCGTGGGAGGGCTTTGTTCTATGGTAAGTATTCCATAATGTGCTAGTATGTGATGCAAATTAGCACATTATACAATTATTTTTTATTTTTATTTATTTCAGGTACTTATATAGTGCTGTCAATTTACGCAGCGCTTTACATATACATTGCACATTCACATCAGTCCCTGCCCTCAAGGAGCTTACAATATAAGGTCTCTAACTCCCATTCATACATACATAGTAGGGCCAATTTTATACAGGATCCAATTAACCTACCAGCATGTCTTTGGAGTGTGGGAGGAAACCGGAGTACCCGGAGGAAACCCACGTAGGCACAGGGAGAACATGCAAACTCCAGGCAGGTAGTGTCATGGTTGGGATTCGAACCAGTGACCCTCTTGCTGCTAGGTGGACCAAGGACCACCTCTATAGGTGAAAAAACTTGTGTAAAATGCTGAAGTAATTGAATGGGATATATATGTATAGAGCAGCTGCTAGACCCCCTCCTGCTAGGGAAATGGAATGAAAAGAAAAAGGGGTGGAACACCTACCCCACAGGTCAGCGCTTGCAAATAACAATACCTTTAAATTCCAAATACTAAAATGGTGGTGGGATATGAACTAGGGTCCAGTGAGTGGTGGAAAGATGTTTCTATGCAAGTAATATAATTGTGCTTTTGCAAAAAAAAACAAAAAACAAACAAGACACCAATGGTATGTACTAACTAAGTTTGGTGCAAATTAAATATTACGTGCAAGATCTGAAGACGTCACACGTTGATGATGAAACGCGTCATTTTGAAATGCACATAGGCCACGTGACCGGTAGGCGGAAGCAGGCAGTGGAACGCACACTGTCAGTCGGCATCCCTGTGCTTCCTATCAGGCACACACCTCTGCAGGGTGCACACATCGTGGTACACACACTACGTTTGCATTGTGCCTTTTTCACTTGGATGCTGCAAAGGCTTTTTAAATGTATATGGAACTTTTTTATCAGTTGATTATCCAATACATTTTTTTCACATCGGATTACACTATGAGGATTCTGTACCTTTTTTTCTACATACCCCCATATGCCTGAGCCCCCTGGGGAACAAAGAGGAAGGAGGAAGGAGAGGAGCTACGAGAGGACCGCAGGAAGCACATACAAGCCCTCTGGTGGGGGAGACCACCTCAAGCTTGGCTGATCCCCTTTGTCGTAAGATAAGAGGGGATCCACGACATCTGGTGAGTTTTCCTGACACTTCTCGAGCACTAAAGCCTCGTACACACGCAACGAATTTAGTGGACTAGTGTCCACTAAGTCGGTTGGGCAAGGTGGAAAAAGGCTGCTGTGATGTATAGCAGCCGGCCGCTGACACAGAGCTGCAGACATTCGGTAGCCGGCGCTCCGGTGTTACATCTCCGCGACCCAAAGGCGGAAATACCAGACCACAATAGGATGCCAACTAAACCAGTCTGGAACAAAAAGGGAACTGTTGTCGTGACAACGCATTTCGGGCGCATGTGCTTTGCCAAGTCACGAGATTATCAGCGAAAGCAAAATGTGAAGCCCAATATGTCATTAACCCTTCATTATCTGCATACACACAAGACTATTGGCTTGATAACACATAAAACAAATGTAGCAGATACAGGTATATATAGCAAATACAAATATGTACATCAATTGATTATGTAATAAAAAAATGAAAATAAGATTAAATATAAATGAAAAATAAATATTAATCAAATATTAATAAATAATATTATTAATTATAATAATTATTATATAAATAGAAATATATATTTATAAAAATAATAAAAAAAAGAAAAATATAAAATAAAAATAAGATAAATAAAGCAAAATATAGAAGATTAGAAACTGCAATTGCAGCTACTATTAAGTGTATATCGCAATGGATAGCATAAAAATAGAATTATAAGAATACGAACAGAAATTCCCGAGCATCTCAAAAAAATAAACGTATGCGCATGTATAAGAGAAACCATAAATGTAGATATAAACATATCATGAAAATACCAAAAAAATGTATATAGATAGATTTACCTCTAACAAGCAGGAGGGAGGGATAAAAGGCAAATATCACATACAAAAGGGAAAGCACAAGTTTTTAAAACAATTCTTCGCCCTAATCAGTGTCATCTTACTGTATTATATTTTTATGGTGACTTGTATGCTAGAGTTCTTTATTATATATAATTTTTTTACATAATTAAATTGTAAATTCTATAAATAAAGAATGCAGCGCTTAAAAATCATAAGTGTTCACAGACACTATAACACAATATGAGGGTAGAAGTGCTGGCTAGTTCCTGAGCTGGCCTGTGTATCCAGATGTAGAAGGGCTAGTGCCCACTAAGTCGGTTGGGCAAGGTGGAAAAAGGCTGCTGTGATGTATAGCAGCCGGCCGCTGACACAGAGCTGCAGACATTCGGTAGCCGGAGCTCCCGTGTGACATCTCCGTGACCCAAAGGCGGAAATACCGGACCGGAACAGGATGCCAACTTAACCAGTCTGGAACAAAAAGGGAACTGTTGTCGTGACAACGCATTTCGGGCGCATGTGCTTTGCCAAGTCACGAGATTATCAGCGAAAGCAAAATGTGAAGCCCATCAAGATGGGAGCGAGGAATGGGCACAGAAAATTACAGGCCCAATCTGTCATTAACCCTTCATTATCTGCATACACACAAGACTACTGGCTTGATAACACATAAAACAAATGTAGCAGATACAGGTATATATAGCAAATACAAATATGTACATCAATTGATTATGTAATAAAAAAATGAAAATAAAATTAAATATAAATGAAAAATAAATATTAATCAAATATAAATAAATAATATTATTAATTATAATAATTATTATAAATAGAAATATATATTTATAATAATAATAAAAAGAAAAATATAAATATAAAAGAAAAATAAGATAAATAAAGCAAAATATAGAAGTTTAGAAACTGCAATTGCAGCTACTATTAAGTCTATATCGCAATGGATAACATAAAAATAGAATTATAAGAATACGAACAGAAATTCCCGAGCATCTCTAAAAAATAAACGTATGCGCATATATAAGAGAAACCATAAATGTAGATATAAACATATCATGAAAATACCAAAAAATGTATATAGATAGATTTACCTCTAACAAGTAGGAGGGAGGGATAAAAGGCAAATATCACATACAAAAGGGAAAGCACAAGTTTTTTCAATTCTTGGCCCTAATCAGTTTCATCTTACCGTATTATATTTTTACGGTGACTTGTATGCTCGAGTTCTTTATTATCTATAATTTTTTTACATCATTAAATTGTAAATTCTATAAAGAAAGAATGCAGCGCTTAAAAATCATAAGTGTTCACAGACACTATAACACAATGAGGGTAGAAGTGCTGGCTTGTTCCTGAGCTGGCCTGTGTATCCAGATGTAGAAGGGCTAGTGTCCACTAAGTCAGTTGGGCAAGGTGGAAAAAGGCTGCTGTGATGTATAGAGTTCTTTATTATCTATAATTTTTTTACATCATTAAATTGTAAATTCTATAAAGAAAGAATGCAGCGCTTAAAAATCATAAGTGTTCACAGACACTATAACACAAAATAGCAAAGTCATACAAGTGAAAGTTCATGAATCCTAGGATACACCCAGGATTCACAGCCAAATGAACTGCAGGTGAACTAACATCCTCCACGGATACACCAGCACACCCGACCTTTTACCCCAAGGTATGGACCACTAGATTATAGGTGGTAATAGAAGCATTCCAATATTCTCTGGCTTATCTCCACTCATCAATGATAATATCTGGATGAATTCTGTTGGCCCCTCTGGGATATTCCCCCCACTGGTCACATATATCAGGATGAGATCAGACATCGCCTCATGGTTCAGTACAGTATATCAAATCATTTAAAGGCTTTATTGTAGATAAATGCAAAATACTCAAATTCCACATGACTTATGGTAACCAGGGTCCAACCTACGCATTTTGTCCAATCAGAACATTGTCCTGAATGAACACAGGGAGTGGTCGGTACTGATTTTAGATTTGGCAAGGATTCTGTGAATTATATTGTGTTTGTGTCCGCTAATAATGATTTTAGTGTAGTTTAATTCTGATATTTCTGGGGGAGGGCTGTACAGGGCCCCATGATTTGTAATAAAAGCCCTGGTGATGCTTTCTGCTTTCAGGAAGTTATGATACACACCCCTCTCATTGGGAGACTTCCTTTAGTTTCCTGTCTCTGGAAAGGAATTGATGTCACCAAATGTACACAAACTGCAAAACATAATCTGGTGGAGGCTTTACTCTTTCCCATCTCTATCCTAAAATTTAATTAAAACTGTTTCATCTCTATTTAAAACCAATGTGATGGTTGATAAAATGTTATGTATGTTATAAAGTCATTATACTTATGTTGGCCTTTTTTTTTTAAAAAGCCCTGTGTCCCTTGTCAAATGTCCTTTGATGAAAGATTACGCAATCCCTCCCATTAGGATCTTCAAACTGCTGCAGATTGGCAGTTGACTGCAGTAAATAGGAATACACCTGGATAATGCAGAAGGAATCTAGTATTCTAGATTGGAACCGACAAAGCGTTTATTTTGTCAATGTAAGGTAAAATGGTGAATTTCTATGTCCAATTCAGGTTAAACCTTCACCTTGGCACCCAATTAAAATGCGCATATGTTTGTCACCCTTGCATATAACCTTATTGGTCCCCTTTCATGGCAGGAGATTAAATTACAAGTCTGATAATTACTCAGAGCACATGAAAGCAGATAAGAGAAAGACCTTCAACGGGAGATGGTTTCAGCGCCCTCTTAGAACTTACCGACGTTTAATTTATTTGCCATCATTAAATATTACCAGCTCCATCCGTTTACACCGGGAGCCCTCCATCAAAGTGCTTTTGTATAATTCACCTGAATTATTCACAATGCAACAAACTTCATCTTCAAATCAGCGCAGACAATATCCTGTAGAAGTAATAAGTCCTAATTGCACAGAACCGCCTCGGAAATGAAAGTAGAAAACCTAATGGTGCCTTTTTTGTCTCTTTCCATCATCAGATCTCATTCAGTGGTTGTGTAAAAAAAAAGGGAGAGTTTAATCCATTTTAATTTAAACAGTAATTAGGGTTTAGATGAGATAAATGGAAATAAGAAAAGTGATTCCATTCTGTTAAAAAAAAAATCTTCAAAGCCGAGTTGTGTGAGATAATCAAGGCCTTGTAAAATAAACAAAAAAAGGCAGACATCACTTTTATTTTATAAAGTAAAACTGTGCTTTTAATTAGAAAATAAAACAGCAATACTCTGGTAGGGAAGAGGGGAGAAAAATTGAATTCATAGCGAAATTGTTTCAGATTGATCTAAAATTTGACATGCTTTAATTTGACTGCTAAGTGAAATGTGCTTATAAAAAGTGATTACATTGCTGTTGATAAACAAAGCTAACCCTAATTCTATGCTAACCTTAAAGTAAAACATTTTTTTTTCCTTTTAATTTTTAAGTACCTTCACTCTTGTATAAAAAAAAAATCATGCCAGTCTCCACTAGCCCTCTCCACACCCTAGCGCTGTCCTTTCTTGGTCCAATGCTGGTGGTCCTTAAAGGACAGAACAACACTCTGTCATTCTGCCCATTCCATGTTTTAGAAGACTGCCCCCTGCCACCAGAAGATGATGTGAGGGATATGGTGGCGTCACCAGACTGGCAAGAAAACTTTAAGAAGTTTTAAAGAAATGTGACAAGAAAAAAGTATTTTTCAGGATTTCGATCAAAGTGCAGGTGCTTTGTGCTCAATATTCCAATAGTTTGTGACTTTTGGTGGCGTGGGTTCCTTTTTCCAGGGAAATGTGGTAAAAGTGGATCACTTACCAGAGGTAGCGGGTCTTATGTGCTGTATAGCACTAAGACCAGACTCACTTGTAGGCCTTCCATGCCAGCAGGAATGGGTTCCCTGTGTTGCTCCTAGTGGGGGTGCAGGCTGGATTCCTCCTCATCTGGCTCCACTCCTCGGGTTTATGGGCAAGGGTTATATAAAAAACAAATGCTCCAAATAGTGTAGAACGTTTTTAATTTCCAATATTTTTATTAAAGTTTTTCAAAAAGTAAACAAAGTGTACAACAGTGCAATTTACGCCCATAAGGCTCAAACATATATCTCAAGGATAGCATAACATCCCATAATATAAATCAAGGCACAACTGATACAGATATAGCCGGTGTAAAATAAAAGAAAAAATGCAACAGAAACATAGTAATGGTAAGAATGGCAGCCTGAATCGGCCGCCAGGTTGGCCAGGGGCCCGAGCCACCCCCTCCGGCGCCCCACAAGGGAACACACTGCGCCCAAGGAGGGAGGAGGCCCCAGACCCCCGGCCCTGGCCCCCCACCCTAAACTGAGGGGGGGGCACCGGCTTTCCGGCAGTGCACTGTAATGAGTAAGAACGAAGAAGCAGGGAGAGAGAAGAGAAGGAAAAGAAAGAAAGAAAAAAAAAAAAAAAAAGGGAGAACAAAACAAAAATAGAAAAGGTAGAAGTGAGCAAAGAGAAGGGAAGCAAAGGGTGAAAGAAGGGGAAGAGAGAAGGGGGTAAGTGGTCCACTAGGGCCCAAGCAATAGCAATGAAAGAGAGGGAAGGGGAGTTAGTAGCGGTGGGTCAAGAGGGTAGGGGGGCGTCGTGTAGAACGTTTTTAAAATTTTATTTCCCACATGGGGTAAAAGGAACAACAATAACCCCTGAGGATTGGGACTTTCAACGGCAAGAATCAGGACTTGAGTATGAAAATATATAAATTTTATTCCACATATAATAAAGATAAATAATACATAATCACATATAAAGTATATGATAAAAACAAGGTCATAGATACGTCTTGGAACCAGGAGGGTCTGAGGTGTCTGGATCGGACTAGACGCGTTTCGGTCCAAATGCCTTTCTCAATGGTCCACAAAACACCAGAGCTCAGACTAGGAGCATAAAAGGTAACAATGAGTATAATACAAAGAAATGAGTATAAGGTTAAATTTAACATGTATTAAACAATGTTAAAAGCAATGTAACACAAAATTCATTATACATAGTGTTTGTCGTATTTAGATGTAAAAAAGAGGGGGGGCAAAAAATGCCTCTATGATTACGTACCAGATATGTAAGACCTCTGTGAAATCCAGGACGTGAGACCAAAGGGATGGGCCTTGGTGGATGAGAAAAAGGCCTTCAATTGACTATGGCCGCAAAGAGTATATGCTAATCAAGTTGGGTCTATACAGGATAGACTAAAGCAAAATGTTAATATTTGTATGGGTTTCCAGGGGAGATTTCAATATTTGTAAGCCAAATACACAGTGGTATGGCAAATGACAGTGAGAAAGGAGCTCCACGGACAGAAAATCCCACGAGGATCTCCAGAGTGAGGTCAGAAACGCACAGGTCATCTAGAAAGTTATGAAAAGATATAGAAGAAAAATTCAATGAAGTCTGTCTATCATGGAAAATAAAAGGGAAAGTAGTACTCACGTTGAGAAACGAGACCGTTTTCTATCTTTACATTTACTCCCTATCTATTTACCCTTTGATATCCCTCATGATTTCAGGCTTGACATATTCCATGTCAACAGGGATGTATGGCTGGACACGTCCCAGCATCATAAATCCATCGGGGGACATACCTAGTCTACTACTACTTTACAGGTATTTTGTACCCATAATATTCTGTCCTACTTTCCCTTTTATTTTCCATGATAGACAGACTTCATTGAATTTTTCTTCTATATCTTTTCATAACTTTCTAGATGACCTGTGCGTTTCTGACCTCACTCTGGAGATCCTCGTGGGATTTTCTGTCCGTGGAGCTCCTTTCTCACTGTCATTTGCCATACCACTGTGTATTTGGCTTACAAATATTGAAATCTCCCCTGGAAACCCATACAAATATTAACATTTTGCTTTAGTCTATCCTGTATAGACCCAACTTGATTAGCATATACTCTTTGCGGCCATAGTCAATTGAAGGCCTTTTTCTCATCCACCAAGGCCCATCCCTTTGGTCTCACGTCCTGGATTTCACAGAGGTCTTACATATCTGGTACGTAATCATAGAGGCATTTTTTGCCCCCCCTCTTTTTTACATCTAAATACGACAAACACTATGTATAATGAATTTTGTGTTACATTGCTTTTAACATTGTTTAATACATGTTAAATTTAACCTTATACTCATTTCTTTGTATTATACTCATTGTTACCTTTTATGCTCCTAGTCTGAGCTCTGGTGTTTTGTGGACCATTGAGAAAGGCATTTGGACCGAAACGCGTCTAGTCCGATCCAGACACCTCAGACCCTCCTGGTTCCAAGACGTATCTATGACCTTGTTTTTATCATATACTTTATATGTGATTATGTATTATTTATCTTTATTATATGTGGAATAAAATTTATATATTTTCATACTCAAGTCCTGATTCTTGCCGTTGAAAGTCCCAATCCTCAGGGGTTATTGTTGTTCCATATACATTAGGGATGTTGGCAAGATCCCAGGTTTAAAACACAGAATTCGAATTTATCTTTTCTCACATGGGGTAAAACATCCAAAGAAATTGGCTCCGAAAAACACTACAACCGCTGACATGCAGAGTGGCGAGCGGATTGTTCCAGCTTGCGTTCCACTGCGCGCTTGCGCCACGACGTGCGTTCCAAGACCTGACACGTTTCGTCATTTCCTGTGACATTATCAAATGTAGGTAACCCTAGCTCTAACCCTAACACTAATCCTACTGCTAACTCTTATGCGTACTAAGGATGAGCGAATCCGCCAAGGTTTGATTTGCCAAGTGACCAACAAGTCTATACATAAATTTGTGTGCCGTAAAGTCTGCTGTGAACCTGATTTAAATTAATGGAAGGAACATATCAATGCACAAATGTGGCCCCCTGTGGAGCTGCTGGGCAAGCTTTTGCTAAACAAAAATCTTGCGCTAAAACAAATAGCATGTGGATTCGGCCACTGCTGTAGGGGACCCGTGCCAATGCAAAAATTAAAAAATGTAAAAAAAATACATACAATGGGAAGAGGGCCAAATGTTTTATTTACTGTCCCCTTTCTTTCCTGAATGAACACAGTGAGCGATTGGTACCGAACGCTCCTGTGTCCATTTATCACTGAAGCATAGTAAACTATGTTTACTATGCTTTCATTTGTGAATAAACAGGAAGCCTCAGAGTGCTTTCAATTCATTCACTGTCCAATGCAGCTGAGGGTGCTGCTGATAAATGTATGTTCTCATTCCCTTTCTCTGTTTTCATTCCATTTAACCCCCTGATATTTTACTTAAGGCCCCCCAACAGGGTAATTAAAAAAAAAAGAAAAAAAATAACAATAAAATTCTAATAAAAAAATGTAAAATTCTCAAAAAAAAAAAAATGAAGGAATTGTTCAAATATGCTTTGCTCCCTGAAGAACAGTCACAATTTGGATCGCTCTTCAGAGAGTTTAAGACAAGCGGTGAGAAGGCATATTGCCTCCTCACTGCCTGCTTTAAGCCTGCATTAGCGCACCTCAACCGTGCACTTTGTTGTGCGGCACTTGCAGAGCAGAACGATTCAATTGAATGGGTATTGATCGATGAGGGTATAATTTCTGCCATGACTGTGAAGCATAGCATTGAGGCCGAGGCACTTTATGGAAAATATCATTGATATTTTTAGAGCGGGGGAGGATGTACGGGGCCCCATGATTTCTAACAGCATCCCTGATGTCAATAAATCTGTTAACGGGAATGGAGGACACACAAGATAATGTATCCCACCACTTCAATCCACAGCATAGAATAGCACAGTTACGTGGGATCTCCCTAAGCTCTCCCTATACAGATTGTCAGCTCCCCTAAAAGTTCCAATATACAACAACAATATGACTAATGTGAGCCCACATTTTGGAGTTTCGGGGGACTGACTACTAATCCAATTTCACCATTACTGTCCCTTCTAAGAATAGTGACTATGATTCAGAGGCTATGCAGTATATTGAAAATTTAAAAATGTTTGACCCAGCAATTCTACAGACAATTCCTTGGACTTCATGGCTTTGTTTGTGCTTTGATATTTACTGTTAACTGTGGAACTTTATATAGACAGGTGTGTCCAATTAACTAAATTTACCACAGGTGGACTTCACTCAAGTTGTAGAAACATCTCAAGGATGATCAAGTATGATCAGTGGAAATAGGATGGACCTGAGCTCAATTTTGGGTCTCATGGCAAAGGCTGTGAATACCTATGTACTTATGAACTTATACTTATGAACCTCTCTCCATGCCCTCTCACCCTCTGTGCAGATGCTGAGCTGTGGTCGCTTCTACAGTCTCTGCCAACTAAAGTGGACATCAAGGCACTCATCGGCCGCCTAGAGGAGACACACCGACAGGTAAGGGAGGACATACAATCTATCTCTGACCGGCTGACCTCAGGGGAATCCTCATTGGTCTCCCTGGAGAAAAGGATGTCAGCCCTGGAATCTGTACAGGACTCCCATGTTGACAACTACACATGGAAGACCTGGCGGACCGGAGCCAACGGAATAACCTGCAGCTCAGGGGACTGCCAGAGGCTACTAGGGTTAGGAACCTGCCAGAAACAGCAGTGACCATTTTTCAAAAAATCATGGGTGAATCCCTCCCTGTACGTCTGGAGTTTGACTGCATCCATAGGGCCCTGGGTCCCCGTTCCCCTGATCCGCAGAGGCCAAGGGATGTTATATGCCGGCTACATCATTATACCCATAAGGAATCTTTTCTGTGGAAAGCATGGGAAGCTGGAAAGGTTGATTTTGATGGAGCGCTCATCAAGATCTTTCCCGACCTATCTAGAGCAACATTGCAGCGACGGGCGGTTCATTGCAAACCAATGGGGTTTCCCCCTTTCTGCAACCTTCCATGGGGACCAACGCTCATTCACCCTACACACGCCTAAGGATCTCCCAGCGCTCTTCACCTATATCGAGACTGAACCCATCCAGGTCCCAAATTGGCTAATGTTCCTGTGGAGGCCGACTGGCTGGTTGGGCTTCCTGACGCCGTGGGGGAATCCCCCACCCAGACCCCAACTTTCGAGGTGGACATCTCGAATGTCTTCACCTGAGGGTCCATGTGAGGCATAAATAATGCATGTAGTCACTGATACAGTTACTTATCTTGCATGAGGGTGTACACCCCGCTATCATGTGCCCATCTGCCACCCGTGTCTCCTGTTCTGTTTTTTGTGTACCTTAATACCTTCCCATTGAGGAACCTTGAAACTGATAGGTTCCCACAAACGTTATACTTGGAAGAAGTGAAGGTCTTCGTGTCTTAATGTTTATATACTGCATTTATGATACCATTAGATGCAGCTTGTCTTTGCTGATAGTACTGAAATTTTTATGTATTATCTGTTAACAGTCCTGTGCCTACACTGCCTTGGGGATGTGGCTGCTTGGTTGGATGGGCATTCTGATAGGCAGGGCTCCCTGTGGCGTGCAGTAGTTGCGTTGCGCCCTAGCCAGTGGCTGACAGAAGGGCTGATGCCCCTCAGGGATGTTAATCTGCTTCTTCCCCTTTTTTAAGGGAAGACCACAGGGTAGAATCATTACACGGTGTCGGGTTTTATTTGCTGTTCTTTTACTGAGATGGCTTGTTTGCTGCCCATTTCGTGCTGCAGGGGTCTTGGTGGAGGGGGAATTCGCCGAGTTTGTTTCTTTACACTGATGTTTATTCTCTTGGCTGGGGTGGTTTGAGTGGGCTGGGATGGCTACTTCAGGGCTTTCTCTAACCACTCCCCCACATAGGCCAAAACACACTGGATTTCGACTTTAGTCGAAGTGTGTCTTTTGCAAAGATGTTTGCTACATTTAGATTTATGGAGGGGACTGGACAATCTACTGTCGTTACTCCAGAGTGGGGGAACGCTACTTCACATTTTCTAATCCTGTCCCAAATTGTCTCGTTTTTGGATACAGGTACGGAAAATCTAAGACCCAGCCTTTTTCTTACTGCATGTTTCCAACATCCCTGCAAAACTTTATAAACAATCAAGTGTTCATCACCTATTGAATGCTGCAAAATCTTGCATTTGCCTTTTTTGGAAAAAGCAATGTCCACCAACCATTACTTCCTGGCTACATAAGGTAGAAGACATCAATAAAATAAAAGATTTGGTGCTTACAGTTCAGCATAAGAGTGAACAATACAATAATACATGGAGGCCTTGGAATCTGTTTATCCTCTCAGATGAGGGAACAGCGCTTTTGAACCCATAGCCTTTTCTGATTAAATTACATAATGTGAGAACCTGTACCGATCCCGACCCGCCAACATGTCTCTTTTCCCCACCCCCTTCCTTTTTTTCTTTTCTCTCTCCCCCCCCCCTTTTCCCAGGGCCATCTTACCACATGGGCACGCTGGGCAGTTGCCCCGGGGGCCCCACCTGCCTAGCGACCCAACCTCAGCCAAGAATTAGTCCTGACGGCAGTGTCCTGCCTCAAGGGTGACACCATGGCCGGCCACCGGACAGCCTCCGCCACTCACTAACACAGGAGAGTGGAGCAGGAGGCATGAGGCAGAATGGGAGAGAGAGAAACAGCAGTGCTGAATAGACAGCAGGAGCTGTCAGAATTAACTTTCTAAGTTAACAAGCAGGTGATTGGTTGCTAAGACCCCCTAGCAACCAATCACCTGCTGTTAACTTGGACAGTTAACACCAGCAGCTTGCGCTGTCTATTCAGGACTGCGGTTTCGTTCTGCCTTAGTGCCTCCTACTCCCTGCTCCGCTCTCCTGTGCCTCCCGCTCGGCATGCAGCATGCCCAAATAAGGTAGGGAGGGGGAGAGCTGGGAGGAGCAGTGTAATGTAAAGGGGTCCATAAGTAGGTGGGGGGTGGGCTGTGTAATTTAAAGGGGTCCATGGGGGGGCTGTGTAAAGTAAATGATTCCATGGGGGGCTGTGTAATGTAATGCCTCCATCCCAGCAAAATAAAGGTGAATGGTTCTAATAAATGCTGCCCCTCCTGTCCAGGGTCTACAGCTGTGTGTGAGGGCTAGTGAGGGGCAGGACCCCCTACATAGTGCCAGTCTGCAAGGGATTGGCAGAGCTTACAATTGAATGGTATTGCAAGGACAGATGGCAACACTACCCTGTTTGGGGCCCCCCGGGATGCCCAGGCCCCCTACATGTGTATGGGCTGTACCCCCCTGATGGCTGCCCTGAATGTAAGGAGTCCATGGGGGGGGCTGTGTAATGTAAATGCGTCAATGGGGGGGCTGTGTAATGTAAAGGGGTCCATGAGGGGGGCTGTGTAATGTAAAGGGATCCATGGGGGCTGTGTAATGTAAAGTGGGTCCATGGGAGAGGCTGTGTAATGTAAAGGGGTCCAGAGGTATGGGGTGGGGAGCTGTCTAATTTAAAGGGGTCCATGGGGGGGCTATGTAATGTAAAGTGGTCCATGGGAGGGGCTGTGTAATAAAAACTAGCTTTGCAGCACAATGGGGCAGCAGCGTTAAAGCTGGCTTTCACTCGTGTATAGAAAATAACATCCTGAAGACCATTGACTTCAAGCCAATTATAAAAGAATTATCTACAAAGAAGTATCGCATATTTTAATAAACAATTCATAGTACGTTCGTACTGTGCCATTTCAGTCTGTAATTTCTTGTTTTTCAGTTTCTTGTTTTTCAAGCTGGTGTTATTTTGTCCAAACGTTGTGTTAATGTTTAAACACTGAGTTTGTTGGAGGTACCAATAAATATCGCTTTATCAATAATTTGCACTTTTAGTCTCGTGGGTGGTTGTGTAGGCGGGCCCCAGTGCACTGATTGCCCAGGGGCCTATAATTCTCTTAAGATGGCACTGCCTTTTCCCACATCTTCTTCCCCTTCTTCTTCCTTACCTTATTCCATTTCTCTTCCCCAACCCGGTCCTCAGAAAAAGAAAAAGAGGGGAGGAGAAGTTCCGAAAAAGAAAAAAATGTACCTGGTGGTTACTTATTATTCCTTCTTTTTGGTGATATGTACACTCCCTTTCTTATTGACATATCTTTCAATGAAGAATATATCATGGAAGTTCACCAGAATGCTAAATAAGTTGTATGCTATTTGGTTGTATTTCTCATTTTTTCTTTTCTTTTGCTATGTTCGTTTTGCATATTATTGATGTCATGATTTGGTTCAGCCCTTTCTGGGCCTCAATGATAATTATATTTGAAAAAAAAAATGCTTTTGTGCCCATATAGATGCACAATAATAGCTATACAGGCACAGCATGGTATGTATACACCTTTGGCTGCTGCCTCTGCAGCTAAAGGGGGTTGGGATTGGGGAAGGTCAAACCGCAGCTTAACCATAGTGTTTTACCAACCCCAACCTCACCTGTAAACAAGCCCTAAGGAGGCCACAGTCAAATGCAACTAACGGTTAGTTTACAAGTGCGACAAGCACGGCTGCTCCTTTGAAAAGTGATCAAAGCATGTTTGACAGGTGGTGAAGAGGCTGATTTAAGCCTATAATTGCAGTGCAATGCAATTGGATCACTTTTCAGAGGAGCCTGCTCCGTGTTCCTGTCCAATTCAGTGGGGTGCGATTTTGCAGCCTATTCAAAGCATGCACTTCTTTTCAAAAATGCACTGTGCCAAATCACATGATATTGCAGTCATAGGCGTGTGCACAGGGTGTGCCAGGTGTGCATCGGCACACCCTAATTACCCCGTATGGTGCAGATTCCCCCTGCTGCCCATGACCCCGTGTCACATACCCCCCCCCCCCCCCCCTTACCCCGCAGCGCTGCTGACCTCCCTCCTCTCCTCTTTTTGCTTGCTGCTACGGGGCATATTTTTAAAATGGAAAATGGGGGAAGGGGCCGGTAAATATGTAATTTATGGGCCCCTTCCTTTTTTGACCGGTACTGATCACTTACTGTGTTCATTCATAACTGAAGCATAGTAAACGCAGTTTGTAAATGAACAGGAAGTTGCTCAGCACAGAACACTTCCCATTCATTCACTGTCCAGTGCAGCTGAGTCTGCAGAGAAAGGGACTGGCGAATCTCTGTCATCAGTCCCTTCCTCCTTTCTCAAAAGTGAGAATTCGGGAGTCTGTTTAGACCCTTGATATTTCACCAAATCCCGCCAATGGTGTTCCTTAAATAAAAAAAAAAAAAGTAGTGTAAAAAATAATTTAAACATTTGTAAAATATAATATAAAAAAAAAAAACGACTGATACCATCCGCTGCCTTACTGACATGTCCACTGCTCTAATGACACCGTCCTCTGCTCTACTGACATGTCTATGTTTTAATAGATTTTAAAATGTATAAAAGAGTATATGTGTCTGTTTGTATATACATATGTATATATGTTTGAGATTTGGGGTGCACACCCTAATGCAATAAGCTTCGCACACCTATGACTGCAGTACCATGCGATCTCATGTCCACAAACATACTGCGTTTGTGATCTACGTTTGGAGTTAACAATGTATTGGCACCCACACCCAAATCACCAAGTAAAACCCAGGGGAACCTAAAATAGAACAGGGCTTCAATGGTAGTTGGTATCTCAAAACAATGCATACATTTTCCACAGCTACTATACAGTAGTGCTTTATATGCAAAGAGACAAAAAGGGGTACAAGAGGAGTTAAGTAGAACTCAAAAAATGCAAGATTACCTACGAGAAGCAAATCTGCCTAAAATCTCAGTGGATAAATTGCAAATTTTAGAAGAACCAATAACAAATGAGGAGATTACCTTTGTTCTTAAAAATACAGCTACAGGTAAGAGCCCAGGACCAGATCGACCTGCAATATACTGTTATAAAAAATTCAAAGAGCAATACCAAAATGAAGTACATATATGAATACATTTGGTGAAGGAAAAGAAATGAGGAAAGAATCACTGCAGGCACATGTTACCATAATACCCAAGGAAGGGAAAGATGCAACATTGTGTTCCAGCTATAGACTAATAGCATTATTAAATGTAGATCCAAAATTATATGCAAAAGTATTAGCTACTAGATTGAAAGAACTGATGCCTGAATGGATCCATGCAGATCAGACAGGGTTTATTCCAGGGAGGAAAGATAACGGGACAAGAACGATTTTGCTGTTGAACAAAATGAAAGATAGTAAGTCCCTTACGCTACTTCTGTCAATAGATGCAGAAAAGGCATTTGACAGAGTAGACTGGGGGTTTATGATGAGCACAATAGAGTACATGGGAGTAGAACCCAAGATGATAAGGTCGATTAAAGCACTATATAACCATCCAACGGAGTCAGCGAAAGTGAATGGGAGTCTGTCCCTAACATTTGAAATGTATAACGGGACAAGACAAGCGTGTCCACTCTCCCCCATTCTGTTTTTTCTATCATTAGAGCCACTATTGGCAACTATAAGAAACACCTCAGACATAGAAAGGGTGAAGGTCAGGGAAGAGAAGTAAAAATAGCAGCATGATGTCCAGTTCTGTATGACAAACCCTAGAATAATGTTACCCAATTTAATAAAAGAATTACAATGATATGGAAAGTTACCCAACCTGAAAATCAATCCAGTAAAATCTGAAATCCTAAATATAAGTCTGAGTAAAAAAGAAGAACAAGTCTTGCAGGGAAAGTTTCCTTTCGCTTGGGTGAGATCTGCGTTAAAATACCTGGGGGTAAAGTTGACACCGTCTGTAAGTTGTATCAATTAAACTATATTCCACTATTAAATGAGATCCAAGCAGAATTTAAAAAGATAGCCATGAGGCCACATTTGTGGGTAGGGCGAATAAATATAATAAAGACGGTAATAGTACCGAAGATCTTGTACAAATTCCAGATGGTGCCAATAGAACTACCCCAGGCATATTTCAAAACATTAAAAACAATGATTTCAAAATTGATATGGCAGGGTAAGAAACCAAGAATACAGCTTTCTGTATTAAGTAAAGATAAAGCACATGGGGGCTAGCGGCGCCAGATATTAAAAGATATTATAATGCTGTAATTTTAAAACGAATGGTAGAATGGGCTAAGGGAAAAAATGCAAAAAGATGGGTAAAGATTGAAAATACATTAAGCAAAACACAATTAAGTAAAAATATCTTGATCCCACATAAGTACAGAATGTTAGATGTTAACACACACAAATTAACTAGAAACGTATTTAGGATATGGGATAAAATACACAAGAAAGCACACTGGGAATATAATTTAATTTCATTATCAGACACAAATTATTATTCCCGGGTTAGGGTACACAATTTGGGAATACTAAGTTAAAATATATTATAAAAAATGGAATGATATGTTCACTTACGGACTTAAAGGACAAAGAAGAATTTGGGAAGTTGAATGAATGGAGGTACTCGGAGGAGCACTGGGCCAGAGGGCAGGGGGCAATTGCCCCCTTGGCCACTCTGATGCCCGTAAAAAAGGCTGCACCACTTCTGCCACAGACATGCCCAAAGGATTCCTGGTTAAGAGTTAAGTAAAAAGTCCCCACCGCTGACCTAGTGAGTGAGGGATGAAGAAAAGGACAGAGCGCAGGCCTCCCCCGCCCCCAGCATGGATTGTGTAAACTGTGTCTGAGTAGAGGCTGCTTCCATGCTCCACTGGAGACGCTCCTCCCTGGCCAGCCCCGACCGAGCTGTCCCAGCTCTCCCTGCTGGCCAGGTCAGGAACCTGGATTCCGCCAGTGAGTAGAAAGTACCTGGAGCGGAGCTTCAGCCTGGAATGGGGGTCAGGAGGAGGCCAGGAAGAGGGAGAGGGCCTGAGTAGCTGCACCATGGGCCTCTGGTTTGTACTTTCCCCTGAGCCGAAAGTTGCCAGTCAGCCCCTGGAGGTACTTGCAGCTAAAGCATTTTGTGGCATCACTACCACAACTTATTAGACCAGGACCTGACTCCACTAGAAAAGATGTGTAATTCACAGGGAAAGGTGAAACACTGTAAAGCACAGACATATATAGCATCTTCATGGATTTTGCTAATCCAAAAGTACCTCAATTCATTGTATAATGGGAAAGGGAAAAAGGAGCACAGTTAACAGAACAACAAGTGGGTAAAATACTGAGAGCTTTATACAGTTATTCTGCGGATATAAATACCATAGGAATGAATTAGAAGTGCCTTGCAAAATGGTATATAACTTCTGTTAAAGAACAAAAATATCAACCAGAGAAATCTCTACTGTGTTGAGAGGCTGCAATATGAAGGGCACAATGACCCACATATGGTGGGAGTGCCCAAAAATATTGGCGGGGGGTATGGAAATTTATTGAAGAGATTACGGGTATAAAGATCCTTGACGACCAGTGGTGCTGCCTATTCCATAAAACTAGCAAAACTAAAAAACAGTATAAGGGTTGCCATATCTCCCAAATGCAGCAAAAGGAGTAATCCCAAAAAAATGGTTAGAACTAGAAGGACCCACAATAAGTGAATGGTGTAAGAGGGTGGATTATATATACAACATGGAATATCTGAGTAGAAGAGAAGAAGTAGAGACAGAAAAATTTCATGAAATCTGGAAAAGGTGGACAGATTAAAAAAAATAAAAAAAATATGCAAAGATTTGTAAGGAATAAGAAGTTAGGGGAATGGGGGGGCAGAGATGAGAGAGGGTGGGATCCGGCAAAGGGGGGTATGGGGGTGGGGAGAAATTATGAATCTGCCTGAGGTAGAAAATGTTTTTTTTTTTTTTTTGTAGATTTTGTATATTAAAAATAACTAAAAATTTTAAATATTAAAACAATACATAAAGACACATAATTATAAAATGTGCCTTTTGGTCTGTAAAGAGGTTTGCATGCCTGCTCTAATGTACAAATTTATAGGACAGTTGTAATGTGCTGCACCGAGATTATTATATGTATATGATTGTGATACTTTTATATATAAGTTTATCTTATTGACAGAACATAATCCCTACTGTACACCTGAGGAAACCTTTGTATTTGCTCTGCACACTGGTTACCAACACCTTACTGGAACAAACTGAGACAATGTTATGTTTTGTACCAATACACACATATGTTGGAAATGCATTTCATGTTTCTTTGTAAGAATTCTGAGGATTATGTTCAATGACTATAAGAATTTAGCCTGCCAAATTGTTTTTAATGCAGGGATGTATACATCCCAGTTTTATGTGCTTATTAAATAAAGCTGTTGATTTTATTTTTGTGTCTTTATGTATTGTTTTGAGAGACCAGCCACCTTTAACCACTTCTGGACCGAACGATTTGCTCCCTTAATGACCAGGCCATTTTTTGCGATTCGGCACTGCGTTACTTTAATGGACAATTGGGCAGTTGTGCGATGCTGTACCTAAATAAAAAATAATAATTTTCCCCACAAATAGAGCTTTCTTTTGGTGGTATTTGATCACCTCTGCGATTTTTATTTTTTGTGCTATAAACAAAAAAAGAGCGACAATTCTGAAAAAAAAAAAACAATATTTTTCACATTCTGCTATATAACATTCCCCAAAAAATTGTTTAATAATCTAAATTTTCTGCTACATATTTTTGGTGAAAAAAATTGCAATGAGCATATTTTGATTGGTTTGCGCAAAAGTTATTGTGTCTACTAACTACAGGAAAGATTGACGTCATTTTTATGTTTTTTTTTTTTTTTTTACTAATAATGGTGGTGATCTGCGATTTTTAGCAGGACTGCGATATTGCGGCAGACAGATCGGAACCCTAACTGACATTTTTGACACTTTTGGGGGGACCAGTGACATTACTACAGTAATCAGTGCTAGAAATATGCACTGTTACTGTAATAATGACACTGGCAGGGAAGGGGTAACACAGTGGGTGATCAAGGGGTTAAATGTAAGCCTAGGGGAGTGTTTCTAACTGTATGGGGATTGGCTTTTGAAATGACAACAGAGACAGACTATATAGAAGGATCACAGGCGCTCTGTGATGGTTCCAGAGAGAAGAACAGTCAGTTGTGTTTACAACAGCTGACCTTCCTTCTCTCTCAGTGGGGAATGATCGCAGGTGCCCCATGCATCAGAGTCCGCGCTGCGGAGTGGGGGCGGGAGCGCGCCGCCACTGGTGTGCGCTCGCCCCCTAGCTGCAGGCGTGGGACCGACGTAGAGCTACGTAAATCTGCGGCGGGTGGTCCTTAAGTGGTTAATGCAGGAATGTATACATCCCAGTTTTATGTGCCTACACTACAGAGGCTTCTATGAGGGTAGCAGTACATATACAAAATTACATTACCATGTAAAAGCATAGATGAGACACAACCAAGTCAAGGAACATAAACGAATCTCAGAATAAAATGTACACCCGAAATAATACAATATCTAAAAAACAGCACAAAAGTAACAATATGAATTCACAAGAACAAAGAAAAAGAGAAAAAAACACACTGAATCCTTTTCCTTCTAAAAAAGATGTAACATAAATTATTTAGTCTGGGGTTTGTTGTAATGTGTTTCTCATTTCACATAATTACAATTCTTCCTTTCATAATGAAGGTCATTATTTTTAAGCTAGCGTAGCTATGCATCCAAAACAATTATTAATTCATACTTCTTCTCACGTCAGATCTTCTCTCCATAGGTTCAATCACTTGAAACTCATTACAGTTATCTTCTTAAGGAGAGTCAGTGCATGCATGGTATAGTATTTTCTGATATCGGGCTAGCCAACTATTAATAAATCCGAGGCCAGTGACCCGTCATGGCAGGTTGTGCCGAGGTCGGGAAATTATCATATATGGAAAGAAGATCACAATTAAATCTACTTCTTTTCTGGTTGGAATGCAAGACAATTCAAAGCATCTCTAGACTCTATGCTTAAAATTAAACCCTGCTTTTGTTAAAGAACTAAAGAAAAAAAGTTTTTGCAGTAATGTAATAGGAAGGTTTTAGCTGTTCCGCTTCTGCTCTGTAAATACTAGAAAAGGCTGTATTAGCTTAATTGTTTTCATGTGTTTTCCATTTATTTTTACTTTTTGATCTTTCCAGCAATGCAGTTTCTGCCCCAGAGTGACAACACCCACCATATCAATGATGAGGCGGCATTGTCACCATAGGACAGAACATATGTTAAGACTACAGAATGTAGCTCCCTTTCCATAACATTGAGCTAAGTGTTCTGTAGTCCACACAGGTGAACTGGGTAGGGCTGATAATACACCTTGAGGTCTCACTGCACAGGAAGTTACCAATTAACTGGATGAACTGGCAGGATAAACACGTCCACGTACTTTCCAAGCATGCAGGCTTAACAATATGCTTTTAATGTTAAAGACTAGGTTTACCTTTTACCAAAAACAAAAAATGCACATCTTTTTGCTTTCACCTATGATCAGCAGATCACGGTATCCAGGATCCTGCAGACACTCAGTACAGTGGTCTGCCCATACCTCGTACGGGCATACAGTTAATGAATGGCAGGAAGAATCAATGAACTTGCTCACCAGCGCCCTCACAGTGCACTGAGAAGTACAAGCCGTCAGGCATGGAGGCAAACAGTAGTTGTAGCTCATTCATTCTCAGAACTCTGTGGTTGAATGATGCTGCTGTGTGGACAGTACACTGTTTTTAAATTCTGACAGATGGTGCGGGGATAGGATCCACTACCCACAGTCAAAGGGAGAAGGGGGGGGGGGAGAGAAGAGGTAGGAGCTGGAACATGTTAAATACAGGTGGCACATGTAACATGTTCCAAAGGTGAACTCATCCTTTATTATTTACATAAATTGGCCTTAGCCTTGGCCAGTAGCTTCCTAAATGCTTACTGCAATAAAATATTAGTTCTGGGGATGCCTTCAATGATTATTCAAGCTCTGTACAGATAACTAGGAAAACAGAACAAATCACACGGGCAAAAAAAAAAAATTCTCCCCTTCAACATAGTGTTGCCATGACAGCAACGCAGCAATATTTTCATTTTTTCAATGCTTTAAAATTTCAATATGGAGCTAAACCCACAACAAATTGAAACATGATTTGTTCAGCACACATATACATTATAAACATATATACAGGAGGTGGGAGGGAGTCTTCAAGTGGAGACACCTGTTCCATTGACAATGGTTTAGGTGGAGGGTTCCCGTCACCTTGGAGATATTTCTGCTCACTTTCTGATGTGTCTCCCAGACAGGAAGCACAGATGGTGTACTGTTTACAGTCAAATAATTATTATTATTTTTAAACATTTCGACCTGAACTGGCTTTTGGGGGGCACTGAACTTTAGGTTTGTGAGTTACAAGATAAGTGGTAGCACATAGTTAAAACAGAAAATCCCCCTGATGAAGACACGTGGTCCCTTGTGTCGTCACGCATAAGGGAGGGGCAAGGACGGACGGAACGCTTCGTTACCTGTTAGCGAGACTGTCGGGCTGCCGAGCACAGGAGGAGGCAGACAGCTGCGGCGTCTCCCACTATACCACCACGGTATCTTCTTCGGTACATTGTTTGTATGAATGGCTTCTTAAAGGTGCATGGATGCACCTATACATGTGAGTGCAATATATTTTATACGAATAAAAGTTTTTAAAGGATTTCAGCACTATTGTTAGTTTGTTTATATCTGCATATAACGTTGGATTGCAAGTTAAATTACATTGGCTGGATCTGTGTCGTTGGGGTGGAACCATCCAGATGAACCTGTATGAGATCCCCTGCATATATGCTCCATTGTGTATTGGTTAAGGTAAGCACCCACTCTTAGGGGGGTGCACAGTTGTTGTCGGGCTGTGACACTCCGGTCACTCACGGTTTGGGATACACCAGCCACTCTGAGGTGGCCTGAGCACCAATTTTGAAGTATTTGTTCTATCACCAAACACCATTTGGACTTTCTTATTGGATTGGATTTAAACACTTTGCTTTACTTTTGCACTTTTTATTATCAACATCGATTGGACTTTCTTATTGGACTTTATTTATATACTTTGCAATTATTTCGCACGTTTTTACCAATATTAATTACTTGAGTATTTATTGTTTTTTTTCTACACTTTTACAGTATAATTCTATTTACATGTTGCATTATTTATTAATTTGTAAAGTTACTGATCATTATTATTAATTCATGCATTTATATATTTTTTATCTTTATTTATTGCGCTCACTGATTATTAGGTAATTTTACTTATATTTGCGCAACACTATTTATTTATTTTGGTAGCACATAGTTGTTCTAGTAAAAAGAAAGTGCTAGCAAATAGCCTTCCTGGGCAACACTCAACACAGGATCTTGGTGCCACAAGGAGGATCTCTATCCAGTTCACCATATACTGTAAGTAACGGGCATTCGTGCTTTATATTTTAACCCTTACATAGCCTCTTGCTTGATTTCCCAATAATTCAGACAAAGGGACAGCAGATTTTTAAGCCATATCAGCACTGTCCCAGCTGGTAATGTTCACCACAGTGAGAGCTGTTATATAACCTGTAAAAGAGTAAATCCCTGTCAATAAATAAAGTTTTATAATAGACAATCTAGGTGAGGGAGAACACAGTAGAACAGTCCTGCTCTCCCCCTGCAGGGACAGTCTAGGAAAGTGATAATTGAGTCATGAATTAAAGATGCTGCAAGCACAGCTGTGCGAAGACTGACATCCACAATGTTAAACGTTTCTTCGTAGAGGCTTGGTGAGATTAAACAAGGGGCCCAGGGAGCAGACCAATTCACAGCGTCATTAGCTTCATGACAGAGGATTATGGGAGAGAATTAGGACATATGAGCCCTGATGGTTTGGCAGCTTTATTCCCCTGCTGGATAGTCATGTGTTATACAGAGGTGGAGTCAAGAAGGTTTTGTCCACCAAAAGTCGTATTAGCTAGCTACTGCATAAGAATCCCAGGTTCAATGCCCACTAACAGATTCATTTGTTATCTCTTGTCTTGGGTTCAATGTCCACTAGTAGCCTTATTTACCAGCTCTTATCTTGTAGCATAGGGGACCTGGGTCCAATGCTCACCTGAAGTATTATCTTTTGGCTCTTGCCATGTTGCATAGGGCTTCTAGATTTAGTGTCTACAAGAAGCACTTTCCTATACCTTTTGTCTCCAGTAGGATCTTAGAGCCATTCACTTACTTAAAAAACATTTTTTTTAACACATTGGCTTAAAGTAAACCTGTAACAGTTTTGCTGATGGCTTCCCTTTGAATATTAATACTTAAAGCAGAGCTAAACCTATTCATTTAACTGTTTCCCAAAACAGTTAAATTCAAGGCATGCTTTGAATGATAATCATCACAATTGCTTTTATTCTCAACCATGAGGCCCTCTCAACTGACAGGCCCTCAAATGGCTGGTGTCATAAGTGTTTACATGTGCAGCATGGCAACTGTAGATCAAGCAGAGGCCAAGATGGCAGCTTCCTTGGCTGTAAAGGATAGTAGGGTTTAGTTCCACATTAATTTCCACATTAATTCCCCCTACCACTCGATCACCCGCTGGATCACCATGAAATTACCATTTGTGTATGAAGGAGCAGGTAACTCTTTGCCCTCACTCCACACAACAGTAATTGGGCATCTTGGCAGCACTGAGTATCCCAATGCCCAATCACCATCACATAGAGGCAGGTGGAAGTTTTATAGCCCTTTGTAAGATCTGACATGGACCTACTCAAAACTTACTTACAGGTTTTTTCTTTTCATACATAGAGTTTGGGGGGAATATTACCCATAGATAGGGTGTACTTATGAACAAACCTGTTTGCCCATACAGGTTTACTTTAAATAGGTCATTGAGCACAGCCAATTTGAATTCAGAATCTGTTGCAAAATTCCTTCCACGAGAGTAACAATGTAACTTATACATCAGAGAAAGAATATTAACAAAGATCTTGGTTAACACTTGAGTATAGTTCCAATTTATACTTAGATGGCTCAGGTGCTACCATCCAGAATGCAATCAATGTATCCTCAAATTGACTGTCATGCAGCCATTGTTCAGCAAGGGAATTGAACTGGATGGTTTTACTTGAAGATGGTACTTGAGGAAGAATCTACAAACTTGTGTACATGGAACATAGCCATGAAAATATCACACAGCCTGTAAAATGTGCCTTAAGATATTCACTAAAATAATTGGTATCTGTAAGCACACAGGAGTTAACCTTTAACCTTTAAAGCCCAACTACAGGCTGGGCACTCCCAAGGTTCTTGCCTGTCCTCCACCTTGAAACTTCTATTTATTTAACTGTGTATTTATTCTGTTTTTCATGATGTCTTCTTTCTGGTTACATGACATGCTCTTTTCTTCCTCAAGCAGTGTCTGGTAATAAATGCTGTAGGCATTGCTGCTTAGATAGTGACATGAGCGCTGTTCCCTGATGCTTTCTGCTATGGGCCAAGACAGCATGATGATATACCACTTGGGGGTGGGTCCATGACACCCTGAGTGGACAGGAAATGGGTTAAATGATGCTGGGCTCCAGTGACTGCAGTATTTGCTTCCTTGCAGTGTACCACAGAAACATAGAAAAAGTAGTCCATCAAGTCTGCCATTATTTATTTATTTATTTATTTATTTTATTTTTTTCCTTACTAAACTTTTCTTCACTTAGCATAAGTCTATCTTGACTGACTTACTACCTCAACTGGCAGTTGGTTCCTAGCATCAAGTACTCTTTCTGTAATATAATACTTTATAAGGTTAGTTTTGAATGCTTGGCTAGTGACTCCAGTCTTTGCTCTGTTATAGCATTACATAGAAGCATAGAAGAGTAATGGCAGAAAAAGACCAAGTGGTCCATCAAGTCAGCCCCTTTTTGATTATATGTTTGCTTGTTTTTGTCTTCTAAGGTTCGTTTTTGACTTTCCTCTTGCTAGTTTAAGATTATAATCCCTGTGTTCATTATTTTAGCTTTGTTTTGAAAATGCTGTCCTCCTGAAACTTATTTACACCCTTCATGCATTTAAAAGTTTTAATTCTGGGGGGCGTGGCTAGCGCAGAGGAAGATGGAAGTTTAGTCCCGGAGCTCCATCCAGCGATGGGGGTTTACAGCATTTAGCAACAGCCTCAGGACTAACCTCCTCTCCTGACCTCAGCCGTGTGCTTCTCCCTCACATCGGCAACATGCCCCGCAAGCGCATAGAGGTTTTCCCAGCCCCAGAAGCTTACTGCCTTCTTCCATCAGGCATGTGGGGAAACCAGGCAAGATGGCACCGGAGCACTTTCCTCATCACGAGGCAGCCGACAGTTATCAGCAGCAGCCCGCTCTGACAGTTTTGAACACAGAGGCTCCTCAGCTGCCTCCATGTCACCTGCAGCTTACACCCCACTTCAGGGAAGCCCTGCCAAGTCGCGGATTCGGCTGTATGTGCAGGGAGACGGGATGGGTTATCCCCTGTCTCATATTCACTTAATATTACATGAGAACTGCCTGAATCCATTTTGTCCTTCCCTGCCACCAATCAGCCAGTTTCTGAAACTGCACTGAAGGATATGTTAATCCCTTAGAGGAACCATCCATGCTGACATTATGCAGCTTATGAAACATTTTACTGGTGAGTTAAATGCCATTGGTACTAGGGTAGATCATATCGAACAGAAAATGGATGAATTTGCGCACACAATAAATGATTTGGAGAATGCTCATGAGGATAACATTAATGATCACACCTGGCTTAAAGCAAATATAGCGGCTCTAGAATTCCGCTCTAGACTAAAAAATCTTAAGATTAGGAGGATCCCTGAATCTGTGCAGCAGCAAGACCTTCGTCAGTATGTGTGTGAATTATTTACGACTTTGATTCCACAGCTCACTACAAGTGACAACACCATAGATAGAATCCACAGAATGCCCAAAGCTTCTTTTATACCGGAACATGCACCCAGAGATGTCCTTTTGCGTGTCCATTTTTTATCACGTGAAAGAACAGCTCTTAAGCACCTCTCACAATCTGGGCACCTTACCACCACTGTACGAGCATCTTCAATTCTTTGTGACTTGTCTCAATTTACCATGCAACTAAGAAGGAAATTGAATACTATTACCAAAGCTTTGAGAAATCATAAGATTAAATACAAATGGGGAAACCCGATCAAACTACTAATCTTTAGAAATGGAGACACCTATGGTATTCATTCCTTAGAAAAAGGTCTACAGCTTCTATAGTCTTGGAAGATTCTTGACCAAGGGTGTCCAAACTATGGCCCTCCAGCTGTTAAGGAACTACAATTCCCATGAGGCATTTTAAACCTCTGACATTCACAGACATAATGGCATGATGGGAATTGTAGTTCCTGAACAGCTGGAGGGCCATAGTTTGGACACCCTTGTTCTTGACCATTCTCCATCGCCCCCTAGAGGGAATTCTTCACCAGCTACAATTCCGCCAGAATGGCAACAAGTACCATTATCTGCATCACCTTCCCCCTTAGCCTCCACAATGTATTTGGTAAACCTAAACCTCCCGTCTGCTTAATGGACACCTTCCTGCTAGTGGACTCTCACCCCCACTTGTTATAGCAGTGTTTTGCTGCACCCAGATCACTGATTCCCCTTTTAAACTAAAGTCTATGACTTCCTATTTGGCATATCTGTTTATTTTTGTTTATTTTTCTGCTTTTGAGTCTACCTCTTCACTTGAGAAACTGATGTTGCATGTTCATCTACTACACCTCTCTGCAGCTGGTTATCATTTACAGACATCACCCTTCAGATTACCCGCCGATGGGTTGACACCATATACGTAAGTATTATGTCACTAGGAATAAGCATACTCCACACTACGCACAATGTCTCTTAATATGCTATTGATTAATGCAAGAGGACTGAACTACCCAGTGATTGTGGGCTAAGGCTAAAAAATACCAGGCTGACATACTGTGTGTTCAGGAAACACACTTCCACCAGTCAAACCCACCCAGATGCACACACCCTTCCTTTCCTCACATATTTTTTGCTTCCGCACTTTGCAAAAACGAGGGGAGTGTTAACTGCGTTCAGAGACACCATTGCCTTCCAGTTGATTGACAAGATTGTGGACAAGGATGGCAAGTACTTGATCATGATCTGTGACATTAATTCCACACGATACACACTAGTGAATCTCTATGCCCCTAATAAGCACCAGATACGCTTCCTAAACAAATTACTCCACAAAGTGGACAAAATCATGCAAGGATCCTTACCAGTGTGTGGGGACTTTAATGCTCTTCGGGATCCACATGTTGACTCCACTACATCACCAAAACGGTCTTCACTTTTACTACAACCTCTTCTACATCAATATGACCTGTATGATGTGTGGCGCTGCTTTCACACTTTGGAGAGGGACTTGACTTATTTCTCTTCAGCCCTCATGCACAAGAATGGATCCGTTCCTAGCAGACAAATGGTTTCTTCAGAAGATCCAAGAATCGTCCATCAATATTTGTGGCAAACACAGCCACTGTATATTGTCCTTCGTGTATGCATTATGTTTATTGCATGTGTATACCTTTAAGAACCAAGTGTTTATAGTGTGGGTTGTGTGGAGAGATTGAAAACTCTTTCACTTGGGACTATCATATGTCTGAGCAGTGTCCCTCAGGAGATGGGTGGGGGTTTGTTATTGGTAAATAACTTCCTTCTATTGTCCTATTGTTTCTGTCTGGCAGAGTAAGGTTATTATGGGATTTTCAGCTTTGTGTGTGGAATGTCTCGAAGAGGGAGGGGTTTTGGCAGAGTATAGATCCCTTGTGTTTCCAATAAACAAGGCATTGTAGTGTTTGACCTCCAAGCTATGTGTCGTCCAGGATTATTGTATGCTGTGTCTGACTACCAGTGGAAATATCGTGGATCATCCTGCTACTCCGCTACAATTGGTGGCAAGCGACGGGATCTTTATCCACACAGCAAAGCAGCGTTCGGCAATTGGCAGTATTCATGCGAACAAAGAGAAAAGAAACCATTCAGACGAAACCGGAGTTCGGCAGTACGTAAAACTACACGAAAGGCTGGTGAATGGGAACGGATTATACACGGCTAAAGCGGCAGACATTGAAAGCATTGCTGGAGGCAAGAGGCAAGATAGCCAGCAACACTGGTCAAAGAACTCATGGAAGAAGACAGAGCAGCCATGGATGCAAGGCCAGAAACAGACCGAGAATTTGAACTGGAATTTCGCAGGACAGCGTTGTATCCAAGTACCCCATCAATGGAAACCCATGAACGGGGTCGCAGCGGACGTACATGAATACATCATGGCCATAAGGGGGCCCCAGCCACAACCTCTCCAAGTACACTCCACTCAGCATGCCGCAAGGTAAACCCAAAATACCGTACCAGGCATTTAAAAACTTCACGGACACGGAGGGAGAAATAGATGGGTATTTGCAAGACTTTGAGAGGCTGTGCCAGTTACATAACATTGACCCAGAGGATCAGGTACAGATATTGGCTGGGAAATTGTCTGGCCGGGCGGCCGATGCATATCGGGCAGTCCCTAATGCCGACATCCGGGACTACCAGAAAGTTAAGCAGGCGATTTTGACCAGGTATGCCATCACCTCCGAGGCATACCGACCCCAATTCCGGGATCTTAAAAAGCAGGACCAAGATTCCCACACTGAGTTTGCCCATCGTTTGAACAGGGCGGCCACCGGATGGTTAGATGCAGCACAAGCCACTTCACGAGAGGATGTCTTGCAATTATTATTGTTGGAGCAGTTTTTCCGGAGACTACCTCAACAAATGCAGCTCTGGGTAAGGGACCGTAAACCTTGCACCCTTCCAGAGGCTGCTAAATTAGCAGATGAGCACCAAGACACTAGACGGGAACAACTACCACCGCCTAGGGTAGTTGCCCAGCAACCCTATCACCGACCAGCAGTCACCGAACCAGCACATCCGCGTTCAGGAGGAGGTAACAGTCAGTACCCCAGGTACCAACCACGAGCCCATACCCGGTGCCATCTCTGCAACCAAATGGGGCACATACAGAAAGACTGTCCCCGAAATCGGCCTCGTCAGCCCTGGCGGAATGAGGGCTACACACCAGCACCTCGAGCCGCTGTACGCTGTTACCAAGCAGCCCCTGCATTACAATCCTCCACAGCAATCCAAATGGAGGAACCCCTGGGCACCCTACACGAGGTTAACCCCATCCAAGCGGCATCGGACAATCGACAAAACCACCGACAAGCTGTTCACCTGGAGGGGAGACAACTAGAAGGGTTACGTGACTCTGGGGCTACCATCACTTTGGTCCGGAATCACCTTATTGCATCCAGACAACTCACTGGGGATTCTGTAGCTGTGTGAGTAGCAGGGGGAGCCATTTTCAAAGTTCCCACTGCGACAGTACACCTGAATTGGGGAGCTGGGTCAAGGAATGTGGAGGTGGGCATGATGCAGGATTTACCCGCAAACGTTATTTTGGGCAACGACCTGGGGGAGCTGACTTCAGCTTTTGTTCCCCAATCTACCATCCACGAAGCTTATTCGGTTGTTACCCGGCAGCAGGCTCGCACCACAGGACCACTACTACCACAGACGGGGCGAAACTCCTCCAAACACCAGACACCCAGATACCCGTCCCGCAGTGGTGTACAGTGCCACAGGTGCAAGCAGTTTGGGCACTATCGATGAGACTGTACCCAGAGCAGGAACCAAGCTGCGTGGATCCGACCAGGGTCACTCCCTTCAGCACGGACAACGGTCCCCTACTATCCCACAGAGGTTTCCCCAGTCGTACCCAGGTTCAAACACACCGAGGAGCAATGGGGTACCCTTCATGAAGCTAACCCGGTGCAAGCCGCTACGGAGAACCAACAGCATCATCTACAATCGTTCCAGTTAAATGGAATGCCCGCTCATGGTCTCCGAGACACGGGAGCCACTCTCACCTTGGTCAAGTGACACCTGGTTCCAGATGCCACCCGAACCGGAGGCTCAGCAGTGGTACGGATGGCAGGGGGAGCAGTACACTGACCGCTAGAGATGTATAGAACTGTTCGCCGGCGAACAGTTCCCGGCGAACTTAGCATGTTCGCGTTCGCCGCTGCCGGCGAACATATGCGATGTTCGGTCCGCCCCCCATAAGACATCATTGAGGCAAACTTTGACCCTGAACTTTACAGTCAGCAGACACATTTCGAGCCAATCAGCATACCTCCCTCCCACACCCTCCCACCTCCTATAAATAAGCAAGGGCAGCATCCATCTTAGATCATTCTGAAGCAGTGTGTGTAGTGAGAGTAGGGAGAGAGCTGCTGCTGCTGCTGCTGCTGCTGCTGCTGTTAAGCTAGGGACAGTTAGTCAGTGTTCCTGGTCTTGCAGTGTTCTTGGTCCACTACTGCTGTAATATCAGCACCCCAAAAAGCCCTTCTAAGGGCTGGTATTTGTGTTTTTTTTTTTTTTTTATATATATATATATATATATATATATATATACCTAGCGTCCCCAAAAGCCCTTTTAAGGGCTGGTAATTGAGTTGTTTCTTCTTATATATATATATATATATATATCTATATCTATCTAGTGTCCCCAAAAGCCCTTTAAAGGGCTGGTAATTGAGGATTTTTTTAATTTATATATATACATATATATATATATATATAGTGTCCCCAAAAGCCCTTTTAAGGGCTGGTAAGGTAATAGAGTTTTTTCTTTATATATATATCTATATATATCTATTGTACACTGCAGTTGCCTGCCCGCTGTGTGTGAGAGGCCACAGACCTACCACAGACTGTACTGTGTGCACACCACACTCATTTCAGGTGGCACAGGCACAGTACCTTGCATTTTAAAAAATATTTTTTTTTTCCTCTGTCATAATTGCAGTGAGTGCTGTGTCAGGTCCACAGAGTGCACTGTACCCACTGCAGTGCACTGCCCACCACTGATATATATACGGTGGCACAGCATCTTGTTGCAATAAATTGAAAAAAAAAAATATTTTTTATTATTGCAGTTGCCTGGGCTGCCAGTTACTGTCAGGTCCACAGAGTGTACTGTGCCCACTGCAGTGCCACTGTGTGCCCACCCACCACTGATATATAAGGTGGCACAGCAGCTTGCAAAGTAAAAAAAAATATATATTTTTTTTAATTGCAGTTGCCTGGGTGCCAGTGACTGCTGTCAGGTCCACAGAGAGTGTACTGTGCCACTGCCCACCCACCACTGATATATAAGGTGGCACAGCAGCTTGCAAAGTAAAATAAAATATATTTTTTTAAAATTGCAGTTGCCTGGGTGCCAGTGACTGCTGTCAGGTCCACAGAGAGTGTACTGTGCCACTGCCCACCCACCACTGATATATAAGGTGGCACAGCAGCTTGCAAAGTAAAATAAAATATATATTTTTTAAAATTGCAGTTGCCTGGGTGCCAGTGACTGCTGTCAGGTCCACAGAGAGTGTACTGTGCCACTGCCCACCCACCACTGATATATAAGGTGGCACAGCAGCTTGCAAAGTAAAATAAAATATATATTTTTTAAAATTGCAGTTGCCTGGGTGCCAGTGACTGCTGTCAGGTCCACAGAGAGTGTACTGTGCCACTGCCCACCCACCACTGATATATAAGGTGGCACAGCAGCTTGCAAAGTAAAAAAATATATATATTTTTTTAAATTGCAGTTGCCTGGGTGCCAGTGACTGCTGTCAGGTCCACAGAGAGTGTACTGTGCCACTGCCCACCCACCACTGATATATAAAGTGGCACAGCAGCTTGCAAAGTAAAAAAATATATATATATTTTTTAAATTGCTGTTGCCTGGGTGCCAGTGACTGCTGTCAGGTCCACAGAGAGTGTACTGTGCCACTGCCCACCCACCACTGATATATAAAGTGGCACAGCAGCTTGCAAAGTAAAAAAATATATATATATTTTTTAAATTGCAGTTGCCTGGGTGCCAGTGACTGCTGTCAGGTCCACAGAGAGTGTACTGTGCCACTGCCCACCCACCACTGATATATATGCCTGCAAGAGAAAAAGCCAGCCGCAGAGAAGCCGTATTCCTGAAAATATAAGAAAAATGCTGTTTTTTAGGGGTTCTGGACATGCTACAGAGCTGAAACTTGACAGGTACACTTTTTAGACCCCCCAGACACTGAATACAAAAAATGACATGCCTGCCTAAAAAAATGCCCGCTAAATGCCTGCAAGAAAAAAAGCCAGCCGCAGAGAAGCCGTATTCCTGAAAATATAATAAAAATGCTGTTTTTTAGGGGTTCTGGACATGCTACAGAGCTGAAACTTGACAGGTACACTTTTTAGACCCCCCAGACACTAAATACAAAAAATGACATGCCTGCATAAAAAAATGCCCGATAAATGCCTGCAAGAGAAAAAGCCAGCCGCAGAGAAGCCGTATTCCTGAAAATATAAGGAAAATGCTGTTTTTTAGGGGTTCTGGACATGCTACAGAGCTGAAACTTGACAGGTACACTTTTTAGACCCCCCAGACACTAAATACAAAAAATGACATGCCTGCCTAAAAAAATGCCCGATAAATGCCTGCAAGAGAAAAAGCCAGCCGCAGAGAAGCCGTATTACTGAAAATATAATAAAAATGCTGTTTTTTAGGGGTTCTGGACATGCTACAGAGCTGAAACTTGACAGGTACACTTTTTAGACCCCCCAGACACTAAATACAAAAAATGACATGCCTGCCTAAAAAAATGCCCGATAAATGCCTGCAAGAGAAAAAGCCAGCCGCAGAGAAGCCGTATTACTGAAAATATAATAAAAATGCTGTTTTTTAGGGGTTCTGGACATGCTACAGAGCTGAAACTTGACAGGTACACTTTTTAGACCCCCCAGACACTAAATACAAAAAATTACATGCCTGCCTAAAAAAATGCCCGCTAAATGCCTGCAAGAGAAAAAGCCAGCCGCAGAGAAGCCATATTCCTGAAAATATAATAAAAATGCTGTTTTTTAGGGGTTCTGGACATGCTACAGAGCTGAAACTTGACAGGTACACTTTTTAGACCCCCCAGACACTAAATACAAAAAATGACATGCCTGCCTAAAAAAATGCCCGATAAATGCCTGCAAGAGAAAAAGCCAGCCGCAGAGAAGCCATATTCCTGAAAATATAAGACAAATGCTGTTTTTTAGGGGTTCTGGACATGCTACAGAGCTGAAACTTCACAGGTACACTTTTTAGACCCCCCAGATGCTAAATCCAAATTTTTTATTTTTATTTTTTTTTTAATTTTTCCAATAATTGGCTCTCTATCAAAAAAATTATAATTTTTAAGAACTTTTTTTTGCGTGATCCCTCTCCGGCATGCCACAGTCCAGGTGTTAGTCCCCTTGAAACAACTTTTCCATCACTATTGTGGCCAGAAAGAGTCCCTGTGTGTTTTAAAATTCGCCTGCCTATTGAAGTCTATGGCGGTTCGCCCGGTTCGCCGGTTCGCGAACATTTGCCGATGTTCGCGTTCGCCGTGCGCGAACGGCGAATTTTAGGTTCGCGACATCACTACTGACCGCCCACTGCGAGGGTCCACTTGAATTGGGGTGCAGGGTCAGGTCTGATTGATGTGGGGTTGATACGGGAGCTCCCCACCGACATCGTACTGGGGAACGATCTAGGCCAGTTGCCCTCAGTGATCCTGCCAGTCCAGATACCAGGCCAATATCCTGGAGACCTAATGGCCTTCTGAGGTCCAGACGCTTCAATGTTTGGATTAAGAACAGTATTGAGCCCGGTTGGAGAAGATGGCAGAGAACAACCCGTAACCTACTTGAGCAGAGAGCTTCTCCCCAGGGAATGAAGCTTCAGCCCTACTTGTATGGACAACAGTTCACGGATCACAACCCGTTGGTATGGCTAAACCGAGTGGCAGGGCACAATGCCCGGTTGTTGCACTGGAGTTTGGCGTTACAACCTTATGACTTTACTATTCACTACCGCCCCGGAAAACAGAATGGCCATGCTGACGGGTTATAGCGACAAACTGAACTGGAAAAATGATCTGTGAGTACTCCCCGGACATCCCCAAGCCGATCCGTTATGGATCAGACTGTGTATGCCGGCTTGGTTCTGGGGGAGCATTGTGGCAAACACAGCCACTGTATATTGTCCTTCGTGTATGCATTATGTTTATTGCATGTGTATACCTTTAAGAGCCAAGTGTTTGTAGTGTGGGTTGTGTGGAGAGAGTGAGAACTCTTTCACTTGGGACTATCATATCTCTGAGCAGTGTCCCTCAGGAGATGGGTGGGGGTTTGTTATTGGTAAATACCTGCCTTCTATTGTCCTATTGTTTCTGTCTGGCAGAGAAAGGTTATTATGGGATGTTCAGCTTTGTGTGTGGAATGTCTCGAAGAGGGAGGGGTTTTGGCAGAGTGTAGATCCCTTGTGTTTCCAATAAACAAGGCATTCTAGTGTTTGACCTCCTAGCTATGTGTCGTCTAGTTATTGGAGGGTTGGGAATATTATACGCTACCAGGATTATTGTATGCTATGTCTGACTACCAGTGGAGATATCGTGGATCATACTGCTACTCCGCTACAATATTATATCATGGTCAGACCATGCCTCAATTTCTCTCAAAATGTCTGACTCATTCACCCCTTACCCTAACTTTTTATGGAAAACAAACAATTCATTGCTCCAGACCAGGGATTGCAGATCTGCTTTAGAGCAGGGTTTTCTGGAATTCTTCCATTTTAATGACGGATCGGTGGAAGATCCATGCACACTGTGAAACTCTCATAAATCTTATATGCGGGGCTTATTCATTAAACTGGGTGCTAGGGTAAGAAGGAAGAGGCGGCAGCTTATAGATCAAATATTAACCGACATTAAACATTACGAAACTGCAAATAAATCTGCCCCTATCCCAGATTTAAGTGATCTTCGCACCCTCTTTCTTGAAAGATCTGAGAAAAGCTCTAGACATCTGAAGATGACTTATTATGCAAGTGGCAACAAGGCCAAAAAACTACTAGCTAAGCATATCCAAGGGATTAGATCCAAAACAAAAATACCATTTGTGTATCATCCCATTACTAAACAAAAAATATTTGATCCACAAGGCATCTCAAATGCGTTCAGCTGTTACTATAGCTCCTTATATAATTTACGGGAAGATCCCACAATTCCACAACCGTCGCCAACAGATATATTGACCTTTTTAAATAAAATCCAGTTGCCATCCTTATCCCCAACCCAACTGGATGCACTTAACACACCCTTTACACTAACTGAAGTCAATAGGACAATAAACTTCCTCCCTAGTGGTAAGTCTCCAGGACCAGATGGGTACAGTGGAGAATACTTTAAAACTTTTAAAACCACGCTAGCACCATACTTAGTCACATTATTCAACTCTGCAGCTGCCTTTTCCTCCTTTCCTGAAGAAATGTTAAGAGCTCTTATTGTTACCTTACCTAAAGTGGGTAAGAGTCTGGACTCAGGACTGTCCCCAAAAATGTAAACCAATATCATTATTGAATGTCGATCTAAAATTGTACGCGAAGCTTATTGCAAACAAACTTTTCAATATTCTGCCTGACTTAGTGCATCCAGATCAATCCGGATTTAGGAGAGGAAGGCAAACCTCCAATGCCACAAGAAAGGTCGTAAACGTTATACATTATGCTAGAATTGCGAAAATCCCTGCCTTGCTTCTTGCGCTTGACGCTGAAAAAACGTTTGATCGCATTCATTGGACTTATCCTAATGAGGTTCTACAAAAATTTGTTTTTTCCAGGAATTTACTATCCACCATTTTGGCGCTTTACATATGCCCTTCAGCCCAGGTGCTCACGTCAGGAATATTATCCCAACTTTTCCCAATTACAAATGGGACAAGACAGGAGTGCCCCTTTCTCCCCTAATCTTTGACCTCCTCATGGAACCACTAGCCTCTTATATTCGCTCCTTATCTAGTGTTTCTGGTTTCCAGATAGGCACCCGGGTCCACTCTATAAGTCTGTTTGCTGATGACATCATACTGATGGTAACTAATCCAGCAACCTCATTGGGAGCGCTCCACGAAGCTTTACTTTTGTTCCAATCCGTTTCCTATTACAAAATCAACACATCTAAATTTTATATCCAAAATCTTGGTATAGACCCCCCTTTGAAACATGCCTTACAACACAAATACTCCTTTGTGTGGAAAAATTAAGGGATATTGTACTTAGGTACTACTCTTACAAACACGACAACATCCTTATTTAAAGCAAATTATATCCCACTCCTGCAGAAAACTCGGGACTCACTATTAGTGTTGAGCGAACACGGACTGTATTATTCGTGTTCGTACCGAATAATTGGATTTTTTTTACCCGAACACGGACACGGACACTTTACTGTATGTTCGGGTAAAAATCCGTGTTCGGTCGTTTTATTTCCGGGTTTTGCATGCTTTGGCGCTCTTTTCATGGCGGGCTTTCAACAGCCAATCAACAATCGTTTAACTGGTGTGCCTTAAGCCATCCCAGCCATGCCTGCAAATGTCTTAGTAGCTGTGATTGGCCGTCTGAAGCATGTGACCAAGTCTTTATAAGTTCGAGGCAGCCGCCGCAGCAGCGTCATTCTGCTGCTTAGCTAAGGGACAGAGCACACATCAATGTGCTGGCTGCTGATTAGGGAAAGATAGGCAGGAAAAAACCATTTGTGTCCGGATAGAATTGAGGGACAGGTCGGAGTGTTTAGGCAGGGCGAGTTGTAGGCATTTTAGGGATAGAGTCTGCTGAATTATAGGGTCAGTGTCTTCTACAAACTACAATCGATATTGCTGTGTGGGGGGTGGGGTGAATCTGCACTCAATCCTGATCTACGATCTCTTCTCAATCCTGTTAGGGACAGAGTCTGCTGAATTTTAGGGAAACTGTGTTCTACAAACTACAATCGATATTGCTGTGTGGTGTGGGATTGGAGATAGGCAGGTGTCAGTGATCCACATCCATTTTTCTGTGTGTGAGCTGCAGTGAACACAATCTTTTTGGGCTGCAGTGAACACAATCTTTTTGGGCTGCAGTGAACACAATCTTTTTGGGCTGCAGTGAACACAATCTTTTTGGGCTGCAGTGAACACAATCTTTTTGGGGTGCAGTGAACAAAATCTTTTTGGGGTGCAGTGAACACAATCCTTTTTGGTGTGCAGTGAACACAATCTTTGTGGGGTGCAGTGAACAAAATCCTTTGTGGGGTGCAGTGAACACAATCTTTTTGGGGTGCAGTGAACAAAATCCTTTTTGGGGTGCAGTGAACAACATCCTTTTTGGGGTGCAGTGAACACAATCTTTTTGGGGTGCAGTGAACAAAATCCTTTGTGGGGTGCAGTGAACACAATCTTTTTGGGGTGCAGTGAACACAATCTTTTCGGGGTGGAGTGAACAACATCCTTTTTGGGGTGCAGTGAACAAAATCCTTTTTGGGGTGCAGTGAACAAAATCATTTTTGGGGTGCAGTGAACACAATCTTTTTGGGGTGCAGTGAACACAATCTTTGTGGGGTGCAGTGAACACAATCTTTTTGGGGTGGAGTGAACAACATCCTTTTTGGGGTGCAGTGAACAACATCCTTTTTGGGGTGCAGTGAACACAATCTTTTTGGGGTACAGTGAACACAATCTTTGTGGGGTACAGTGAACAGAATCTTTGTGGGGTGCAGTGAACACAATCTTTGGGGGGTACAATGAACACAATCTTTTTGGGGTGCAGTGAACACAATCTTTGTGGGGTGCAGTGAACACAATCTTTTTGGGGTGGAGTGAACAAAATCATTTTTGGGGTGCAGTGAACAACATCCTTTTTGGGGTGCAGTGATCAAAATCCTTTTTGGGGTGCAGTGAACACAATCTTTTTGGGGTGCAGTGAACAAAATCCTTTGTGGGGTGCAGTGAACAGAATCTTTGTGGGGTGCAGTGAACACAATCTTTGGGGGGGTACAGTGAACACAATCTTTTTGGGGTGCAGTGAACACAATCTTTGTGGGGTACAGTGAACAGAATCTTTGTGGGGTGCAGTGAACACAATCTTTGGGGGGTACAGTGAACACAATCTTTTTGGGGTGCAGTGAACACAATCTTTGGGGGGTACAGTGAACACAATCTTTTTGGGGTGCAGTGAACACAATCTTTGTGGGGTGCAGTGAACACAATCTTTGGGGGGGTACAGTGAACACAATCTTTTTGGGGTGCAGTGAACAACATCCTTTTAGGGTGCAATGAACACAATCTTTGTGGGGTGCAGTGAACAACATCCTTTTAGGGTGCAGTGAACACAATCTTTGTGGGGTACAGTGAACAGAATCTTTGTGGGGTGCAGTGAACACAATCTTTGGGGGGTACAGTGAACACAATCTTTGTGAGGTGCAGTGAACACAATCTTTGTGGGGTGCAGTGAACACAATCATTGTGGGGTGCAGTGAACTCAATCTTTGTGGGGTACAGTGAACACAATCTCATACTTCTGAAGATTTGAGGGTGCTGCCTGTTCCATACTCCCCCTACTCCTCATCTAGCCTTTTAGGGGTACAAACAATAGTAATTGGGGCCTAGTGTGGTTGTGTACGTGTGATATACATACACTTTTTTTGGATCATATTTTCTATTCCGCTATTTAATCAAAAACCTTTGGGGATCAGTTAAATTGGGGGATAGTCTGTGTTGGTACGTGTGAGAGAGATCCACCTTTCCAAGTTGTTGGGGTTCATCTCATACTTCTGAAGGTTTGAGGGTGCTGCCTGTTCCATACTCCCCCTACTCCTAGCCTTTTAGGGGTACAAACAATAGTAATTGGGGCCTAGTGTGGTTGTGTACGTGTGATATACATACACTTTTTTTGGATCATATTTTCTATTCCGCTATTTAATCAAAAACCTTTGGGGATCAGTTAAATTGGGGGATAGTCTGTGTTGGTACGTGTGAGAGAGATCCACCTTTCCAAGTTGTTGGGGTTCATCTCATACTTCTGAAGGTTTGAGGGTGCTGCCTGTTCCATACCCCCCCTACTCCTCATCTAGCCTTTTAGGGGTACAAACAATAGTAATTGGGGCCTAGTGTGGTTGTGTACGTGTGATATACATACACTTTTTTTGGATCATATTTTCTATTCCGCTATTTAATCAAAAACCTTTGGGGATCAGTTAAATTGGGGGATAGTCTGTGTTGGTACGTGTGAGAGAGATCCACCTTTCCAAGTTGTTGGGGTTCATCTCATACTTCTGAAGGTTTGAGGGTGCTGCCTGTTCCATACTCCCCCTACTCCTAGCCTTTTAGGGGTACAAACAATAGTAATTGGGGCCTAGTGTGGTTGTGTACGTGTGATATACATACACTTTTTTTGGATCATATTTTCTATTCCGCTATTTAATCAAAAACCTTTGGGGATCAGTTAAATTGGGGGATAGTCTGTGTTGGTACGTGTGAGAGAGATCCACCTTTCCAAGTTGTTGGGGTTCATCTCATACTTCTGAAGATTTGAGGGTGCTGCCTGTTCCATACCCCCCCTACTCCTCATCTAGCCTTTTAGGGGTACAAACAATAGTAATTGGGGCCTAGTGTGGTTGTGTACGTGTGATATACATACACTTTTTTTGGATCATATTTTCTATTCCGCTATTTAATCAAAAACCTTTGGGGATCAGTTAAATTGGGGGATAGTCTGTGTTGGTACGTGTGAGAGAGATCCACCTTTCCAAGTTGTTGGGGTTCATCTCATACTTCTGAAGGTTTGAGGGTGCTGCCTGTTCCATACCCCCCCTACTCCTCATCTAGCCTTTTAGGGGTACAAACAATAGTAATTGGGGCCTAGTGTGGTTGTGTACGTGTGATATACATACACTTTTTTTGGATCATATTTTCTATTCCGCTATTTAATCAAAAACCTTTGGGGATCAGTTAAATTGGGGGATAGTCTGTGTTGGTACGTGTGAGAGAGATCCACCTTTCCAAGTTGTTGGGGTTCATCTCATACTTCTGAAGGTTTGAGGGTGCTGCCTGTTCCATACTCCCCCTACTCCTAGCCTTTTAGGGGTACAAACAATAGTAATTGGGGCCTAGTGTGGTTGTGTACGTGTGATATACATACACTTTTTTTGGATCATATTTTCTATTCCGCTATTTAATCAAAAACCTTTGGGGATCAGTTAAATTGGGGGATAGTCTGTGTTGGTACGTGTGAGAGAGATCCACCTTTCCAAGTTGTTGGGGTTCATCTCATACTTCTGAAGGTTTGAGGGTGCTGCCTGTTCCATACTCCCCCTACTCCTCATCTAGCCTTTTAGGGGTACAAACAATAGTAATTGGGGCCCAGTGTGGTTGTGTACGTGTGATATACATACACTTTTTTTGGATCATATTTTCTATTCCGCTATTTAATCAAAAACCTTTGGGGATCAGTTAAATTGGGGGATAGTCTGTGTTGGTACGTGTGAGAGAGATCCACCTTTCCAAGTTGTTGGGGTTCATCTCATACTTCTGAAGGTTTGAGGGTGCTGCCTGTTCCATACCCCCCCTACTCCTCATCTAGCCTTTTAGGGGTACAAACAATAGTAATTGGGGCCTAGTGTGGTTGTGTACGTGTGATATACATACACTTTTTTTGGATCATATTTTCTATTCCGCTATTTAATCAAAAACCTTTGGGGATCAGTTAAATTGGGGGATAGTCTGTGTTGGTACGTGTGAGAGAGATCCACCTTTCCAAGTTGTTGGGGTTCATCTCATACTTCTGAAGGTTTGAGGGTGCTGCCTGTTCCATACTCCCCCTACTCCTCATCTAGCCTTTTAGGGGTACAAACAATAGTAATTGGGGCCCAGTGTGGTTGTGTACGTGTGATATACATACACTTTTTTTGGATCATATTTTCTATTCCGCTATTTAATCAAAAACCTTTGGGGATCAGTTAAATTGGGGGATAGTCTGTGTTGGTACGTGTGAGAGAGATCCACCTTTCCAAGTTGTTGGGGTTCATCTCATACTTCTGAAGGTTTGAGGGTGCTGCCTGTTCCATACTCCCCCTACTCCTCATCTAGCCTTTTAGGGGTACAAACAATAGTAATTGGGGCCTAGTGTGGTTGTGTACGTGTGATATACATACACTTTTTTTGGATCATATTTTCTATTCCGCTATTTAATCAAAAACCTTTGGGGATCAGTTAAATTGGGGGATAGTCTGTGTTGGTACGTGTGAGAGAGATCCACCTTTCCAAGTTGTTGGGGTTCATCTCATACTTCTGAAGGTTTGAGGGTGCTGCCTGTTCCATACTCCCCCTACTCCTAGCCTTTTAGGGGTACAAACAATAGTAATTGGGGCCTAGTGTGGTTGTGTACGTGTGATATACATACACTTTTTTTGGATCATATTTTCTATTCCGCTATTTAATCAAAAACCTTTGGGGATCAGTTAAATTGGGGGATAGTCTGTGTTGGTACGTGTGAGAGAGATCCACCTTTCCAAGTTGTTGGGGTTCATCTCATACTTCTGAAGGTTTGAGGGTGCTGCCTGTTCCATACCCCCCCTACTCCTCATCTAGCCTTTTAGGGGTACAAACAATAGTAATTGGGGCCTAGTGTGGTTGTGTACGTGTGATATACATACACTTTTTTTGGATCATATTTTCTATTCCGCTATTTAATCAAAAACCTTTGGGGATCAGTTAAATTGGGGGATAGTCTGTGTTGGTACGTGTGAGAGAGATCCACCTTTCCAAGTTGTTGGGGTTCATCTCATACTTCTAAAGGTTTGAGGGTGCTGCCTGTTCCATACTCCCCCTACTCCTAGCCTTTTAGGGGTACAAACAATAGTAATTGGGGCCTAGTGTGGTTGTGTACGTGTGATATACATACACTTTTTTTGGATCATATTTTCTATTCCGCTATTTAATCAAAAACCTTTGGGGATCAGTTAAATTGGGGGATAGTCTGTGTTGGTACGTGTGAGAGAGATCCACCTTTCCAAGTTGTTGGGGTTCATCTCATACTTCTGAAGGTTTGAGGGTGCTGCCTGTTCCATACTCCCCCTACTCCTCATCTAGCCTTTTAGGGGTACAAACAATAGTAATTGGGGCCCAGTGTGGTTGTGTACGTGTGATATACATACACTTTTTTTGGATCATATTTTCTATTCCGCTATTTAATCAAAAACCTTTGGGGATCAGTTAAATTGGGGGATAGTCTGTGTTGGTACGTGTGAGAGAGATCCACCTTTCCAAGTTGTTGGGGTTCATCTCATACTTCTGAAGGTTTGAGGGTGCTGCCTGTTCCATACCCCCCCTACTCCTCATCTAGCCTTTTAGGGGTACAAACAATAGTAATTGGGGCCCAGTGTGGTTGTGTACGTGTGATATACATACACTTTTTTTGGATCATATTTTCTATTCCGCTATTTAATCAAAAACCTTTGGGGATCAGTTAAATTGGGGGATAGTCTGTGTTGGTACGTGTGAGAGAGATCCACCTTTCCAAGTTGTTGGGGTTCATCTCATACTTCTGAAGGTTTGAGGGTGCTGCCTGTTCCATACTCCCCCTACTCCTCATCTAGCCTTTTAGGGGTACAAACAATAGTAATTGGGGCCCAGTGTGGTTGTGTACGTGTGATATACATACACTTTTTTTGGATCATATTTTCTATTCCGCTATTTAATCAAAAACCTTTGGGGATCAGTTAAATTGGGGGATAGTCTGTGTTGGTACGTGTGAGAGAGATCCACCTTTCCAAGTTGTTGGGGTTCATCTCATACTTCTGAAGGTTTGAGGGTGCTGCCTGTTCCATACCCCCCCTACTCCTCATCTAGCCTTTTAGGGGTACAAACAATAGTAATTGGGGCCTAGTGTGGTTGTGTACGTGTGATATACATACACTTTTTTTGGATCATATTTTCTATTCCGCTATTTAATCAAAAACCTTTGGGGATCAGTTAAATTGGGGGATAGTCTGTGTTGGTACGTGTGAGAGAGATCCACCTTTCCAAGTTGTTGGGGTTCATCTCATACTTCTGAAGGTTTGAGGGTGCTGCCTGTTCCATACTCCCCCTACTCCTCATCTAGCCTTTTAGGGGTACAAACAATAGTAATTGGGGCCCAGTGTGGTTGTGTACGTGTGATATACATACACTTTTTTTGGATCATATTTTCTATTCCGCTATTTAATCAAAAACCTTTGGGGATCAGTTAAATTGGGGGATAGTCTGTGTTGGTACGTGTGAGAGAGATCCACCTTTCCAAGTTGTTGGGGTTCATCTCATACTTCTGAAGGTTTGAGGGTGCTGCCTGTTCCATACTCCCCCTACTCCTCATCTAGCCTTTTAGGGGTACAAACAATAGTAATTGGGGCCTAGTGTGGTTGTGTACGTGTGATATACATACACTTTTTTTGGATCATATTTTCTATTCCGCTATTTAATCAAAAACCTTTGGGGATCAGTTAAATTGGGGGATAGTCTGTGTTGGTACGTGTGAGAGAGATCCACCTTTCCAAGTTGTTGGGGTTCATCTCATACTTCTGAAGGTTTGAGGGTGCTGCCTGTTCCATACTCCCCCTACTCCTAGCCTTTTAGGGGTACAAACAATAGTAATTGGGGCCTAGTGTGGTTGTGTACGTGTGATATACATACACTTTTTTTGGATCATATTTTCTATTCCGCTATTTAATCAAAAACCTTTGGGGATCAGTTAAATTGGGGGATAGTCTGTGTTGGTACGTGTGAGAGAGATCCACCTTTCCAAGTTGTTGGGGTTCATCTCATACTTCTGAAGGTTTGAGGGTGCTGCCTGTTCCATACCCCCCCTACTCCTCATCTAGCCTTTTAGGGGTACAAACAATAGTAATTGGGGCCTAGTGTGGTTGTGTACGTGTGATATACATACACTTTTTTTGGATCATATTTTCTATTCCGCTATTTAATCAAAAACCTTTGGGGATCAGTTAAATTGGGGGATAGTCTGTGTTGGTACGTGTGAGAGAGATCCACCTTTCCAAGTTGTTGGGGTTCATCTCATACTTCTGAAGGTTTGAGGGTGCTGCCTGTTCCATACTCCCCCTACTCCTCATCTAGCCTTTTAGGGGTACAAACAATAGTAATTGGGGCCCAGTGTGGTTGTGTACGTGTGATATACATACACTTTTTTTGGATCATATTTTCTATTCCGCTATTTAATCAAAAACCTTTGGGGATCAGTTAAATTGGGGGATAGTCTGTGTTGGTACGTGTGAGAGAGATCCACCTTTCCAAGTTGTTGGGGTTCATCTCATACTTCTGAAGGTTTGAGGGTGCTGCCTGTTCCATACTCCCCCTACTCCTCATCTAGCCTTTTAGGGGTACAAACAATAGTAATTGGGGCCCAGTGTGGTTGTGTACGTGTGATATACATACACTTTTTTTGGATCATATTTTCTATTCCGCTATTTAATCAAAAACCTTTGGGGATCAGTTAAATTGGGGGATAGTCTGTGTTGGTACGTGTGAGAGAGATCCACCTTTCCAAGTTGTTGGGGTTCATCTCATACTTCTGAAGGTTTGAGGGTGCTGCCTGTTCCATACCCCCCCTACTCCTCATCTAGCCTTTTAGGGGTACAAACAATAGTAATTGGGGCCTAGTGTGGTTGTGTACGTGTGATATACATACACTTTTTTTGGATCATATTTTCTATTCCGCTATTTAATCAAAAACCTTTGGGGATCAGTTAAATTGGGGGATAGTCTGTGTTGGTACGTGTGAGAGAGATCCACCTTTCCAAGTTGTTGGGGTTCATCTCATACTTCTGAAGGTTTGAGGGTGCTGCCTGTTCCATACCCCCCCTACTCCTCATCTTGCCTTTTAGGGGTACAAACAATAGTAATTGGGGCCTAGTGTGGTTGTGTACGTGTGATATACATACACTTTTTTTGGATCATATTTTCTATTCCGCTATTTAATCAAAAACCTTTGGGGATCAGTTAAATTGGGGGATAGTCTGTGTTGGTACGTGTGAGAGAGATCCACCTTTCCAAGTTTTTGGGGTTCATCTCATACTTCTGAAGATTTGAGGGTGCTGCCTGTTCCATACTCCTCCTCCTACTGCTCAACCATCCTTTTAGGGGTACAAACAATAGTAGTTGGGGCCTAGTGTGGTGGTGTACGTGCGAGATACATACACTTTCTTTTTGATCATATTTTCTATTCCGCTATTCAATTAAAACCTTTGGGGATCAATTCAATTGCGAGATAGTCTGTGTCGGTACGTGTGAGATCCACCTTTCCAAGTTGTTGGGGTTCATCTCATACTTCTGAAGATTTGAGGGTGCTGCCTGTTCCATACTCCTGCTCCTACTGCTCAACCATCCTTTTAGGGGTACAAACAATAGTAATTGGGGCCTAGTGTGGTTGTGTACGTGCGAGATACATACACTTTTTTTGATCATATTTCCTATTCCGCTATTCAATAAAAACCTTTGAGGATCAATTGAATTGCGGGATAGTCTGTGTCGGTACGTGTGAGATCCACCTTTTCAAGTTTTTGGGGTTCATCTCATACTTCTGAAGATTTGAGGGTGCTGCCTGTTCCATACTCCTCCTCCTACTCCTCATCCATCCTTTTAGGGGTACAAACAATAGTAATTGGGACCTAGTGTGGTTGTGTACGTGCGAGATACATACACTTTTTTTGATCATATTTCCTATTCCGCTATTCAATAAAAACCTTTGAGGATCAATTGAATTGCGGGATAGTCTGTGTTGGTACGTGTGAGATCCACCTTTCCAAGTTTTTGGGGTTCATCTCATACTTCTGAAGATTTGAGGGTGCTGTCTGTTCCATACTCCTCCTACTCCTCATCCATCCTTTTAGGGGTAGAAACAATAGTAATTGGGGCCTAGTGTGGTTTTGTACGTGCGAGATACATACACTTTTTTGGATCATATTTCCTATTCCGCTATTCAATAAAAACCTTTCTAGGGCAAGATCTTAAATTACAGAAATATGAGGAGACCGTCAAATAAGGGCCGTGGCCTGGGTCGTGGTGCTGCTGGTAGAGCTCCTGTTGCAAGGAGAGGACGTGGTCGATCTGTGCCAGCTACACGCACAAGTGAAACACCTTCCTCAAGTGTGAGTAGGCGACAGAACCTGCATCAGTATTTGGTAGGGCATCAAACGCCCCTAGAAGTGATGAGGCCAGAACAAGTTGAGGCGATAGTAGATTGGTTTGCTGCTGACAGTGCCTCCAGTTCCTTCACATTGTCTCCCACCCAGTCTACTGCAGAAAGGTCAGAGTTGGCACCTGCAGCCAATGTCCAACCGTCTTTCACCTCACCCCCTTGCAAATCAGGCCAGCAGTCTGAGCCCCAAGCCATACAGCAGTCTCTTATTCTTTTTGAGGACTCTGTCAGCAGGGTTTCCCAGGGCCATCCACCTAGCCCTGCCCCAGAATTGGAAGAGATTGAGTGCAGCGATGCCCAACCACTTATTTCTCAAGATGAGTACATGCAAGGATCATCGCAGCACGTCTCCGATGATGACGAAACGCAGGTGCCAACTGCTGCGGCGTTCAGCATTGTGGAGACCGACAAGGAGGGCAGGGGTGAAGACTGGGTGGAAGATGATGTGGAGGACGATGAGGTCCTCGACCCCACATGGAATGAACGTCATGCAGGTGACCTGAGTAGTTTGGAGGAAGAGGCGGTGGTCGCACAGAGCCACCAGCACAGCAGAAGAGGGAGCAGGGTGCAGAAGCGGAGCGGCCGTGCCCTAGACACTACGCCCGCTACTGCCCAACGCAGCAAGGGAACGAGCGCACCAAAGTCAGCTCAAAGGAGTTCTCTAGCGTGGAAGTTCTTTAGAAAATGTGCTGATGACAGGACACGAGTGGTTTGCACCCTGTGCAATCAGAGCTTGAAGCGAGGCATAAACCTTCTCAACCTGAGCACAACCTGCATGATCAGGCATCTAAGTGCAAAGCACGAGCTGCAGTGGAGTACACACCTTCAAAACCAAGAAACGTCTCTGGCTCATCCTGCTTCCTCTTCTGCTGCAGTCTCGGCCGCTCCAGCCACATCTGTAGTGATACCGGCACCTGCCACCCCGCAAACAGACGATCTGTCAGCAACACCACCACCTGGGTCACCAACAACCATCTCCACAATGTCCCGTGGAAGCGTTCAGCTTTCCATCTCCCAAACACTTGAGAGGAAGAGGAAGTACCCCCCTACCCACCCGCGATCCCTGGCCCTGAATGCCAGCATTTCAAAATTATTGGCCTTTGAAATGCTGTCATTCCGTCTGGTGGAGACGCACAGTTTTAAAAACCTTATGTCGGTGGCTGTCCCACAGTACGTCGTGCCCAGCCGCCACTACTTTTCCAGGCAAGCCATCCCTTCCCTGCACAACCAAGTGGGGGAAAATATCAGGTGTGCACTGCGCAACGCCATCTGTGCCAAGGTCCACCTAACTACGGATACGTGGACCAGTAAGCACGGTCAGGGGCGTTATATCTCCCTAACGGCACACTGGGTAAATGCAGTGGCGGATGGGCCTGAGGCGGATAGCAATTTGGCGCATGTCCTTCCACCACCGAGGATTGCAGGGCGCTTCAGTTTGCCTCCTGTTCCTAACTCCTCCTACTCCGCTTCCTCATCCTCTACCGCCTCCTCATCCGGACAGCGTAACACCTTCACCACCAACTTCAGCACGGCCAGGGGTAAACGACAGCAGGCAGTTTTACAACTTGCCTGTTTGGGGGACAAACCACACACCGCGCAGGAGTTGTGGAGGAGCATGGAACAGCAGACAAATGAGTGGTTGCTGCCAGCGAGCCTCAAGCCCGGCCTGGTGGTGTGCGATAACGGGCGAAATCTCATAGCAGCTCTGGGCCTAGCCGGTTTGACGCACATCCCTTGCCTGGCGCATGTGCTGAATTTGGTGGTGCAGAGGTTCCTTAAAAACTACCCCGATATGTCAGAGCTGCTGCAGAAAGTGCGGGCCGTTTGTGCGCACTTTCGGCGTTCTCACCCTGCTGCTGCTCGCCTGGCAGCGCTGCAGCGTAACTTCGGCCTTCCCGCTCACCGCCTCATATGTGACGTGCCCACAAGGTGGAACTCCACCTTGCACATGCTGGAAAGACTGTGCGAGCAGCAGCAGGCCATAGTGGAGTTTCAGCTGCAGCACGCACGCGTGAGTCGCTCTGCGGAACAGCACCACTTCACCACCAATAACTGGGCCTCCATGCGAGACCTGTGTGCCTTGTTGCGCTGTTTTGAGTACTCCACCAACATGGCCAGTGGCAATGACGCCGTTCTCAGCTTAACTATCCCACTTCTATGCCTCCTTGAAAAAACAATTCGGGCGATGATGGAAGAGGATGTGGCACAGGATGAGGAGGAGGAGGAGGATGAAGAGGTAACATTTCCAAGGCTTTCAGGGCAGTCATTCGCAAGGGGCTCCGAGGGTGGGTTCCTGCACACGCAAACGCCAGGGACGCAATTGTCCAGCAGGGGCACAGTTCTGGAGGATGAGGAGGATGAGGAGGAGGAGGAGCTGGAGGAGGAGATGGAACCATGTTCACAGCAGGGTGGCACCCAGGCCAGCTCATGGCCATCACTGGTGCGTGGCTGGGGGGATACAGAGGACACGGACGATACACCTCCCACAGAGGACAGCCTTTCGTTGCCTCTGGGCAGCCTGGCACACATGAGCGATTACATGCTGCAGTGTCTCCACAACGACCGCCGAGTTGCCCACATTCTAACTTGTGCTGATTACTGGGTGGCCACGCTGCTGGATCCCCGTTACAAGGACAACGTACCGTCCTTAATTCACTCACTGGAGCGCGATCGCAAGATGCGCGAGTACAAGCGCACGCTGGTAGACGCCATGCTGCTGGCATTCCCATCTGACAGCGGGGCCACAGTGGAAGCACAAGGCAGAGGAGGAGGAGGAGGAGGTCGCCAACGCAACCAGGGCACCGCCAGCACCTCAGAAGGCAGGGTTAGCATGGCCGAAATGTGGAAAAGCTTTGTCAGCACGCCACAACAAACAGCAGCACCAGCAGCTCAGATGGAACGTCTTAGCAGGAGGCAGCATTTTACCAACATGGTGGAGCAGTATGTGTGCACACGCCTACATGTAGTGAATGACGGGTCTGCCCCCTTCAACTTCTGGGTCTCCAAATTGGGCACATGGCCTGAGCTTGCCCTTTACGCCTTGGAGGTGCTGGCGTGCCCTGCAGCCAGTGTATTATCTGAACGGGTATTTAGCACGGCTGGGGGCGTTATAACAGACAAGCGCAGCCGCCTGTCCAGAGACAATGTGGACAAGCTCACGTTCATTAAAATGAACCAGGCATGGATCCCACGGGACTTTTCCGTACCTTATGCAGAATAGCAATGGATACCGACCTTACCCACCCATTGTTCCATTTTTGCTCTTTCTCACTCTTTTGGGGTGTACCCTCATTTAAAATTTTTGAAAAGAAGCAGTGTTGGCTACCTCGTCCTCCTCCTCAGGGCCAGATTAATGTAGGGGCTATTGGAGCTGCAGCTCCAGGCCCCTACCTTTTATATAGGCCCCGGGTTGGCCATATTCACTGTTACCGCTCTTCTGTCACTTGTAAACACAGAAGTCTGGCTTCTATGCTCGCTTCCCCAGGCAGCACCCTCAGAACCTCCCCACACAGCGTGAAGGCCGGACAAGGAGGGACAGTTGGCGATGCATGGATGTGTTTATGGGCTTCAGAGACAGCATCCCATGTTGAATTAGGCATGCATGGCTGCACCCTTCCTCCTCTGGGTGCATGGCAAGGCACGGCCCTTAAGGCCCTTCAAAATCCTCAGCACCAAGCCCATGATGCTGTTAATCCGGCCCTGGTCCTCCTCCACCGCCGCTTCCACCTACACCGCCCATAGGTGTGCGCAGCCTATTGCATTAAGGTGTGCACCCCAAAGTTGAAATACACATGCATGTGTTTGCCAGCAGGGAGAGTAATGTATCGGGGCCATGTACCTGTAGGCAAGGAGAAATAGAGCAGAGCAGGTCCCAGGGAGATCTTTCCCATCTCCTCACTGGCAATGCTATGTGCCCTAGGTGATTAGGGTGTGCCCAGGCACACCCAGCACACCCTGTGCGCACGCCTATGTCACCGCCACATCCACCACCACCTCAACCTCCCTCCTACTCCATATGGGCCTCGTCCTTCAGAGATGAAGAAGAACATTGTTTTATTTTTCTGGTTTTTTTTGTTGTTTTAAGTTATTTCCCTATCCACATTTGTTTGCAGAGCACTTGCCATGCTCTTAATTACGTTTTGCTGCCATTTGCAGCACTCTAGCCCTTTCCTTTGGTGTTTTAGAGCCATTTTAGTGCCTTAAAGTTCGGGTCCCCATTGACTTCAATGGGGTTCGGTGTCCGGGAAAAGTTCGGTAAAAGTCCGGGACACGGACCCGGACTTTTTTTTAAAGTTCGGCCGAACCCGTCGAACACGGACATCTAGGTGTCCGCTCAACCCTACTCACTATCACATATCTCCAAATTCGCGGTGTGGTCTTGCAGGTTAGCCACTTTTAAAATGATGATATTGCCTCAATTGTTTTATATATTTAGAACATTGCCAATTTTAGCACCAGAATCCTTCTTAAAATCTCTACAAGCCGTAGTTAATAAATTCTTCTGGCAAAACAAGAAAGCACGTTGTGCGTTTCACAAACGTATTAAACACAAGAAGGCTGGAGGTTTGGGAGATGTGGTCCTAAAGGACCACTACTTAGCTACTGTACTAGCACAACTGAGATATTGTTTCATCAATATCCCCCTCTTTTATGGACTGAAATTGAATCAGAGTTTAGTCTTGGCAAAAACTTGCATAATTTTCTCTTGGCCCAACGTGTTGAACTCCGATCACATCCTAAACTTCCTCCCACTATGTTAGCTGCCATTAAGGCTTGGCACGAAATCACCTTCAAAACACAGACTTACCAACTTTCACGCATTCTCATTCCTTAAGAGATATGTTGGGTGGCTATACCTGGTGTGTCTTTGGCAGAATGGTTCACCAGGGGAATCCGATGGTTGGAAGATCTACAGTATTTGATAATGATAAAAATAAGACCTTTGCAATGCTTCAATCTGAGTATCACCTACCCCAATTAGTATACTATTCAGTCATATCTGCAAATAACATCCCTCCTCTGCCATAACCCAGTGAGATTTTACCAGATCCCCAAAAACATAGCCAATTATCTATTTAGCCCTAAACCAACTAAAGGGGGCATTTCATGTATCTATGGAACTTTACAGGATAAAAATACTTTCATTAAATCCGAACCGATTCTTGCCTGGGAAAAAGACCTAGAACAAGAATTCAGCATTTATCAGTGGGAACAAGCTATCTCCTCCATTTATAAATCTACTAGGAGTGCCAACCTTTGGAAGGTTATGCATAAGATCACCCTACGCTGGTATTTAACACCTTGTATATTATCTAGATTCTAACCTCATACGCCCAGTCTCTGTTGGAGGGAGTGTGGACAGGTTAGCATACTGTTTCACACCCTATGGGCATGTAAAAAAATTGGCTAATTTCTGGCTTTCCGTTTTTAAAACGGTATTAGAAATTGCTACTCTACATGTTCCATTATCTCTCCGCCTAGCCTTGTTGAACCTAGGGATAGACACTTTTCCCTATCACCTTAAAATTGTGGTAACTAATATCTTCTTAGCCGCAAGGCTGGTATTAATGAGACATTGGAAATCACAACTATCCCCCTCTGTATCTGAAGTGATGCCAGCATTGCAATCTCACTTTACTTTTGAATCTCTATTGCATTGTCACATGGAACTCATGATAAAATAAAAGACACCTGGCAAAACGTGGCAAAATGGTACGAGTAAGACAAATGACCCCCTTGTTACAAGTACTACATGCTATGACACATGTCAAATCTATCTGTAACACCTAATGTCTCACCTCCCAAAGTTTATCAATGGATGACCATGTTGACTTTCCAATTTATATGATTCATTTGTTTAATTTTCATTTATTTTTCTTTCTTTATCTCTTTTTCTTTTGTAATGTGGTTCATTGTTCCTCTATGGTACCCATGTAACATTATATCAATCCATAAATTGTCCAGATGGTTTGTAACCATATATTTTCTGTGTATTTATATATATGTATGTACTCTCTTTTATAACTTCAATAAAAACTACCGTATTTTCCGGCGTATAAGACGACTGGGCGTATAAGACGACCCCCCTAATTTTCAAGTTAAAACATAGGTTTTGGGCTATACTCGCCGTATAAGACTACCCCCCCCCCCCTTCCGAAGCAAGGCAACACCATTGAAAAACGTCAGATTTCTCATAGATCTCCAAGGTACCCCAAGTACTGTAATACATGTAATCTCTCATAATATCTCCAAGGTACCCTAAGTATAAGTATTACCAGTAGATGTTTACCATGCTGGCTGTGTGGGAATCATGCACCGGTATACCGTATGTACCGTAGCTCAGGCTACATATAGGATTCCCACACAGCCAGCGTCTTGAGAGATTACATCTACCGGTAATACTTATACTTAGGTTACCTTGGAGATATTATACTCGGCGTATAAGACGACCCCCCATTTTTGGGAGATTTTTTTGAGGTTCAAAAGTAGTCTTAAATGCCAGAAAATACGGTAATTGAAATAAAAGTTTTAATTTCCTTCTTTCCCCAAAAGGCACCTTAAAAGGTGTTAGAGGTGTCATCATAATCTTCAGCATCTGACACTTTTGGGAGTATCAGATGTCTGCTTCTCTTACTGCGTGCTGTGATTCTCCCTGAGAGCTAAATTATTGGTGTACCCTGACTGTATCTCTGAAACAGCCATCAGGAAAACTATAGTGGGGGATGCAGGTGTCCAACAGGCCCAGAAGAATAGATGGTATGTAGGAATTCCCATACTAAATGAGAAAAATATAGCGCTTGCTGATGTATGCAGGAAACTGAGGGAGTTAATGTAAAATCGAATATTTCTAAAACCATAAAATGGGCTGAGCCCCTAAAACATAAATATATAGATATTAGATAATAAATAATTAATGTGCCACAAATCAAGTCCAAAAATTCACTGTGATAATAAAGTGCAGAGTGATAAAAAATAGTTCATAGGTGACTCATTAGTGAATACTCCAAAAAAGCCAAATAAAGGAAGAAAAAGTGCTGGTGCTTAGTGCTGGTTCCTCCAATGGGACAAAATGTTCGATCATGCAGATAATGGGGATAAGGTGTAAACTCACCAGATAAGGTGGGTCTCTACTACCTTACGGCAAAGAGACCATTAGAGCTTTGGTGACCCTCCGGGTCTGGACAGTGGCAACTGCTGGGCTCCTCTCCCACTCAGCCGGGGTGCCCCAAATGGGGTGTGCGGGTTCCGTGCGGTTCCTCCGGAAATGTTTATAGGGAAAAAGAGGAAGGCTCCAGATAGTGCAGTACCATTAATTCACGTTTATTGTATAAAATCGTTGACAAAAAACTGGTATAAGATAAAAAAACGCTGTGCAATCCCTGTAATGGATGTCTGTAGCGTGGAGAGCGGCTTGCGTTCCAGGCTAGCTTCCGGGTTTGACGGCGTGCGTTCCACCTCAGTGCTGCTCTCAAGCCGCTCTCCATTCATCCGGAGCATACTAGGCTGAACCACCTAGCTCCTAAAAGGTTCAGAGTCCGTGTGACACCCGTGGCTGGCTTTATTTCTGGATTCTAGAGAACTGAGGCCTACCCGCGACTCAGTCCCCGCCGAATCCCCGGCCTCGAGTAGGCCGCTGCCGACGATCGCGATCGCCGCCTCAATCCTGGGCCATCCATCCATCCGGAGCACGCTGGGCTGACCCATCTAGCCCCTGGGGAGTACGAAGTCCGTGAGGCACCCGGGACTACCTATATTTCTGCCTTTGGAAAACTGAGGCCTACCCGCATCTCGGCTCCCGCTGAATCCCCGGCCTCGAGTAGGCCGCCGCCGATCGCGATCGCCACCAGGGTAAGCCATCTGACCCTCGGCCATCCTGAAAACACACACCGGGGCACCCACAGGCCGTAAAAGTATTGGGGCCACGATCAGTGTCCTCTATATACAGCTGCGGAACTCACATCTCCAGCGCGGGCCTAGTGCGGCCGGCCGCCATATTGTTTAGGCCGCAACTACTATACATCTGTGTGGGACCCCCCTCAGAGGCTATAGAGCATTGGCATCCCCCTCTCAACCCCTTTGAGCAGTCTGCTTCTTCACTGCCACCCTACTGACTGCATCCACAGGAGAGCTTTGTTGAGAGGTACTGGTTAAAACAGCCCCAGGCACAGAGAAGACAAAACCCTGCTAACCTCTTACTTGCTCCACTTTATCCACCATTAATATCCTTCTTCTCACAGTTTATACACCATGCTTCGTTCTGGCTGCAGCACATCAGCTAACCGGGTACTTTCTGACCTGAAAACAGACTTTACTGGCAACGCTCAATCACTTTCCCGCACCCAGGCCACAGACCCCGGGCTAGGCCTCTCTACTAGCCAGGCTTGCACTCAGATGCCATCTACATCAACAAGTCAGCCAGGGACCCCACTACCGAGCCTACAAGACCTCCAAAACGTGGCAGCAGACATAAAACTTACTCTGGGAGCCGCCATCACAGAGCTCACAGCCGAACTCCGTTCAGTCACCTCTAGACTGTCTGAGACTGAAAAAGCCACAGCTACACAAGGCTCCGCTATCAGACAGCTTCAGAGAACCTCAGACTCACATACTGTACATCTGATAGAAGTAAACCGCCAAATTGAGGATCTTGACAACAGGGGGAGAAGGCATAATGTCCGAGTGAGGGGACTACCAGAGCCTGTCGAACCGCAAGATCTGGAAAGTGCTTTGACGGCCATCTTTAATGATTTATTAGAGCGCCCCGCTGACACTCCGATCGACTTTGAGAGGGTCCACAGAGCCCTTCGTCCCAGGGGAGGTGAGTCTGATCCACCGAGGGATGTAATCTCCTGCTTAGTAAGCTTTCCACTGAAGGAAGCCATCCTGCGCAAAGCCAGAGCCAGAGACCAAATCCTATTTAATGGCGCGGAAATCAAACTGTTCCAGGACTTATCCGCCATTACATTACAGAACCGCTGCGCTTTGCACCCACTGTTGGAAATCCTCCGAACCCGGAGCATAACATACAGGTGGCGTTTCCCCTTCTGCCTCTGTGCTTCGTTTAGAGGAAGAAACGCTTCCCTAAGAGTTCCAGATGACCTACCAGCTTTCTGCTCCGCATTTGACATCCCTGAGATGGACCTACCTGAATGGTATAGCGAATTCTATGCGCCTGACCCTTGGGTCCAAATAGCTACATCAGGCACCCCGAAATCGCAGCGACAAAGCCGAAAGAATAAGCGTTCCCGATATCGCTCAAACAATACGTCTTCTAGATCGCCTAGGTCCAGAGAAGCCCATGGAGAAACTCCAAGACGATCTCCTGCTTCCCGGAAGGAAGGCCAGGAGACCTAACCCTACACTTATTACTGATTGAGGCCGCTCTGTGTGGGAAGACCGGACTTTGATCCTTTTACAGTTGATGAAAGAAGTGTTCATGTTAACTCCTGTACAGCCGAAGACATCCTTATGCAATATCTAATGGGAACGGCCCTTATCCAAAAAGAAAAAGACGTTCTTTATGCGGAACTTTCAAAGATGAGACACTAAGAACTGGCCCTCTCATCATTTCCAGCCCCTGTCTTAACCAGGAGGGTCCCTGACTCTCCTCATCCTCATACTCATCCCGTTTGTAAATTTTTACTCTGTAGCAACTATTCATTCTGAACCGCTGCACTTTCCTGTTTTTTTTTTGCATATATATTTTAGAGGGAGGGGAGGGATACAGTGACGAGGGGGGTTGAGAGTGGGATCTCTTTTCTTGCTAGAGTCCAGGATAGAATATATCTTGACTATTGTGATTTAGGTCTGCTGGCGATTACCCTGTCCCAGTAAAACTAGACTTTGACCCCAGTGAGATCTTTTACCCCCTTATCCCTAGATACTTCTCTTGACCTGACCTTAAAAATCATAAATCAACTGCTCATGAGACCCCTGCTGACCCCTAGTGATGCCCCTCCTCCCACCTGTCCCTTTGTGCCTGTTACTATCGTCCCATACGCACCTTGACCTGAGATCTAGGTCAGCCTCCTCGGAACCCTTTGTACTTTTATGAACGAGCCTGACATCCCAATAGCCCATGTAGACTAGCTTGGTGATTGGGACCAAGAGGGTAGGTGAGGTCTCTTCTCTATTTCATCCTAGGGAAAGGTTTGCAAGGGTCAGGGGTTTTTCTTTAAACTTACAATATATCACAGGCTGTCTTACAAGTACTTTAGATAGATTATACATTCAAGAACACACCCACAAGAATGACCGAGTCAAGGTCGGTAATTGGATCATTTAGAAAACCTATTCCCATAGAGAACGGCTTAACAAATGCTTCAAAATGTTTTGTTACTTACATTGGTTTCTGTTTTCCATTTCGCATGCCGCAGGAATCCTGCCTCTACAGTTCTTGTTCTGGGATCCTGCGGTCCGGATATGGTGAGTTTTAGCCAGTTTGTTGTTCTCAAAACTGTTTTAATTGACTACATTTGCCCTCCCCCCCAAGAGTGCACGGATTTCTGATTGGTCTTAGACCGTTTGTCACACTAACCTCCCACCACAACGGTAGCTTTTGGCTACCGCTGACCCGAAATTACATATTGTAGTACTTTCTCCCCGCATAGATACTAGGCGGATCAACCGATACCAGCCTTCTTGCGGAGATCTGTTTTCTTCTCTTTCTAACCCCCTTCCATTCTTTTTCTTCGCCTTACCCCTTCTGGTCACATCCGAGTGCTTGCTGTGACAGGCACCTAGTCCACTTAGCCCAACCCCTACACTTTAAACCACCCCCTCCCCACCCCCCTTCTCATTTTCTAAATCCTACCTTCCCTTTCTCTTCTCCCTCTTCCCTTCTTCCCACAATGCCGGGCCTTGCTCCAGTCTCTCGGGGGTCGCCCCTTAAATTTCTCTCAATCAATGCTCAAGGACTAAAGATCCCTGAGAAAAGGTAGCGAATTCTAGCAGAAGCACATAGAATGCGCGCTCAGGTGCTCTTACTGCAAGAGACTCATTTTAAAGAAGGTGAAATTCCCAAACGAATGAATAAAAGATTTCCAGTCTCTTACCATGCTCCCACGGAGGGTTCCAAGACAAGAGGGGTTTCTCTTCTCTTCTCTCGACAGGTTGACTTCCAACTAATTGACCTCAAACGAGACCCAGGTGGTAGATTCCTTTTCGTCAAGGGTCGCATAAACTCCCGCCCGATTACTATCGCTAATATTTATGCCCCTAATTGTAAACAAGTACCGTTTTTTCGCTTAATATGCCAGGACCTACTTGACTTTGCATCGGGCATGTTGATCCTTGGAGGGGACTTTAATGTCCCTCTTAACCCTATTTTGGACTCCTCCACAGGATCATCTGCGCTTCCATTTCAAGCCCTACGCCAAATTGCAAAACAACTCCAAAAATTAAAACTCCACGATACATGGAGACTAATACACTCAGACGTTAAAGACTATACTTTCTATTCAGCACCACACAGTAAATTTTCAAGAATTTACTATTTTTTTATCTCCCAAACTGATATACCTCTGCTACACTCGTCTTCGATCGAACCTAGAGTCCTCTCAGACCACAATCCAATAACAATGACTATTCAGTTCCCAGATGAAGATAATAGACGCAAGTCTTGGCGATTAAATCCATCCCTCCTTAGAGACCAAGCAAATGTTGACAACCTTCAAGAGGTCTTAGCCTCTTTTTTCAGAGAAAACAACACCCCTGACTCCACTCCAATAGGGCAGTGGGAAGCCCATAAGTGTGTGCTCAGGGGGGAACTTCTCTCCCTAGCATCCAAATAAAAAAAGGCCAGACAGGCTGTACTCAAGGGTTTGTTCAAGAAGTTGAGCACACTCGAAAGAACACACAAACGCTCCGCAGCTAATGAAGCTCTAACTGAACTCACCAAGGTGAGACAGGAAATAAGAGACATTCTTGAAATCCAGAGCCACCGTAGACTGGCTTTGGGCAAAAGAATTTTCTTTGAACGAGGAAACAAATGTGGTCGTTTATTGGCCAAAGTAGTACAGGCACAAAAAAAAACAGCAAATGTCCACTTCATAAGAGACAACGCGGGCACGAAACACTGTTCAAATGAGGCTATAGCCAAGCAATTTGAATCTTTCTACAATTCACTTTATAATTTACGTTCATTATCTCAACAACCCACATCAATCCACCAGCGTCAGGAAACCATCGGGTCCTTCTTAAACACTTATGGCTCTCCACCTCTCTCGCCCTCCATCATCTCCTCAATGGAAATACCGCTATCTGCAGAGGAATATGACAGGGCGGTCAAGGAGATGAAGCCAGGAAAGTGCCCTGGTCCTGATGGTTTCTCCCTGCAATACTTTTGCACGTTCGCGGAGACTCTCAGGCCTCACTTCTTGCGTGCGTTCCGCACTTTGGCAGACACACCCCACCAATCCCCCTTTTTATTAGAGGCTCACATAACAGTGATCCCTAAGGATGGCAAGGATCCAGCTCAGGTAAGCAACTATCGTCCTATTTCACTTCTGAATGTGGACGTTAAGATCTATGCCAAGATCCTTGCCAACCGACTCCTCCCCCACCTTTCCTCTATAGTTTCCCTAGATCAAGTCGGCTTTGTTCCTGGTCGTGAGGCCAGGGACAATACCACGAGGGCGCTAAATATTCATCACTGGCTTACCACCCAAGGTGTCCCTGGCTTCTTTCTTTCGTTGGACGCCGAAAAGGCGTTTGACAGAGTGGCCTGGGACTATCTTATATCGACCCTTGAATCTTTGGGCTTAGGGCCTGGAATGGTGTCCAATATTCGGGCCTTGTACACCAGTCAAAGGGCCAGGGTCAGGGTCAATGGCCACCTGTCGGACGCCTTCAGGCTCTCCAATGGTACCAGACAGCGATGCCCTCTTTCTCCGATCCTTTTTATCCTATCACTGGAACCCTTCCTCAACATGATCCGCAAAAACTCTGATATTAGGGGTATTCAAATCAAGGGATGTACTCATAAAATAGCAGCATTCGCAGATGACATGCTGCTTTTCCTGTCTCAACCACACCTGTCCCTCCCAATTTTACTTAAAGACCTGGAATTTTTTTAATCCATATCACACTTGCAAATTAATTACGCTAAATCCATGGCCCTTAACGTCTCTCTTCCACAGACGGAAGTTGATCGATGTGAGATGAACTTCCCGTTCAAATGGGCCCCTGAATCCATTCCCTACCTGGGGATACTTATCCCCCGCAATCTCAATGACCTCTATAAACTAAATTACCAGCCTCTCCTAAACTCCGTCAACACCACCCTACGTTCTTGCAGTTCCCTCCAGGTGTCGTGGTTTGGCCGTGCTTCTCTCCTAAAAATGTCCATCCTACCCAAATTTCTTTACCTCTTTCAAACCATTCCGATCCATTTACCAAGCTCCTTCTTTACATCCTTCAAATCATCCTCCCAAAAATTTGTCTGGAATGATAAAAGACCACGGATTAGGTACATACAGCTTACGGCTCCTAAAGAAAGTGGGGGTCTGGGGCTCCCCGACCTTCACACCTATTACAAGGCCTGCATTCTAAGTAGATTGGTAGATTGGAACATACACTCATCTCTTAAGACAGTTGTTGGTCTGGAAAATGCATTCTCCGAAATACCGCTAAACCTGCTCTTCTGCCTTCCATTTTCCGCAACTAAAGAAGACCTTAGGGATCATCCCCTGATATGTCCTCCACTAAAGCTTCACTGCGCGTGGCGCAAAGCTAAAAAGATTAACCTAGCATTTGGTCCCTTGACCCCGATTCGCTGGAACCCGGCCTTTGAGCCGGGAATGGCTAACTCATTCCTTAAGGATATCTGGCCATTTGAAAATGTGCTGGCCAAACACTTCTTCAACAAAGGCTCCCCCTTATCTTGGGAGGCCCTGAACCAAATCCTTCACCCCCACTCAATACCATTGTGGGCTTTCTTTCAGATTCCTTAGCTTCCTTAGCGATAGTCGGGCCGCTTCCAACTGGGTGAGACCATTAACTGGTATTGAGGCCCTCTGTGAAGGAGGGAGACTCCAGAGGCATGTGATCTCTGCCCTGTACCTTCTTGTTCTATCCCCTCCCCCTCTTTTATCCTCCTCTTTTGTAGCGGCCTGGTCAAGAGATCTGGACCTTTCCCTTACTGAGGAGGAGTGGTCTTCCATTTGCCGCAATATTCAATGTTCTTCTGTGAGCGTAGCAATCCAGGAGAACGGGTATAAGGTACTCTCCAGATGGTACCAAACACCGAATCGATTACATAAATTCTTCCCGAATGTTACGAATATGTGCTGGAGGTGCGATAAAGAGCCGGGGACAATGCTCCATATTTGGTGGTCATGCCCGTTACTCCAGCCCTACTGGAGGAGAGTGCACGATCTGATCAAGGAAATAACCTCGAGAGTAATGGATTTCTCGCCAGCACAATACCTATTGCATTGGACCCCTTCTCAGCGGGGGAGTTATAGAAAATCACTGGCTATGCACATGGCGACTGCTGCCAAACTGTGCGTCCCATGTCACTGGAGATCATCCACAATCCCCTCCATCAAAGAATGGTGTAATCGTCTGAATCACATTGAACAAATGGAGGAATTGATCAGCATTGCCCATGATAGATACTCTGAATTTGCTGCAACTTAGCAGGAATGGACAGGATTCAAACAAACGGCGACTTATGCTGCAATCACGACCCCTACTTAGAATCTGTTTTTCAAGTACATTCTTTGAAAGTAATTTCTGTGATCAGACGCCCCCCCCCCCCGAGAGACTGGAAGTTTATGTTACCAGACATCCTTCCCTTTTCCGTGCCCCTCCCTCCTCTCTTCCCCCCCTCTCCACTCTATTCATCCTTCTGTTTCTCTTTCCCTCCCTTCCCAGCCCCTCTTTCCCTTCTCCCTGAGTAGCGAGCATTCGTTTCTTAGCATCCCTCCGAGCCATACTGGATCCATAACATCCTTATACAGATTACTGCCAGTCCACACATTCTAGAGCTCCATAATAAAGATGTCTCAATACATTGGCTCCTTAAGAAGTTCCCCGCAGACACACAACAACCTGGCTAAACCTCATTGATACTACCTATTTGCTTATGACCTATATGTTTCAATAATAGCTACATGCTCTTATGGTACCAGTATTCCAACTGTATAGAATGTTACTAACCAGTAATGGTATTAGTGTCCAGGCTAGTTTATTTTGAGCTGAGCTTCCGACATTTTCTCAGGAAACCACTGTTTCACGGTCTTTAGTATGGCTCAAGCCGCACTGATGTCTTCCCTTCTTTTTTCTTTCTTTTCTTTTTTTTTGTCCTCTATACCCTTGAAGCCTTTATGTTTGCTTGATATAAAAAGATAAAAAAAAAAAAATAGAGAAATATGTTTCCTAGCATTGATATTGTGTGACTTTCTGTACCCTGTATACTTTGTTTTTCAATAAAAACTTTTTATGGAAAAAAAAAAAAAAAACACTGTAAAGAACAGGGGGAGTCAAACATTGTACCATCTAGAAAAACAGGCCAGAAGACCTTCTGCTACAACAAAGTCCAAAGAACATCGTAGGAATAGGAGGGAAGCCAGAGATATGTCCGGCTTTGATCTAAGTATTCACAGAGTGAAAAGTCTGGGCGTTAGGGAATCCAGGAGCTCATTTTAAGGTGAGTTGATTCCGTGAGCTTATTGGGAACCTCTTTGTAGGTTTTTTAGAAGGTGTCCCTGCAACTTCAGGTGCCTCTGCAATGGGAAATCCATTGCCTCTGACTCTGGACGTAATTAACACTGGGTTTAATAGAGGTTAAGTATTATACATTCATTTTGAGATGAGTAATACCAATACCACTTTTTAGCTAATGGCCATGTTTCTTTAAAAAAAATTTATTCATGCATTGAATACAGTGGTATTTATAGACTATGTGAGGACTGCTAATGATATTATGACACTTACTGTACACAGATATTTTCCTCTAATGAGAACATAGGATGTTTGGATCAGATTAAAAAAAAAACATTTGGGCTTACAGTCTTTAGGCTGTTGTATTTTTAGCCCCGGAGTCGAGAATTTGACCCTTGTATGTAAATTCCGCCCATGGATCGTGCCCTAATAAGTTGTTATTCATTTCCGATGAGAAGATGGTGGAAAGGGACAAAACATAATTAGAAAGACTCAGGTGGTGACCCCCAGAGGAACAGGCAGCAATGTTCTCCTCCTAAATGAAAGAGATAAAGATGGGAAGTAAGGATGAGTAACTGGCTTACCAATATAATGCATGACTGCTGAGGTTTAATGTCTCGCTCATTATAAAACAACAAGTCCCCAAGGCTAAACAGTAACGTTGCACGCATCCAAAGGCGAACGCAGAGGAAGCCGCCGCAGACGAGCTTTACAAACCAATCACCATGTTCTAAAAATAGCAAATTAATCTGTGGTTGTTCACAAAAATTGGAAATTATTAGCAATCTGATTTCTGCTACCTCAAACTTACAAGTGTTACACGTAGAAAAATTGTTGTTTCTGCAAAGCTAAAAATGCAAACTGCAGTAGCTCACACCAAGCAGTCAAAAATAATCTTTTGCCCTTGTCCCTATAATAAACACTTTTCAGTCATTGTCCTTTTTCCTGATTTATTATTTAAGCCCCTCTACAGTGCCTTGCGAAAGTATTCGGCCCCCTTGAACTTTGCGACCTTTTGCCACATTTCAGGCTTCAAACATAAAGATATAAAACTGTAATTTTTTGTGAAGAATCAACAACATGTGGGACACAATCAGGAAGAGGAACGAAATTTATTGGATATTTCAAACTTTTTTAACAAATAAAAAACTGAAAATTTGGGCGTGCAAAATTATTCAGCCCCCTTATGTTAATACTTTGTAGCGCCACCTTTTGCTGCAAATACAGCTGTAAGTCACTTGGGGTATGTCTCTATCAGTTTTGCGCATCGAGAGACTGAAATTTTTGCCCATTCCTCCTTGCAAAACAGCTCGAGCACAGTGAGGTTGGATGGAGAGCGTTTGTGAACAGCAGTTTTCAGTTCTTTCCACAGATTCTCGGTTGGATTCAGGTCTGGACTTTGACTTGGCCATTCTAACACCTGGATGTGTTTATTTGTGAACCATTCCATTGTAGATTTTGCTTTATGTTTTGGATTATTGTCTTGTTGGAAGACAAATCTCTGTCCCAGTCTCAGGTCTTTTGCAGACTCCATCAGGTTTTCTTCCAGAATGGTCCTGTATTTGGCTCCATCCGTCTTCCCATCAATTTTAACCATCTTCCCTGTCCCTGCTGAAGAAAAGCAGGCCTAAACCATGATGCTGCCACCATCATGTTTGACAGTGGGGATGGTGTGTACAGGGTGATGAGCTGTGTTGCTTTTACGCCAAACATAACGTTTTGCATTGTTGCCAAAAAGTTCGATTTTGGTTTTATCTGACCAGAGCACCTTCTTCCACATGTTTGGTGTGTCTCCCAGGTGGCTTGTGGCAAACTTTAAATGACACTTTTCATGGATATCTTCCATAAAGGCCAGATTTGTGCAGTATACGACTGATTGTTGTCCTATAGACAGAGTCTCCCACCTCAGCTGTAGATCCACCTGTGTGTAATCAAGTCGTAAGTAACGCCAACACTTTCCATTCTGAGTTTTACTGACCCATATGCAGTATTGCTAGGTAAGTTCACGTTTTTGCTTTACAATTTTTTTGGGTATATTTGTGTGATTTAGAATCCATAAACTACTGTGGCCAAAAAGTACTATGACACCCCTAGTGTGCATAAATGTATACGCTGTAGCTGATTAAAAATATTGAGAATATTTATAATGGATGCAATACATAATATCGAATCTAAATCCTAACTACAACAATGGTATGCACATTTCCAGTACTATTTACATTTTCTAGGCCATACCCTCTGCAGTCCCAAAGTTCAATAGGCCATAAAGAAAGGAAAAAAAACTGTAAACAAGTTCAGCAAACTGGTGAAGAGGCAGAGGGTTCCCTCTGCATAGTCCAACATAAATTACTGTAACTTGCTTGATTTGAGCTCAAATATCTTGAAAGAGGTTGCCCCTAGTTTGGACACCCTTTGGGGGTGAAACAGCAAAACAGCAGGAGGAACAAGAACCTGTGTGATGGTCTATCAATAAAACTCTGATACTTCTGTCCTTCATTCTTAATGACAGAATTATCTCAGAATATGAATCTCCCCAAACTATAGCTGTCCCTGACAATCAAAAACTTTTGCCAGAAAGCAGGGGGGGTTCTGATTCCTACAAAGTTTGGGAACACAGAGATATTCCCACAATTCCTCATTGCATCATTCTTGACCCTTTTTCTCAATCTCGTACACTAACTGGCTGGGAACATAAGGGTTTTTGTACCCATACCCCACCTTTAAACTATTTGCTGTAGCCTGGAGAATCTGGAGAGGTCATCTACATTCGTTCTACCTGGCAGCACATAAGGATTCTCAGACTTTTTAATTAACTCTCTATGCACCTCATCCTAAGCAATGGCTCGAGCAAAAGTGCAGGGAGAGGACATGTCCACTCAACGCTCTCAGTACTCCTTACTTAGTTGCAAGTGCTTGGTACATTGCAGCAATTGTGTCTGCTATTTCAGGGTCAGGTGCGAAGGTGTGTGTTGCTTCGTGTTTCTCCACTCTACCCCCCCATGACCACTCTGATTGAGACCCCTTCTGATGTGTTTCACTCAGTGATGTCCTCAGTACTCTGCTCTGTGCAGATCTCGGGTGGCTCTGGGTAAGTCTCTGTGTCAATATCTTTCCCAGTTGGTTCACCTTCCTTAGCAATCACATCTGACTCCTCAGCAACACAGGACCCAGGGATTGCAGTAGCCACAGCTTCTGCAGCACAAGTAGACATGGGCAGCTCCAGCTCTCTCCCAACTGACTCCTGTCTGCGGCCACAGGCACAGCACAACTGCAGCATATACTGTAAGGAAATCCCAGACAAACCTGCACATGTAGCACTACCCCCAAATGGGCCGCTGGTAATAGCTGGTTTTTCCCTAAAAGTACAGAGGCCGCCCATCCCCATAAGCACCAGTCTATTCACAGTGTCTCCAATAATACAGTCTAGGGGATGTATTTTTTAGATTTATTGCTGGTAGAAACGTTAACAGGAGAGGGGCTTGGGCAATGAAATACTCAAAATGACTCAGTACTTGATAATTAGAGGACAGTCTTATCCTTGAGCAATAGTGGATGTTGAACAGTTTAAGACTTCACAGCTGAAGACAATGGGGCAAATTATTTTAGGCATTTAGTTACCTTGTGCCAATACATAACTACTGGCACCCAGTGAGATGGCCAGAACACTACACAGTCACAGAGATTAGTTTAGGGTCTTAAAAACAAGTCCCCAGGACAGCTTCAACCTTCAAGCTTCCTCCAGAGATGGTCCAGTAAGTAAGACAGTCCCGTTCCAGACCAGATCTCATGTGGTGAGGCTCTGAAATCAGCTTTTAGCAAAGACCATCCAAGCCCTCAGCTCTGACACCGCTAATGCATCAAGAACACCTCTACAGTCCATGGGCTTCCTGAGGGCAGCAGCCCCTCCAGCTATGAAACCCCCCTGGGGAGAAAGAACCCCGCCAGTGCTTCAGACTATTTATCACTATTTCAGCCCCCTTTTGGGCATTCCTCAACAGGGAATATCTGGAATGTGATAAATATTTAGGTTGGCCATTCTGAATCTCCCATCCTAAGCTCTGGAAGCTTCTTCTGGAAACAGGGGGAAGCAATCAAACTCCAAGCATGTGAAACCCTGAACAGACCAGGCCAAAAAAATCACTACAGCCGTGATTACATAAGGAGCCAACTGTTTTACTGTCTAGATGCTTAAAGGGACCCAAAATCCAAGGAGCATCTTCTACCTTTCTAGGGGCATAAATTACAGATCGAATTTCCTGACTACCCATATTTCTTAAGACCCTGAAAGGCCAGGACAATAAAAACACTGTCAAAATGACCAAACTAATAAATGTTTTCTCACACACAGTATGGGTACACCTCAAAACACATTCTGCTACTCCTCCCAAGTTTGGCAATAATGGGGCCAAAAATCCAAGAAACACCTTAAGGGTCAATGTACACTGGCTTAGAAAAAGCCAGTGCTCTTGGCAGGGAAAAAATGCTTATTTTGAGCATTTTTTTACTAGTGTTTAGGAGTATTTAACAGTGTTTAGGAGCGTTTAGCGTTTTTTTCTGCCAGAAAGCCGCTCTCAAAAACACAAAACAGAAGGTTTTTTTTTCTACTTCTAAATGCTGAGCTTAAAATATTCCTCTAAATGACCTAATGTGCATGAACACATAGGATAACATCAGTTGCTTCTACAGACAAAGCACTAAACTTCTCTAGGAGCAGCTTTTTTTTTTTTTAAGTCAGTGTGCATGGACCCCAAAGTTTTCAAGGGGCATAGATTAGGCATCATGATAGCCTATCACATTTCTCAAAGGCCTCAAAGTTGCCTTGACAGGAGAAACACCCACAAAATGACCCAGTTTTGGAAAGCAAACACCCCAAGGTATTTTCTACGAGACATTGTTATTCTTTTGAAACTTTCATTTTTTTGCCACACTTTTTTCATAAATGCCGAATGAAAATGAAAGTGTATTTTTTTCTACACAAAGCTGTCAATAAGCTATTTCTAACACACACAGCAAAGTCATACAGAATTAAGCCTCCCCCCCCCCCCAAAAAAAAACAATTCTTCTACTTCTCCTGAATATGGGAATACTACATTTGAGAGACTTTTTCACAGCCTAGCCAGATAAAAAGACACCAAAGCCTAAGAGCACCTTGAGACTTTCTAGAGACATTACTTATGCATTTAATTTCCTGACTACTTGTGGTATTTTTGGAGGCACTGGGGCACCAGAACAGTAGAAAAATCCACAATTTTTTAGATTAAACACCCTGAGGTATTTTTAAGAAGTATGGGGAGTCTTTTGAAAATTTCATTTTTTGCTACAAGTTTTTGGAAAGTGCAGAAAGAAAATGAAATGCTTCTTTAGTTGTCACTTTATTAATTTATTAACTATTTCTTACACACAGCATGTTTACTGGCCAGGGGGTACAGAAGGCTGAACAAAGGGTGAACAAAATAGTTATTGTGGTTCCATGTGTGCAGTTGTCAGCAGGGGGTGGCTGTGACTAGTGTAGGAACATATTAAGTGGGACATACAGAAAGTTGTGGCAGTGATGGGATACACTGTTGATGGCTGCACTGGTCTGGCAACACTGGCACTGGGGTGCCAGTGAACATGAACACTGTTGCTGGCTTACACTGGTATGGTGACACTGGGACTGGGGTGGCTAGCAAATAAGAACACTGTTGCTGTCTTACACTGGTCTGGTGACAATTGGACTGGGGTAGCGATGATTAAGAACCCTGTTGCTGTCTTCATCAATGGTCTAGTGACACCTAGACTGGTGCGACAGTGATCAGGAACACAGTTGCTGGCTTACACTGGGCTCATGACATTGTACGGGTTACCAGTTGCTGGCTAGTTATCAGGAAAGTTGTTGCTGTTGCTGGCTGCACTGGTCTGGTGACATTGCCACTGGTGTGGCACTCTTCAGGAATGGTATTGATGGTATACACTGGTCTGAGGACCCTGGGACTTGTGTGGTGGGTATCAGGAACACTGTTGTTTGCTGCACTGGTTTGGTGACACTGAGGCTTACGTGGCAGTGATCAGGAACACTGTTGCTGGCTTACACTGGTCTCAAGACACTATACAGGTGTATTGGTGATAAAAAACGTTGTTGCTGACTTGAAAGGTATGAAGACACTATCATAGGTGTGGCAGAGATCAGGAACAGTGTTGACTTACGCTGGTCTGGTGACAGTGGGACTGCTTTGACAATCACTAGGAACACTGTTGCTGGGTGCACTGGTCTGTTGATACTGGGACTGGTGTGGCACTCATCAGGAATGCTGCTGTTGGTTTACACTGGTTTGGTGACACTGAGACTGAAGTGGTAATGGTCAGAAACGCTGTTGAAGGGCTGAACTTTGTCTGGCAACAATGGTACTGGTGTGGGAGTGATCAGGAATACTGTTGCTGGCTTACACTGGTATGATGACACTAGGTCTGGTGTGGCTAGTGATCAGGAACACAGTTCCTGGCTGCATTGTTTGGTGACACTGGGACTTGTGTGGCAATGATCAGAAACACTGTTTCTGCCTTACAATAGTCTTATGACACTGTACAGATGTGTTGGTGGATTGAAATAGTCTGATGACACTAGCAATGGTGTGGCAGCGATCAGAAACACTGTTGATGGCTTATACTGGTCTAGTGACACTGGAACTGGTATTGCAGTGATCAAAAACACTGTCACTGGCTTACGCTGGTCTAATGACACTGGGACTGGCATGGTGGCTATCAGGAACACTGTTGATGGCTTACACTGGTCTGGTAAAACTGGGACTGGCATACATAATGATCAAGAACACTGTTGCTGACATACAATGGTCTGGTGAGACTGGTACTGGCGTGGCAGTGATTAGGAACACTGTAGCTGGCTTACACTGGTCTAATGGCACTAGGACTGGAGAGGCAGTGATAATGATCCCTGTTGCTGCCTTACACTGGTCTGGTATCACTGGAAATCATGTGGTGGTGATCTGGCTTAATCTGGCTTAAATTTTTACTGGCTTAAATTGGTCCGGTGACACTTGGACTTGTGTGCCAGTGATCAGAAACACTGTTTCTGGCTGCACTGGTCTGGTGACACTGGTGCTTGTGTAGCACTGATCAGGAACACTGTTGCTGGCTGCAATGGATTGGTGACCCTGGGGCTTGTGCAGCAGTAATCAGGAACACCGTTTTTGGCTGCACTCGGGACTGGTGTAGCAGTGATTAGGAAGATTGTTGCTGGCTTACACTGGTCTTGTGACACTGTATGGGTGTGTCAGTGATACTAAACTTTTGCAAGCTTGAAATGCTCTGATGACAGTAGCACTGGTGTGGCAGAGATCAGGAACACTGTAGCTGACTTTCACTGGTCTAGTGGCACTGGGACTGGCCGGGCAGTGATTAGGAACACTGTTGCTGACTTACACTGTTCTGGTATCACTGGGACTTACACTGGTCTGGTATCACTGGGAATCATGTGGTGGTGATCTGGAACACTTTTACGGGCTTACATTGGTCTGGTGACACTGGGACTTGTGTGGCGATTCACAGGCTGCGACATGTAGACCCTGTTTACAAATGTGATTGATGTGGCTGATCACGTGACCGAGTGGTACAAGGCCGGTTTCAGTGAGGACTTTTAATATGCCCATCCCTCCCCCGAACCCGGGAGGCCATCATCCAGCTGTTTTTTAAGCAGCTGGGCAGCAAGCAGTTATATAAGTAAACAAGAATTTGTTTTTTTACACAATTGGACAATTAAAGTATTTACACAATTAGAGGATTGTGAAGAATCTCAACTTCTTTCACTCTCTCAACTATTGCCTACTGTGCACTTTCACCCCTTTCCAGCCTAGGCCAATTTTCAGCTTTCAGCACTGTCACACGTTGAATGACAATTGGACAGTCATGCAATGCTGTACCCAAAAAAGATTTTTAGCATTTTTTTTTCACACAAATAGAACTTTCTTTTGGTGGTATTTAATCACTGCTGTTTTTTTATTTTTTAATAAAAAAAAAAAGACTGAAAATTAAAAAAAAAAAAAGAAAAAAAATAGTTTGCTTTTTTTAGTTTTTATCAATACATTTTGTAAATAGGAATTTTTCTCCTTCACTGATGTGCGGTGATGAGGCGGCACTGATGAGCACTTATGAGGTGGCACTGAAGGACACTATTTTGAAAATGTCATCTATGACGAAACGACGTTAGGTCACGGCGTGCTGACGTCATTTCATACAGCGTCCGACGAGTGCGGATGTGGAGAGCCGTCCGGCCGGCTGCTATTACGAGCGCTTTTCATCTGTTTATTTGTGAGTTTTTACCCCTTTTTTATAATAAATTTGTCTACGATTTTACACTATGGCGGTTTCTATGTTTTGTTTATCTGGGGCCAACCATTATTGAACATCTATGGCGATACATTACCTACCTTCCTGAGTCATTCAAGTTGGAGTCTGGTTTTTCCTGTGTTCCTGTGGGGTTTCTATTTCCCATCCATCCAGGACATCTAATTTTCACTGAAAGTTTATATCTGGTAAGAGGCTTGGAGGTGATGATTTGTCGGACCTTTGGGGTGGAAGTTTACCTATTCACATATGAGTAATATGCATTCAGTCTGGTAAGGGACTGACCTATCAGTGGTGGATTACATCTGGTGGTTTCCTCCTCTTTGGTAAAGAATATCTCTACTCTTCCTGGCTCCGGGTTTCTCTATCAGTATTTGCCAATATCACTTTACTTCTGGTAAGCAGTACTAATGTTGGTGGCGGATTTGATCTTCTTTTTTTCCACACATTATATTTCGGTTTAACATATCACTGGTGATTCACAATTATCAGTATATTATCTATTTGTTTGTGGGATTTTACGCTATGGCGTTCTCCTATTTTTTTCCATGATTTCACATATCCAAATTCCTGGAGGTTTATCAAAGGACATCTGCTAACGACATTAAGATTGCCGATTTGGATTTTGGGCCTTTGATATCATATGCTCTGGTAAGCATATTACCTTGGGGGATTGATAACAATTTTTCCACTTTACTCATCATTCACATTGGGAATAATTGGACATTCATTTGAACACTTTTTTTGGACATTTAATTAGTTAAATTTTCACTTTTCTATATATTTTACACTTGTGGTTGGAAGAGGGGAGTTAAAAATAGGCATTAAGCTGCATTTTTAACAACCCCTTAACCACCCTCCTTAACCGGTTGCCGACTGCGCACAGTATATTTACTGTGGCAGTCAGCCCCGGCCAGGCAGAGTGATGTAGATCTACGTCGCTCGCCTGTCACTGGGTTTTGAGCCAATAGCGGGCGAGCGTGCTCCCGCTGAGGCGCGCGCCCGTCTCGGCTCGTTCACGGAGGAGTGCGGGCGTGTGACCGTTGGACCTGATGTCCGCCGGTCACACTACGATCGTCGGTAGTGTGGGAGAAAGGCAGAGCGGCTTATGTAAACAAGCCGCCTGTCATTCTCCCCTGTGTAAAAATGCAGATCAGACGGTTCTACTATGTAGAACCGTTGATCTCTGTTTTTACACTAGGAGACCTGTCCCACTACAGTTAGAATCACGCCCCTAGGACACACTTAACCCCTCCCTCTCCAATACAGTTAACCCCTTCCCTACCAGTGTCATTTTTGCAGTAACAGTGCATATATATAGCACTGATTACTGCAGTAATTTCACTGGTACCCCCAAAAGTGTCAAAAATGTCAGTCAAGGGTCCGATCTGTCCGCCGCAATGTCGCAGTACCGCAAAAAAAATCGCAGATCGCCGCCATTACTCGTTAAAAAAAAAAAACACCAAAAATGACAAAAATCTTTCCCTTTGTTAGTAAACGCGATAACTTTTGCGCAAACCAATCAAAATACGCTTTTTGCGATTTTTTTTACCAAACATATGTAGCATAAAACAAATTGGCCAAAAATGTTAAAAAATTTTGATTTTTAAATTTTTTGGGGGGGGGAATTTCATATAAAAAAAAGTGAAAAATATTGTTATTTTTGCAAAATTGACGCTCTTTTTTTGTTTATAGCGCATGATCAAAAAATCCCACAGGTGATCAAATACCACCAAAAGAAAGCTCTGTTTGTGGGGAAAAAAAGGACGTGAAATTCGTTTAGGTACAGCTTCGCACGACCGCGCAATTGTCCGTTAAATTCACGCAGTAAAAAATCACAAAAAAACCCCTGGTCAGGAAGGGGGTAAAATCTTCCGGGGCTTAAGTGGTTAAGCTGTAAACTATATTCATTCTTTGGCCACAATACGACCCCCATTACATTCAGCAAGTGAATGGGACTGTGCCATAACAGCAAGCCAAATGTTAGGTTCAGCGTTGTGACACAGTTTTTCATTCAAAAAGCCCACTGGGCTGTCAAAAAAAAAGAAGCATTCATAGTGAAGCAGTATCAGATTCCAAATCACCTACCTGTCAGTTGTGTCTGCACTGCTCTGTGAAAGGTGTTCCACCACAGACTGCTATTCATAGAGTGACACAGGTGTAAATCATCATAGCCCCAGTGTCCGAACAATGGGTTCCTTCTAGCCCTTTCTGAAATGTGTAAAGTCTAATATGATATTGTTGCTGTCACCTTGTGTAGGAACTTGCCCTGTTTTTTAGATTTTGTTATTGATCCTTCCTGCCTTCTGTTTACCCTGAACTGCATCACAGCTCTGCCCCAAGGCCACTTGGCCTTACCACAGCCTGGTTGACAAATTGTGGTGTGACTTGTCATTTCAATATGTCTACAATATAAGAGAACAACTGTGGGACTAAGCATAGTCATCCTATACCAGGAAGCACCTGAACTTTAATGAAAGCTGCATATTTAAATATATTAAAAATGACTTTCAAAATGATATTAACATAATAAAGCTTACCCTGTGTGTTACAGCCTTTTAGGTATCTATGTACAGTATATTTTAGCCTTCAACCCTCTTCATGCCATCTCATTCTATACAGAGGAATTCGGTATGAATAGAGATGTAGGACTGCCAGTGTTTTATTGAAAAGTTTAATTTGGAGGTAGTATAAAGCAAGCCTGTGTAATTATTTTACCATTTACTGTTGTACAAATTTCAGCTTTTAGATATTAATTATACGGAACAATTGCAACGCTTGGAGGTAATTGCAGTGCAAGTTTCTGGGCATGTTAAATTATGTTCTTTGTGTTTGGCCTGCTAAGACTTCAAACGTGAGAAAAAAAACAGAAAACACACAAAATAGAATTGTGGGGAGATTTATCTGCTTTAATAAAAGAACTGCAGGGTTATGTTAGCAGAGACAGATAGATAGAATATATATAAGATAGATAGATAGATAGATAGATAGATAGATAGATAGATAGATAGATAGATAGATAGATAGATAGATAGATAGATAGATAGATAGATAGATAGATAGATAGATAGATAGATAGATAGATAGATAGATAGATAGATAGATAGATAGATAGATAGATAGATAGATAGATAGATAGATAGAAAGATAGATAGATAGATAGATAGATAGATAGATAGATAGATAGATAGATAGATAGATAGATAGATAGATAGATAGATAGATAGATAGATAGATAGATAGATAGATAGATAGATAGATAAATCCTTAGGTGTGAGGGATCTATTGTTGATGGATTGGGGGTCTACTGTTGCTGGGGAGGTCTATTGTTGCTGATGGGGGCTCTATATCGTTGCTGGGAAGGGGGTACATTTTTTGCTGGAAGGGATTTGTTGAGAGATGAGTCTATCATTGGAATAATAAGGGGAATTGGCGCCTAGGAGTTCCTTGGAAAAGGTGAAGAGCCTTCCAAAATTAAGAATAATCTATCAGAAATGCAGCCAATGAACCATAGCAATGCTATGTATGCAATGATCAGAAAAAGTAATTAGTGCAATACCTGTAGATTAATCTTTAATGTGTCTAATAAATGTGATTTAAATACTAAAATCCTAATAATGATATCTGTTTAAGGATAAGAGATTCAATTAATTGGATAATAATTGCAAAGTGCTAGTGTATGTGCAAACTGCAAAATATAAATAGATAAATATATCCTATTGTGGTGAAATTATCCTAAATTAATTTCAAGCATAGTGGTATAAACATATGTTATTAGATTAAAATCTGTGAGTGATTTTATCTCAATAACATATGTCTATACTAACATGTTTGAGATTAATTTAGGATCATTTCATCACAATTGGATATATTTATCTACAGTAATTATATTTTTCAGTTTGCACATACACTAGCACTTTGTAATTATTATCCAATTATTGTAATCTCTTATCCTTAAACAGATATCATTATTAGGATTTTAGTATTTAAACCACATGTATTAGACACATTAAAGATTAATCTACAGGTATTGCGCTAATTATTTTTTTTGATCATGAGTCTATCATTGCTGGCTGCTGGAGGGTCTATTTTTGCTGACTGCTAGGAGATCTATTGTTGCTGGTTGGTAAATCCTCTCTGGGTGTATGTTTGCTGTGGTGGATCTATTGTTGCTGCGGGGTGAGTATTTGCTGTGGCAGTCTATTTTTGCTGAAGGATCTATTGTTGCTGATGGATGAGGGTCTATTGTTGCAGGCTGCAGGAGATCTATTTTATTGTTTTTATTGTTCTTATTAACAAATTCCATACAAATGATTTAGCACACAAAATTATATTTGATTCTGTATTCTACAAAAGGTGATACTGAGAGGTGGGTAGTGGGCAAAGACAAAAGGTGACAGATAGATAGATAGATAGATAGATAGATAGATAGATAGATAGATAGATAGATAGATAGATAGATAGATAGATAGATAGATAGATAGATAGATAGATAGATAGATAGATAGATAGATAGATAGATAGATAGATAGATCTGAAAGATAAATTCCGGCTTGATTTCCTGTAAACACAAACCAGCATTCATGGCCTATGAGAAAAGTGATTTGAAATGTAGGATAAAAAAGAAGAGCCGTCCGCTCCGTGATGCTGCATTTTAATGGGAAATTTAACCAGAACAATGCCTGTCTCAGAAACAATATTATTAGTGTCCTCCATATTTAACACGGATTAACACAGAGGATTTGGGAAGTAAATTACATGACTTACATATGGCGTACTGGAGAATGTACAGTAGCAAAGGAAAAAAGCTTCAGGAAAGCTGACATATGTGTCAAATCTGACTAAACCCCTTTTGCACACGTTAAAATGCAAAGTTAAAGTGATATCAAAGCTTCCTTTTTCAAATAAAATAATAAACATGTCAAACTTACCTGCTCTGTGTAATGATTTTCCACAGAGCGGCTATGATCCTCCTCTTCCCAAATCCACCCCAGGCGCCCTTGGCTCCTCCCACCCTGCCGAGTGCCCCCAAGCAAAAGAGCTTTTTATGGGGGCACTCATGCGGGCTCACCAATGGCTCCCACTGCTATATATCTTCCCAGTGAGGAGGGACAGAGCTGGGAGAGTCGCTGCTCTTGTGCACTTTGCTGGATCAGGATTGGGCTTAGGTTAGTATATGGGGGGGCTGGGGGAGGATTCTCTCAAGCAGAAGGTTTTTTACTTCAATGGAAATGGACTTTCTAGGCACAGTACTTAAAATAAACCACTTTTATTAATGATAATCATAAAATCAGAGAACAGAACCCCCAATAGGGGGAAATACTGGTGGATCAAAGTACATGTACAAGAAAAACAAAATATACCATGCCAGGAGGGCCTGAACATACAAATAATGTTACACAGTATACATGATATAACAAGATAGTAAGTAAGGGCGCTATACGTTACATGCCGTGTGGCAAGTGCCGCTGTTAACGGCAACGCAGAGCGTCCTTTATTGGAGTGGATACAACTTGCACATAGGGGGAAATTCATGTAGCCAGATGCCCTACATGTTTCGCTTAAAATTCAAGCTTCTTCCGGAGCTATTAGGATGCACGTTCTGTGTGGCAAAATGAATCAGGGTTAGTAATGCAACAGGTATATGTGCAATAGTAACAGGTCTCGATAAATAGACCATACTGACTAGCAATAATATTACATTTCATACAGCTTACAAAATTGATTAAAACCAAATACTAATCAAATAAGGTAAATATATGCATCATCAACCAAAGACAATAAAACAACCAATAGGGATAGCACAAGTGAGGGGGAAAGTGGGGGGTGATGGCCTCTCCACAGAGGACTAGCGAGGTGGCTGATGGCTAAACGGTGGTGCCCAAGCCCATCACATGAGCAAGACGGGACCGATGTGGGGAACGGAGAGACATAGAAAACCACAGATGGCGATAAAGAATATTGTACTGCAAAAACCATAATTGAGATGTACCTACCCCTTTACAGGCAGTTGTGAAATTCACAGTGGCCAGGGTATCAACAAAAAACGAGGTAGAAAAGATACAAAAACAAAAACGGGGGATGATCTGCGGAGGTGAAGCTGAAAGATATATTGCTGTTGGTAGATTTTAGACAAAAAGTTTGGTCTACATGTTATGCCACAAGGCGGTAACCTAGAATGGAAGAAAAAAAAAAAAAGGGAAAAGGGGGTAGTTGGCAAAAAGTAAAATATATTGTGGGTGGTTAATGTGATAGAGACCGAAGCACAACCACCAACTGAGCAGTGAGACCCCAAAAAGGCATGCATAGAAAAACCAATGAGCAGGTAGGTGTCCAATAGGGGCATGTAGTGGTACCAGAAGCACAAACCGCCAGAGTGTTAGGGCAGAAAGTGAATAAGTCCCAAGAGGGCATGCCGGAAAACCAATGAAGGACTAAGTGTCCAATAAAGGCATATGGCTGGTGCAGTGTGCACAGCCCTGCAGATTGTATAGACAGAGAGTAGATGAGACCAAGGTCCATGCAGGTAACCAGCACCAAGATAGTAGAATAACATGCAGTAGTGTAGTAAGAATAGAAGTGAAACACCCAAAATAGTCATGGAGACAGCACTTACCACTGGGACACAAGACATATTTAGATAGCTTAGTCCATATTTAGATAGCTTAGTTCCAAAATGGACATAGTCCCTCTGGTAAAAGGGAACCTGTCAATAGATGGTCAAATGAATCAAGGGTCTATCATATACAAAAGCCAGAGTACATGTATGGAAGCAAAGGGGGGGGGGGAGGGGGACTCAAGGTCCGGACATGAATATTTACCAGTCAGAGTATCTTTCAGGAAACACCTTCGCAGCACCGCAGATCAGAACCCCCGGATGGGGATGAACCACCATAGAGGAGGCGTGGGGAAAGCCTCCTTTATAGCGCCTCCGTTCCCGGGTAGTGAGCCACCGGATGTGACGTCACTCAACCCCGGCCGTCACTTCCGTGCCTACCCCGGATACCAGCGTGACGGGGCAATACGCCGGACAGCGAGGCGGGGAAGGGGAGGAGCCCAGAGGAACCACCCAAGGGTAACCCAGTGGGACAACCTCGACCACACATAGCGCCGACCAGCGGTGGAGGCGTCATGTGTGGTTACCTGGCCGCACAGCGGAACCCATAATGTGCCCAGAGCGATTGGCCAGAGCGTGCAGCGCCACCAAGGGGATCACCGAGCACTGGCCCTCACTTGTGCGATACAACAACAAAGGGATACAGTAGTGAAATTGAGAAAATACAGTGAGAAAGAAAGGAGAGGGGGAGCGGGTCACATGAGGTTGGTGCGAGCCACTCCTCCTAATGACATATTTGATACATAGTTCAGCCACTAATGGCTTACATATAAATTCTTATCTGCACAATAGAATTGCACACTTAAAGAAGGATAATAACCTGAATCAAGGTAGACAGAAGAGTAGTAGGGGAAAAGAAAGGGGACAAAGCAACCAGCCAGGAGACAAGGGGGAGAAAAAAAGAAAGTTTGACAGGGGGGGAAGGAAATAAGACATATAGCAAGAGAGAAGGGGAAAAGGGGCAGAAGCTGGAGGTAAAAAAGAAGGAACAAAGGACCGGTAAAGGAATACCAGGGGGATAGAGGCTACTTAAAGAAATGATTTAAAGGATTGCGCCTCATTGAGGCCGGGTCGACTAGTGGCGTTCAGGCGTATAATCCAAAGTGCCTCCCTCTGCAGAATACGCCTATTCCAGTCCCCCCCACGAGGGTCTGGCGGGATGACCTCCAGTACAAAAAAGTGTGCACACTTATTATTGAACCTATGGTAAAGGTCAAGATGCCTGGTGACTGGGGTGATCATCTTTCCCTTAGAGGAATAATAGACGTGGTCATTTATGCGACGTCTAAATTGACGTATTGTCTTCCCCATGTAGAAGACCCCACAGTCGCAGTACATCAAATAAATAAGCCCTTGGGTATTGCAGTCTGCTCGGAACGTAGGGGATAGGGTCTCACCATTGGGTAGGTGAAATCTAGTTCCCTCTGCCACCCAGGGGCAAAACGCACATTGGTGGCACCTAAATGTTCCCCGAAGCCTCGGGGAAGAGGATTTTATGGGTTGGTAAAGACTACTGGTCAGGCGATCACGTAGAGATCTTGTGCGCCTGAAAGTGACTTGTGGGGCACTGCTGATGTGCTTCCGAAGGATGGGATCCTCATGGAGCATGTGCCAATGCCGATTAAGGATGTTTCTCAACAGCCCCTGATGGCTGGAAAACTCAGTGATGAGTCTGACTGTAGATTTAGATGGAACAAAATTGGGTTTGTAAAGGAGATCTGCTCTTCTCTTAAACCGAGCTCGGTTATATGCCTTGCGTAACGTGCTCTTACTATAACCTCTCTGGAGTAGGCGATCTCGCAGGAGGCCAGCTTGTTGGACAAAATCAGCACTGGATGTACAGTTGCGTCGCAACCTGATGTACTGAGCGTAGGGAATGCTGCGCAGTAGGGCTGGTGGATGTGCACTAGTGGCATGTAAGATCGTATTGCCTGACGTGGGTTTACGAAAAAGGTTTGTAGTCACCTGGCCCTCCAAGTCCTTCATAATGGTTAGGTCTAAGAAATTAACTTCACTGGGATGGAAAGAAAATGTAAATTTCAAATTAAAACTATTGACATTGAGACGTTCAATAAACTCTGTCAAGGCCTCTGGGGAGCCAGACCAGACAATGAACACGTCGTCAATGTATCTGAGCCACACATTGACGTGAGTAACGTACTGAGTGTATGTCTCGTCTGAAAAAATGTAGCGTTCCCACCCCCCAGGTACAGGTTGGCGTAGGCGGGCGCACAACATGTGCCCATAGCCACACCCTGTACCTGGAGGTAGTGGGAACCGTTAAATGAAAACCAATTATGGGTCAAAACAAACATAAGCAGTTTCAAGAGGAAGTTGTTGAAGGGCCAGGTGCGACGGTCCTGTTCTGAGAGGAAGGTGCCAATCATCCCGACGCCCTGCTCGTGAGGGATGCTCGAGTACAAAGCCTCGACATCTAGCGTCACGAGCGGAGCGTCAGGAGGAAGCACCATCCCCTCAAGGGTCTTCAAGAGGTCCAAGGTGTCCTTGACGTACGAAGGTAAACCAACGATGTGTGGGAGCAAAAAGAAATCAATGAACCGACTGGCATGCTCAGTGAGGTTCCCTATGCCAGAGATAATCGGGCGCCCTGGGGGGTGCTATAAACTCTTATGCGTTTTGGGGAGTGCATAGAAGGTTGCCTCCCTAGGGAAGCACACATTGAGGTAGTTGTAGGTATCCTGGTCGATGAGGCCAGTCTGGAAAGCCTCCCCTATAATACCTTTGTATTCCTCACTGAACTTGACAGTCTTGGAACAACTGATCCTTTTGTACCAAGCAGTATTGTTGAGGATGTCTAGACACATCCGTTCATAGTTCTCTTTGGTCATAAGGACCACATTCCCCCCTTTGTCTGAGGCTTTAATAACAAGGTCAGGATGCTGTTGTAGATTGCGTAGAGCCCTTAGTTGTTGAGGGGAGAGATTCCCACGGGAGGGTGGCAGGTGGCATTGTTGAATCTCGCTCACACATGCCGTTAGAAACGCCCATATCTTGGGGTTTGTCGTGAGGTTGGGTAAGGACGTCAACTTAGGTTTGAATTTACTGAAAGGGGGTGGAGGAGCCTCTGAAAGAGGGGACACAAAAGTAGATGGTACATTTGAGGAAGAATCGGAGCCAGCCCGTTCATTTTCCTCAAGCAGGAGGATCAAGTCCCGCAGGGCTCCAAATTCTTTGATAGTAAAATTTTTTATTCGTTCAGAGAGCTCCCGCTCTTTGTTCTGACAGACATGGTCCTGATCATAAATGAACCTGTAGGTCAAATTACGGCAGAACAAATACAAGTCCTTGATGGTATTGTATTTGTCGAGCGGAGTGGTTGGGCAGAAAGTTAGCCCCAATTTCAGCAATTCCAGCTCCTCAGAAGTAAATTCATAGCACGTCAAATTGATAATAGATGAATTCAGATGGGAGGGATCGGGAGTTGGCTCAATTGAAAATGTGGGGGTTGTGACCCGGAACTACTAAAATGAGAGTCCAGGGTAGTTTGCCTGCTGCCAGGCTGGAGAGTGGTGGAAGAAGACGTCGTGGGATGTCCCGAAGGTGGTGAAATAGGTCCGACTATCGCCCCCGTGTTGGACCCAGGCTGAGTATTAGTGGGTGTGGGATTGCCATTGGTGGCTAAAGTCGGTTGAAGCACTTGTAATGCACGAGGCGCAATGTTGCCCAGGTAGGGGTCCGATGTGTCATGTGGACCTACTGTATGTCACTTTGGTGAATGGTGGTTGCATTGCCCGGGGAAGGTTTCTTGGGTGGTGCGCCAGAACGTTTGTTAGGCTTGGGTAGAGAGTTGGGTTCAGGTGGCGGGCGATTACGTAAATCCGCCCTAGTTCTGGAACGAGTGGCCATACGATTGGAGGCGCCTGATTTTTGTGAAGTGTTAGAGAAAGACGATGAGTCAGACTCACAGTCTGTTTCTCTATAATCTGATGCCCTAGAAGTGGGCACATGATTATGAGGTTGTCTAGGTCGTCTAGACCCAGAGGGACCTTGCCAGTGATATGCATAGCCCTCTGAGAAGGCTAGCTTATCTTTTAAGAATTTGGTTTGTTTTTTGTGTATAATATCCTTGTTTAGTTTAGTTAGGTAATCTTTGACTTCCGTCCATCTTTTATCAAAGGTGACATGTTTTTTGATGTTTTCATTTTTATTATACAGCGTCAATAACTCAGAATCGAGGGCCACTAGATCCAGCTTGTATTGCGCCACAAGGAGTTTACATAATTCAAGGCTACAATTGGTCAAGATATGTTCCCATTGAAGTCTAAATTCCATGGATTTTGTCTCGAAAGACGGGAACAGCTGTACCCTGAGACCCATAGGGCACACACCCTCTTGGATGTATTTAAGAAAGTACTCGATGTGCCAAAATAGATTAGATTTGCGCTTAAGTAGTTTCTTGGCTGTGTTAATATATTGATTGAGGCTAATGTCATCACCAACTGGGACTATGACACTCTGTTGTAACTCTGACAAATAGCCAGTCCAGGCCTCACCCACAAAGTCCATATTGGCAGGACCAACCTAGGTAGGACAGCCCACAATTGAGAAAACAATATTGTAACAATCCAGAGGGGCCAATGAGAAATGGGGACACGAGAAGACAGAAAAAGACACATAAATGGGAGAACACAAGTGTGAGGTGACACGAGACTGTAGGCCAGAGAGCACAAGAAGCGGTGGTGGCCGCGTCCAGTGCTAAGCGGCCCACAGTCTAGGGCCAAAGAACAATGATTCAAGATAAATAGAAACCTTCAAATAGAAAGAACCAAACTAGGTAATTCCAAGGTAGAAAAAGCTGCTAGGGCTAGTGAAACTAGCGGGTGCTTCCACCCAATCAAATGATAGAACAAGTCTAAACTCCAGCGCTATTGCAGCAAAAATAGGGGCGCAGAAAAATAAAGAAACAATGTGCCACGTCCTAAAATAGTCAAGAGTGGAAGAATAGAAGGAAATGGACTTTCTAGGCACAGTACTTAAAATAAACCACTTTTATTAATGATAATCATAAAATCAGAGAACAGAACCCCCAATAGGGGGAAATACTGGTGGATCAAAGTACATGTACAAGAAAAACAAAATATATCATGCCAATCAATTTTGTAAGCTGTATGAAATGTAATATTATTGCTAGTCAGTATGGTCTATTTATCGAGACCTGTGACTATTGCACATATACCTGTTGCATTACTAACCCTGATTCATTTTGCCACACGGAACGTGTATCCTAATAGCTCCGGAAGAAGCTTGAATTTTAAGCGAAACATGTAGGGCATCTGGCTACATGGATTTCCCCCTATGTGCAAGTTGTATCCACTCCAATAAAGGACGCTCTGCGTTGCCGTTGACAGCGGCACTTGCCACATGGCACGTAACGTATAGCGCCCTTACTTACTATCTTGTTATATCATGTACAGTATACTGTGTAACATTATTTGTATGTTCAGGCCCTCCTGGCATGGTATATTTTGTTTTTCTTGTACATGTACTTTGATCCACCAGTATTTCCCCCTATTGGGGGTTCTGTTCTCTGATTTTATGATTATCATTAATAAAAGTGGTTTATTTTAAGTACTGTGCCTAGAAAGTCCATTTCCTTCTATTCTTCCACTCTTGACTATTTTAGCACGTGGCACATTGTTTCTTTATTTTTCTGCGCCCCTATTTTTGCTGCAATAGCGCTGGCGTATTAGACTTGTTCTATCTTTTTTACTTCAATGCCGAAAACTGAAAAGTCTCGCCTGCACTTACAGAGAGTTTTTCAAATTACAGTTCTGTTTTGCAGCGAGTACCTGAAACAGCTAATATTGCCTGGTAACATTTGACAGAGGAGGTACCTGGAAGGCAGTCTGGCAATAAGGCATCTGGATACTGAAAGGGCTCCTGCCTGGCGACACAGGTGAGCAGTCCCTATTCTGTTCCTCCTTTTTCCTACTCTAGAAACGCCGTCCCTGGCCAGCAGGATCCTGTCCCTGACCTAGCGACTTCACAAATGCGTGACAACTGCAGGGGAACAGTGATATTTATTAGCACTGCCCACACTAAAGATGGCCGCTGAGGTAATTCAGGGACAGCTGTTCTCCTGTTGACACCTACACAGGCCTGTCCTCCACTTTCTCTGCATGCAGCCCATCGAATAGTGCCACCTGTGCAGGGAGGCTGAACTTCACCTGCCTTCAAGTGTATCTTTTACATTTTTACCTATAATAAACATTTTAAATGGAGAGTACTATTAGTTTTTATTTTATCTTTTGAGAATATATATGTGACCACCTGTAGAGTGGAGCTGATGGGGTGGTGTTATTGCAGCCATCCTTTAAAGGGAAGGGGTGCTAACAGGATCTACTGTGCAGTGGAGGAAACCAGGTGGTGCTATTACATAGTATCTTGTTATTGGAATAAAGTGGAATTCCAGTTAAAAATTTAAATCTGCCCTTAGATAGTATGTATAATAGCTAAAACATTTACATTATGTGCTAATCTAATTGCTGATTGTCTGATTGGAAACAATAGTCTAATCTGGATAATCAGCAATCCTTCTGAGCTGTAGCGACGATGGAGTGCCTGTACAGTCGAATGTGGCAGCTCAGAGGCACTTCTGGAACCAATGTCAGTGTCTGTGCCCTGCCCCTTTCCCCCCCTTGCTCCACCTCATCCCATCCGACCCCACCTCCATCCCATCGAGCCCTGTCTATGCCTTGCCCACCCCACCCATACCCCACCCAGCCCAGCACCATCTGTGATGCCGTCCTCATTCGTTAGCGCTCCAACAGAAGTGTGAATTAGCTCCTCCAATCCTTGTTTTGGCTTGCAGGAGCGACAGAGAGCCTCTAATGCAGCTAAAGAAACATCTTTTACACATTGTATCTATATCATTACAGTAGCATGGTGAAACTTACTGCATGAAGTTAATTGAAATCAAGCATTTCCTTCCACTTTAAGTTGGGAAAGAAACACAAAGTGGTGCTGTGTGACAATATTTTCCATGCAGGATTCATGTGGAATAGTATATCAAGACTTAGTACTGAAGAACAAATTGCATACTTTTGGGTCTGATTTTAAAAAGGGACAGGATTATATAATTTTGAAAAGTAGGCTTTTATGATTTTCATTCATTATTTTGATGTGATGGCACTGATTTACGTTTTTCATTAAGGTGATTATTTGTTTATTGAGTATACATTAGACTTTCAACACTAGTGAATGCTGCACTATTTTATTTTATTTTTTTTTTTGTTTGTCGATTTATTTGTGTTAGAATAGCACATAAAGTGCAAGCAAAGTTCACACTTATTGAGTTCATACACTGATTTTTTAGCCCAGGAGGGAGTTTTTAGAAAATACTCCTTCGTGCAACTGGTTAAAGGGAACATTGGAACATTCACATTAGTCCCTACTCCTAAAGGACCTTACACTATCATGGCCCTGCCATGGTCATATATAAGGACACACACATCCGGACCAGTTTGAGTAGAAAGCAAATGACCTACCAGCATGTTCTTGGACTGTATATGGAAATCCACACAAGCTCAGAGAGAATAAACTCAAAATGGCCAGTGTCCTGGGTAGATATTAAACAAAGATCCCAAGTGAAAGTGAAAGTCGCTGTGGTGTACCTGCTACATTGTTGGTGTAAACAGTAGATTAACCTTACAAAAGTAATCACAATGAAAATATAAAATATTAATTACCTACTTTCAGTAAGATAACATACTTTCAGAAGAGTTATAAATAGAAGAATGCTAAATAATTCAACCGATGGAAATTATACACCTGTCAACCTAGAAAGGACCATAAGACTTGGGGCTTAAAGAAAATTTCCAGGCTTGAGCAGCTATTAAGAAATAAAGTGTATGTCAAGTTGATTTTATTATTTTTAGGATAATGTCGGAATGGGTTAAGACCCCTGTCGAAATTTACTGCCCTCTGGGGCTATTAACTGCTGTCAGCAGTTTCACCAGACAGAAAGTGAAGGGAAATCTACAGAAATGCAGTCAGAAATAAAAAGCTGACAGGACTTTTAGCCTTTCCTTACTCTAGCAAAAATTAAGGAATTTTTATTTCTGTCTGTGTTGGTGTTGGTGTTTTACTATCACTTTTTGTCTGGTGGCAGTATGTATGGGGATTCAGATAGTAATGAAATCCAGTACAGTATAATACAGTGATTCTGTATCTTCCTCATTTTACCCAAAACAAAAATATTTCTGAAAGATTTATAATTTAATTAGCCACAGTCCAAAAACAAATTTATGAATAAATGTGATTTAATTGAATTTTTGTGTTCTCTGGTTACTACCTGCTGAATAGCCAATAGACAATAGCTTAATACACAAATTACAGAGTGCAAAACTTAAGTTATGATACATGACTTACATGTGAGCCATGACTGGCCAAAACCTCTAGCTTAAATTTTATTCCACGACTCCATGAATTCAGTTTCATTGAGAGGCTGCAAACAGTTCACACGACAGTTAACGACTAAACAGAAGGGGGTGCGATTACATTTCTATTTATGCTGTCAATTACAGGCTTTACAGAAGTGGTTTTCTTTTCCAAGCACCGATATGTTGAAGTAGAGGAGAAAGCTTGAACTCTCTCTTGAGCAAGTATATCGAACATGAAGAATATATTAAAACATTTTAGAAATTTAATGGTGAACGTGTTATGTAAGCATTTTAAATATTTTGGTGGCTTCTTTCTATAATTAGCAAGAATCCCTGCTCATCTGTCAGCATCTGTTTCTGCTTCCATGGTGGTGTTGGGTTTCTCAGCCAAGTTGAGGACCTTTTTGGGTGGCAGGTTTCCTTTACGATCTTCATTCCTATCACTTTTATTCTCAGTTCTAAGATATTCACCATTGTGATACAGAGATGTCAGGGTCACCTGTGCAGCCTTCGGATTGCTCCTCAAGAAGACAGCGTTGTGTCTGGTGTTTGGAATAGGAACCTAAAAGCACAGGAAGAAAATAATTGGTTTCGCCGGGCAGTTAAAAACATGTTTGTACATGGAACTGTTGGTGTGCAAAACAGAATACAGAATACAAATCATTATCATTCATCAATTGTCAGTTAAAACACAACTGTCATGAGAGATAAGCTACAAAACCAGCCTCTCAATCTTTTTACCCTAGAAGAGCCCTTGAAATAATTTTCACGTTTCACAGAACCCCTGCAAAAAATTACCACTTAAGGACCATACATATACTGCAGCAGGGGGGCCCTTAAAGAGGAAGTAAACCCTCCTCTGCAAGTTGTACCTATAGGTAAGCCTATGATAAGGCTTACCTATAGGTACTGTAAATATCTCCTAAACATGTACAGTTTAGGAGATATTTACCTTAAATGCAGCCAGTGACATCACTGGCACATGCCCTCTGAAGGAACGGCTGCTGGTGCCGTTCCTTTAGAGCCCCGTGCCGTGATCGTCGCCTCCCGCGCGCATTTGACGTAATCGCGGCTCCAGCCAATCAGATGGCCGGATGCCGCAAACCCGGAAGACGGGTGACAGAACATGTCGCCCATGAGAGAGGTGAGCCGTCGGCACTTCGGGGCTTTGTTTTAAGGTAAGTATTTCATAATGAGCTAGTATGCGATGCATACTAGCTCATTATGTGTTTTTCTTTCAGGTTTTCTTTTTTTTTAAAATGTGGAGGTTTACAACCTCTTTAAGCATGAAATCACGTACCTGTACATGATGCTCTTCTTTGAGGCGTGCACGCGTGCTGCCGGGGCCCGCTCCCGCTGTGATTGGACACAGCAGGAGCCAATCGGCAGGTCTGGCGGACCCAATGTCTGCCGGAAACCCAGCGATCATTCCGAGAGGGGCAGAATGGCGGTCTGCCTATATAAATAAGGCAGATCATCATTCTGCTAGTAAGAAAGACAGAGATCTTGTGTTTCTGCTAAGCAGGAACATGGATCTCCGTCTTCCTTCAGTTAAACCATCCCCCACACAGTAAGAAAGCACTCCCAACTTTCCAACAGTCAGTCCTAAGGTCTGACCATACTATATACAACAATCAGAGATTACCAACTTCTGAGATCCTCAATCAGTTCAGACCAATTTTTTTAAAATTTGTGAACCCTCAAATTTCAGAATTTCTGAACTAGAAGCCCCACTGAAGTCAATAAAAATCCAAACTGGGCTCCAAAAAAATGTGTCATACGGAGCAGCACACAATGTAAAATTGTGTGAAATTGGTACCAGGTGGGGGTGCAATATATTCACCAACCATACTCTCGAAATGTCTTAAACACATTCTGTGAATTACAGAAATTGTATCGAATCTTCCAATATTTCCAACTATGTCATGCGCTTACGTCTCAGACCAAAGCTAAAGTCCCATCTCTGATAAAGACCCCACTGGTAGATATTTTTTTGTGACAGCGACAGTTAAAAAAGGCATCATTTCACAGGTATATTAAGTAGAAAAGGGTGGGAAGAGGATTTGGGTCCACTAAAGGAGGAGTTTTGGAAGCGTGTTCTAGAAGTGCAAAATGATATCATGAACCTCTACGCAGACATCGTCTCAACTATTTATCATTCACAGAGTATATCATATCACACTTTTGCTCTTTTAGTGGAGCCACAAGGATAGTTCTGACTATCCAAGGTGTCATGGAGCACCAGCAGATCTACTGCATATGCTTTAGAGGTGCTGGAAATGATTTACTGTAGATACTGGCGATCAATTATGGACACCATTAATAGAGTTTTCTAAAAGAAAATTGCTTTTGATCCCTTGGTTTCTATTTTGGGTTACTTTGATGAAGAAGTGTATTCCACTGAGATTAGGGTGCTGATCTTCTGACTTCTATTTCGTGTCCGAAAAATTATAGCCCTTAAATGGATCTTCTTTATCCTCCCACGTTGAAAGACTGGCACACCCATATTAATTCTATTGTTAGGGAACGTTTAGCATAGAAAAATCTCAAATAAGTTTGCTATACTCTAGGAGCTGCCTTTATCTCTCCCTGTTATGGTACCTTTGACTTATCTTTAGTAATACAAAGCCTTTTCCAATGCTAGTTCTTACAATACACTTTGCCTTATACAGTGTGTCCATTAAGCTGGCAATAGACAGTTTGAATCTTGGCCGGTTCAGCAGGGACTGGCCGAAATTTGAATCTTATATAGGCAGGCTGATTGTACCCAAGTAGATCCATCAATCGACTTGGGTACAACCAGCATGTCGGATTTTTGGGATGCGATTACTGCCAGCTGCTATAGGCCAGCACAGCTTTGTTCCTCTAATGACCAGATTGTAATATTATGATACCTATATGTACTCTGTGGTTAGAACTTTACAATAGCTCTTAGCTTTGGTGTGTGTTTCTGATGGGTTGGTTTTACCAATGCTTTGTAATCTAACTGGCTTTAACTTTATGTTTCTTTTGTATTCTACCTAATTCTGTGACAGTTTTTCACAAGCTGTGCCTTTCCTTTAGTCGTTCTTATAATACAATTGTACATGCTGATTGATTTATTCAGAAAAATGGTTCACTCTTAAGCCAGCCATAGATGGTTCAAAACCATGTATGGGCAGGCTGAATGTACCAAGTTGATTAATCACTTTAAGACCGGAAGGATTTGCCCTCTTAATGACCAGGCCCTGTTTTGCGATTCGGCACTGCGTTACTTTACCGGACAATTGCACGGTCGTGCGACGCTGTACCCAAATAAAATTGACGTCCTTTTTCCCCCACAAATAGAGCTTTCTTTTGGTGGTATTTGATCACCTGTGCAATTTTTATTTTTTGCGCTATATAAAAAAAAGTGCGACAATTTTGAAAAAAAAACAATATTTTTTCCCATTCTGCTATATGACATTCTCAAAAAAAAAACTTAAAAATCAAAATTGTTTAGGCAAATTTGTTTTCTACTACATATTTTTGGTAAAAAAAATCAAAATAAGCGTATTTTGATTGGTTTGCGCAAAAGTTATTCTGTCTACTAACTATGGGAAAGATTTATGTCATTTTTATCATTTTTTTACTAGTAATGGAGGCGATCTTTTTGCAGGACTGCGACATTGTGACAGACAGATCGGACCCCTAACTGACATTTTTGACACTTTTGGGGGTACCAGTGACATTACTACAGTAATCCCTGCTAAAAATATGCACTGTTACTGTAATAATGACACTGGCAGGGAAGGGATTAACAGTATAGGTGATCAAGGGGTTCAATGTGACCATAGGGGAGTGATTCTAACTGTGGGAGGGTGTGGCTTCTGAGATGACCATAGAGACACATGATAGAAGGATCACATTAGCTCTGTGATCATTTCAGGGGGAAGTTTACAACAGCCGACCGTCCTTCTCTCTCTGCGGGGAGTGATCGCGGGTGTCAGGCCTGCAATCGTAGCCACCTGACAAACGCTCGCCCCTAGCTTGCCGCGCGCGACCAACGTAGATCTACGTCGGTTTGCGCAGGAGAGCCACCCTGCCGCAGTAAATAGGCGGCAGGTGGTTGGGAAGTGGTTAATCAATCAACCAGCTTGCTATATTTTCATGCGATTATCGCTAGCCACTAGCAATAATCACTGTCTTCTTCCAGCGTAGACGGCTTTCCTCACCCAACCTGTGGTTGCAGGAAAGAAATTTGCTCTGTGTATGGCCTGCATTACACCTTTGCATTTATCAGTTGTGTCTCTAAAGCTGGGTACACATGGGTCAAATGTTGGGAAACATTTGCCGATTCAAAAAAACAAAAAAGAAAACGGGCGACATTCGGCTCATGTGAATGTCGGTCTGTCTGACAGAAGTCGGCCGTGCATGCTGGAACACCAGCAGCCGACGGACTCCCAATCAGCGCTCTCAGCCAATGGCAGAGAGCGCTGATCGAAGTGTTCTGGTGGGGGGCTGTCCAGCAGGGGAGATTGCTATACTAATTTCGCATAGTTAGTATAGCGCCCCCAACCAAAGCGGACAGTTTTTTTTTTTTTTTTCATTCAACCTGGAAAAAAAACGAATAGTGTGTACCAGGCTTTACCCATATGTAAGATTTCTCAGTCTATGACATTCTATATACCATGATTTATGGATCTTTTCACAAAGATTCCTTCCAGAGTTGTCACAGTATACTTAATGCTGTTTTGTATAATTATTGTTCCTTATCTATGGTTTTACAGTGCATCTTCTCTCTCTATTGTAATCAAAAGATATGTTCAGCAAAAAGGCAGTTTAAAAAAAAAGAAAGATAAAAAAAAATGTGGGGAATGGTTTGAGAAAGCCCCGGCAGCCCAGACTGACGAGATTATTGGGGGAAACAAACAGCCTGAGGCACTTCCTTTATATCTTTTCCAGGGATACTTAGATAGAAGGGTCGGACCTTGCAGTCAAGCTACGGAGGCTCGGGAATCAGAAGAAGCAGATAAAAGCCAAAAACAACCTTTTTACGCAGCCTTGGTCCCTTTCTCTTAGTAGGCATTTTGAAATATGAACAGTTAAAAATAACTCTGAAATTTGGATTTGGCCAAGGACACCTAAATTAAAAAATTTAATTAAAATCTAGCTTCATATAAACTTCAAAATCAACTCTGACCACAAAGCAGTGCTGTGCCTTAGCAACCCATTGTGCCTGCAGTGCACCAAAGGATGAGCCAGAGGCGTTTCTCATCACTCTGTTTTACCCAGGAAAACTAATTCAAGAACATTGCTACTGAATAGCACCTTGGAATTCTAGTCTCATGACAGGTGTGCTATAAACTATGATGGAGGATTAATTTGAACGATTCATTCTCAGCTCATATTTACCAACATTTTAAGGGCTTGCAACTAGGAATGAGCATAGTGATTAGAAATTGATTCCACTACAAAATTACAGATTATACCAAAGTAGAAACCTTCAATTTTACTCATGAAGCTATGATATTTGCTTGAAAAAAAAGTATATTTTTTGTAAAGAAGGTGTTTTGTTATTGTATTTAGGGTTAGTTCGTTTTTTTTTTGTTTTTTTTTGCCACTGGGTTTTTTCTGTAAAAAAATAAGTTAAAATGGGCTCAATTCACTAAGCGGCATTTACCGCTGTAAAATAGTGTATAGAATTTTTACCCTGACAGCAGAATGCAAACAAAAGAAGAGCTGCCATAAAAAAATGTTTAATAAAAACAGCTCGGGTCTGGTATGGCAGTAGGGCCCCTCCCCTCCCCAAATACATACAAGACCCTTATCCAAACATGTAGCCCGCCAAAGCACTTTGTCCCCATGTTCATGAGTAAAAGGGCTTCTTCCCCACAACCCTGACCCGGTGGTTGAGCTCTCCACCAAAGCAGCTTACCATTTTGAGGATATGTAACCTGGCATGGTTCGGCAGGGGGGGGGGGGGGTGAATGCTCAGATAAGAGTCTGGTATAGGTTTTAGGGGGGGCGCGCACACCATTTTTAAAAAATATTTTGGTTTGAGGTCCCCCTCAAAATCCATAACAGACCCAAAGGACCTGGTATAGATTAGGGGGAGGGCCAAGCTCTCTTTTTACATTTTTTATGCTGGCTGTTCTTTTTTTTACATTCTGCTGTCAGCAGGGAATCCCACTGACAGCAGATGAGGCATATTTGGTAAAGACGTGGCAAATGACAGTTCCTTAACAACCAGCTATTTCCTGGTTGTTAAGGATGCTGGCAGGTGCCTCCTCCTTGACAACCAGTGGAAATGAATTGAATTTGTTAACTATCACATGCCTGGACCACTAGTTATTTAACACATGCATCAGGATTCCATTTCAATGCCTAGAGAGGGGCTTCCTTTTAGTGATGTCACCCCGCATAAACCCCACTGCTCTCAGCCATTGTTTGTGGCTGGAGCCAGCAGTGCATACCAATATACACTCTGTCATTCCTAGTGTCGGGCATGACAATACAAAATATAAGTGAGATACTATTTTTAACTGAATGAATGTCAAAGGATTTAAATCTATGTGATGCATTCCTTTCTTACATGGCGATTGAGAGTTTTGAGGTACTGGTGTAACCCCTGATATGCTGAAAAGGCACATTATCAATTGATTGATATTGGTGTAAAATGATTGAAAAGTGACTGAATAATTCAGCACTTTATCTATAAGTGACCCATTTCTTGCTAAGATTTGTGGATGAGCACACAGAATCTTATGGTGGAGGACACTAGGTGTGGATTTTTCCCTTCAGAAGAAAAGAACAATACTTTATACTTTATGGTGGGGTGAACTTTAGAGAATAAAGACTTTTTCAGATTACCAGTTTTTTATGGGCATTGGGGACTTTTTTTGTGATTGATTATTTGGTGTATCCACTTCTATTTTTTTGTACTTCATTTTTTTATTATTTTCTTATGAATTGCATATATTGGACACCAAGGACTATTTTAGTATGAATTAATTTTAATATGAAATGAAGAAAGTTTTACAATATTTATTGATTGATCACACTTTGATGAATTTATAGTATTAGGGGTAAATAATGAATTAATATACATTTTTGGGTACATTTTTTAGCAATAATTTATCAGCGCAGTCACAACTTTCGTGCTACTAATATATTCCTTTGCAGGTTTTTAGTGATTGCAGCTTTTGTTATTGATCCGAAGAGATACCCATGGCACAGACTATTCTGATAGATTGACAGCAGAAGAGGAGCTAAGAACGCTGATGGGGAAAGCCCAGAAGAGGTTTGGGGCCGCTCTGTGCAATACCTTTACACAGAGCAGGTGAGTATAACATGTTTATTATTTTAATTAAATAAAAATGCCTTTAATAATGATTTAAAGACAGTTGTTCTCTTAAGGGTAAGGATTATTTTACAGAAGACGATCTGTACACTGTACACTGCTCTAGCAGCCAGTAAGCATTATAATGCTCGCAATGGCAAGTGGTCATTGGTCAGCATGGCCTCTGACCAAAGAGCATCTCTTTTGAGCCTTCTTTCGAAAAGGGTATCACAGAAAAAATAATAGATTCCGATTGGTCAGCACAGTCATATAGCCGTGCTGGCCAATGACATCCTGCAGTATGATGCTTTCAGGCACTTGGGCTCCTAGTACAGTGTAATGTGTATGGAGTTTCTTCTGCGAAAGTAAAGGCATTCCCCATTGACTCCATTCTGGCGACATTTTTCCAAATTCTCAAACAACTTTACTCCTTATCCCCCCTCAAAAAGAAATTGAGTGCCTATATTAGAAAAAAGTGTCAGCTATGATGCTTTACCGGATATTCATTTTAATGGGGCTGTTCTAACACAACGCACATTGACACTCAATATAATGCGTGTAACACACATGAGTTAACGCACCGCAAACATGTGAATAAACTAACACAACCCAACCCAAAACATTTGCTGAAATCCCTCCTCCCCATACAAGGAGGGGGAAGGTACCAGCAGTCCCTCTTTCCTATGCCATGGCACACAACTTTTACCATTAGAGAATGTTTCTTGGTACAAGCCAACAGCATAGATATATACAGTTCATATTTATCCACAGAAAATATGAATAAACCCAGGTGACGTTGATCAGCTCATCGCCCCGTAAGCGAGCCAGACATCGTCTAATCTCTGGAGATTTCACACTGCTCCCTGCTGTGTCAGGTGTTCACATAGCACATCCCTGTGTGGATGCAGATAAGCAGCTGCTACCTCTGCAGCATTGCTGATGATAGCCTTCTCACATTCGTGTTTTATTTAAAGGAAGACCGTAATATATTTTCAGTGGGCATTCTGAGTCATTCTTAAAAAGTTTACCGGAAATTCGTTTTTTAATGTGCCTTCTACAATTTTACTTGCTTGCCGTTCTAAATGCTCCTGGCTGCATTTTAATTACAGCTTTATAGATTATGGACTGTATATGAAGTAGCACAGATAACAAGCCTACTAAAAGGCTGCTGAGATAAAGTCAATTAAAAAAACAAGATTTTTCACTTAGTTTTCTCAGTCTGAAAGAGCTGCAGTTAATAGCATTTCAATAAAATAATTGTTATGTTGAAAGCAGACTTAGCATCACATATATTTTTTTCATGTATGCTAAACAAATTGTCATTGTAACACTTCCAGGCATAGGTGTGCGCAGCCTTTTGCATTAGGGTGTGCACCCCAAATGTATTAAAACATGGACGTTATAATGAACAGATTTTTAATTATTCGGCCTTATTACTATTTTTGTATAATTCTAGAAATTATTTGTACTGGTACTATGAAAAAGTACGGCTTTCATCATGAAACGTGTTCTTTTTTTTTTTTTTTGGTGTAAAATTGAAAAATTTTCAATAAAAAATTATCTGGAAAAAAAAAACATATACAGTATTAGTAGGGCAGTGCATGGTATCAGTAGAGCAGTGGACATTTCAGTAGGGCAGAGGTTGGTGTCACTAGAGCAGTGGACTTGTCAGTAGGGCAGAGGTTGGTGTCAGTAGGGCAGAGGTTGGTGTCAGTAGAGCAGTGGACTTGTCAGTAGGGCAGAGGTTGGTGTCAGTAGGGCAGAGGTTGGTGTCAGTAGAGCAGTGGACTTGTCAGTAGGGCAGAGGTTGGTGTCAGTAGAGCAGTGGACTTGTCAGTAGGGCAGAGGTTGGTGTCAGTAGAGCAGTGGACTTGTCAGTAGGGCAGAGGTTGGTATCAGTAGAGCAGTGGACTTGTCAGTAGGGCAGAGGTTGGTGTCAGTAGAGCAGTGGACTTGTCAGTAGGGCAGAGGTTGGTATCAGTAGAGCAGTGGACTTGTCAGTAGGGCAGAGGTTGGTGTCAGTAGAGCAGTGGACTTGTCAGTAGGGCAGAGGTTGATGTCAGTAGAGCTGTGGACTTGTCAGTAGGGCAGAGGTTGATGTCAGTAGAGCTGTGGACTTGTCAGTAGGGCAGAGGTTGATGTCAGTAGAGCAGTGAACTTGTCAGTAGGGCAGAGGTTGGTGTCAGTAGAGCAGTGAACTTGTCAGTAGAGCAGAGGTTGGTGTCAGTAGAGCAGTGGACTTGTCAGTAGGGCAGAGGTTGGTGTCAGTAGGGAGGTGGACACTGCCAGTAGTTTTTATTTTTTATTATTTTATTTTCTAAATTATTTTTTAAAATGTCTTTTTTTTTTGTTTAGGAACCCCATTGGGGGGGCTTTGGTAAAATATCAGCAGGGGGAATTTGCGCCACAAGGGATGATTAGAGTGTGCCAAGGCACACACCCTGGGCACGCCTATGCTTCCAGGTATTTAATACCGGTCATCAAGATCACATTACTCCTTCTGACATGGTCTTCATCTGCTTATCTCTTCAGAAGGATGGTGTTTGCTTTGATCAGGCAACATTTGGAGTCACCATTTACTTCCCAGAATGAGATGCTGGCTCAGAGATGACACAATCATGAAAATCCTGGTGCCTGTGCAGTTCTTGGCTATGTTACAATTGTCTGACACAGATCAGCTCCTGCTATAGTCTCTCACCTTTTGATTTGCCGCAAAGTTACAATGATGCAGTTTTTATCACTGGGGCAGAGGAGACTTCCTTCTGCATGCAGAAGGCTGATGACATCATCTCACCCTAGGCAAAGTCACTGGACTGGAGCTCAGGGAAAGCTTTTTATTGATAAAAGGTGGAGCTTTAATGCAAGTTTATACTGTTGCTATGTACAGTGGGTACGAAAAGTATTCAGACCCCCTTATATTTTTCACTCTTTGTTATATTGCAGCCATTTGCTAAAATCATTTAAGTTCATTCTTCTTCCTCATGAATGTACACATAGCACCCCATACTGACAGAAAAACACAGAATTGTTGACATTGTTGCAGATTTATTAAAAAAGAAAAACTGAAATATCATATGGTCCTAAGTATTCAGACCCTTTGCTGTGACACTCATATATTTAACTCAGGTGCTTTCCATTTCTTCTGATCATCCTTGAGATGGTTCTACACCTTCATTTGAGTCCAGCTGTGTTTGATTATACTGATTGGACTTGATTAGGAAAGCCACACACCTGTCTATATAAGACCTTCCAGATCACAATGCATGTCAGAGCAAATGAGAATTATGAGGTCAAAGGAACTGCCTGAAGAGCTCAGAGACAGAATTGTGGCAAGGCACAGATCTGGCCAAGGTTACAAAAAGATTTCTGCTGCACTTAAGGTTCCTAAGAGCACAGTGGCCTCCATAATCCTCAAATGGAAGACGTTTGGGACGACCAGAACCCTTCCTAGAGCTGGCCGTCCGGCCAAACTGAGCTATCGGGGGAGAAGAGCCTTGGTGAGAGAGGTAAAGAAGAGCCCAAAGATCACTGTGGCTGAGCTCCAGAGATGCAGTCAGGACATGGGAGAAAGTTGTAGAAAGTCAACCATCACTGCAGCCCTCCACCAGTCGGGGCTTTATGGCAGAGTGGCCCGACGGAAGCCTCTCCTCAGTGTAAGACACATGATAGCCTGCATGGAGTTTGCTAAAAAACACCTGAAGGACTCCAAGATGGTGAGAAATAAGATTCTCTGGTCTGATGAGACCAAAATAGAACTTTTTGGCCTTAATTCTAAGCGGTATGTGTGGAGAAAACCAGGCACTGCTTATCACCTGTCCAATACAGTCCCAACAGTGAAGCATGGTGGTGGCAGCATCATGCTGTGGGGGTGTTTTTCAGCTGCAGGGACAGGACGACTGGTTGCAATCAAGGGAAAGATGAATGCGGCCAAGTACAGGGATATCCTGGACAAAAACCTTCTCCAGAGTGCTCTGGACCTCAGACTGGGCCAAAGGTTTACCTTTCAACAAGACAATGACCCTAAGCACACAGCTAAAATAACGAAGGAGTGGCTTCACAACAACTCTGTGACTGTTCTTGAACGGCCCAGCCAGAGCCCTGACTTAAACCCAATTGAGCATCTCTGGAGAGACCTAAAAATGGCTGTCCACCAACGTTTACCATCCAACCTGACAGAACTGGAGAGGATCTGCAAGGAGGAATGGCAGAGGATCCCCAAATCCAGGTGTGAAAGACTTGTTGTATCTTTCCCAAAAAGACTCCTGGCTGTATTAGATCAAAAGGGGGCTTCTACTAAATACTGAGCAAAGGGTCTGAATACTTAGGACCATGTGATATTTCAGTTTTTCTTTTTTAATAAATCTGCAACAATGTCAACAATTCTGTGTTTTTCTGTCAGTATGGGGTGCTATGTGTACATTCATGAGGAAGAAGAATGAACCTAAATTATTTTAGCAATTGGCTGCAATATAACAAAGAGTGAAAAATTTAAGGGGGTCTGAATACTTTTCGTACCCACTGTATTGTGACATGTTAGAAATTAATTCACACAGACTTGTAAGGTAGTGAAAGGTCCATTTTAACAAGCTTCAAACAAGCCCCTAAAGTAGGAATGCCAAACTCAAGTAAAACAAGTTAAAATAAATGAAAATAAAGTGTTTGTTATCCCAACATATTCCCAAATATTCCTGATATGTGCCTGCTGTGCTAAGTACTTGTATGAAAAAGTATCCCATTCTCTCTGTATTGCTTGCTTTGTGTGAAGTTCCTGGTGTTTCCTATTAACAGCTGATCACACTAAGCATGAGAACTCAGTGGACAGCAGTTTTCTAGAGCTATGCTGGGAACTCAGCCTGCTCTCCTCCAATGATCAGACTTGTATTGGCACGCCCCCCCCCCCCCCCCCCACACACACACAGCCATTCACTGGGAAGATTGGTATACTGTCGCTTCTCCTCCCCCAGCTCTAATGCAGCTGAGGGAACAGAGGGAATGTGATCACTTATAAAAAATGGGAGAAAAAAAGATATTTATAATGTTATTTTATCAATACACAAATGTTATATTTTAAACTGAATAGGTTGGTTTACAAAGTGATCATTTACAATCACTTTAAACTTAAGAAGATGTATTATATCTACAAAGGGCAACACATCCTTAAAGTGATTGCAAAGGCTTGTGTTTTTTTTGTTTTTTTTTAAATAACAAACATGTTATACTTACCTGCCCTGTGAAGTGGTTTTGCACAGAGCAGCCAGGTTCCCCTCTTCTCGGGTTCCTCTTCGCTGCTCCTGGCCTCTCCCTCCTGTTGAGTGCCCCCAGAGCAAGCAGCTTGCTCTGGGGGCACCCAAGCCAAGCCACAGCTCCATGTGTCCATTCAGGCATGGAGCTGCCGTTCGCCCCCCGTCCCCTCTCTCTCCTTATTGGGCAACTGACTTTGATTGACAGCAATGGGAGCTAATGGCGCCGCTGCTATGTCTCGGCCATTCAGGAGGGAGAGTCCTGGACAGCCGAGGGAGGCTTAGGTAAGTATTAGGGGGTGCTGGGGCGGCTGTTACACAGAGAAGGATTTTTATCTTAATGCATAGAATGAATTAGGATAAAAAACCTTCTGCCTTCACAACTCCTTTAACCTCCCTGGCGGTATGATTATGTCTGGAATGACATACCAAAAGCGGTACAATTCTTTTCATGGAAATTTGGCGTTATGTATTATAGGCCTACAATTCTTAGTAATTACTGACTTAAACCTGACCAAAACAAGACTCTAGTAGACATCCCAGATGGGATAAATTTGAAACACAAACGCATGAATTATAATCAAATCAATAATATTATTTTATTATTTAATATATAATATATATAATAAAATTATATTATTGATTAGATTATAATTCATGCATTATATATTATATATAGATATATGTGTGTGTGTGTATATATATATATATATATATATATATATATATATATATATACACACACACACATATATATATATATATAATATATAACGCATGAATTATAATTGAATCAATAATTATATATATATATATATATATATATATATATATATATATATATATATGTGTGTGTGCATATTATATATATATATATATATATATATATATATACGCATATATATATATATATATATATATATATATATATATATAATATATAACGCATGAATTATAATTGAATCAATAATATAATTTTATATATATATATATATGTGTGTGTGTGCATATTATATATATATATATATATATATATATATATATATATATATATATATATATATACGCATATATATATATATATATATATATATATATATATGCATGCATATATATATGTATATATATATATATATGCATATATATATATATATATATATATATATATATATATATATATATATATATATATATATATATATATACATATATATATATATATATATATATATATATATATATATATATATATATATATATATATATATATATATATATATGCATATATATATATATAATATAAAGTGTGTTTTGTGCAACGTTTTGTTTTTTTTTTTTTGAATTTCCCTCCCTAGTTCCGCTCCCATGCAGCATTGCTGCTGCAGGGAACGGAACTAGGAAGTGATCGTACCGACGGAGGGACGGAGGAGCGGCGGGACTCTCGGCTGGCGGTCGCAGCAATGAGAGATCATCGCTGGATCGCCAGGATAAGGTAAGAGAAGCTCTGCTGCGCTCTCTGCAATCCACCCCGAGCGTGACTCGGGGTTACCGATCCTGCAATGAAAAATCAACCCCGAGTCACGCTCGGGATTACCGCTAAGGTGGTTAAGGGCTCATGGACTGAATGAAGTATTTACAGACATATGGGTGTACAGATTAAAAGTAGTTTTAGAAAAATACACCTATACGCATGCACCTGTACATGCAAGTACTGACATTTATACCTATATATCCATGTACAACATATTTTGTTATTCATTCCTATGGGCAGAATTACACAGCAGCTGGGGCTTCCAGGCACCACAAAAGAAGATAATATGCCTTTAAATAGAGTGCATGCCTGAACAAAGATGGTGCTGTCCTTTTGGAAAGAAAAGCAGATGAAGGCATTGTGAATGGAGCAATGAGAAGTAATAATTACCTAGAAGTGTTACACTGACACATTACTCAGTATGCATGTACTTAACATGAAAACAAAATCTGCCACCAGATCCACTTTAAATGCTTTAAAAATGCCTGCTGATCTTTGATGTTCTCAAGCTAGTGTTTAGAAGCTAATATTAAACAGTTTCCATGTGTATGAGGCCTAAGTGACATTACATTTTCAAACCATCTCACTCCATATAGCTGCAAAAATAAAATAGATTTACTAAGGGGGGTTGAGATGGATAATATGGAACATGGAGCTTAACAGTAGGGGAGGCATCATTATCACCCATTTCATTTAATTACCTAATGAATAAGAGCATTTCCTCTCTTTTCCGCTCTCCTTCTTTGCAGCATGTTTAATGCAAAATGTCAGGTGCACTTTAAATAGACTTCATTGCAGAAAAGTCAAAATGAGTCATTGTTCTGTTGACGCCACCGTCGCCCATGACTGAATGAATCGCGCATTACCATATGGGCCCCAGAGTAAATACAGACAGGTGCTATAGTTATGTAAGTTAATAAGTGAGACAAATGATCTGATTAAACATGCAGGAATTCTGGCTAACGTCTGCTCATCACAAATTGCTGACATTACTTCCGGAGAGAGGGAGCTGGTTACTGGATGTGTCTCAAATTCAATTTCTTCTAAATATTTGAGTGATAGACGTAGACTTTTGGGAACACTCGCAGAGACTGAAAACTAGCCAATTTCTGTTTTCTGTATATTTTTTTGCAAGGGGTGTTTTTTTTTTTTTCCTGATGTTTTATGTGTAGAGTTATCTACTCTTATTGCTGTGCTGTAAGATAATTTTTATCTGCGTAGTTTAAAATGGATAGGTAATTGGCATTTTTTTCTGCTTGTTGTATGGCACCCATGGACATGAACTTTTAGGCAGGGTTCACACCAGAGGCGGCTGGTGCTCAAAATTTTGGGGGAGGCGCAAACAGAAAAATTTAATAGGCATTGCTTTGCGGCAAAAAAATAGCAATTTTCATTCGCTATTGTCACACAATGGGTAGAGTCGGGGCGCACTGCTCTGCGCCCCGGGACCACCCTTTGCGTCACCCTATTAGAGCCTCTGGCTCTAATCAGGTGATGCAAAAAAAAGAAAAGCCCCATCGAACTCCATGCATCCTGCATGCAGATTAGGGGGCCGGATGCATGGATAGGGGGGGCGGCACCCCTGCGCCCTCAACACACCGGCTGCCACTGGTTCACACTTATGCGCATCCAATTAGCATGACAGGAGAGTGTGACTGCCTCCCAATGGTTTACACACCTCCGGGGTGGTAATGGTCTGCACTGGAAAAGAGTCCTGTGTGTCTTCTGGTTCATTTTAGGTGCGAATTCATGCATTTTTTATAATAATGAAAACTATTAATGCAAAAAAAAAAAGAATTGGCTAATTATTTAAGAGTCAAAGACTACCTCTCTGTTCTCATCTGAATAAAACAAATGAATCTGAATTAATACATATTCATTCATTATGTTTTTAAGTTGAATTAATTTCCCCATTCCCAACTAACTTTGTTTGTTGGGCCATGCAGAAACAAATTAAAGGAATGGTCTCAACCACAATGCAAAAAGCATCTTATTAGAATATTCACACAATGCTCAGTAGAACAAAAACAAATGGATCCAAACCAATTCGGATCATTCATTATGTTGTTACGTTGTTTTGGATGCTTCAAACATTAACAAAAGGCCCAAACTATCCCATCACGTCATCCAAATTTAACACATGAATAAGAATGAATTTGTTGTTTATATAATCATTTATTTTAGATTACTTGAAATTTGTTACTATTGTGATTCAGAGATTTTGATACAAAATTTCATCTGAATTTCAATTTGTAACTAAAAGAATTGCATGTCTATTCATTATTATTCATTAGCCTAATTCTAGAAGTCCTTTGGATGATCTACAACCAAGCTGTGTTTTATGTAAAGTAGATATTTTGGAAAATGTTTGTCTGCCCATAATCCTGGCTTACTTTGTATTAGAATAAAAAATCATCTTGTAGATATATCAAGGAGTAGGTTATTTTTTTGTAAGACACTTCCATTGCAAAAATTGCATTTGCAATATTTTTAGGTATTGGGGGTTAGGAGCTATGTTAGGGTTAGTGATTGGGGTTTGGTTGAGGCTTACAGGTTCAGTTGAGGGTTCCAGCTTTTGGTAGGGTTAAGGTTAACAATAGAGATAAGTGAACTCCTTAAAAAGTTTGCTCAGTTGTGCTGCTCAACATCTAAAGGAAATGTGAAAACCTCAGAAATCCCTGAACCAGAAGTCTGATTATTCAATCAGATGTGGTTCGGCCAAACCTACCTCTAAAATTGACCTTTTTTTACCTAGAAGCAACATTTAAGTAGAAAGAAATTTGAACCGGGCTCCAAAAAGTGTGTATTGCAGAGCAGCAAATAATGCAGAAATGTGCAGAATGTATTTGGTAGCTCCTGGCAGCCCTGCCTAATAAGATGATGTGGCCAAAAACATCCCGAGCTACTGGAAGTTCTATCAAGCATACCCAGATAGATGGGTCGGATCTAGTGGTGTTGCAGTCAAGGTAAAAGGTTACTAGACAACAGCAGAAGCAGAAATAATATATAAACTGTATAAGACATAAGGCAGAAGTGACCTTATTTTTTTCTCTCTTACAGAAATCTTTGGGAATCAAAACTGCCATAAGTAACACTGTAATTCATTAAATTCAGTCAGAATCTGACTTCAGAATTTTAGGATCAACTCTCATTTACATGTTTTTTTTTTTGGGGGGGGGGGGGGGGGGTTGGGTTGTGATTAGGGGGTTTGTTTTATTACTGAGTATTGTGTTGGGTTAGGGTTGACAGTTGAAGGGTTAAAGTTTAAAGGTTGGTTTGAAGGTTGAGGAAAGGGTTGAAGTTGACAGCTGATGGTTCGGATAAGTGGTTACTGTGAAGGGAGTCACTTTGGTTGGGTAATCCAGCTTACCTTAGAGAGGTTGGGAAATCCCTGTCTCATCTCCCCAGGTCCCTCTTATGTGTAGGTCACCCTGTGTCTATTAGGGGCACAGGGTGGCCGAGAAAATGATGGACAACTACTTAATGGACACTGAGAATATGGTTTGGATTACTGCAAATGGGACAGTAATATTTTTTCCACATTATCCCTGAAGAAATCTATGATACATTAATTCCACTGTATCAGAGTGATCATGGAACACTGTATGAGCTTTGCCATATAGCCTGTTGTAGACCATTGTAATGAAGTCTGTGACTCCTGAATAATCAAAGCATTGCTTAGATGTGGATTACATGGTTAATTGTAAATTGGAACACCTATTGTCTCTGCTAGCAAACCCTTGTGGGAAGTGTTTATACTTGTAAAAATGTGTCCTTTGTATTTACTGTTGTAGGGGCCAAATAGTCTAGTCATCCAGGCTTGGTTAAGTGATTAGTTAATTAGCGCTTGTTAATTATGTTTCTGATTACAGTTTGTATTGTTAAGGTAATATGATCAGGAGGAAGGGATGCCATCCTGTGTGGTATATATTAGAGATCGACCGATTATCGGCATCACCGATATATCGAGGGCCGATATGCACTTTCCCCGATATATCGGAATCGGCCTTTTGATTTACCGATATTTTTGTGACGTCATTCCGTATGTTGCGCGCACACGCTCTGCCTTCTAACACCGCCTCCCACGCCTGCGCGGCCTGTACGTGACGCCATTTCACCGCACACACTGCACTTAAGACTGCCTCCCACCGCCTTGTGTTACAGCCAGCTGCAGTCTGGTCCGGTTTACGCTGCCAGCCATCCATCCACCCACAGGCCCTGGCCTCAGCCACCCACCACAACAGGGTGCTAGCTAAAGTGAGCAAGCAACCAGCCACCCAGATGACACCAAGCCAGCCCCCCGCAGCCACCCACCACCGTGACCAGTGTTCCAGCAATCCAGCAGCTACCCACCACAACAGGCCAGGGTGAGTGAGTGACTCCAAGCCAGCCACCCACACAACAGGGTGACCCCAAGCCAGCCTCCCACCACAGAGTTCCTGCAAACCAGCCACCCACCAGAATGTTCCAGCAAGCCAGCCACCCACCACAGTGTTCCTGCAAGCCAGCCACCCATACACAGGGTGACACCAAGCAAGCCAACCAGGCACCACAGAGACTGTTCTTGCAAGCCAACCACCCACCACAGTGTTCCTGCAAGCCAGCCACCCACCACAGTGTTCCTGCAAGCCAGCCACCCATAACAGGGTGACGCCAGCCAGCCACCACAGTGTTCCGGCAAGCTACCCACCACAACAGGCCAGGGTGAGTGAGTGACACCAAGCCAGCCACCCACACAACAGGGTGACCCCAAGCCAGCCTCCCACCACAGAGTTCCTGCAAACCAGCCACCCGCCACAGTGTTCCAGCAAGCCAGCCACCCACCACAGTGTTCCTGCAAGCCAGCCACCCATAACAGGGTGACACCAAGCAAGCCAACCAGACACCACAGAGACTGTTCTTGCAAGCCAGCCACCCACCACAGTGTTCCTGCAAGCCAGCCACCCACCACAGTGTTCCTGCAGGCCAGCCACCCATAACAGGGTGACACGAAGCCAGCCACCCACCACAGTGTTCCTGCAAGCCAGCCACCCATAACAGGGTGACAGCAAGCCATTCAACCAGCCACCACAGACTGTTCCTGAAAGCCAGCCACCAATAACAAGGTGACACTAGTCACCAAGCCACCCATCCATAACAGGGTGACACCACCAAGCCAGCCAACCAGCCACCACACCACAGACTGTTCCTGAAAGCCAGCCACCCATAACAGGGTGACACCAAGCCAGCCAGCCAGCCAGTGCCACCACAGTGTTCCTGCAAGCCAGCCACCCAGAACAGGGTGACGCCAGCCAGCCACCACAGTGTTCCGGCAAGCAAGCCACCCACAACAGGGTGACACCAAGCCAGCCACACTGCCAGGCGTCAGCCACCAACCCAAAACAGGGTGCCAGCATCAGCAGCAACTTCAGCTTCAGCAAGCCATTTTGTGTCTTTCAAGTTTAAATGTAGATGGATGAGGAGAGAAAGAGTAAAAGTGTTGTCTGGGACTAATTCTCGTCTCAACCTTCTCCAGGAAAAGCAGCAGTGTGCAACACATGTACAAACAACATAAGCATGGGATCAGTAACTGCATAAAACAAAAATACCTCAAATCTTTGGGCCCATCTAAGAGTTCATCATATTGAATTTTATCATGCAGCACAGAAAAAACAAAATGAATATCAATGTGATTTTGAAATACCTCCTCCACTATTCCAGGCAACAATAACAGATATGTTTGTGAAAAAAAAACATATGTCACTGTCTAGATTCAGATGGAAGATCCCAACCCTCTTGCGGAGGGTTCAATTTCTTCTGAATCTGCAACGATGAGCCTGGATGATGAGCTTCATTTCTATTTGAAAGAAGCCGTAATTGACAGAAGAAGTCATCCTCTTCAGTGGTGGAGAGAAAATGAGGCACGCTACAAAAGACTTGCTTCCCATGCTAGAAGATACCTCTCTCTCTCTGCTCCTCTGTCCTCCACTTCTGAGCATGTTTACAAAGTTGCAGCATTGTTTGAACAAAACAGAAGACCTTTAACAGGTGACCATGGACTTGCTGAAATGTTCCGCTTTCTGCATTATTATATATTATAATATTGTTCTACTTTACTGGGACTCCAATCCACTGTCTAGCTGTTGCCTACCTTTTTTTCCTAGCAGTTTTGCACTCACTGCTGTAGTTGCAGTGAGTGCCCTACTGCTAAGAGTCCAGTCCAATCCACTGTCTAGCTGTTGCCTAGCTTTTTTCTAGCAGTTTTGCACTGACTGCTGTAGTTGCAGTTAGTGCCCTACTGCAGAGGTAGTCCACTGACTCCAATCCAATCTACTGTCTAGCTGTTGTCTAGCTTTTTTCTAGCAGTTTTGCACTGACTGCTGTAGTTGCAGTGAGTGCCCTTCTGCAGAGGGTAGTCCTCCACTGACTCCAGCCCAGTCCAATCCACTGTGACATTGTGTAGCTGTTGCCTTGCTCTTTTTCTAGCAGTTTTGCACTTACTGCTGTAGTTGCAGTGAGTGCCCTACTGCAGAAGTAGTCCACTGACTCCAATCCACTATCTAGCTGTTGCCTATCTTTTTTATAGCAGTTTTGCACTGAATGCTGTAATTGCAGTGAGTGCCCTACTGCTAAGAGTCCAATCCAATCCACTGTCTAGCTGTTGCCTAGCTTTTTTCTAGCAGTTTTGCACTGACTGAACTGCATTAGTTGCAGTCAGTGCCTTACTGCAGAGGGTAGTCCTCCACTGACTCCAGTCCAGTCTAATCCACCGTGACATTGTGTAGCTGTTGCCTTGCTCTTTTTCTAGCAGTTTTGCACTGACTGCACTGCATTAGTTGCAGTCAGTGCCTTACTGCAGAGGGTAGTCCTCCACTGCCTCCAGTCCAGTCCAATCCACTATGACATTGTGTAGCTGTTGCCTTGCTCTTTTTCTAGCAGTTTTGCACTGACTTCAATGCATTAGTTGCAGTCAGTGCCTTACTGCAGAGGGTAGTCCTCCACTGACTCCAGTGCAATCCACTGTGACATTGTGTAGCTGTTGCCTTGCTCTTTTTCTAGCAGTTTTACACTTACTGCTGTTGTTGCAGTGAGTGCCCTACTGCAGAAGTAGTCCACTGACTCCAATCCAATCCACTATCTAGCTGTTGCCTATCTTTTTTATAGCAGTTTTGCACTGAATGATGTAATTGAAGTGAGTGCCCTACTGCTAAGAGTCCAATCCAATCCACTGTCTAGCTGTTGCCTAGCTTTTTTCTAGCAGTTTTGCACTGACTGAACTGCATTAGTTGCAGTCAGTGCCTTACTGCAGAGGGTAGTCCTCCACTGACTCCAGTCCAGTCCAATCCACTGGGACATTGTGTAGCTGTTGCCTTGCTCTTTTTCTAGCAGTTTTGCAATGACTGCCCTGCATTTGCAGTCAGTGCCTTACTGCAGAGGATAGTCATCCACTGACTCCAGTCCAGTCCAATCCACTGTGACATTGTGTAGCTGTTGGTGTGCTCTTTTTCTAGCTGTTTTGCACTACAGTAACATATTGCAGTGTGTTAGTGATATTATGATAAAATCTTTATGTTTATGATAAAAGTGCTGCAGTAGTGGACTCACACACTGCAATATGTTACTGCAGTGCAGTAAGTTTTATGCATTAATGCACAATCAGGATGTGAAATGCAAAGCAAATGTCCCTGGAATTGAAGTTTTTATGCAGTTAAGGTGTGAAAAACGAGCACTTAATGTTAAAAATGTTAATAAATAAAGATTAACATGTTTATTAAAAGATTTCTGTCAATTTTTGTGTTTTTTTGGGTAATTTTTACATGTGTGAAAATATCGGCCAATATCAGCCCATACCGATATGCGATCGGCAAAATATCGGTATCGCTATCGGCAACGAAAAAAACGATATCGGTCGATCACTAGTATATATTCTGTGTGAGTTTATTCAATAAACAGTTCCAGATTTGCTGCTAAAATGACTTCTGCCTAGTTCTTGGTTGCAAAATGTGGCTATAATATCTGATATCTATGTTCATGACTGGAGGAAGCGGTATACTGACGGAAGCACTCAAGCGCAGTGGGGTTCGGTTCAGTCACAGTTACGATGAAGATTTTGATATAAGATTTAGAGGTTAAATTGAGGATTATAATTTATGCAAAAGCTATGGTAATACAATAGGCTTAATAAAAATGGCAACCGCTCATATTATTTTATAACTAGATTCTCAGTGTAAGGTGCACATTGAAGGGCTTTGCACAGAATAAACACATTACAAAAAATTCCTAGCACATTCACCAACTAGCAAGCAACTTGCTGTGGGGGCACCCAAGCAGGCGCTCCCGAGACGGTGCCCTGTGTGTCCATTCACACATGGAGCCGCTGCTCAGTCCTGCCCCCTCTGTCTCGCTGGCTGTGATTGACAGCGGCAGGAGCCAATGGCTTTTGCTGCTGCAAAAAGACAATCAGGAGTATGAGTCCTTAGAGAGACAAGGCTCTCGTGGACATCACTGGATTGAGAGGGGGAACATGTAAGTATTTGGGGAGGGGGGCAGCTTCTGCACACAGAAGGTTTTTTACCTTCATACATAGAAGGTAAAAAAAAACCTGTGTCTTTACAATGAATTTAAGGTAGGATTAGTGTTGACAGTTGGTAGTGAGAGTGAGTTTAGGGGGTAGTAGTTGAAGTTATAATTTGAGTTAAGGTTCAGTGTAAGGGATTTTGTTACACAGTTTTTCCAATATGCTGAAATGTGTATTTGTGATGCATTTTAATGTCAGAAATGCTCAATATCTCCTTCTAGAAGTATCCCTAGGTGTCTTGATCTATGTCTCATTAAGTTGTAGAGTATGTTTATGGCTATATTTAATGTGAAAAAACTGTACTCACATTTGTCTCTTCAGATGCCATTTGTAAATTGCTAGATGTAGGTGAGTTTTGAGAAAACATATGAGATTCTGTCTTATTCCTGCAATAGAAACAACATTTAAAAAATTACTTATCTGTAGTAACACTATCCAAACATTTTTTTTACATAATTTCCCCCTGTGTGGTGTTACTATGTGGCAGTTCAACCATTTTTCAAGAAGGATAATTCAGAAATGGATTGGTTTTGTCCTCATTCATCTTGTAGGACATATGTGTCAAATGAGTCTCTATTGCCATATAAATAAACTTAGAGTTAGACTGACCACATATGCCTAATAATACAATTTCCTTTACATTTAATGACTGTGTAGTAAGGAAAAACAAACTGTTGGACAGCGCTCAATGAACTGGGTAATCAAGTGGGAGAACCATGAGAGTCAATCATGCCATGAAGACTAATGTTTATTTCCTCAGTGAACAAAGATAATGAGTTAAAAAGATAAAAAAAGCCAATGATACCACACCGTTTCCCATGGGTGTTGAGGGCTTAACACCATCCAGAAGACCAGCTCATGGAGCATGGCGGGGCGCCAGTGTCCATGCTGTGGAAGATAGAAGCCTGGTCCTGGGGGGATCCCTGGTAGTCTGGGACAAGGGAGAACAGGCGTGCATTGGAGGTGTAACTCCCAGGCGTGAGCCGACCGGGGAAGAAGGCTAAGGGATCATGTGTCACTACCTGTGGAGATATCACGGCCAGTCGCTGTGGGGTGGTGTAAGCTGACCGGGAAGCTGAGCCAAGAAATCAGCACACCTGAATAACTCCGCTTTAACAACAGAAAATGAAGAAAGAGAGATGGATGCTCACAAATCAGTGTGGAACGCAAGCATGTCTGTTTCTGTGGTGACAAGTTTTGTGTGCATGAACTTTGTCAAAGTCACGGATAGAACGGCAAACAAAAAATATATATATATCCATTGTGTGAACATATGGGGGCAGGGAGTGGGCAGAACTATTTGGAAATCTGGAAGTGATTGTTACCAATGGTTTGTTCATGCAATCTACTGTACATAGGACGTTCTATATGGACGCTAGGTACATGAGTAGATGAACATCATAGATTTATAAAAAAGGGATGTGATGAACATCCCTTGGCATGATTGATTCTTGTGGTTCTCCCACTGGGTTATCTAGTCTATTGAGCGCTGTCTATCAGTTCATTTTTTTCTATGCTACATTTTCCACGTTATTGGTCAGCTGCACTGGTTCCGGATGAGCTCTCTCCACTTGGTTATTTCACACTTTCTTTTGATCCACATTTTCTAGCACTTGAGGAACATAACTTTTTTATTTTATTGTGTAGTGCAAGAGCCTATCTAATTGTAAATGGGTTGAATAAAATGTTTAGGTAGTTCTTCATACTACATAGTGGTAAATCTAAAGAAGATTGTGCAAGGTTGTATAATGAAATTTTAACATTTATGGGCATCTAAATTGTAATGTGATTCTACAAAAGGAAATAATAATAGAATATAAAAAAGGTTTTGGTAAATAATAAAAACACCAGATAACTAATAGAAAGTAGAGGGGATACAAAATTCCACACACATATGACTTCCTGTCTAATGATATAGATGAATAAATGGGTAAATTAATAGAATGTTACCTAAAGTTCATGGCTGAAATCACTGCTGGAAAATCCAGAAATTCTTCAACCTACAAAACATGATAATTAAAACGAATCAGATTGTGTTGTTTGCTACCTGTTCCTTTTTCTATAAAGATTTAAGATTTGCCAATATTTAGGTCTGCTACATACAGTAAAAAAAAATGTCAGATAGGCTAACAATAGAGGGGAGATATGGGTGTCACATACTTAAACTGCTGATTCACCAAAGCTGATTTACTAAAAGTATTGTGAAAATTCACACAAAAAAACACTGTGAACATTAATTTTACAATTAATCCAATCATAGCCAAATGGAATAAATAAAACATAATTAGCTTTTTGCATGATTGGATAATTGAAGTGTATCTTCACTCTATTCTACTGTGAACATTATAAATTCCTTCATAATTTTTTTATTGAATTTAAAGACAAAGAACTTAAAGAATATTCAAACCCCAAAAACAAAAATGTCATATTGCAGGTTACCAATCTATTGTGGTTGCATTCATTTTTTTTTTTTGGCAGGCTTTATATTTTTTTTTCTTTCCTTTATATTCATCTGGAGATCCTGCAAATAACAGACGTCCTGTCCCTGGGTGGCTATGCTCATTCCTTCATTGTATCTACAGAGGGAGTCATAGTTGTCACCCGTCCTGTGTTTCTGATTTGAACTTTTCTTTTCCATTGCAAAGGTGGTGAGGTAGTAAGTAATTTAGGATGGTTTGTAATTTCAGTTTAATGTACTGGAGGTGACGAGGACTGACACGACTAACAGTTATTTTTTGTATTTGGTGAAAACATTCTAAGCCTGAAAAAAGAAAAGCAATGCACCCACCACATCAAAGGATCAGAAAACTGCAATATATTACATGTTTGTACTTGGGTTAATCATGATGTCTATGCATGTTCAACAATCATTTTACAACCAATAGTCTCTTATTAGAAATATTTGAGAGCACTGCTAAAAATGTTAACCAAGATGCAGAAACATTTCTGTAATCAAACTGAAACTGCTGTCCAATGGCTTGGTTATTTTGAAAAAAAAAAAAAAAAAAAATGCCATTTGTTTTTTGAACATTGTGAGAAATAGCTTCAATGTTTGGAATTTGGCATGCAGCAAGTTATATTGTTAGCAAGATAAACACCCTTATGTAGTTTATCCTTTACTGTACTATAGTCTTCTACACCTCTTATTTTCAGATGCAAACACCCTAGTGCATAGGCATGCGCACAAGGTGTGCCGTTTGTGGCTAAGCACACCCTAATCACCCAGTCCTCCAGGACTGCTGATAAGGCAGTAAAGCAAGCCCTCCTATACTGGGCCCAGGCCCTATCACTTCAAAAGAGGGGCAAGGCACCTGCTGAGCTAGAGGACAGGCTGTACTGTCTTACTGCAGACACTGATCCTCTTGTTCCTCAACTTGCAGTGTTACTGCCTTCTCCTCTTCTCTCTCCGTCTAGCTGCACTGCAGGGGGATCAGTTCTAGCATCTATGCCCCCATTCCCCTGCTATCCTGGCCCCACTGTGTGCCCCTATATCCCGCAGTATTTCCAGCTTCTCTCCCACCGGCAGCAGTGAGGGCAGGGGAGGGGGCTAGTAAATATATAATTTACCAGCCCCTTACTTATATGAATGAACACAGTGAGCAAACAGTAATGATCGCTTCTGTGTCCATTCATTAAAGAAGCATACTAAACTGTGTTTACTATGCTTCAGTTTGCAAATAAATAGTAAGCCTGTGAGCACTTCCTATTCATTATTTTTGTGCAGCTGAAGCTACAGAGAAAGAGACTGATGAATCTATGTCCTCAGTCCCTTTCTCAGAGAAAGAAAGAAAGAAAGAAAGAAAGAAAGAAAGAAAGAAAGAAAGAAAGAAAGAAAGAAAGAAAGAAAGAAAGAAAGAAAGAAAGAAAGAAAGAAAGAAAGAAAGATGTACATGTCCTTTGCTCTGTATAATTTCTCCCATGGCTGTAAAGTATAGCCTCACAGCCATGGCATGTGTGTACCTCTAGCCATCACCTCTGTTGCTCTGCCTTTGAGCCTTGGAGTAGAAACCCTAATACAATAGGCTGCTCACACCTATGCCCTAGTGGCAAAAAAGACTTGTAGGGAGACAGCTTGTCCATTGGAGCCTATAGAGAAAAAGTAGGACATTCACAGTAGCATGCTGCAATGCCAAAGAGGAGGAAAACAGAGAGGAATGGGGAGGGAGAGAGGGAGGGGGAATTTGTGCTTAAGGGGTGCTGCATAGAGAGAGGCAATTTCTTCATGTGAAGGGTGGCGGTTTACCTTAGGGCAAATTCTAGTTTGGAAAGAGAGGATTTTTCACTTGGGGTTGACTAAATGGCTGATGGGAGGGTGCTCTTCAACTCTGTACTCCACATGAATGCCTAAACACTGCACTCTTTGCTGTTTGTTAATTACCACTAATCACTGAGCTTTGCACATTGGGAGTGCAGCATTGAGGAGTATGCAACATACAGCACAGTATACAAAATGCAGCTATCAGGAGTGTGGAGGGTACGTTACATACTCCTGACCACCATGCTCTGTCAGCTGTATGGCTAATAACCATACTATGCAAGCTATGCTGTATAGTACATACTTCTGATCAAATGTTCCAGGTTGCTAAGATGTCTACGATTATTTAAAACCCAGCCACAGGTATTATAAAAACTACCCATGCAGACCTTTGACAGTTTTCATGGTACAGGTGGACTTTTTAAAAGTATGGATGGGCTGAACGACCTCCTGTTCGGTTCGCACCAGAACTTTCGAACATCATGAAAGTTCAGAACCAAATAACAAACCCTATTGAAGTCTAAAGGACTCGAACTGGAAAAATCAAAAGTGCCCATTTTGAAGGCTTGTATGGAAGTAATTGGCCATAAAATGGATATGGGGGTTTGGGTACTGCCCTGGGAGACATGTATCAATTAAAAAAACGTTTGTAAAAAACAACATTTTTAAATGAGCAGTGATTTACTGATACTCAAAGTGAAAGCATCAAAATGAGAAATAACAATAAAAATGAGAAACTCCTTTCTTGAGGAGCCAGTCTGTTGGATGAGGCCACAATGTAGTCCACTGGGAACAAGATTAGAGATTTTTTGGATAAATTCTGGTGTCTCTTCCGCAGACTTTGGATAAAAGTAACAGGTGTAAAATTGGTCACTGAAGACAACTTGGCAATAAGCTGTGGCTGGGGGAACGTGACTGCCAATTTATGTACCAGTGTTCTCCCCTCTCTGTAGGCTCATGTTCCTACCTTCCTCAACGTCAGAATCAACATCTGAATCAAGTAATGCCTGTGCATCATAAAGAAGCAAATGGCAATAAGCTGCGGCTGGGGGAACGTGACTGCCAATTTATGTACCAGTGTTCTCCCCTCTCTGTAGGCTCATGTACCTACCTTACTCAACGTCAGAACCAACATCTGAATCAAGTATTGCCTGTGCATCATAAAGAAGCAAATGGCAATAAGCTGAGGCTGGGGGAACGTGACTGCCAATTTATGTACCAGTGTTCTCCCCTCTCTGTAGGCTCATGTTCCTACCTTCCTCAACGTCAGAATCAACATCTGAATCAAGTAATGCCTGTGCATCATAAAGAAGCAAATGGCAATAAGCTGCGGCTGGGGGAACGTGACTGCCAATTTATGTACCAGTGTTCTCCCCTCTCTGTAGGCTCATGTACCTACCTTACTCAACGTCAAAACCAACATCTGAATCAAGTATTGCCTGTGCATCATAAAGAAGCAAATGGCAATAAGCTGAGGCTGGGGGAACGTGACTGCCAATTTATGTACCAGTGTTCTCCCCTCTCTGTAGGCTCATGTTCCTACCTTCCTCAACGTCAGAACCAACATCTGAATCAAGTAATGCCTGTGCATCATAAAGAAGCAAATGGCAATAAGCTGCGGCTGGGGGAACGTGACTGCCAATTTATGTACCAGTGTTCTCCCCTCTCTGTAGGCTCATGTACCTACCTTACTCAACGTCAGAACCAACATCTGAATCAAGTATTGCCTGTGCATCAGAAAGGAGCAAATGGCTGACACTGTGTTCAAATAACTCAGCTGACTCCTCAATGCCTGATGTTGGGGCTATGGAATAGCTGTGGAAAAAGAGGCAGATTTAGCCACTAGCAGCTGCAGTGGACTGCGCACTAGTCTCTGCTTGGGTGACGGAGGATGAGGAGAATGAGAATGGCTTAGTAAGCCAGTCTCCTACCTCCTCTGCATGCTGTGGGTGGATAGCACGGGCAACATCACTAAACAGAGGAAATGATGCAGGACTGACCACGTCCACCTTTGCCTGTGGACACATATGCTGCTGGCCCCCTCACAGTGCCATGGGAACATCTGCCTCTCCTTGTTGGCCTCCCAGACATGATGGGAAGGTGCTTATTAACAAAATGTAATAATGATTTGTAAATTTGTACGTGGATGCACTTTAATCAATGGAAAGTTGTATTTGGTCGTGAGTACTCACTACACAGACACACTCCACCTGCACACTACCAAAAGAAATATACTGTGTGTGACAGGAGTCACTTTGGGCATGGGGGTTGTGGACTCCAAATTCCTTTAGAGAGGTTGGGGGGCACCATGCCAAGCCTTATGGGGCTCTTTATGTTTAAGTCACCCTGCATCTGTTATGGATGCAGGGTGACCAAGAGGGTGGTGAACACTGAGAATATGGTTGGACTCCTTCAAATGGGACAATAATATGCATTAACCATATCTCTCAGGAAATATGGAGATCTATCATATCTCTTTAGACTGTCAGGCACAGGAAGTGCAACGCCTAATTTGGGCATCCAGGAACTGGTAGAGACAGCATGGCTGCTAATCATTGAAGTGCTTTTGTCTAAAATAGGGTCTGAGACAGCTTTTCCATTCACCTATTGTTAACTGTGCTAATGAGCCTACCTTTGTTCTGTCTGTCTGCCTTAAGAGAAACTTATAGGAATGTGGATTAGATGCTAAGGGGGAGGGGGGATTGTACCACATTGTATATTTTGTACACTGTATGAGAGTGTAAAACTCTGTTCCTTTTGGATGGTGAATATTATGTTCAGTCTTCAAAAGGTCCATCTGGGTGGTAACTTTGTGGGTGAAAACTGTATATAAGTCGTGTTCAATAAAGTTGTGCTGAGTTCATTCAACCTCAATCTAGAGTTCTGTCTCTTTTTGGGGGAATCTGCTGCAGGGATTGCTATGGTCTTCCATACTCCCTTAGAGAATCACTAAGCTCTTGTAAGAGCTTGTGTAAGAGCTTGTTCTGCTGCACTCTCTGGGGAAAGAGAGGTTCACCCACAGGAACCTGGAGCCTTGTCGTAGGTCCAGGGTGGGTAGGAGATGCCAAGACCCTAACCAAGCTGCGGCGGTTCGTGGGGACTGAAGTGCTTACGGTGTCTGGTGGAGTGCTTGGTGCCCTCGGAAAGCACTAGGAGCATCTTTCAACGGAGGTACCCGGTCTGGGGTGCCCTGTTCCGTTACATTTTAAACATGCAATAATGAACAGGATAATAATGCGTTAAACGGCAAGTAATGCACTGAAATATACTGTACTGCGTTAAATATGGACTAACAGAGTGAAATATACTGCGTTAAACGCGCAGTAACGCACAGAAATATACTGCACTAAACGGTATGTAACGCACTAAATTATACTGCACAGAAATATACTGTGTTAAATTCAACTCATGCTCAGGCCAAACCATTCGCCCATCCCTAATTAGAAGATTTGCCCTTGATTTCTGTATTGGTGATAGCTAAAAATGTTTAATTTTCCTTTACCTTCAGTCCCATTGACAATGTTTTTAAGCAGAAAGAGTGAGTCTTCCCATAGGGGACACAGACATCAATAAATACCTGACAAGTGTTCTAACTGCTCAAACCTCCTCCAAAAGTAAAAAAAAAAAGATAATAAACTTCAAGAAGATCACCTATTTTGGAGGATTGCAGACTTCTTAGAGACATTTTAAGTGAGTTCTCTTTATAGACTTGCAGAAACTATGGAAACATTTTTGGATATTCTGGAACTTCATTAAAGCAGAACTACACTACATCTGATCACCAAAACCCCAAAACACCATTTAAACCATTTTTAATATTCAGAGCAATCTCACCCATCTATGAATGTCTTCATGCTTTATTTTGCTACTTTGAAAAACACCCCCCTAGCATTTCTAGCTGTTGCCAACTTGAGTAAGGGCAGATGTTTCATGTAACATTTGCTTCCTGGGATTCATCTGCCCTTAGCTCAGGGGAGTTTGTTTAGCTGAGAAAACCCCTACTCTGACTCTTTGGATGTATGACATAATTTGCCTAGGCCTGGAAACCAGGAAGTAATATAAGAAATGTGAAAAAAAAAACAGTTTTAAACATGCAAATATGATATATTTCCTGTCTATTTACTAATGCTAGCAGCATAAGGATTAAAAATAGTCAACATTATTTGAGAGAGTGCTTTAATGGTAATGTATTACCCTCTTTATGGCTTTATGCCACTCTGCATTCTCATCATTAGAATCTTCTTTTTTCTTTGCCTTCTCCTGGTAATTTTCTCTCTCTTTCTTGAATGTCATCTTTGAGCTTCATCCATATATTGAGGGAATAGGACACAGAAATTACTATCATGTCATACAGTACATATATACAAAATATTTGTAATGGTTCTCGTTTTAACCAGGTTATGGTATAGTTAGTAGTAGTAAGTCCCATTTGAAAGTTAGGCTAAAACATTGTTTTTTGGCTTTACTGTACTCAGTCAGGGGTTCATTGCTTCGCTTCTGGAGGAAGTTTCCACATAATAGAATGTTATTAATATTTATCAGTAACCCCAGCAAATCTCTGGGAAGAGGGCACTCAGAAGGTGGCTGAGGGAAGTGATAAATATTTGGGGAGGCTTGGGCAGGGGGGTCTTCCTCTGCTAGGAGGGTTCTTCTTCTCCTGTGGCTGCTTCCCCTGGGAGACATCTAGTGTGAGACAAGAGTTTTAGTCCAGACCTCAGAAGGTGCTGAGCTTGGGGCCTGGAGAAGACTGCTAAAGGATTTGTGTTTGAAAGCATTGTTCTAGAGCCCTGGTCTGGAGAAGGATCTTTGTCTTCCTCACTGAAGGGTGCCATGTGGAAGATGGGTGGCAGACAACTCCTAGCACATTGAAAGTAAAACCTGGTTTTGGGATTCTCAGGTGCACCTGCTGCCAGGGGTTACTGTATGGTCTGGGTGTGCTGCTATAGATACCTAGAATTTCTGGCCATTCCCCAATTTGTGCTAAGAAATTTGCCTTCTTGCTGACCCCAAACTCGCTCAACCATGTCTCAACCATGTCTTTATGGACCTTGTTAATGCACTAGTGCGCAGTCATGTTGGAACAGAAGGGGCTATCCCCAAACTGTTCCCAGAAAGTTAGGAGCATGAAATTGTCCAAAATGTCTTGGTATGCTGAAGCCTTAAGTGCTTCCTCTACTAGAACTAAGGGGCTAAGCTCAACCCCTAAAAAACCACCCCACACCATATTCCCCCTCCACCAAATGCTTTGGACCAGTGCACAAAGCAAAGTCCATAAAGACATGGATGAGTGAGTTTGGGGTGGAAGAACTTGACTGGCCTGCACAGAGTCCTGACCTCAACCCGATAGAACACCTATGGGATGAATTACAGTGGAGACTGCAAGCCAGGGCTTCTCGTCCAACATCAGTGCCTGACCTCACAAATGCACTTCTGGAGGAATGGTCCAACATTCCCGTAGACACCCTCCTAAATCTTGAGGATAGCCTAGCCGTTAGAGTTGAAGCTGTTATAGCTGCAAAGGTTGGGCCAACTCAATATGGAACCCTACAGACTAAGACTGGGATGCCAGTAAAGTTCATGTGTATAGAAAGGCAAGCGTCCCAATACTTTTGACAATATAGTGTGTGTGTGTGTGTGTGTGTGTGTGTGTGTGTGTGTGTATACACACATGCGTACAAAGAAACAAATAGACCTTCAAAATAAAGTCCATCCACATGTGTCAAAAGAATCAAATCCACCACCAACAAAATCCAAATTGGTGCCAAATTTTCCACTCTGTGAACATACACCACTATCCAATGAAATGGACACTCAACGAAATTAAAGCTGCAAATAATGTAGCAAACACAGCATGTTTCTCCCATCCCCAATCAAGCTCATCATAAAGGCAGTCCACTTCAGGGTTACAGTCACCTCCTATCCCTAGTATCGGATACAAGGATGAGCTGTGATAACAAAGCTCACATCAGGGCACATAAAATGTGGCAATAGCGTAATATGTTATTAAAAGACTGCATCAAACATAATACACAACCAGTCTTCAATTAAACAAATGCACAGGATAAAACAAAGCAGATAAAGCCTTACATTCAAAGCTGCTGCTAACAGGATCGTGCAGTAGCGTAGCATCAGCACACTCATTTTCAGGATGTCTTCAGAGAACCTCTGATGTGTGCTGTGTTTTTGTAGCCAGAAGAAAAACTGTGTGCTTTGTTTTTGTAGCCAACTTCCCTCCACCCACTGAAGGAAAGCCAAAATTTTCAGCTAAGGTCCCATAAGTGATGTAGACAGAACCAATTTCTAATAATAATAAATCCTCCAGTATGGATCACCATTTAACTTTTAAAATCATAAACACATCATATTACTATTCTCTTGAATACAATAGTGTTAACAATAGCCACCATTTTACTGGAGACTGTGCTGTACATATTGTGCAAACAGCATTGTGTACCCCAAAACATTAAATAAATTAAACAATGCCAACATATTTCTAAGTATATAACGCTGAAGAAGTCCTAAATCCTATATAGATGGCTCAAAAATTCAAAAAATATGTAAAAAAAAAAATTAAAACAACATAAAATATGTCACATATAATTGTAAAAAAGTATAAAAACCATAACAACATATAAAAAAAATCAAATGACACTGGAGGGGAAGAGTCATTATAAATAATACAAGTATAAAATACAGTACATATAGAAATAATCCAACATTATTTTGTGTCAATAAAGCAATTTATGTCCCAGTCAAAGTTTAGACCCAATAGGGCAACATTCCTAGCTTAGAGATCCAAAACATCTGCAGTTTAGAAATTTCCAGAGCCCAGTTGCAACCTCTCTATTGGGGCTGTAATTTATCGATTCCTACAAATTGTAGACCTTTGGTGTCTCTATTATAGTGTTTCCTAAAATGTGCCAATAAACTATGCCCCTTAAAGCCTCTCTTGATATTTAAATATGTTCTCTGAGGCGAACTCTTAATATTTTGGTACTTCTACCCAAATAGTGTTTGCCACATGGGCATTGTAGTAAATATACAACAAACTTAGTACTACAAGAAATAAGCACATCAAAACTGTAGTTCCTGCCCATAGTGTATGAGCAAAAATTCTTTCTTTATTACACCTGAATCAATTTACTGCACACTTACACAACTATTACAGGGAAATAAACCTTTTATGTGGGTACAAAAATTCATTTTTTTGTGGGGGATTAATAATATTAGGAGCAACTTTGGCTCTAAGACTAGAAGCTCTTCTAAACACTACCTCTGGAATATTCAGAATCATTTTATTCAGCACTGGATTTTGTTTCAAAATACCCCAATGGCATTTATTAACTTGTTTAACCTGCTGATGTTGAATTGAAAAAATAGTAATAAAAGGACACAAGAGTCCTGACCTCAGATTCTTCTTTCCATCTTCCAGTAAAGACTTCCTTTTCAATCTTCCATTATACTGGATGATCCAGTTCAATTTCAAGATATCATTTCTGTAAAAATCTATTTTTAAGGACTTAAGCTTTTAAATAATAATCTTTAATATTACTGTAGTTCCTTCTCATCTAGATAAATTGCCCATTGGGCACATTTTTCAACCACGGCAGATGATGATAACTGGTTAGAGGGATAAAGCTATTTCCGCCTGGGCTTTTAAATAATGACTTTGTCTGTGTCATATTATTTGAAATAAAAAAAAAAGTCAAATCCAGGAGATATAACTCTTTTTGGCTATATACAAACCATAACTTAATATTATAACTATTAGCATTCAAAAAATGCATAAAATATAATAAAGGTAAAGACCTAATGTCGCCATTTCAAATAAATACAATATCATCAATGTATCATTTGTAGAAAGTTGGGTGTGGCCACTGTAATCCATAAATGACCTCGGCTTCCCATCTGGTAATAAATAGGTTGGCCAGACTGGGTGCAATTTTTTGCACTCATAGCTTTACCCCTTTTATTGAGATTGATCCAAAAATATTTATAAGACATAGCAAAATGTAAGATACCCAGGATAAACTGTTTTTTTTTGTAGAGTGGATATAATCTATTGTTTGTAAATAGCGTTCCACTGCCTTCACATCATCTTCATAGGAGATATTTGTTTAAAGTGATGCCACATTGGCAGTCCTTAAAACTGTGCCCTCTGCAATTTCTACACTACTGAGATTGTTTATTACTAGGGTTGAGCGGACACCTAGATGTCCGTGTTCGACGGGTTCGGCCGAACTTTAAAAAAAAGTCCGGGTCCGTGTCCCGGACTTTTACCGAACTTTTCCCGGACACCGAACCCCATTGAAGTCAATGGGGACCCGAACTTTAAGGCACTAAAATGGCTCTAAAACACCAAAGGAAAGGGCTAGAGTGCTGCAAATGGCAGCAAAACGTAATTAAGAGCATGGCAAGTGCTCTGCAAACAAATGTGGATAGGGAAATAACTTAAAACAACAAAAAAAAACAGAAAAATAAAACAATGTTCTTCTTCATCTCTGAAGGACGAGGCTCATATGGAGTAGGAGGGAGGTTGAGGTGGTGGTGGATGTGGCGGTGACATAGGCGTGCGCACAGGGTGTGCTGGGTGTGCCTGGGCACACCCTAATCACCTAGGGCACATAGCATTGCCAGTGAGGAGATGGGAAAGATCTCCCTGGGACCTGCTCTGCTCTATTTCTCCTTGCCTACAGGTACATGGCCCCGATACATTACTCTCCCTGCTGGCAAACACATGCATGTGTATTTCAACTTTGGGGTGCACACCTTAATGCAATAGGCTGCGCACACCTATGGGCGGTGTAGGTGGAAGCGGCGGTGGAGGAGGACCAGGGCCGGATTAACAGCATCATGGGCTTGGTGCTGAGGATTTTGAAGGGCCTTAAGGGCCGTGCCTTGCCATGCACCCAGAGGAGGAAGGGTGCAGCCATGCATGCCTAATTCAACATGGGATGCTGTCTCTGAAGCCCATAAACACATCCATGCATCGCCAACTGTCCCTCCTTGTCCGGCCTTCACGCTGTGTGGGGAGGTTCTGAGGGTGCTGCCTGGGGAAGCGAGCATAGAAGCCAGACTTCTGTGTTTACAAGTGACAGAAGAGCGGTAACAGTGAATATGGCCAACCCGGGGCCTATATAAAAGGTAGGGGCCTGGAGCTGCAGCTCCAATAGCCCCTACATTAATCTGGCCCTGAGGAGGAGGACGAGGTAGCCAACACTGCTTCTTTTCAAAAATTTTAAATGAGGGTACACCCCAAAAGAGTGAGAAAGAGCAAAAATGGAACAATGGGTGGGTAAGGTCGGTATCCATTGCTATTCTGCATAAGGTACGGAAAAGTCCCGTGGGATCCATGCCTGGTTCATTTTAATGAACGTGAGCTTGTCCACATTGTCTCTGGACAGGCGGCTGCGCTTGTCTGTTATAACGCCCCCAGCCGTGCTAAATACCCGTTCAGATAATACACTGGCTGCAGGGCACGCCAGCACCTCCAAGGCGTAAAGGGCAAGCTCAGGCCATGTGCCCAATTTGGAGACCCAGAAGTTGAAGGGGGCAGACCCGTCATTCACTACATGTAGGCGTGTGCACACATACTGCTCCACCATGTTGGTAAAATGCTGCCTCCTGCTAAGACGTTCCATCTGAGCTGCTGGTGCTGCTGTTTGTTGTGGCGTGCTGACAAAGCTTTTCCACATTTCGGCCATGCTAACCCTGCCTTCTGAGGTGCTGGCGGTGCCCTGGTTGCGTTGGCGACCTCCTCCTCCTCCTCCTCTGCCTTGTGCTTCCACTGTGGCCCCGCTGTCAGATGGGAATGCCAGCAGCATGGCGTCTACCAGCGTGCGCTTGTACTCGCGCATCTTGCGATCGCGCTCCAGTGAGTGAATTAAGGACGGTACGTTGTCCTTGTAACGGGGATCCAGCAGCGTGGCCACCCAGTAATCAGCACAAGTTAGAATGTGGGCAACTCGGCGGTCGTTGTGGAGACACTGCAGCATGTAATCGCTCATGTGTGCCAGGCTGCCCAGAGGCAACGAAAGGCTGTCCTCTGTGGGAGGTGTATCGTCCGTGTCCTCTGTATCCCCCCAGCCACGCACCAGTGATGGCCATGAGCTGGCCTGGGTGCCACCCTGCTGTGAACATGGTTCCATCTCCTCCTCCAGCTCCTCCTCCTCCTCATCCTCCTCATCCTCCAGAACTGTGCCCCTGCTGGACAATTGCGTCCCTGGCGTTTGCGTGTGCAGGAACCCACCCTCGGAGCCCCTTGCGAATGACTGCCCTGAAAGCCTTGGAAATGTTACCTCTTCATCCTCCTCCTCCTCCTCATCCTGTGCCACATCCTCTTCCATCATCGCCCGAATTGTTTTTTCAAGGAGGCATAGAAGTGGGATAGTTAAGCTGAGAACGGCGTCATTGCCACTGGCCATGTTGGTGGAGTACTCAAAACAGCGCAACAAGGCACACAGGTCTCGCATGGAGGCCCAGTTAAATTAAATAGCGGAATAGAAAATATGATCCAAAAAAAGTGTATGTATATCACACGTACACAACCACACTGGGCCCCAATTACTATTGTTTGTACCCCTAAAAGGCTAGATGAGGAGTAGGGGGAGTATGGAACAGGCAGCACCCTCAAACCTTCAGAAGTATGAGATGAACCCCAACAACTTGGAAAGGTGGATCTCTCTCACACGTACCAACACAGACTATCCCCCAATTTAACTGATCCCCAAAGGTTTTTGATTAAATAGCGGAATAGAAAATATGATCCAAAAAAAGTGTATGTATATCACACGTACACAACCACACTAGGCCCCAATTACTATTGTTTGTACCCCTAAAAGGCTAGGAGTAGGGGGAGTATGGAACAGGCAGCACCCTCAAACCTTCAGAAGTATGAGATGAACCCCAACAACTTGGAAAGGTGGATCTCTCTCACACGTACCAACACAGACTATCCCCCAATTTAACTGATCCCCAAAGGTTTTTGATTAAATAGCGGAATAGAAAATATGATCCAAAAAAAGTGTATGTATATCACACGTACACAACCACACTAGGCCCCAATTACTATTGTTTGTACCCCTAAAAGGCTAGGAGTAGGGGGAGTATGGAACAGGCAGCACCCTCAAACCTTCAGAAGTATGAGATGAACCCCAACAACTTGGAAAGGTGGATCTCTCTCACACGTACCAACACAGACTATCCCCCAATTTAACTGATCCCCAAAGGTTTTTGATTAAATAGCGGAATAGAAAATATGATCCAAAAAAAGTGTATGTATATCACACGTACACAACCACACTGGGCCCCAATTACTATTGTTTGTACCCCTAAAAGGCTAGATGAGGAGTAGGGGGAGTATGGAACAGGCAGCACCCTCAAACCTTCAGAAGTATGAGATGAACCCCAACAACTTGGAAAGGTGGATCTCTCTCACACGTACCAACACAGACTATCCCCCAATTTAACTGATCCCCAAAGGTTTTTGATTAAATAGCGGAATAGAAAATATGATCCAAAAAAAGTGTATGTATATCACACGTACACAACCACACTAGGCCCCAATTACTATTGTTTGTACCCCTAAAAGGCTAGATGAGGAGTAGGGGGGGTATGGAACAGGCAGCACCCTCAAACCTTCAGAAGTATGAGATGAACCCCAACAACTTGGAAAGGTGGATCTCTCTCACACGTACCAACACAGACTATCCCCCAATTTAACTGATCCCCAAAGGTTTTTGATTAAATAGCGGAATAGAAAATATGATCCAAAAAAAGTGTATGTATATCACACGTACACAACCACACTAGGCCCCAATTACTATTGTTTGTACCCCTAAAAGGCTAGATGAGGAGTAGGGGGGGTATGGAACAGGCAGCACCCTCAAACCTTCAGAAGTATGAGATGAACCCCAACAACTTGGAAAGGTGGATCTCTCTCACACGTACCAACACAGACTATCCCCCAATTTAACTGATCCCCAAAGGTTTTTGATTAAATAGCGGAATAGAAAATATGATCCAAAAAAAGTGTATGTATATCACACGTACACAACCACACTAGGCCCCAATTACTATTGTTTGTACCCCTAAAAGGCTAGATGAGGAGTAGGGGGGGTATGGAACAGGCAGCACCCTCAAACCTTCAGAAGTATGAGATGAACCCCAACAACTTGGAAAGGTGGATCTCTCTCACACGTACCAACACAGACTATCCCCCAATTTAACTGATCCCCAAAGGTTTTTGATTAAATAGCGGAATAGAAAATATGATCCAAAAAAAGTGTATGTATATCACACGTACACAACCACACTAGGCCCCAATTACTATTGTTTGTACCCCTAAAAGGCTAGATGAGGAGTAGGGGGGGTATGGAACAGGCAGCACCCTCAAACCTTCAGAAGTATGAGATGAACCCCAACAACTTGGAAAGGTGGATCTCTCTCACACGTACCAACACAGACTATCCCCCAATTTAACTGATCCCCAAAGGTTTTTGATTAAATAGCGGAATAGAAAATATGATCCAAAAAAAGTGTATGTATATCACACGTACACAACCACACTAGGCCCCAATTACTATTGTTTGTACCCCTAAAAGGCTAGGAGTAGGGGGAGTATGGAACAGGCAGCACCCTCAAACCTTCAGAAGTATGAGATGAACCCCAACAACTTGGAAAGGTGGATCTCTCTCACACGTACCAACACAGACTATCCCCCAATTTAACTGATCCCCAAAGGTTTTTGATTAAATAGCGGAATAGAAAATATGATCCAAAAAAAGTGTATGTATATCACACGTACACAACCACACTAGGCCCCAATTACTATTGTTTGTACCCCTAAAAGGCTAGATGAGGAGTAGGGGGAGTATGGAACAGGCAGCACCCTCAAATCTTCAGAAGTATGAGATTGTGTTCACTGTACCCCACAAAGATTGAGTTCACTGCACCCCACAATGATTGTGTTCACTGCACCCCACAAAGATTGTGTTCACTGCACCTCACAAAGATTGTGTTCACTGTACCCCCCAAAGATTGTGTTCACTGCACCCCACAAAGATTCTGTTCACTGTACCCCACAAAGATTGTGTTCACTGCACCCTAAAAGGATGTTGTTCACTGCACCCCACAAAGATTGTGTTCACTGCACCCTAAAAGGATGTTGTTCACTGCACCCCAAAAAGATTGTGTTCACTGTACCCCCCCAAAGATTGTGTTCACTGCACCCCACAAAGATTGTGTTCACTGCACCCCAAAAAGATTGTGTTCACTGTACCCCCCAAAGATTGTGTTCACTGCACCCCAAAAAGATTGTGTTCACTGTACCCCCCAAAGATTGTGTTCACTGCACCCCACAAAGATTCTGTTCACTGTACCCCACAAAGATTGTGTTCACTGCACCCCAAAAAGATTGTGTTCACTGTACCCCCCCAAAGATTGTGTTCACTGCACCCCACAAAGATTCTGTTCACTGCACCCCACAAAGGATTTTGTTCACTGCACCCCAAAAAGATTGTGTTCACTGCACCCCAAAAAGGATTTTGATCACTGCACCCCAAAAAGGATGTTGTTCACTGCACCCCAAAAATGATTTTGTTCACTCCACCCCAAAAAGATTGTGTTCACTGCACCCCACAAAGATTGTGTTCACTGCACCCCAAAAAGATTGTGTTCACTGTACCCCCCAAAGATTGTGTTCACTGCACCCCACAAAGATTCTGTTCACTGTACCCCACAAAGATTGTGTTCACTGCACCCCAAAAAGATTGTGTTCACTGCACCCCAAAAAGGATGTTGTTCACTGCACCCCAAAAAGGATGTTGTTCACTCCACCCCAAAAAGATTGTGTTTACTGCACCCCACAAAGATTGTGTTCACTGCACCCCAAAAAGATTGTGTTCACTGCACCCCAAAAATGATTTTGTTCACTGCACCCCAAAAAGGATTTTGTTCACTGCACCCCAAAAAGGATGTTGTTCACTCCACCCCAAAAAGATTGTGTTCACTGCACCCCAAAAAGATTGTGTTCACTGCACCCCACAAAGGATTTTGTTCACTGCACCCCAAAAAGATTGTGTTCACTGCACCCCAAAAAGGATGTTGTTCACTGCACCCCAAAAAGGATTTTGTTCACTGCACCCCAAAAAGATTGTGTTCACTGCACCCCACAAAGGATTTTGTTCACTGCACCCCACAAAGATTGTGTTCACTGCACACCAAAAAGGATTGTGTTCACTGCACCCCAAAAAGATTTTGTTCACTGCACCCCAAAAAGATTGTGTTCACTGCAGCCCAAAAAGATTGTGTTCACTGCAGCCCAAAAAGATTGTGTTCACTGCAGCCCAAAAAGATTGTGTTCACTGCAGCCCAAAAAGATTGTGTTCACTGCAGCTCACACACAGAAAAATGGATGTGGATCACTGACACCTGCCTATCTCCAATCCCACACCACACAGCAATATCGATTGTAGTTTGTAGAACACAGTTTCCCTAAAATTCAGCAGACTCTGTCCCTAACAGGATTGAGAAGAGATCGTAGATCAGGATTGAGTGCAGATTCACCCCACCCCCCACACAGCAATATCGATTGTAGTTTGTAGAAGACACTGACCCTATAATTCAGCAGACTCTATCCCTAAAATGCCTACAACTCGCCCTGCCTAAACACTCCGACCTGTCCCTCAATTCTATCCGGACACAAATGGTTTTTTCCTGCCTATCTTTCCCTAATCAGCAGCCAGCACATTGATGTGTGCTCTGTCCCTTAGCTAAGCAGCAGAATGACGCTGCTGCGGCGGCTGCCTCGAACTTATAAAGACTTGGTCACATGCTTCAGACGGCCAATCACAGCTACTAAGACATTTGCAGGCATGGCTGGGATGGCTTAAGGCACACCAGTTAAACGATTGTTGATTGGCTGTTGAAAGCCCGCCATGAAAAGAGCGCCAAAGCATGCAAAACCCGGAAATAAAACGACCGAACACGGATTTTTACCCGAACATACAGTAAAGTGTCCGTGTCCGTGTTCGGGTAAAAAAAATCCAATTATTCGGTACGAACACGAATAATACAGTCCGTGTTCGCTCAACACTATTTATTACCTGTTTAGTATCTTTAAGATATGACGGGGGGGGGTAGTCACAAGCAGTTGGAGAAAGTAATCAATAGTATATCCTCACTCTCAATACCAAGGAGCCAATACCACTAATGATCGGTCTACCAGGCGTATTTACCAGAACCTTATGTATTTTTGGAAGGCGATATATTAAAGAGATCCTGGGAGACAATGGTATTCTCCTTTTCTTTTTTAATCAATCTACCTTTTTTATATCCCCCCCTAATTTTCTTTTTGTTACCAAGAGAAGGGCTTTACTTAGGAGCACATATTTTTCAGAATTGCTTAAAATTTGTTGCATCTCCCCAAATAGTCCTTCGATCGATCCTCCAATCCCCGCTGAGCAGGCGGATGACAGCCCTGTCTCCACTTACTTTGCACAGACAGAGCTGTCAGATCCCCGCTCTCCTCTATGGGAGATTGGATGATAACAGACTGCCTGTCCGTTTTCATCCAATCCGATCCAATCCTTCAGACGGATGGAAAATAGGGTTTCCATCCCTCACGGACAGGATCGGATTGGATAGCAGCAGGTGTCAGCGGAGATGTCTCCCCTGGCATCCGCTGCTCCATTGGGGTGTATGAAGTGTCCGATCAGGTCCGCTTGAAAAACTGACAGGCGGACCTGATCGGAAAGCATGTGTGAAAGGGGCCTTACACTGATTCCTATCTTCATAAGAAGAGCTGCCACCACCCTAGATGGAAGAATAATGTTCCGTACAGTAAATTCTGGAGGCTTCGTAGGAATTGCACAAATCCTGCAGAATACCTGACTCAAGCGGAACTAATAACTAAAAAGTTTCTTGAGAAAGGATACCCTAAGGACCATATACAGAAAGCGGTCAAACGTTACCACTATCGGCTAAATGGTAAAAAACAGGGCACATGAGTAGATAGGGAGACAGACACATTGTTCATCACCAAATTTAATGATTAGCACTAGGCTAAAAAAAAAAGGGGCTATTCAAAAACATTGACCAAATCTCAAACAAGACCCTGCTCTTCAAAGGTTGCTTCCTGGTAAGCCTTAGGTGGTCTTTAGAAAGGCCAACAGTGTTACGAGCATCATTGCCCCAAGTCTTATCCAAAGCAAACAACATAGGGCCAAGGATATGCCCACGTTTCTTAACTTGACAGGATCCTATAGGTGTAAGTGCAGTAAAGATGTCCGAGTGTTTGAGATCAAACAGTTCATAAGCTGCAACACCCAGTTTGGGGTCTATGGGTTAAGGTGCCCCTGTTGGCTCCTCTATGTAGGGAGAACTGTACAAATCATGCGGGAGAGATTTTGAGAACACCCGACGGTTTGTCGAAAAAGAACACAGCATTTCTCACAGGGACATGGAAGTAGCACAGGGGCTGGAGTTTTTTTGGTATAGAAGCTGTACCTATGACCATTCCAGAAGGTGAAAGGTTTTCCAGATTAAAGGAAACTTTCTGGATTTTTACCATAAACTCCATGTCACCCAATGGGTTGAATGAGGAGTTGGAAATGCACACCCTTATATGAATACTGTTCTTACATTCTTGGGAAATATGTGTATGTATATACAGTATCTCACAAAAGTGAGTACACCCCTCCCATTTTTGTAAACATTTTATTTTATCATTTCATGTGACAACACTGAAGAAATGACACTTTGCTACATTGTAAATTAGTGAGTGCACAGCTTATATAACAGTGCAAATTTGCTGTCCCCTAAAAATAACTCAACACACAGCCTGTCCGTGAGGCTGCCAATGCAGGAAATCATGCAAAAACAAAAACCAAACTAATAAGAGGCATGGAGGAACACAGCAATGAGGAATTAACTGAATTAAATAAGAAAAAGAGATTATGATTAGCATATACAAATACATAAGTGGTCCATACATGAACTTGGTGTTGAGTCATTCACTCTAATGCCATCACAAAGGACAAGGGAGCACGTCCTTATGTCTGGAGGAAAACAGATTTAGGGGGAGATTTACTAAAACCGGTGCACACTTAATCTGGTGCAGCTGTGCATATTAACCAATCAGCTTCCAGCTTCCGGGTCAATGCTTAATTAAACAAGCTGAAGTTAGAAGCTGATTGGTTACTTTGCACAACTGCACCAGATTCTGTGTGCACCAGTTTTAGTAAATCAACCCCTTAATCTCCAAATACGGAAAGGCTTCTTCACAGTAAACTGTGAAAGTGTGAAATAGACTCCCTCAAGAGCTGGTTCTGGCCAGCTCACTAGATTGTTTAAAAAAAAAGGCCTGGATTCTTTCATAAATGAAAAAACTATAACTGAATGCTAATAAGATATAGGTAAAGTTGATCAAGGGAATATTTGATTGCTTCTTGGGGGATTAAGAATTTTAACCCTTTGTGTATGTTTCACTTTTTTTAGCTTCTCCCAATGGATGCAGCAATTCCAAGTGGGTACCACAGAGCCTGTACCCCACTTCATCAGCTTTATGTGTCACCTCAATCCCAGTGACATTATGAGACTTCTCCCTGACACCAGAGATCATCTCTTCACATCTTCCTAAGATTTTTCCTGAGGCCTCTTGCTCATTTCTCCTCTTCTGTGACATCTCAGGCTAGGTACCTGGAATACCTTGTTCCCGCCATATTGGTCCCTGTATGTGGGGCACTAGTCACTAGGGAGGGGGCCAAGCACACAAACCCCCTCTCTACCAGGGCCCTCCGTCACCCATGCCATGTCACTACGACTCCCGCTGGCTGGTTGCTCAAGTACCTGACATTTCTCCGGTTACCCCTAGTAACAGCAATCTTCTCTTTCCACTGCAGGTTAGACCATTGTATCGTGTTCAGACTGACTCCTCTTCATCCCCCTTCCAAACCTTGTTCTGTGATACGCCTTGCATGCAGCTTATTAGTGACTTCAGACCAGGCAGAATAAATTAACAACAATGTTCTGTGCGATCATTCGTTCAAATGGGTATATTTCCTATTGGTTTAGAATGAATGTGTGGGATTTTATTTTTTTAACCTTTGAACCTAGACAATTTCCATTTGTTGGCCAGTGAAGGGGTTCTCTCAGGATCCCCAAGATGACCAATGTCAGACCAAGGGAAATAAAGGGGATGTGCAGTGCTTGACTGGTGGTTCCCGTAGGCAGAAACAAGGGACCCAAACAGGGGGGACCAGGTAAGAAAAATGTAACACCTGGAAGGCTGGGTTAATACACTGCACTATCATTACAAACAGCACATCACTGTCTGAGAGCGAAGAAGGGAACCTGTGTTCTTAGAGTGTTGGAGTTGAATTGGGAAGGGTGCTAGGAGGGGAAATTGATGTGTCAGGCACAGATATGCAAATAAACGTACACCTGTAGATCTTCTGGATCTAGGCCCTGTCAATCTCCATAATATCTTTGAACAAGTGTAATCATTTCCCCACTACTCTTTGTTGCATTTTTTATCTCTAGATGTAGAATTCTTTTATTGGCATTTTGCAGGACATGAACAGTTGTTATATAAACATTTATTATCAGAAGGATGAATCAAGGGAGTGCAGCAGGGGGTTGATGTCTCTAGCGGTAATCAAAGTGCTGCGTTCAGACGTAAACAACTGCTCACAGTAGATAAGTCGATGACAGCGGTGTCACCATATCTGACCCATGACAGACTGCAATCTTTCTAAATATCAACTATTTTATCACCTGATTTTACATATATAAGTGTGTGTGTGTGTTTGTGTGTTATAAAAAAAATAACCAACAAGCTACATTATATGTTGTAAGCCACCGTACATATGAGCTGGGGTGTGTAGAGTGACTCTGACAAATATGAATATTGCTTAAAAAAATGTATCTTTCTTTCTTTCTTTATTTATTTATTTTGGAGGATGTGGGGTGTTTGGGTGTTTTAATTAATTTCTTTTTGATTATTTTTTTCTGAGTGAGAAAAAAAAACATAATATAATGAGGCTAATGATAGGTCCAGGATAGTAGAAGAAGCTTCCATTACCTTTAAGAGCAATATAACCCTTTCGCTGCCAGAGCCGTTTTTTGCATTTATTGTACACATTTAAAAAATTAAAAAAATTGCATAAACCTCTTTCAACATTATATATTTTCTGAATGCAGACACTCTAGAAAATGAAACAGTTGTAGCTCCAATTTTTTAAGTGATACAATAATGTAACAATATGGGAAATCCAAATACTCAGTAAAAAATACAATAAAGTTCATTTTAGAGCTCACAAATGCTATAAATTACCCAATTTTGACAAAATATAAAAGATGACATGCGCCAAGTAAATAGAAATGAAACATGTCTACCCTTAAAAATGTATGTACCTGTGAAATGGCATCAAATGTTGGCACCCTATATTTTTTATAGGCGATGCTTTAAAAGCATTGCAAAGCATTAGAATTATTACAATCTTTCTGGCAAGCATGGCGATATGTAATATGTGCAATGAGCGTTTTTATGCATGGGTCCTCGCGACACGTGCATTTTTACATTCATACATGCATGCTTAAACATTTTTTGGGGGGGCATTTAAGTGTTTGGGTGAAATTTTGATTTTTTTTTTTTACTCTATACAATTTATGGAAAAGATGTTGGTAAGCATTTAAAGTCCTTTAGTTTTCTGTGCTTTTATAAAGAGAAAAAATTGAATCTTTCTTTTTCTTCATTGAGAGGGTGTGGCTTTTTGGGTGAATGCACATTAGTTTAATTTATTTAATTTAGTGTTTAATTTATATTTGTGTATTGTGACTTTTAATGTTTTATTTTACTTTTTTCCCACTGGCTGTTTTCATTCTCTGTGAAATTTTTTTAAAATATTTGTGCTAATAAAGGGCTGTTTGTTGCACACAAATACTTCTATTATAGGGTGAAAGGAGCTTCTCTAACACTCAGGAATCATTTAAAGCCCACTCTACCCTTAAAACGCACCAAAACCAAATTAATTTAACCTTCCCACAAACTTCATTGCATTTTGCTAAAATGGTGAAATTTCACTGAAATAACCTGATTTTTATTGATATTTCAGGGAAGTGAAAGCTGAACATTTTGCTCATGCCTACACACAAGCGTCAAATTTGGTAACCTGGGTCACTTAGGTAGCACACATTGAAAGGACTTAACCCATTTTATTAAAGATCATCAATTCCAATGGGAGTTAATCTGCAAAATCTGCTATGTGTTTGTAAGGCCAAACATTTTTACTAGCTTAATATTCATTTTCATAATAGGAAAGCACACCCTAATTCAGCAATGGCTTGGTGGAGCTTGTAATTCGTCCTCATGAACACTGCATGTTTTTACAGTTGCTGTTTTTGGCTTTAGGATTTTTATTCTGCAGCCAGTAAACTCCCCAGCATGTTATCCTATGTGTCCATGCACACATAGGCTTTTATCAGTGTTTTTTGGTAGGGGGTTTTCTGGTAGTTCTGGGGGTTGAAGAGTAGAGATGTATAGAACTGTTCGCCGGCGAACAGTTCCCGGCGAACTTAGCATGTTCGCGTTCGCCGCTGCCGGCGAACATATGCGATGTTCGGTCCGCCCCCCATAAGACATCATTGAGGCAAACTTTGACCCTGAACTTTACAGTCAGCAGACACATTTCCAGCCAATCAGTGTACCTCCCTCCCACACCCTCCCACCTCCTATAAATAAGCAAGGGCAGCATCCATCTTAGATCATTCTGAAGCAGTGTGTGTAGTGAGAATAGGGAGAGAGCTGCTGCTGCTGCTGCTGCTGTTAAGCTAGGGACAGTTAGTCAGTGTTCCTGGTCTTGCAGTGTTCTTGGTCCACTACTGCTGTAATATCAGCACCCCAAAAAGCCCTTCTAAGGGCTGGTATTTGTGTTTTTTTTTTTTTTTTTTATATATATATATATATATATATACCTAGCGTCCCCAAAAGCCCTTTTAAGGGCTGGTAATTGAGTTGTTTCTTCATATATATATATATCTATATCTATCTAGTGTCCCCAAAAGCCCTTTTAAGGGCTGGTAATTGAGGATTTTTTTATTTATATATATATACATATATATATATATATAGTGTCCCCAAAAGCCCTTTCAAGGGCTGGTAAGGTAATAGATTTTTTTCTTTATATATATATATATATATATATCTATTGTACACTGCAGTTGCCTGCTCGCTGTGTGTGAGAGGCCACAGACCTACCACAGACTGTACTGTGTGCACACCACACTCATTTCGGGTGGCACAGGCACAGTACCTGGCATTTTAAAAAATATTTTTTTTTTCTCTGTCATAATTGCAGTGAGTGCTGTGTCAGGTCCACAGAGTGCACTGTACCCACTGCAGTGCACTGCCCACCACTGATATATATACGTTGGCACAGCATCTTGTTGCAATAAATTGAAAAAAAAAATATTTTTTATTATTGCAGTTGCCTGGGCTGCCAGTGACTGTCAGGTCCACAGAGTGTACTGTGCCCACTGCAGTGCCACTGTGTGCCCACCCACCACTGATATATAAGGTGGCACAGCAGCTTGCAAAGTAAAAAAAATATATATATTTTTTTAAATTGCAGTTGCCTGGGTGCCAGTGACTGCTGTCAGGTCCACAGAGAGTGTACTGTGCCACTGCCCACCCACCACTGATATATAAGGTGGCACAGCAGCTTGCAAAGTAAAAAAAATATATATATTTTTTTAAATTGCAGTTGCCTGGGTGCCAGTGACTGCTGTCAGGTCCACAGAGAGTGTACTGTGCCACTGCCCACCCACCCACCACTGATATATAAGGTGGCACAGCAGCTTGCAAAGTAAAAAATATATATATATTTTTTTAAATTGCAGTTGCCTGGGTGCCAGTGACTGCTGTCAGGTCCACAGAGAGTGTACTGTGCCACTGCCCACCCACCACTGATATATAAGGTGGCACAGCAGCTTGCAAAGTAAAAAAATATATATATATTTTTTAAATTGCAGTTGTCTGGGTGCCAGTGACTGCTGTCAGGTCCACAGAGAGTGTACTGTGCCACTGCCCACCCACCACTGATATATAAGGTGGCACAGCAGCTTGCAAAGTAAAAAAAAATATATATATTTTTTAAATTGCAGTTGCCTGGGTGCCAGTGACTGCTGTCAGGTCCACAGAGAGTGTACTGTGCCACTGCCCACCCACCACTGATATATAAGGTGGCACAGCAGCTTGCACTCATAGTACAACAGTAACAACACATTAAAAAAAAAATGACAGGCAGAGGCAGGCCACCCCGCAAGGGCCGTCGTGGTCGTGGTGCTGTGATTTCCTTAGGCTCTAGAATAATGCCCAGTGTTCAGAGGCCACCACAGCCCCTGAACTCAAAAAATTCTGAGGCCATAGTTGACTGGCTTACACAGGACACCCAATCGTCTACAGCTTCCGCTCGGAACCTTAATGCACCATCCTCCTCCAGCTCAACTTCGGGCACCTCTCAATTTACCACTCGCCAGCCCGCCGGCACCACCACCAACACTAGCACCACAGCCGCTTCACTTGATCCGTCAGAGGAGTTATTTTCACATCAGTTTGAAGAAATAAGTGATGCGCAACTATTAGTGCCAGAGGATGTAGATAACGGGGATATGTCTCAGTCAGGCAGCATTATACACATGGACGTACATTGTGATGATGATGATGTTGTACCTGCTGCTGCTGCCTTTGCTGAGTTGTCAAGTGAAGCGGCTGATGATGACGATGTGTCTGTGGATGTCACCTGGGTGCCTGCTCGAAGAGCAGAAGAAGAGGGGGAAAGTTCAGATGGGGAGACAGAGAGGAGGAGGAGACGAGTTGGAAGCAGGGGGAGGAGGTCATCGCAAGGAGCTAGTGGCGCAGTCAGACAGCATGTAGATTCGGCACCCGGGGTCAGCCAGACAGCACGCCAATCAACGCAAGCTGTTGCCACCACCAGAATGCCGTCCTTGCAAAGCTCAGCAGTGTGGCATTTTTTTTGTGTGTCTGCCTCTGATATCAGCAATGCCATTTGTAACCTGTGCCAAAAGAAACTGAGTCGTGGGAAGTCCAACACCCACCTAGGTACAACTGCTTTGCGAAGGCACATGATCTCACATCACAAACGCCTATGGGATCAACACATGAGTAAAAGCAGCACACAAACTGAAAGCCACCATCCTCCTCCTGGTCCAGCATCTTCAGCCACGTCAACCACTGCTGTCCTCCATGCCCCCTATCAACAACCCGCCCCTCCGCCTCTCACCTTCAGCAGTTCCTGCTCGTCACCTGCCCACAGTCAGGTGTCTGTGAAGGAAATGTTTGAGCGCAAAAAGCCAATCTCGCAGAGTCACCCCCTTGCCCGGCGTCTGACAGCTGGCTTGTCGGAACTCTTAGCCCGCCAGCTTTTACCATACAAGCTGGTGGAGTCTGAGGCCTTCAAAAAATTTGTCGCTATTGGGACACCGCAGTGGAAGGTACCCGGCCGAAATTATTTTTCACAAAAGGCAATCCCCAACCTGTACTCTATTGTGGAAAAAGAAATCATGTCACGTCTGGCACACAGTGTTGGGGCAAGGGTCCATCTGACCACTGATAGCTGGTCTGCAAAGCACGGTCAGGGCAGGTATATAACGTACACTGCGCATTGGGTAAACCTGCTGGCGGCTGCCAAGCATGGAATGCGTGGCTCTGCTGCAGAGGAGTTGGTGACACCGCCACGACTTGCAGGCAGGCCTGCTGCCACCTCCTCTACTCCTCCTACTCCATCCTCTTTGCTAACCTCCTCGGCTGAGTCCTCTTCTGCTGTTGCGTCTTGCTCCACACCAACTGCACCCCCCCAGCTCCCCAGGGGCTATTCCACATGCCGGATACGACAGTGTCACGCTGTCTTGGGGTTGACTTGCCTGAAAGCAGAGAGTCACACCGGACCAGCACTACTGTCCGCCCTGAATGCACAGGTGGATCAGTGGCTGACCCCGCACCAACTGGAGATCGGCAAAGTGGTGTGTGACAACGGGAGCAATTTGTTGGCGGCATTGAATTTGGGCAAGTTGACACATGTGCCGTGCATGGCACATGTGTTGAATCTGATTGTGCAACGTTTTGTGCAGAAGTACCCAGGCTTACAGGACGTCCTCAAGCAGGCCAGGAAGGTGTGTGGCCATTTCAGGCGTTCCTACACGGCCATGGCGCACTTTGCAGATATTCAGCGGCGAAACAACATGCCAGTGAGGCGCTTGATTTGCGACAGCCCGACACGTTGGAATTCAACACTGCTAATGTTCGACCGCCTGCTCCAACAAGAAAAAGCGGTCAACGAGTATTTGTATGACCGGGGTGCTAGGACAGCCTCTGCGGAGCTGGGTATTTTTTTGCCACGCTACTGGACGCTCATGCGCAATGCCTGTAGGCTCATGCGTCCTTTTGAGGAGGTGACAAACCTAGTGAGTCGCACTGAAGGCACCATCAGCGACATCATCCCATATGTTTTTTTCCTGGAGCGTGCCCTGCGAAGAGTGCTGGATCAGGCCATAGATGAGCGTGAAGAGGAAGAGGAAGAGTTGTGGTCACCATCACCACCACCAGAAACAGCCTTACCATCGATTGCTGGACCTGCGGCAACACTGGAAGAGGAGTGTGAGGAAGAGGAGTCAGAGGAGGAATGTGGCTTTGAGGAGGAGGAACACCAACCACAGCAGGCATCCCAGGGTGCTCGTTGTCACCTATCTGGTACCCGTGGTGTTGTACGTGGCTGGGGGGAAGAACACACCTTCAATGACATCAGTGAGGACGAGGAATTGGACATGAGTAGCTCGGCATCCAACCTTGTGCAAATGGGGTCTTTCATGCTGTCATGCCTGTTGAGAGACCCTCGTATAAAAAGGCTGAAGGAGAACGACCTGTACTGGGTGGCCACGCTACTAGACCCCCGGTATAAGCAGAAAGTCTGTGACATGTTACCCAATTACCGGCAGTCGCAAAGGATGCAGCAGCTACAAAATAAGTTAAAAACTATGCTCTACACAGCGTATAAGGGTGATGTCACAGCACAACGGGAATCCAACAGGGGAAGAGGTGAAAGTAATCCTCCTCCTACCACCACAACCACGCCGGCAAGGACAGGACGCTTTACAGACGTCTTGTTGATGGAGGACATGCAGAGCTTTTTTAGTCCTATGCATCGCCACAGCCCTTCGGGGTCCACCCTCAGAGAACGACTCGACCGACAGGTAGCAGACTACCTTGCCTTAACTGCAGATATCGACACTCTGAGGAGCGATGAACCCCTTGACTACTGGGTGTGCAGGCTTGACCTGTGGCCTGAGCTATCCCAGTTTGCCATTGAACTTCTGGCCTGCCCCGCTTCAAGTGTGCTGTCAGAAAAGACCTTCAGCGCAGCAGGAGGTATTGTCACTGAGAAGAGAAGTCGCCTAGGTCAAAAAAGTCTTGATTACCTCACGTTTATTAAGATGAATGAGGCATGGATCCCGAAGGGACTGACAGTGGGGGATGCATTTGACTAAAAAAGGCCTGGTGATGACTGAGATGCCTTGGCCTAAAAATGGTCCACACGCTGCTGTATATAATCATTCTCTGCATGCCGGATGACTTACGTGACGTCTCCGCCACCAACTACGGTTCAAGCAGCAATGTTTTAGTGCACTTTCTGCCTTAAAACCTCAATTTTTCAGGCCGCTGCTACAGCAGCGGCTGCAACAATACCTACTTTTTCATGCATGTGTACATGCCTAATTTTTCTGGCCTCTGGTGCTACACTGTGGCTGCAAAAAAACAAAAAACAAAAAAAAAGGCACATACATGTGTCAATTCCCCTTCGTGATCGTTACCTTGTCGTGGTGAAGGGGCTTGCGTATCACAATGAAGCGATCACCTCTAGGATTGTGTTGGCACACCCCAGATGATAAGGTCGTTGCTTCATTGTGTACAGACCAAAAGCGATCCGCAGGATAATTTTTCATAAAAAAAAACATTCATTTTCTTTCATTCTTTCTGCGGAGCTGGGTATTTTTTGGCCGCGTTACTGAATGCTCATGAACAATGGCTGTAGGCTCATGCGTCCTTTTGCGGAGATGACAACCCTGGTGGTCAGTCGAACCCAAGGCAACATCATCGACCTCATCCCATATGCGTTTTTTCTGGAGCGTGCCCTGCGAAGAGTACTGGATCAGGCTGTAGATGAGCATGAAGAGGAAGAGTTGTGGTCCTCATCACCACCAGAAGCAGCCTTGTCGTTGTCAATTGCTGGACCTGTGGCAACGCAGAGAGAGGAGTCTGAAGAAGAGAAGTCAGAGGAGGAAGGTGGCTTTGAGGAGGTGGAATACCAGCCACAGCAGGCGTCCCAGGGGGCTTGTTCTCACCTTTCGGGGACCCTTGGTGTTGTATGTGGCTGGGTGGAGGAAGAGACCTTCAATGATGTCAGTGAGGACAAGGAACGGGACATGGCTAGCTTGGTATCCAACCTTGTGCAAATTGGGAGTTTGCGGTTGTGCAAATGGACTGACTGACTGTTAAACGGGGAGTTTGGTCTGTCAGAGTTTGGTCTGTCACTGTGAAGCGGGCAACGGGCGTAACCCTTACACTACTTGACCGATAAAACATCATACCTGATCGTATTCACACACTGGATGTTTTAGTGCTGGTTTACACTGCCGCTACCACTAAAGTAGCGTCGCTTCCAGTGCGACTTTGGCGCGACTTAGCGCGACTTTGGCGCGACCTCATCGCGAGGTGACTTTTTATTTGGCCAATCACAATATCATGTTTTGTTACCGTCACCTAATTTCCTTTTCCTGTTTTTTGTTTTACATATTTCCCCATGTGTGCAGTGTTGTCTGTGTCATAGCTCAACTGATAGGCATGTTTGCCTTGGCATATCATATTTCAGCTTGCCAGAAAGAAAAAAAGACAGCTGGAAAGACACTGCATTAGTTTTCTACTAAAAATCATAAGAAAAATGCTGTTTTTTTTGGGTTGTGGACATACTACAGAGCTGAAACTTGACAGGTACACTTTTTAGACCCCCCAGACACTAAATACAAAAAATGACATGCCTGCCTAAAAAAATGCCCGATAAATGGCTGCAAGAGAAAAAGACAGCCGCAGAGAAGCCGTATTCCTGAAAATATAAGAAAAATGCTGTTTTTTAGGGGTTCTGGACATGCTACAGAGCTGAAACTTGACAGGTACACTTTTGTGACCCCCCAGACACTAAATACAAAAAATGACATGCCTGCCTAAAAAAATGCCCGATAAATGCCTGCAAGAGAAAAAGCCAGCCGCAGAGAAGCCGTATTCCTGAAAATATAAGAAAAATGCTGTTTTTTAGGGGTTCTGGACATGCTACAGAGCTGAAACTTGACAGGTACACTTTTGTGACCCCCCAGACACTAAATACAAAAAATGACATGCCTGCCTAAAAAAATGCCCGATAAATGCCTGCAAGAGAAAAAGACAGCCGCAGAGAAGCCGTATTCCTGAAAATATAAGAAAAATGCTGTTTTTTAGGGGTTCTGGACATGCTACAGAGCTGAAACTTGACAGGTACACTTTTGTGACCCCCCAGACACTAAATACAAAAAATGACATGCCTGCCTAAAAAAATGCCCGATAAATGCCTGCAAGAGAAAAAGACAGCCGCAGAGAAGCCGTATTCCTGAAAATATAAGAAAAATGCTGTTTTTTAGGGGTTCTGGACATGCTACAGAGCTGAAACTTGACAGGTACACTTTTGTGACCCCCCAGACACTAAATACAAAAAATGACATGCCTGCCTAAAAAAATGCCCGATAAATGCCTGCAAGAGAAAAAGACAGCCGCAGAGAAGCCATATTCCTGAAAATATAAGAAAAATGCTGTTTTTTAGGGGTTCTGGACATGCTACAGAGCTGAAACTTGACAGGTACACTTTTGTGACCCCCCAGACACTAAATACAAAAAATGACATGCCTGCCTAAAAAAATGCCCGATAAATGCCTGCAAGAGAAAAAGACAGCCGCAGAGAAGCCGTATTCCTGAAAATATAAGAAAAATGCTGTTTTTTAGGGGTTCTGGACATGCTACAGATCTGAAACTTGACAGGTACACTTTTGTGACCCCCCAGACACTAAATACAAAAAATGACATGCCTGCCTAAAAAAATGCCCGATAAATGCCTGCAAGAGAAAAAGACAGCCGCAGAGAAGCCGTATTCCTGAAAATATAAGAAAAATGCTGTTTTTTAGGGGTTCTGGACATGCTACAGAGCTGAAACTTGACAGGTACACTTTTGTGACCCCCCAGACACTAAATACAAAAAATGACATGCCTGCCTAAAAAAATGCCCGATAAATGCCTGCAAGAGAAAAAGACAGCCGCAGAGAAGCCGTATTCCTGAAAATATAAGAAAAATGCTGTTTTTTAGGGGTTCTGGACATGCTACAGATCTGAAACTTGACAGGTACACTTTTGTGACCCCCCAGACACTAAATGCAAAAAATGACATGCCTGCCTAAAAAAATGCCCGATAAATGCCTGCAAGAGAAAAAGACAGCCGCAGAGAAGCCGTATTCCTGAAAATATAAGAAAAATGCTGTTTTTTAGGGGTTCTGGACATGCTACAGAGCTGAAACTTGACAGGTACACTTTTGTGACCCCCCAGACACTAAATACAAAAAATGACATGCCTGCCTAAAAAAATGCCCGATAAATGCCTGCAAGAGAAAAAGCCAGCCGCAGAGAAGCCGTATTCCTGAAAATATAAGAAAAATGCTGTTTTTTAGGGGTTCTGGACATGCTACAGAGCTGAAACTTGACAGGTACACTTTTTAGACCCCCCAGACACTAAATACAAAAAATGACATGCCTGCCTAAAAAAATGCCCGATAAATGCCTGCAAGAGAAAAAGCCAGCCGCAGAGAAGCCGTATTCCTGAAAATATAAGAAAAATGCTGTTTTTTAGGGGTTCTGGACATGCTACAGAGCTGAAACTTGACAGGTACACTTTTTAGACCCCCCCCAGACACTAAATACAAAAAATGACATGCCTGCCTAAAAAAATGCCCGCTAAATGCCTGCAAGAGAAAAAGCCAGCCGCAGAGAAGCCATATTCCTGAAAATATAAGAAAAATGCTGTTTTTTAGGGGTTCTGGACATGCTACAGAGCTGAAACTTCACAGGTACACTTTTTAGACCCCCCAGATGCTAAATCCAAAGAAATTTTTTATTTTTATTTTTTTTTAATTTTTCCAATAATTGGCTCTCTATCAAAAAATTATAATTTTTAAGAACTTTTTTTTGCGTGATCCCTCTCCGGCATGCCACAGTCCAGGTGTTAGTCCCCTTGAAACAACTTTTCCATCACTATTGTGGCCAGAAAGAGTCCCTGTGTGTTTTAAAATTCGCCTGCCTATTGAAGTCTATGGCGGTTCGCCCGGTTCGCCGGTTCGCGAACATTTGCCGATGTTCGCGTTCGCCGTTCGCGAACCGCGAATTTTAGGTTCGCGACATCACTATTGAAGAGGTGTTTTTCAGCTGTAAAATCACTCTAGGGCCTTTTGCACATGTTTGAACATCTACTTTTTCATACTTTTCTTTTAATGTATGTGTGCATAATTACACGCAATTTCGTGTATATGCGTTCAAGCAATTTTGCACGCACTTTCGCACACATGCTTGAAAATGTATTCCTGCGATCCTGTTCTGCACAATATGTAAACGGGCATTTGCATACACTCGTGCGCATTTTACTGAAGAATGCACAGCACTTGTTTACACACATTACAATTGATAGGCTGTACTTTAGCTCACTGAAAAAAAAAAAGCTGTACTGAGCTTTTTCAAGCTGCAGTGTTCTAGAAGCCTAACTCTGAGAAATGTTTTTTCGCTAAAAAATGCGGTAAAACTTGCGTTTTTAAAGCGGCTTTCTACAGCTAAAGCTACTCTGCTCTCTGGGGGAGAGAGGAGCGACTGAGGAAAATGCTTCCTCTTGCCTGCAGCAGACTGATGCCATTATCTCAGCCACATATGGCTTTTAATGAAAAAATATAGTTTATCACTCTGCTTCCAATTTTTAAAAATATCTTAGGCTGTCCATACACTGATAGCTTTTTTTCCTTAAAAAAACAAACCAATTTCTCAGATCACGATATACGGGCGGATGGACTGCCCTGCCAGCTGTTTATATACCCAAACGATGGCTGCATCTGATTGAATGCAGTCACTGTTCAGACTGACAGTTTTCTGTCTAGCTCCTTGGATATTCCAGTTGAGAAATGTTGGGTAGGAGGGAGCCAACAAAGCAACCCTTTCGCACAGCGTTATAGCCAGTTTTAGTCTTTTGTGTTTATTTTATCTCAATTCAGTAATCACTTAGCTGGGCTTCTTACTGTGTAGTCTGATAAAAAGAAATCCCCAACAGAAACTTAAGCCCCGTACACACGAGAAGAAATTCGGCCGGGAAATTTCGTCCGACGAACGATCTGCAGATTTTCGGATTGTTAGTATGGTGCTTCCGACAGCCGACTCCGACTTTTCGGCCGAAAAAATCCTGGTGTGCAGGCATTAAAATTTTTGTCCTCCGTCAAAACACATCCGATTTTCGTCTCAATAGTACAGATTTCGATGGGGAAAAATCTTAAGAGCAAGACTAGGCATGCTCAGAGATGAAAGAACACATACAAAGCAATCCAACACATGACATCACTTCTGAAGTAGAATTCTGTCGTACGGGAAAATTTGTGTGCAGTCTAGAGCACATTCCAACCAACAGACATGCACTCTGGACAAAAGACGGACGACCGGTCGGCGGAAATTCGTTGCGTGTGTACGAGGCTTAACTCTATCCCTTAAGGGGCTGAGGAAGTCTGTAGAACGTTGTACGTGTATGTTTCTGCTAACCACTCCCATGTTTTTAGGATATTTTCATGCAACATTTGCACAGGTTACTCTTTTGACAATATCCTTCTTATCCTCCAGGGATTGACAACTCCTTATGAAACTTAATGGTTCTTTGTACATTTACTATATGTTTATTGTTTATCCTCTGCTTTATTCCTTTTGTAACTCCCTTCATATTTTACACGTGTGTATCTCCGCATATGAGTACAAGAAAAGTTGACCGCACCCTGGCAAAAAGGCAATGGTGATATTAATTGAATAAAGGTATCCAATATGAAAAACACTATGGACATAGCAGGCATGCCTTTTATGTCCATGATGTTTGTCATATTGGATACCTTTATTCAATAAATATCACAATTGCCTTTTTGCCAGAGTGCAGTCAACTTTTCTTGTACTCATTGCTGTTTGGATTACGGACCAGATGTGCACCCGACCTTCAGGCTTTCATCCATCCACCTGAGCGGCTTCTGCCCATTGTTGTTTAGCTGTATCTCTGTATACCTTGAAATGCAGTAGTAGATTATAAAAAAAAATCCTGACAGGGACAATTTATATAGCTGTATCATTAAGTGCCACCAAAAATGACATTCATATACCTGGGACTTTCTGTGTTCTCTGGCTCGCTGTCCTCATTTTCACTCAGCTGTAAATCTTGCTTCACTATATTCAACAGTTTACAGCAGCTGTCGTTTTTCTGCAGAAGTTAAAGGTAACATTTTAAAAGTGATTCTATGAAAAATTAGGTCCTTAATCCAAAAATTGCAATAATCTGAGATTTTTAGAAATCAAAACACAAATGCATTAGCTACTTGTTTCTTATTTTAATTGTCCACCTTCTAATAAAAAGTTTAAAACTGAAAACAAGCAATTGGATAAATGTACAGATTAAGTACATATATGGGAGATGTTTTAACTTACAAAGGATTAGCATGTTTGACCTTTAAATTCTGAGATTTAGACAACTCTACCATAAAGTGACAGCCCTGTCTGGCAAGGCAGGAGACCTGATTTTTTCTGTACTGCATTTTAGTAACACTTACAGGTCTTATCCCTCCTCCAGCCTGTGATTACTTAGTAAAAGGAGAAGCAGCAGACTAACAAGCTCATCTCTCAGTCACTCTGATTTCCCCTCTTATCAGATTGGTTCTTATTAGCACATGATTGGCTCTGTGTGCTTCTTTCCCCTCTACCAGCCTGAGCTCAACTTTACAGAGACTGCACAAGGATGATATCAAGGGGCTTTAAAGGGACTCTTAGATTAGAATGACATCAAATAGAGGTAGTTACACAATGAGCATACATCCTCCCCTTGTCAAAATGATTTTAAGTAACTCATCATTTAATAATACCGTTACTCTATTTGGACACAATAAAAATGTGAATATTAAAAAGAAAACCCACATATTTACCCCGCTGCAGACATTCATAGATGGAGGTACACAACCATTTTTCAGCTTTCTCAGAATAGGTTAGCAAAAAAAGTGGTGAATGGTGAATAAAAATAGACTATCGACATCTTGGACCTGGAACCCCTGGTTAAATTCATTAAATAGTATGTTAATTAACACGTACAGGCTCCTCATAAGACTGATTTTGATGTTGTGTGAAAAAAAACTTTTATTCACTATTTCATTAACCTTTATCATTTTCTGGAAATATTGGATATATCTGTTATTCTTTCTGTAGACCCTTTTACATAGACCTATGTAAACAGTGCCAAATACGTTCATGAGGTCCTTAAGAAGAGCTTACAGGAACCGAAAGCCACCCTGGGCTTTTGCTTGATCATGAACCCTGATAGGTGTTCTCAGACCAATGGGAAGGTAAAATCCAACTTGGGTGTCCTGGGTCTACCTGAAATTCCTTCCAGTTGAACATACCAAAGACAGCACCACATAAAATCCCCCTAAGAGGTTCAATAATGCAGTGAGATATCCAAGTCTATCAAATGTCCCCCAGTTTGGCTATGACTTCAATCCGAGGCACTCAAAGATTGGAAGACTATTCAACCCCCTTCATGCCAAATAAGCCTAGCAACCATAGTGTACATAGTAAAATTAAATTTCTCTTTTATACTTCATGACCCAAAGTAGAAACGCTGACCAACCATTAAAATAAAACACAAGGCAAAAGTTTGGACTGTAAGTCTATCCAAAGCTAACATCTCATTCTTGGATCAACATCAGTTAACTAACTAGCTGGCTTTTTTAAATCTTTTTTGAACTGCAATGGGGAGGTATCTCTTTTAGTGTTTCTGTTTTTACTCATCTATGAGACCTTTACAAGAGTGTAAGGGCAGAACATTTCATCCTGTGCAGAATCCACTGTTTTTAAAGTAAAGGGAAAACTTTTTTTCAGTAGGCATGGGATTTGACCTCCTGCAAAGTTTTTATTGTGGTCTGTGTGTCAATGTGGAGGTTAGCCCCACTATTTGTTGTGGTAACCATTGTCACTGAAACAAAACATAAGGAAAAATCCTACATTTGAAAGTTGTAATGAGACTGAAAGCAGAGGGTAAATTTATAAATGGATATACATGTTCCAGTGATGACTGTTTAAGATTGGAATTCCTCTGACTTTAAAGTGTTACTAAACCCACAACAGTAAAATCTGTCTATAGGTGCAGAATAGCATGCTCGTTATACTCCCTGTGTAACTTAAGTGATTAATTCTCTGCATTGTGGAAAAAGGTTGTGTGATCCTGTATGCACAGATCCTCCCCCTCCGGCAAGTTCACTCTGGACAAGTCCAGATAAGCACAGTAAGTGTAGTTCAGCTGCACATGCTCAGTTTGGTCTCTATTGCTCAGAGAACACTTCCTGGTTTTAGCTGAGCTTTTCAGGTCACATGGTATTAACATCACACATTTGGGCATGTATACAGATCCTAAATGACAGCCCAGTCCCTCCCTCCTCCTCCATGCCCAGTAACTTAAAAATAACACAGTGGGTTGGATGTCACATCTTGATTGATGGATGATTTATTTTATTCTTGGGAGGGTACATTTGATCAGCACAGGGCCAATCAGCACTGTCCAGACATGTTCAGACAGAGAATTAAGGGTCTTGAAGCCTAATAGTACAATCGTGGGAGAAATGAAAACTCCTCCTACAAACTATCAGCACTCACTTAACCACTTGCCGACCGCCGCACGACTATATACTGCGGCGGTCAGCCCCGGCCAGGCAGAGTGACGTATCGGTACGTCACTAGCCTTCACCGCTCTGGTGCGCGCGCGCGCACCCGCGGACCCGCCGATGACTCGATTGGGTTCAGAACCAATCAGTCATCAGGTTCAGGCCAATCATTTTTGGCCTGGACCTGTTGATCAGTCCTGCCCAATCAGATCACACTCTACGCCTGTGAAATGTAAACACAGGCTTAGAGAAGATGTGCCCTCCTCTCCCAACGGTCTTTTTGGATCCAGCGTGAGAGGAGAGCACATCTAATTGTAAGTACAGCACCAAGCACGTACATACACACTTAGATAGGCACATTTCACCCCCGATCGCCCCCCGATTAACCCCTACAGTCCCTGACACAACACACACTGTATACAGCATATAGCACTTTCCTATATACCTGTATACGTGTGATTTGTGGTCAGGTCTAGCGCTTGCGGCCCCCCCTTTTCCACTTGAATTACCCGCCACCCCCCCTAATAAAGATTTAAGCCCCTGATCCCCCCTGACCCCCCCTGATCACCGCTAGTTAAGCCCTACACCATCTGTCACATTGGCACTAATACAAACGTAATATACAGTGTTTTTGTATTTTTGTATTAGTGTGATTGTGATCAGAATTAGCGCAGGCGACTACGTTTCTGTCCCAAGAAGGTTTAGGGTCCCCGCCACCCGCCCAATAAAGATTTAACCCCCTGACCCCCCCTCTGATCACCCCTACTACCCCTGCCACAACACACACCGTATACAGTATATAGCATTTTGCTATATACCCGTATAAGTGTGATTTGTGGTCAGGTCTAGCGCTTACGGCCCCCCTTTTCCACTTAAATTACCCGCCACCCCTCCCAAATAAAGATTTAACCCCCTGATCCCCCCCTGATCACCGCCAGTTAACCCCTACGCCCTCTGTCACATCAGCACTAATACAAACGTAATATACAGTGTTTTTGTATTTTTGTATTAGTGTGATTGTGATTAGGGATGATCGAACGGTTCGGGTCCTCCATCGGTTCGGCCCGAACATTGGGTGTTCGAGGTTCGGCCGAATTTAGAACTTTTTGCCCAAAAAGTTCGGAATTCGGCAACCAGAACCGCCCAAAATGCAATGCTTTAGGAAATGGGCTTTAAAAGCCCGTGATTGGACCAGAACCATTAGCAAAAGCCAATTGAGGGGGCAGGAGAATGCTAGGAATGTGATTGGAGTGACTAGGGGGTCCCTAGACCAATCATTAGTGAATACGCCCCCCAGTATATAAGATCGCCCCCGCCATATTCCTAGCATTGTTATACTGGACATGGAAGAGAATGGAAGCAGTTCTGTTAATTTTACTTTAAAAGTGTCATTTACCTATTTTTAGTGTGAGGAAAGGGATATCTAGTGTAGTTAGAGTGCTCCTTTACACTTAAGTTAGCTTCAAAAATTGAGTTTCTGTAGGGAAAGTGTTAAGTGTAAGGGGACCGTAGTGTAGGGTTAACTGGCAGTGACTGCTATGGCAGGGTGACAAAACCCTTCCATAGCAGGGTGACCGCTATAGAGAAATGATCATTTCTCTGAATAGCTTCGTAACTGGAATATGGCTTCTCACCAGCCAAGCATTTTTTATGCTGCAGGGGCTGCCACTGCCAGTGCTTTTTTGAGGACATGTTTGATGTCAGACATGACATCTGAACATGTGTATAGGGGGTATATATAGACATATATGTCTGAATATATACCCCTAGACATATATAGGTGTGATAGTAGCAGAAATAAATGCTTGCGCTAATGAAATCATTTACAGGAATATATTTCTGCTACTATCACACCTATATATGTCTAGGGGTATATATTCAGACATATATGTCTATATATACCCCCTATACACATGTTCAGATGTTTTGCCTGCCTCAAAAGAACCCAAGAACCCAAAAAAATGCCAAAAAAACGCTAGCATCAAAAAAAAAAAATGCCCAGGTGTGTTTTTGCTGGCATTTTTTGGGGGGTTTTGGAGGCAGGCAAAACATCTGAACATGTGTATAGGGGGTATATATAGACATATATGTCTGAATATATACCCCTAGACATATATAGGTGTGATAGTAGCAGAAATAAATGCTTGCGCTAATGAAATCATTTACAGGAATATATTTCTGATACTATCACACCTATATATGTCTAGGGGTATATATTCAGACATATATGTCTATATATACCCCCTATACACATGTTCAGATGTTTTGCCTGCCTCAAAAGAACCCAAAAAAATGCCAAAAAAACGCTAGCGTCAAAAAAAAAAAATGCCCAGGTGTGTTTTTGCTGGCATTTTTGGGGGGGTTTTGGAGGCAGGCAAAACATCAGAACTTGTGCACAGTACCACTATACACATGTTCAGATGTTTTTCCTGACTGCAAAGAACCCCAAAAATGCCTGCTATTAAACCGGGAGAGAAGCTAACTACCTCTGTTTAAAGTGTTCTAATACAAACAATCCTTTTTTTTTTTTCTGGTTCTGGACATGCTACAGAGCTGAAACTTCACAGGTACACCTTTTAGACCCCACAGACACCAAATCACACAAAAGAAGTTCTTAAAAATTTTAATTTTTGATAAAAAAGCCAATTATTGAAAAAATTTAAATAAAAAAGAGATTGTTTTATTTTTACTTTGGATTTCAGATCTGGGGGTCTAAAAGGTGTACATGTGAAGTTTCAGCTCTGTAGCATGTCCAGAACCAGAAAAAAAAAAAGATCGTTTGTATTAGAACACTTTCTTTCAGGACAGGTAGTTAGTTTCTCTCCCGGTTTAATAGCAGGCATTTTTTGGGGTTCTTTGCAGTCAGGAAAAACATCTGAACTTGTGTATAGTGGTACTGTGCACAAGTTCAGATGTTTTGCCTGCCTCCAAAAACCCCCAAAAAATGCCAGCAAAAACACACCTGGGCATTTTTTTTTGGACGCTAGCGTTTTTTTTGGCATTTTTTTGGGTTCTTTGCAGTCAGGAAAAACATCTGAACTTGTGTATAGTGGTACTGTGCACAAGTTCAGATGTTTTGCCTGCCTCCAAAAACTCCCAAAAAATGCCAGCAAAAACACACCTGGGCATTTTTTTTTTTTTTTTTTGACGCTAGCGTTTTTTTTGGCATTTTTTTGGGTTCTTTTGAGGCAGGCAAAACATTTGAACTTGTCTATAGTGGTGTATATACACACATACATATATTTATATACACACCTAGACATATATAGGTGTGATAGTAGCAGAAATATATGCTTGCGCTAATGAAATCATTTACACTAATATATTTCTGCTACTATCACACCTATATATGTCTAGGTGTGTATAAACATATAATTATGTGTGTATATATACCACTATAGACAAGTTCAGATGTTTTGCCTGCCTCAAAAGAACCCAAAAAAATGCCAAAAAAAACGCTAGCGTCCAAAAAAAAAATGCCCAGGTGTGTTTTTGCTGCCATTTTTGGGGGTTTTTTGGGGACAGGCAAAACATCTGAACTTGTGCACAGTACCACTATACACAAGTTCAGATGTTTTTCCTGACTGCAAAGAACCCAAAAAAATGCCAAAAAAACGCTAGCGTCCAAAAAAAAAACGCCCAGGTGTGTTTTTGCTGCCATTTTTTGGGGGTTTTTGGAGGCAGGCAAAACATCAGAACTTGTGCACAGTACCACTATACACAAGTTCAGATGTTTTTCCTGACTGCAAAGAACCCCAAAAAAATGCCTGCTATTAAACCGGGAGAGAAACTAACTACCTGTCCTGAAAGAAAGTGTTCTAATACAAACAATCTTTTTTTCTGGTTCTGGACATGCTACAGAGCTAAAACTTCACATGTACACCTTTTAGACCCCCCAGATCTAAAAAATCTCTCTTTTTTTTTTTTTTTTTTATTTTTTCAATTATTGGCTTTTTTATCAAAAATGACAATTTTTAAGAACTTTTTTGTGTGATTTGGTGTCTGGGGGGGGGGGGGTCTAAAAGGTGTACCTGTGAAGTTTCAGCTCTGTAGCATGTCCAGAACCAGAAAAAAAGATCATATAGGTGTTAAAGTTAAAGGAGGGTCCCGACCCACATCCCTGTTCTACTGAAAAATTATCTTTTTTTTTTTCATGGTTCTGGACATGCTACAGAGCTAAAACTTCACATGCACACCTTTTAGACCCCCCAGATACTAAATCCAAAAAATCTCTCTTTTTTTTTTTTCAATAATTGGCTTTTTTATCAAAAATGACAATTTTTAAGAACTTTTTTTTGTGTGATTAATAGTTAATGGGGCATGACCCAGAACCCTGGGCACTTTTTAGGGGCGTTTATTGGGTTTTAGGGCTTAAAAAACGGAAAATTTATATCAATACTTACCGTAATTTTCCTTTCCTGATGGACTCCATGGCAGCACACGTATGGGTAGGCTCCGCCTCCTCTCCTACCCTATAGGACCCCACTCCCATAAATCTTTGCTCCATACCAGGAGCCGTGTTCCATAACTAGAACTACTCCAGCAGATGGGAGGGGACTCCTGCTGCCATGGAGTCCATCAGGAAAGGAAAATTACGGTAAGTATTGATATAAATTTTCCGTTTTCCTGACAGACTCCATGGCAGCACACGTATGGGAAATAACTAGCCATACACACCCGGGCGGGTAACTGCTGGTTTAACAGAAAAAGGTTTAATTTGCACCGTCAACAGACAAGACTTTTAAACCAAAGTTGACCGAAGATAAAGAAGCCGGTTCAACACAGTAATGCGACATAAAGGTATGTATTGATGACCAAGAAGCCGCTTTGCAAATCACGTCAGGAGCTACATGAAGAGAAGCTGCCCACGACGTAGAGATCCCTCTAGTGGAATGAGCTGTCACCACCTCTGGAGGAGCCAGTCCCTTGGCTTTATATGCCCACTGGATGGTCTGAACTATCCAACTTGCTATAGATCTTGAGGAAGCTTGTTTGCCCTTGTTTTTTCCACAGATGAGGACAAAAAGATGGTCTGACTGGCGGAAAGGAGCTGTAGTCTCCAGATATAGCCGAAGAGTTTCCCCCACGTCCAAAGGATGGACAGAATTTTCATCTTGAGATTTGAACGTGGGTAGGACAATTTCCTGGTTGACATGGAATACCGACATTACTTTCGGATTGGAGCCAAGCATCGGAACCAATACTACCCGATCAGGGAAAAACGTAAGGAATAGTTCCTTGTAACCCAAGGCACCGAGTTCAGAAACCCGTTTGGCCGAAGTAATAGCCACCAGAAAGGCTGTTTTCATGGAGATGTTTTTAAGGAAGAATGGATCCTTCTGATTCAAGGTAAGTGAGGAAAGAAACTCCAAGACCGTAGGAAGATCCCACTTAGGGAACCTGGGCTTTCTAGGAGGTCTTAACCTAGTAGCGCCTCTGAAGAACTGGCGAACCAGGGAGTGTTTCGCCCATGCAGTCCCGGTGAAGGCCGAAATGGCTGAAATTTGGACCCGAAGGGAGCTTACTGCCAATGACAGGTCCAGACCGGACTGGAGGAAGCCCAAAATATCCTGGATTCCTGGGTCAGAGACAGAGCTAGATCTGCTATCCACATAATCCTTAAACTTGGACCAGATTTTTTCATAGACCTTGTTCGTGCCGGGTCTTCTGGCACTCATCATTGTAGCGATTGCCTCGTTTGGACAACCGAGCGCTTTCAATCTTTCCCTCTCAACAGCCATGCCATGAGATGAAGCTGTGCTGGGCAGGGGTGAAGAATAGGCCCTTGGGACAGAAGGTCCGGCCTGACTGGCAGAGGTATCGGGTCCCGACAGCTCAGCTGGAGCAACAGAGGAAACCACGGTCTCTTTGGCCAGAAGGGAAGAATCGCTATGATCTGCACTCTCTCTGTCCTGAGTCTGTGAAGAAACTTGAAGATGACTGGCACTGGAGGAAACGCATAGGCCGTTTGAAAATTCCAATGATCCGTCAGGGCGTCTACCCCGTAGGCCTGGGGATAACGCCACCTCGTGTAGAATCTCTCCAGTTTGGCATTGCTTGGAGATGCGAACAGATCTACCTCTGGATGGTAACCTAGAGACATGATCCATATGAAGGTCTCTGGATGGAGTGACCACTCGTTGTTGTCCAGAGCAGACCTCGAGAGGAAGTCTGCCTGGACGTTCTGGGCACCCGGAAGATAGGCGGCTGACAAGTTGGACAGATGTCTTTGAGCCCAATCCATAATAGGTTTCACTTCTTTCAGAAGAGAAGGACTGCGGGTGCCTCCTTGTCTCTTGATGTAGGCGACGGCTGTCGTATTGTCCAGTCTTAGGAGGACCGAGGCATCGGTCGCCAGATGCTGAAAGGCCTGGAGAGCACAGAACGCTGCCCGAAGCTCCAGCACATTCGAGACCACCCCGTATGTAGGGAAGTCCCATCTGCCCTGGGCCACCTCCGACAGGCAATGCGCTCCCCATCCCGTCCTGCTGGCGTCCGAGGTCATGACCAACCAGGACGCTGGAACGATTGAATGGCAGTTTAAAAGATTCTTTCGCTGAAGCCACCAGGTTAAGCTGTCCTTCATGGACGTAGTTATCCGAATGAGGACTTCTGGATTCTCGAAATTCCATTGTTGGAGGAATCCCATCTGAAAGGGCCTCATCTTCCACTGTGCCCACTTCACCATGGGAGCCGTGGAAACCATGGTCCCAATTATCTTCATGCACTGGGACGCCCGGAGATGAGAGGCTGATAATGCCGGACGAATCCTGTTGCAAATTGTCGGAATCTTCTCTAATGGAAGGGAGATAGTGCCTCTGGAAGTGTTGAAGAGGGCCCCTAGGAAGACCAACGACTTCGTGGGTTCCAGATGACTTTTTTCCAAATTCAGGAGCCACCCGAACTCTTGAAGGGTGGAAATTACTTGAGATCTGTGAAGCAGAATTTGATCCTGATGTTCTGACAGAAGGAGCAAGTCGTCTAAGTAATGGTAAAGACGAATCCCTTTTGCTCTGATCAGGGCTACTACAGCCAGTAAGATTTTGGAAAAGATTCGAGGTGATGTGGTAAGCCCGAAAGGGAGACAGGTAAATTGAAGATGCACCTGACCCACTGCGAATCGGAGAAATTTTTGCATTTCTGCTGCGACTGGGACGTGAAAGTAGGCATCTTTCAAGTCTATGGATATCATCCAATCCTCTGGCTGTACCACTTGCCGAATTGTAAAAAGTGTTTCCATCCTGAACCTCTCTTTCTTGATGAAGGTATTTAGGTGTGTTAGGTCTATAACCGGCCTCCAAGAGCCGCTTTTCTTCAAGACCATGAAGAGCGGAGAGTAGATGCCTTGGAACCGTTCCTCGGTTGGGACAGGCACTGCCGCACCCTGGGCAACCAGGGATTCTACATATGTAAGAAGAGTTGACTTCTTCTCTTCTGAACGGGGTAAGGCCGTAGGAATGAAGCGAAGAATGGGGCTTCTGTCGAAAATCCACACATGTCCGTGTGATACGGTTCTGACGGCCCATTGATCTTCGATCGAGGCTGCCCAGACGTGCGCAAACTGAAGCAAGCGTGCGCCTACCCGCACCGTCTGGACAGGTTCGATGTCAAAAAGACTTTGTCGCCTCTCGGCTTGCTGAAGATTTTCCTTTGGAGAACTTCTGCCCTGTAGACTGAGGGCGCTTCCAGTTCTTCCTGAACTCACGACCGGGCCTGTAAAAACGGGCCTCTCTGGCACGATCAGGATTTTGTCTGTTTTGAGGTCTTCTCTGATCTATCAACCGGCGATCCTGGGGAAGGAAACCAGATTTACCACCAGTGGCACGGGTAATAGCACTGTCCAGTTTATTACCAAAGAGGGAGGAACCCTCAAAGGGAATTTTGCACCAGGCCTGCTTAGAGGCAGGGTCAGCCAACCAGGGGCGCAACCACAAGGCGCGTTTGGCTGTGACAGAGGACAGCATGACCCGCGCCGCCAAGCGGATTATATCAATGGATGCCTCACCCAAGAAAGCCGTTGCCAGTCTCAACTCCTGAATGGCTGAACTCCTGGCCACCTCTTCGGAGACACTCTGAAGTGTAGCCTCCACGCTGTCTACCCAGGCTTCCATTGCCTTGGATGTGGCTGCCAAAGCCAGAGCCGGCTTACACGCCATACCTGCGGAGAGATAAATCTTCTTAAGATCTGTGTCAATCCGCCTGTCAAGAGCGTCTTTGAATGAGACTGAGTCTTCCAATGGTAAGGTTACGTGTTTCACCAACCTCATCAAGGCCGCATCCACCGCGGGAGCGGAGTCTAGATGTTTCACCTTATCATCCTTGAAGGGATACATTCTGGAGACCTTAGATGACAAAGAGTTTCTCTTTTCAACTCCCTGCCACTCGTCTGTAATAATTTCTCCCAATTCCCCTAGGAGGGGAAAATGGGAACGCTCTTTTTTGAGATGTTTGAAGTATTTCTTCTGTTTAGCTGGGGACTCAGCTGGATCTTCCCATTTTAATGCCTCCTTAACCGCCTTAACTAGCGGTGGGACCATAGCAAGTTCAAAACCTACATTCTGGTCTACCAAATCATCTTCACTGTCTGTAGAATCTTCTGACAGACGACTTGGTTGGGAAGTACCTGGCTCCACTTCATCCCTTGGGAGGAAACCAGGAGCCTCTGAAGAGTGACCCGAAAGCCTGCTCGAATCCCAATCTCTAAGGGATTCTTTTACAATCCGCCTGACCATAGCCTCCACTGGTTGTGCAGTGTCTTGCTTTTCCCTCAAAACCCTGGAATAACAGGTATCACATAGGGATCTATCCTCAGGGATATGGGCTCGACAGCCCCAGCATGATTTCCCTGAACTGCGGTCAGAATGGCGGGATTACCGCGGAGCGACTGAACTGGAAGTGTGCTCATGTCGTTTAGACCTGGAGCTAGACCTATGACCAGACTTTGATGAAGAATGCCGATGGGCTGAAGGAGAACGATCCTTTGATCCAGAAATAGGGCGTTGGTCAGACCTAAAAGGGCTAAATAGGGAAAGAAAAACACACTTAGGCTCCATTCCACCAGCCAACGCAAGCAGGTAAGGGTTAAGAAAAACTAGCTCACCTGTTGCGCAGGGACTGGCCACCGTGGGATGGTGAAGCATCCATTTGCAGATAGAAGCAAAAGCCTGCACAGGAAGAAAGTAAGCATACATGTACTGACTTTCGTCTCCACACCAACCCTTTTACCCCAAATGGCACCTGGATCAAAGCATGACTCACCGCTGAAGAGCAGAGAAACAGCACGGGGAAGCCACCGCAACGCCTGCAGACATCCCATTGTAAACAGGAATGACAGCTGCTTAAATCTCCCGGGCGCCGCAAAGCCACGCCCCAAAGGACGCAATATCGTCATAGGAGATCGGGAGCGATGCGCGCGCATGCGCAGACGATACCAGGGCCAAGCCTCATCCTGGACAACCAATTGAAGGTCCAGCGAGGCAGGGGGAGGAGCCTAAGCGACGATCTGGAACGCAGGAGCGCTCCACCGCACAAACAGGAAATGCAATGAAACCAAAAGAAAGTTTTATACTTTACCACCATGACGATAAACGAACAGTCTCAGGCCTGGATGAATTCATGCGTGTGTGACAGGGCACCAGGGCCTATCCGCTCAATAGCAAGGACGTATTGGCCATCAATGCAGCCCACCTCTCATTCAGGATTTACGGCATCTTCAGCATTTAAAATAATATTGCCCGGGTCCACCCGATAAATATCGAGATTGCTGGACATAAAACAGGAGGCATCCGACATCAACAAGGTCCACACGCCACCAGCTCGCCTGAAACCGATAGACGTCCTATAAGGTAAGACTTCCTTCTCGCAGGAGGAGGACAAAAAAGGAACACGGCTCCTGGTATGGAGCAAAGATTTATGGGAGTGGGGTCCTATAGGGTAGGAGAGGAGGCGGAGCCTACCCATACGTGTGCTGCCATGGAGTCTGTCAGGAAATGGTGTTTTTTGATTACCAAAGTTCGGGGCCCATTAATTTCAATGGGGTTCTGAAATCCGGGCCGAACTTTCGGGAAGTTCGGATGTTCATCCTTAATTGTTATCAGAATTAGCGCAGGCGACTACGTTTACATCCCAAGAAGGTTTAGGGTCCCCGCCACCCACCCAATAAAGATTTAACCCCCTGACCCCCCCCCTGATCACCCCTACACCCCCTGCCACAACACACACTGTATACAGTATATAGCATTTTCTATATACCCGTATAAGTGTGACTTGTGACCAGGTTTAGCGCTTGCCACCGTTCCTTTTATCCTTAGGATACCCGCCAGCCCATTCCAATAAAGATTTAACCCCCTGATCCCCCCCTGATCACATCCCGTTAACCCCTTCCCCCCTGTCACATAGCACACTAATACACACATAATATACTGTTTTTACTGTATTTTGTATTAGTGTGATTGTGACTTGAGGTTGCGCTAGCGAGCTAGTTTCTTTCCCAAAGGAGGTTTAGGGTCCCCGCCACCCCCCCCCCCCCACATCCCCGGCGCATAGTTAGAAATACCCCTTGATTACCACACACACACACACACACGCACGCACATACACTTCCATTACTAGTATAGTGTTTGAACAGATCAATATCTGATCTGCTCAGAACTATACTAGTGCCCCCATAGTTTAGGGTTCCCAAAACGCGGTGTTTGCACGGTCAGCACTGATTCCTGCCAGCACCTGCGTTTAACCCTTTCACCCAGGTAAGTGTAGTAATCAACAGATTACTGTCACTTACAAAAAAACACAACACACAAAACCGCTGTGTTAGTAGAGTCAGGCCTGATCCCTGCTAGCATTAGCAGTTTTTTTGGTAGCGCTTGAAATAGTCCCTGACAACCAGGTGCTTTTATTACCTGTGAGTCGCATCACTGTACAGGTAAATTTAGTTACCAAAATGTCTAAACGTTTGTACAGTGATGAAGCTATATATAGTATAATGACCATGTCAGGTGAGAGCGATGGGGAAGCCTCACCGGCAGAATCAGGGTCAGTATACGAACCAGATGACGGCAGCGGCTCCCTGACAGATAGCTCCGACGACAGATGGGTCCCTGTTAGACCCAGGCGTACCCGACCCCATTCTGGAGTTGTTGAGATGCAGGAATCGCAGGGTGCTCGTATGGAGCAGAGTGTGGTTACTAGTGCCGCTCATCCTTCTGACGACCTGGCAAACGCCAGCGGCCTAGTACACCCTGGACCTAGTACAACCAGCACTGCAGTATCACCTGGTGACATGGCGAGTCCCCTAAGTGCAGTTGAAGCTGGTGCGGTGGCTAGCACAAGTAGTGGCCCGCAGCCACCCCGTATTCGTAGACAGGCCCGTAGAGCCCATAGTACCCTCCCTGATGCGCTGGCATATCCCAATTGGCAACCCACTGATTCTACAGCGCCAGTACTTCCCCCATTCACTGCCCAACCTGGAATCCACGTGGAGACAGCTGGTTTTACGCCCTGAACTTTTTTGAGCTGTTCTTCACGGAAGATCTTTACAGATCTATTGTGGATCAATCAAATTTATATGCACAACAATTTATCGCCGCCAACCCAAATTCGCCCCTTACCAGACCATTTGGCTGGAATCCTATAACAGTTTCCGATTTTAAAATCTTTCTGCGCCTTTCCCTCCACATGGGCATAACTAAACAAAGTCAATTGCGGCTATATTGGTCCACTAGCCCAGTTCACCATATGCGCATGTACTCTGCCTCCATGTCCAGGGGGAGATACGAGCAAATTCTGTGATTTATGCATTTCAGCGACAATGAAATCTGTTGTCCTCGGGGAGACCCTGCATATGATCGGCTCCACAAAATTCGGCCCCTCATAGACCACTTCAATCAGCGGTTTGCAGCCTTATTTACCCCCGAACAAGTTGTCTGCGTTGATGAGTCCCTGATTAAATTTACTGGCCGTCTTGCTATGAAACAGTACCTCCCCAGCAAGCGTGCCAGATACGGGGTCAAACTGTATAAATTGTGTGACAGGGCCACAGGCTATACAGTTAGTTTCTGGGTCTATGAGGGAAAAGATAGCACTGTGGAGCCCCCGAACTGCCCAGACTACATAGGGAGCAGCGGTAAGATTGTTTGGGACTTGGTGTCACCCTTATCCGGAAAGGGGTACCATTTGTACGTGGACAACTTTTATACAAGCGTGCCACTATTTAGTCACCTGCTTGAATTACAAATTGGCGCATGTGGCATCGTGCGACCTAATCGCCGGGGCTTCCCCCAACGGCTTGTAAATTCCCGTCTTAGTCGAGGGGCGAGAGCCTGCTTGAAAACGGACAAATTGCTTGCGGTGAAGTGGAAGGATACACGGGATGTTTATGTTCTGTCCTCCCTTCACGCAGACACGACAATCCAAATCCCTTCGGCAACTGGCGTTATGGAGAAACCCCTCTGTGTCCACGAATATAACCTTAATATGGGAGGGGTGGACCTTAACGACCAGCTTTTGGCGCCGTATTTAGTTGCCCGTAAAGCCAGACGCTGGTACAAAAAAGTGTCTGTTTATTTATTCCAATTGGCTATGCTGAACGCCTTTGTCCTATACAGGGCGTCAGGACGAACTGGATCCTTCCGGGAATTCCAGGAAGTGGTCATCCTTGCCTACCTGTACCCAGGAGGCATGCCTGCCCAACTTCCCCTTCCAGATGCAGTGAGCCGGCTGCATGAGAGACATTTTCCTTATGTCCTCCCGAGTACCCCTACCCAAATACGACCCCAAAGACGATGTCGTGTCTGTAGCAGGCGCAGATTTAGGCGTGACACCCGTTATTATTGTCCCAGATGTCCTGACCAACCTGGTCTCTGCATCGGGGAATGTTTTGAGCGCTACCATACACTAGTGGAGTATTAGTGTAGGGTACAGCACGACACAGTGTAGGGCACACAAACACAGGGTCTCGAAAGATGTTGGATGTCCATCGACATTTTGAGAGACCCAAGCTGGAAGATCGCTGTCCCAAATCAAGACATCAAGAAACAGTTAGAAAGAAAAATAAAAGGATCCAAAAACTGTTGTTGTGTCAGTCATTTTATATGTTCTTCTACTCTTCCTACTGTACTTTTTATAATGTCCTTTGTTTGTTTTTTCATTCTTTTGTGACCTGTTTCTCTTGCAGGTACTCGTCGGCTACCATGCATTGATTTTATATATTCTGACACAAACAGCGTTTGCGCTCAGCATATATGGATACCTTTGCTGATAGCAGCTGTGGTGATTTTCTGATTTCAGCACTGCAGTTAAAATCCTATTTTGGTATACGTGGATAGTGTCGTGTATACCCATCATTAAATTCAGTGGGTGGTTGTTTGGGCGGTTAATGATGAGTAATACTACGCATTATTCCTGTGCTGATTTCTGATAGGTTCTCTTTTTTTCCGTTCAGCCCACAGGCTGCATGAAAAAAAAAAAAAAAACCTATATGCCAAACAAGGACCAGCAATGTACTGGTACATTGCTGGACTTTGAGTGGTTATACCAGGATGATGCCTGCAGATTTAGGCATCATCTTGGTATCGTTTTTTACAGCCAGCGGTCGGCTTACATGTAAAAGCAATCCTAGCAGGTAATTGGCCGCTAGACTGCTTTTACATGCAGTGGGAGGGGCCTCCCCCCCCCACCGCCGGTTTCCGCAGCCTTCCGTGGTTTTTCTCGGGCTCTCCTGTCCCACCGGTTAACCCGAGAGTGCAGCCGGTGATTCAATTATCTAACCATAGAGCTAATTGGAGATTAGAATGGCTCCAACCATCTCTATGGCCTAAGATGCCGGAAGCTACGAGCATTTCAGGACTTCTTTTTCGCCAGAAATAAACAGGGCCATTGGGAAATTGGGAAAGTATTTTATCACACCAATTTTGGTGTGGTCAGATGCGTTAAGGTCAGAGGAGAGATCTAGAGTCTAAAAGACCCCAATTTTTTTAAAAAAAGAGTACCTGTCACTACAGATTGCTATCATAGGGGATATTTAAATTCACTGTGATAACAATAAAAATGATTTAAAAAAAAAATAAAGGAAAGGTGTCAAAATAACATAAAAAATAACAAAAAAAAAAATGGAGCCCCCCCTTTCCCCCCGCGCTTGCGCGCAATGGCACACACAAGCGTTGGTCTAGTGTCATATATAAACCGCAATTGCAGCATGCATGTGAGGTATCGCCGCGATCGCCAGATCGAGTGCAGTAATTCTTGCAGTAGACCTCCTCTGTAAGTCTAAAGTGGTAACCTGTAGAGACTTTTAAAGGTTTTTAAAAATGTACGTACGTTGTTGCCGCTGCGCAGGCGTGCGCAATTTTTATGTCATGTTAGGTGTCTATGAACTCGGCATAGGATTATCTTTTAAATTTTACCAAAAAAATTTGAATTATATAGTGTATTTGTGCAATAAATTAAAAAAAATGTATTTTTTTCGCTAAAATTGCGTTTGGAAAATCTGTGCGCAAATACCGTGTGACAAAAAAATTTGCAACATCCACCATTTTATTCTATAGGGCCTCTGCTTTAAAGAAATATATAATGTTTGGGGGTTCAAAGTAATTTTCTAGTAAAAAAAAAAATATTTTTTCATGTAAACAAAAAGGCACAGAAAAGGCTTGGTTTTCAAGTGGTTAGAAGAGTGGGTGATGTGTGGATAAGATTGAGCATAAAATGCCGGGACAGTTCAAACACCCCCCAAATGACCCCTTTTTGAAAAGTAGACACCCAAAGCTATTTGCTGAGAGGCATGGTGAGTCCATGTAATATTTTATATTTTGCTACAAGTGTCGGGAAAATTATTATTTCTTTTTTTTGTTGTTGTTTTTTTACAGAAAGTTGTCACTAAATGATATATTGCTCACGCATGCCATGGGAATATGTGAAATGACACCCCAAAATACATTCTGCTGCTTCTCCTGAGTACAGGGATACCCCATGTGTGAGACTTTTTGGCAGCATAGCTGTGTACGCTCCCCCGAAAACCAATCCACATCTTCAGGTTTTCTAATGGCGTAAATTGCTGATTTTACCCCTGACTACCTGTCACAGTTTCAGAGGCCCTAAAATTTCAAGATAGCACAACCCCCCCCCCCCCCCAAATGACACCATTTTGCAAAGTAGACACTCCAAGCTATTGGCTGAGAAGCATGGCGAGTCCATGGAATAGTTTATATTTTGCCACAAGTTTCGGGAATTTTTTTTTTTTTTTTTTTTTACACAAAGTTGTCAGTAAATGATATAATGCTCACACATGCCATGGGTATATGTGAAATTACACCCCAAAATACATTCTGCTGCTTCTCCTGAGTACAGGGATACCCCATGTGTGAGACTTTTTGCCAGTCTAGCCGCGTACAGGACCTGGAAAACCAATCTGCACCTTCTGGCTTTCTAAGGGCGTAAATTGTTGATCTCACTCCTTACTACCTATCACACTTTTGAAGTCCATAAAAAGCCAAGATGGCACAAAACCCCCCCCAAATGACCCCATTTTGCAAAGTAGACACTCCAATCTATTTGCTGAGAGGCATGGTGAGTATTTTGCAGCTCTCATTTTTTTGGGAAAATGAAGAAAAAACAGGGAAATGCATTTTTTTTCCTCTTTTTTCAATTTCCAAAACTTTGTGACAAAAAGTGAGATCTGCAAAACACTCAACATGCCTCTCTGCAAATAGCTTAGGGTGTCTACTTTCCGAAAAGGGGTCATTTGGGGGGGGGTTGTGATGTCTTGGCATTTGATGGCCTCCGAAACTGTGATAGGTAGTCAGGAGTGAAATCAACAATTTACGCCCTTGGAAAGCCTGAAAGTGGAGATTGGTTTTCGGGGACCTGTACTCGGCTAGACTGCAAAAAAGTCTCACACATGGGGTATCCCTGTACTCAGGAGAAGCAGCAGAATGTATTTTGTGGTATCATTTCACATATACCCATGGCATGTGTGAGCAATATATCATTTACTGACAGCTTTGTGTAAAAAAAAAAATATATATATATATATATATATATATATATTTCCCGGAACTTGTGGCAAAATATAAAATATTACATGGACTCACCATGCCTCTCAGCAAATAGCTTGGGGTGTCTACTTTCCAAAATGGGGTCATTTGGGGGGGTTTTGTGCTATCTTGGAATTTTAGGGCCTCCGAAACTGTGATAGGTAGTCAGGAGTGAAATCAACAATTTACGCCCTTGGAAAGCCCGAAAGTGGGGACTGGTTTTCGGGGACCTGTACTTGGCTAGACTGCAAAAAAGTCGCACACATGGGGTATCCCTGTACTCAGGAGAAGCAGCAGAATGTATTTTGGGGTGTCATTTCACATATACCCATGGCATGTGTGAGCAATATATCATTTACTGACAACTTTGTGTAAAAAAAAAAAAATATATATATATATATATATATATATATATATATATATATATATATATATATTTCCCGGAACTTGTGGCAAAATATAAAATATTCCATGGACTCACCATGTCTCTCATAAAATAGCTTGGGGTGTCTACTTTCCAAAATGGGGTCATTTGGGGGGGGGGGGTTTGTGCTATCTTGAAATTTTAGGGCCTCCGAAACTGTGACAGGTAGTGCAGAGGTGATATGAACAATTTACGCCATTAGAAAACCTGAGAGTGTTGATTGGCTTTTGCGGTCCTGTACACAGCTAGGCTCCCAAAAAGTCGCACACATGGGGCATCCCCATACTCAGGAGAAGCGGCAGAATGTATTTTGGGGTGTCATTCCACATATACCAATGTCATGTGTGAGAAATGTATCTTTTAGTGACAACTTTGTGTAAAAAAAAAAAAAATTTTTAGTCATTTTTCAAACACCTGTGACAAAAAAATGAAATATTCAATGAGCTCAACATGCCTCTCAGAACATTCCTTAGGATGTCTACTTTCCAAAATGTGGTAGTTTGGGGGTGTTTTGTACTGCCCCGCCATTTTAGCACTTCATGAAATGAGATAGGCAGTCAGAAATTAAAGCTTCGTAAATTTCAGTATTTACACCATAGTTTGTAGACGCTATAACTTTTGCGCAAACCAATAAAAATACGCTCATTGATTTTTTTTTGTCAAAGACATGTAGCTAAATATATTTTGGCCAAAAAAAATGACATAAATTGAGTATATTGGATATTTTTTAAAAGACAAAGTTGAAAATGTCATTTTTTTGCAAAATTTTCGCTCTTTTTTTATTAATATCGCAAAAAATAAAAAGCGCAGAGGTGATCAAATACCACCAAAAGAAAGCTCTGTTTGTGGGAAAAAAAGGACGTAAATTTCGTTTAGGTACAGCATTGCATGACCGCGCAATTATCAGTTAAAGTCACGAAGTGTCAAGTTGAAAAAAGGGGTCTGGTCTTTTAGCAGCCAAATCCTCCGGGGCTTAAGTGGTTAAAAGTCACAAGATTGCTCTAATTGCTATATACAGCTAAAGAGAAAAGCGGGAAATTGTATCATACTTACCGTAATTTCCCTTTCCTGGTGCCAATCCATGGCAGCATACCAATGATAGAGCTCCGCCTCGACTCCTCCCTCAGGACTAGTGCATAGCATAAAAGACAAGAAGGTCCCTTCCCCCAGCATTCTCCTGTAATTTAGAATACCGAGGGTGGGAGCGTATGCTGCCATGGATTGGCACCAGGAAAGGGAAATTACGGTAAGTATGATACAATTTCCCGCTTTCCTGGTGCCTCCATGGCAGCATACCAATGATAAATAAATAGCTGACACGGGTGGGATAATGCACACACAAAAAATTAATTTTATTCAGACAGAGGACATGGCTAAGCTTAGTGCCTTCCTTCCAAAGTTTACAGTTGAAAGGGATCCTGGATCAATTCTGTAATGCCTGATGAAAGTATGGCAAGAAGACCAGGATGCTGCCCTGCATACCGTCTCCAAGGAGACGTTGGCCCTAGCTGCCCAAGATGCTGCTACAGCCCTAGTGGAATGAGCTTTCACCTGTGTTGGAGGCACCAACTTCTTGGATATGTACGTTTTTTTTGATTAGCTTCACTATCCAGGAGGCTAGAGTTCTGCTAGTGGCATCTTTCCCTCTATTTTTCCCGTGAGGGATGATGAATAGTCTTTCCGATATCCTAAAAGATTCGGTGGCAGCCAAGTAGGCTTTCAGCACTCTGGCGATGTCTAATTCGTGGCAAGTATCGGAATCCATGTCAGTAAAAACTGGCAATGCCCAGGGTTCTCTTAGGAAAGCTGATGACGCCACTTTGGGGACAAAGCCATGAATCGGACGGAGCTCTACCCTATCCGGGAAAAAGGAAATGTGTTCCTCACCAATTCCTAGTGAGTGGAGTTCCGAAATTCTCTTTCCAGATGTTATGGCTAAGAGGAAGACCGTTTTTAATGTAAGATTCCAAAGTGAAATTTGCTCTACTGGGGCAAACGGCTGATCTGAGAGGACCTCTAAAACGAATGAAAGATCCCATTTTGGAAAGGAGCGCCTGGCCGGAGGGCGGATTCTTAATACTCCTCTCAAAAAGGTCATTACTAAGGGGTCTTCTGCCCACCTTCTATTGGATGCGGCCGATATTGCTGCTACCTGAACCTTTAGGGAGCTCAGACTAAGACCCAAATCTAGACCCGTCTGTAAAAAACTGAGGACATCAATCGTAGAAGGAGAGATGGGGGTTGAATCCTTTTCCAAAAGCAAAGGTTTGAAACTTGTTCCAGATTTTATTGTATACTGTGTTTGTGGAAGGCTTTCTTGGTCCTAGAAGGGTAGAGATGACCTCTGCAGAGCATCCTAGGTTTTCAAACCTCTGCCTTTTAGCTTCCAAACCCGAAGGTCCAGCTTGTGGGGATTCGGGTGAAACATCCTGCCTTGGGATAACAGGTGAGGAAAGGAGGGGATCCTTGTCGGCGGTTCCAGGCTGAGATACATGGCTAGAGGGAACCATGGTCTCTTCGGCCAATAGGGTAGAATTGCCAAAACTTGGACTTCTTCCTTCAGAAGTCTTGAGAGAAAACTCGCAATCAGTGGGCGAGGTGGAAAGGCATAAGCCGTCTTGAAGACCCATGGGCATACCAGAGCGTCCACTGCTTCGGCCGATGGGTGAGGAAAGCAGGAGAAGAAACGGGTCAACTTGTTGTTGCTCGGAGAGGCAAACAAATCTACCTGAGGATAGTCCCAGAGATTGACTATCTGCTGGAAGATGTGGGGGTGTAGAGACCACTTGTTGCTGTCCGTGAAGTTCCTGGACAGCATATCTGCTTCCATATTCAAAGTGCCTGGAAGATACATAGCTTTCAGGCCGAGGAGATTCTTCTCTGCCCATAAGAGTATTGGCTCCACTTCCCTGAGAAGGGATCTGCTGTGTGTGCCCCCTTGTCTCTGGAGATAAGACACTGCTGCCCTGTTGTCCAGACGCAGTAACACTCTCTGACCCTTGATGATGGAAGTCAAGGCTAACAATGCTTGAAAAGCCGCTCTGATTTCTAGGATATTCGACACAATCCCGTTGGTAGGGAAAGGCCACCTTCCCTGTACCCTTGTCTCCCCGCAATAGGCTCCCCAGCCCTGTCCGCTGGCATCGGACGTAATTGTGATCCATGAGGAAGAGCCGAGGTGATGCGATTTGGAAAGAATTGTTGCATCTGTCCACCAGTGTAGGCTTCTGATTGTTGATGCTGACAGACTGATCTTTTGGGAAAGATGTAGCCTTTTCCACTGTGCCAGAAAGGCTACTTGGAAATGCCTCAGATGCCAATGAGACCAGGGGACTAAAGGGATGCAGGCCGACATAGTGCCTATTAGACTCATGCATTGAGATGCTGTCAGGAAAGAACATCGCCGAACTTGGATCATTTTCTGAATAATGGCTTCCCTCTTCTGAGGAGGCAAAGAAACTGAACTTTGTTTCGTGTTGAATAAGGCGCCGAGATAAATCATCTCTTGAGTAGGTATTAACTGGCTCTTCTGTAGGTTTATCAACCATCCCATTTCCGTTAATTCCTGCATTAACATTTCCTTGTGGACTATGAGCTGGTTTGGGTTGGAGGCCAGAAACAAGATATCGTCTAAATAGTGGTAGACTCTTAGACCTCTCTCGAAGTGGAGCCAGGGATGAGACCAGTATCTTTGTGAAAACTCGTGGAGAGGTGGACAAGCCGAAGGGAAGGGCTTGGGATTGGAGGTGCAATTGTCCCACTGCGACTCTCAGGTATTTTGGAAAGAGGGGAGAATAGGGACATGCAAATACGCATCCTGCAGATCTATAGAGATCATCCAGTCCCCTGGCTGGATGGCATGGATAATCGTTTGCAGGGACTCCATTTTGAACTTTGAGAATAATGTGTCGATTTAGCTTCTTTAGGTCTATAACAGGTCTCCAACCTCCTGTTTTCTTTGGGACCAGAAAAAGGGTAGAATAGAATCCCTTGAAGCGCTCTTCCGAGGGAACAGGAAATGCCGCTTTCTGAAGCTGGAGAGATGACAGGAAATGAGACAGTGCTTGTGCCTTTTGATGGGAGGTCGGCCACGTTGTCTGTTGGAACGAATCTTGAGGAGGATGACCCAAAAAACTCCAAAAATGGCCCCAACGAATAGTCGATAGAACCCAAGGATCCTGGCAGTGGCTTGCCCAGATTGGAAAAATTGTTTTAGCCTGGCCCCCACTGGGAGGGACAAGGCTAAGTTGGCGTCAAAAAGGTGTTGGCGCCTCTTGGGGAGCGGTAAGGACTTTATTTTTTCTGGAATTTAGGAAGGAAGCTTGAGTGCCTCTCCAGGGTCTCCTGCCCTCTCTGGCCTGTTTTGGCTGTCTGTAATCCCGCACATTAGATGGATGGAATCTTGCTGTAAATGGCCTTGACTTGCGAGCCCTTCCGTCTTGTGGAAGCATGCCCGATTTTCCGCCCGACACTCTCGAGATGGCTGTATTTAGTTGTTCCCCAAACAAATTCTTCCCATCAAATGGAATCTTGCACCAGTTCTGTTTGGATGCAGGATCGGCTATCCATGGTTTAAGCCATAAAGCTCTTTTTGCCATCACAGAATGGAGCATAGCTCTGGCTGAGCAGCGGATGGTATCAATTGCTGCTTCTCCCACAAAATCTGCCAAAATCTTGAGCTCTTCCAGGGCTTTGATTATGTCCTCCTTTGGGACGTCCCGCCTTAATTTCTCCCATTAAAGGGAAATAGATCTGTTTCCTTTTAAGGAATGGAAAATAGGATTTGGATTTTTGAGGAGTGTGATCTTCTACCTCCTCCCAGGCAATAGCTTCTTTGACCGCCTGAATGAAGGGCTGAACCAAGGTTTACTGGAACCCAGATGGATCCCGTTCATCTGAAGATCCCACCGAGTCTGACTCCCTGGCTGGATGCTCTACCGGATGTAAAGGAGTAATAGTTGCAGAGGGACAGGGCCTTTCGGTATCTGGAACATGAGCAGAAGATTCGGAAACAGATTGGGTTGGAGCCAATGCTAGCTCTGAAATTGAATGCTTAACCGTCTGTTTGATCAAGTCTACTACTTGTTTGCTTTCCTGCTCCCGATTGGCCGCATAATCTCTCAAGCAGTCCTTGCAGACTAATTTATCCGGGAGGGGATTTGCGCCACAAGCCCAGCATTTCTTCCTGGAAGTATGAGGAGGGGGAGATGGGGAATAGTCCCGCCTCCTTGATCTTCCAGATCTATGTTGTGAGGATCGGAATCTATATGGACTCTCGTCATCTCGATATCTTGAAGATTTCTCCGATCTCTTGGAATGGGCAGGGCTGGTGAGAGAGGGAAAATTCCCATCACTCAAAGGCACATGCTCTCTTTTTTTTTTTTTTTTAATACTCACGTAAAGTTGGTCCCATACCTATCAGAAGTGTGAGGATCTTTTGCATAAGATGAGTGACTCATGATGGCTTACGAGCAGCAGGGTCAGGAGAGAGAGGCAGAGAGAGAGAGACAGAGAGAGAGACAGAGAGAGAGACAGAGAGAGAGACAGAGAGAGAGACAGAGACAAAAAATCCCCATTTTTTTTTTTTTTTTAAAGACAATAGGGATGAAGAAAAAGAAAAGAGAGAGGGAATAAAACTGTCAGACCTATACAAGACAGATACCCATACATACACGCATATACATAGAAGCACACACATACACACATACACACACACACACACACACACACATACACATACATATATATACATACATACATACACATACATACACATACATACATATACATAGCTGCACAACTATACCCACAGATATACCTGTACAGATTTTAAATAAAAATTTACTTTACCTAAGGGCAGGGAAAGGAGCACTTGAAGGTCTTCTCGTAGAGGCAGATCCCAGCAAGATGCCTCCTTATATCTTTAATTAGGGAAAGGGAGAGCCTAATGGACAAAACTGCTGCTCATAGTTTACTTTGATTGCTTTAGGGAAAGCGAGCACTGCTTTCCCCCAACAAACATGGCCGGCGACTAACACACTATACAATTTTCTTTAGATTTTTTCCTCCAGACCTACCAAAACCATATAACATGAGGCCAAACCTAAACACCCCCAACCTGCATGCAATCAGGCAGGCCCCTGCACCACACAGAAAAGGCAAATCTAAAGGAAATCTGACAACAAAAGTTGCACAGTGTGTATCCAGCTTAAGAGGTAACTTTTTGGGAAAAAGGACAAACCCCTAAAAAAACGCATTACTACCAGAATATAAGGAAGAAAAAAATAACAAAATATGCCTAACTAATAACATCATTTAGTGACAGTAACCTGAAAAATGGGGAGAAATGGAAAATAAGACATTGATAACACATACAGTACCAGTGAAATATATAAATGAAACAGATAAAATAAAGGGAAAAACCTGACCCGGCTGTTTTGCAGAAACGACTCATCCATAATTTTCCAGAAACTGCAGACTGCGTTCCTATGAGGAAACTCTGCTTTGACCCCAAAAGATCCACAGAAGGGGTTCCCTGCCTTATTAGTGCTATGAGCGACCCAAGAGCAGGGACTGCGTCTGGGAGAGGCTGAACCCAGCGGAAGCTGCCAAACTAAGTAAGGCAGAGGTAGGGACATACTGCTAACTCTTCACCAGTTCCAGAGGTATGAGGAAAAAAAGGAGAATGCTGGGGTAAGGGACCTTCTTGTCTTTTATGCTATGCACTAGTCCTGAGGGAGGAGTCGAGGCGGAGCTCTATCATTGGTATGCTGCCATGGAGGCACCAGGAAAGGTATTTACCAGTTTATATTTATTAAAATTATTGCATTTGCATGTTCTTTGTACTGTAGGAGACCAGATTTAATGAATGCAGGATTTGGATTTAGTAACACTTTAAGGGGATTTCTTATCACTTCCTGTTGAGTCTCCAAGACAAGAAATTAAGAGAAATTTCCCTAGCAGGACACAGACAGGAAAAAAATAATGAAAGGGGTTTTAATCCTACTCTACTCTTTTGAGAACTGAAAAAACGAACTTTTGGCATTACACACTTTATAAACAAGACACCCTCTTTGTCTTTATAATAGCAATTTTAGGACCGCAGGGCCACAACCTATATCAAGATTATGTTGACATATACTGTAAAGAAGTAAGGAATTGACTAATCTCACTGTCCTTCATTCAAAACAAAAAATATAGGTTTTATGTAGGCCTAGCCTTCAACTAAGAACAAAAGATTATGTTTCCAAAAGCCACAGAGAGCAATAGTATCTCTGTCTTTCGGTACAATAATTTTCTTTACAAGAAAAGCAAATACAATGCAAAGAACCCATGTCAAGCTGTAGGAAATAATGAGTGCAATTAATTTGTATTGTTCTGGAGATATTAAGTCGCATTATTAGTGTGACTCACGCATGACGCAGAATCAGCTGGGTCCGGCACTTTGAAATTTTTATCTCCAAGCCCTGAAACAGAGATGAAGAAATTAGCTGCAGGGGAGGCTATAATTACATATGAAACTAAAAGGGGAGAAAAAAAGTGCATTCACTAACTTAGGCTCACATCAATGAATCATATCCTGCATGAAAGGCCATGGAGTAAGCTGGCTGGCAAGACTGAGCAGAAATAAACGACCAAAGGCTTTTAAGTCACGACCTAGTTGCTAAGTTAATGTTCTTCTATTGTAGCTTCAAATTAGGGGTATTTTTAAATGCAATTTCACCCATAATTGTATATGTTAGACTTACTCAGATGGTCTTTTTTATCACAAGATAAAAAGGTGGTACACTGTGTTCCCATCTAACATAAATGGGCATTGATGGGCTGCCTTCAAACTCTTCTGTATCACTTATGTAATTTCACTGAGGGTGATAAACTTGTGGATAACAATAATTACCAGGCAGCGACATGATCTGTAGAATCAATTTTTAGGTTATGTAATAATTACAATCTGAGTCATCAAGGTTTGGAAGACTGGTTAATTCACTATTTGTGAGTTTTTTTTTTCAAAACATTTTATTGCATCTTGTAAATAAATTTAGAAGATAAGGAAATCACATATGTATATGGACAGAATTTAGTTTTTTACCTTAGGCCCCTTTCCCACAGGCTTTCTGATCAGGTCCGCCTGTCAGTTTTTCAGACAGACCTGATCGGATGCTTTATGTACCCCCAGGGGTGTACCGTGGGGTTGGCCAGAACGGTGCCCGCCAGGCCGAGGGGGGGTGCAAAATCACTGGCAGTGTAGTGTAGCAGACGCAGTGACTTACCGCTCCTCCGTACAGCCTGCGCCCCCCCCCAGCTTCAATCCCGGAAGCCTCCCGGAGCTCTCTGTGTGTCCATTGCCAGGCAGGAGATGACAGTCAGTGTCGGAGCTCGGTGCGATGGACGGCTCCCCTCGTCACAGGGCTCCGCCCACATGACCTCATCAGTCGGCTCCTAGGCAGCTCCAGGCTGGTGGATGAATGCATTCTCTCCCTGCCACCCCCTCTCCCCCTGTCACCCCCTTCTTTCCCTGTCACCCCCCTCTCTCCCTTTTATCCCCCTCTCTCCCTGTCACCCCTCTCTCCCTGTCAACCCCCTCTCCCCCTGTCACCCCCCCCTCTCTCCCTGTCACCCCCCTCTCCCTCTGTCACCCCCCTCTCTCCCTGTCACCCCCCTCTCCCCCTGTCACCCCCCCTCTCTCCCTGTCACCCCTCTCTCCCTGTCATCCGCCTTTTCTCTCCCTGTCACCCCCCTCTCTCCCTGTCACCCCATCTCCCCCTGTCACCCCCCTTCTCTCCCTGACACCCCCTCTCTCCCTGTCATCCCCCTCTCTCCCTGTCACCCCCACTCTCTCCCTTTCACCCCCACTATCTCCCTGTCATCCCCCTCTCTCCCTGTCACACCCCTCTCTCCCTGTCACCCTCCTCTCTCTCCCTGTCACCCTCCCTGTCACACCCCTCTCTCTCCCTGTCACCCCCCTCTCTCACCCTGTCACCCCCCTCTCTCACTGTCACCCTCCCTGTCACCCCCCTCTCTCTCCCTGTCCCCCCTCTCTCCCTGTCACCCTCCCTATCACACCCATCTCTCTCCCTGTCACCCCCTCTCTCCCTGTCACCCCCTCTCTTCCTGTCACTCTTCCTGTCACCCTCCCTGTCACCCCCCTCTCTTCCTGTCACCCCCCTCTCTCCCTGTCACCCCCTCTCTCCCTGTCACCCTCCCTGTCACCCCCCTCTCTCCCTGTCACCCCCCCTTTCTCCCTGTCACCCCCCCCCCTTTCTCCCTGTCACCCTCCCTGTCACCCCCTCTCTCCCTGTCACCCTCCTCTCTCCCTGTCACCCTCCTGTCACCCTAACTCTCCCTGTCAACTCCCTCTTTTCCTGTCACCCCCTCTCTCTCCCTGTCACCCCCTCTCTCTCTCTCCCTGCCAACCCCTCTCTCTCTCTCTCTCTCCCTGCCAACCCCTCTCTCCCTGTCACCCCCTCTCACTCCCTGTCCCCCTCTCTCTCTCTGTCACCCCTTCTTTCTCTCTCTCACTCTCTGTCACCCCCTTCTCTCTCTCTCTCTGTCACCCCCTTCTTTCTCTCTCTCTCTCTCTTTTTGGGGGGAAGGGGGCACCGATACAGCTTTTTCCCAAGAGCGCTGGAGACCCTAGGTATGCCTCTGTGTACCCCTATGGAGCAGCAGATGTCAGCGGTGATGCTGTCCAATCTGATCCTGTCTGTTAAATCCAGACGGTTGGTAACTCTATTTTCCATTAGTCTGGAGGATCGGCTTGGATGAAAACGGACAGGCAGTCCATTTTCATCTGATCTCCCGTAGAGAAGATCAGGGCCCTGACAGGTCCATCTCAGCACAGTGAGCGGAGACGGACCTGTCATCCGCCTGCTCAGCGGGGATCGGCGGATCGATCCCCGCTGAGCAAAACGAGTCCCCCGGGCGGAAAGCCCATGTGAAAGGACCCTTAGATTGATATACATTTGTAACCTAAATCAGAAAAAGGCTTGTTAGGTAATCTTTTTGTACCTAAAAATGTTAAAACTGAAGTTAAACATAAACATAACCTTGCCCATCTGAGGCAGTAACTCAGTGTAGAGATAAAATCTCAGGCACATGTTTTTTTTAATTTCTAAGGGATTGTCAAAAACTTGTGTTGTATCTTTATCACTTTTAATACTTTTTTGGTGACTGGGTAGGAGTACTATGTACCCCATGCTCATTCACATAGGGAGGGTGGAATCTAGGGGCTCCCTTGTTAAAGGAGGCTTCCAGTATCCGATAAGCCCCCCCCCCCGCCCGCAGAACCCCACAACCACCGCACATGGTTGTGGGGAAGAGGCCCTTGCCCCATCAACATGGGGATAAGGTGCTTTGGGGTGGGGGGGCAGAGTCTCCCCTGCTCTAAAGTGCCAGCCCATGTTGAGGGCATGTGGCCTGGTATGGTTCAGGAGGGGGCAGGGTGGCCTGCCAAGCTGCATGCTCGGATAAGGGTCTGGTAAAGATTTTGGGGGGACCCCATGCCGTTTTTTTTTGTTTTTTTTTCAGTGTGGGGCCTGGTATGGATTGGGGGGGACTCCAGGCTGTTTTATTTTTCTGAATTTTACATTGCTGGCATTCTTTCGTTTGCATTTAAGCTCTCAGCAGGGAAGCCCGCTAACAGCTGATGAGTCATCAGTTGTTAATGACAGCCCAGTCCTTAACAGCCAGCTATTCATACAGAATTTGAATCGGTCAATCATTTTTTGACCAATCCGAATTGGAATTGTTCCGAAAATTTGGAATTCATTAAAAAATTAATAAACTAAATTAAATAAATTTAAACTAAATTTGTTACTATTTCATTTGGAGATTTGAATACATCCGAATCTTTAAATAACCAAAAATGCATCCAAATTTACATTCAGACCGAAACAGATTGCACATGTCTACTAAAAAGTGTGTGACTTTCGCTTTGCTTACAAAACAGTAATGAAGAAACCTGAAAAACATGTAAAACATAAAACATTACAACTGAAAAAAATGACGTGTTCCTCCTCTCTCCTCATAATAAGTTGTTTCTTACATCATAGGTAAGATACATGAACTGGATATCGTTAAGACCAAAGGCTACGAGCAACTGGGCAATGCCCCCCTTAGATCTCTTCAGACTCTGAGCTTAAGGCGTAATATGCATTTACACTATTTTGTTTATTGGAATAAGAGAAAGATGACAGTATGGAATCTTCTTCTTGGGGTATCAGGATTTTGTCTATAAATGATGACCATCACTGATAAAACCTTTTTAGGTCAGAGTCCTTTAACTCATCCAAACTCTTCAATATTTTCTAAATAAAGCAGATCCTTTATAGCAGTGTGTACTGTTTTCATGTTTAGAAGTTCAGAGGAGAGAAATTCTCAAAGGATGGTGTTTCTAGCAGTTAGCAGACATATACTTACCCATTCTTTATTGGCTGTAGTAATGCTTGTAGAAAGGGTGGGCTCCCAAGAACTAAATAGAACCAGCATAGGATCCGTGTACCTCGTTTTCCCCATATCACGAAAGTGTATTTTATCACTATATAAAAATATTTATGTATTTTATTACTTGTTCCCTGTGGCTCTGTTCACATATTGGCGCCCTGGATCACGGCAAATCGCAGGATGCTCATGTGATTCCCGTCACTTCTAATGGCACCCCAAACATGGTGCAAGTGTAAAATCCCACAAAAACAGAATCGCGGGACACCTGTCACCCAAAAGATGTTCTTGTACTTCTTTTGGGCGACAGGCGTTCAGCGATTCTGCCATTATGTGAACAGAGCCTGTGAGTTTTTGTTAGATAACATTGTAACGGAACCGCAACCCACACTGTACTTGTAGACTTCCATCAGTATATGGCTTCCTCCCAGTCGTGAACATAGATATGAAATCCTAGCCACCCCCATACAAAGCTAGCCGATAACTTAGCTTGTACATGTTAAGGAACCTTCCAGAATAAAAACTGTTTATTCAAACACAGGCACAAAGCAGCCAATCCACATACACATATACATCCCATAACAGGTTGAGCTTAAGGCAGACAGAAACAATAGAACAATGGGATACAGGCACTTACCAATAACAAACCCCACCCCACCCCACTATCTAGCAAGGGTCTATGAGAGACTCCAACAATATTCAAGCAATCTGAAAAGTCAAATTGTTTATCTTTTTATATTTCCTGAGGGATATTGTTCAGAAATATTATTGTCCCAAGTGAAAGAGTCCCTTCATTCTTTCAACACAAACCACACATATAGAACCCATGACCCAGGACAACCGGGGCAACACAAAATGCGGTGTAGTTGTACAGCGAGTCTGACTAGTGCCGACCCAACTGGGGTTCTTGGTCACCCTGTGCCCCCAATAGACACAGTGTAACTTACACATAAGAGGTGCCGGGGAAGCTGGATAAGGAGTTTCCTGACCTCTCTAAAGTAATCTGGGTTCCAAGAGCCCCCCACCCAAAGTGACTCCTGTCACAAACATGAAATTATAACCAAACAGGTTAAGGTGAGTTGAGTTAAAAGGAACCAAAAATGCTCCACTGCACTAGGATGAAGCCTTCTTAGGACAGAAGGTATCACAATTTTTCACTACCCTCACAAAATATAAAAATAGAGATAGTGGGCAGAACCACTCAAACTATTTCTATATGACTCTGGCCAACTGTGCATCCTGGACCACTGGTTTACAGCACGGATACAGCCTCCTCTTTTTCGCTATAGCTCATTCCTTCCTATTCGTCTCACAGCCCTATTGGCTACAAAATGTGATGACCATCATCACTGTCCAGTAGAAAAGTAAAGAGATCCTTGCTTAGGTCGCCATTACATGCATAATTTTTTTCATTCAACATTCGGGGAATCCTCCTGCTGTGCTATTGTGTTTTGCTCCCTGTGATCAGAATACAATGAGCAGTGCTGCCGGATATAGCTGCGGAACTGATCAATTGGCAAAAGCCCAACAGCCTTCTGTGCAACCAGGGTGCCCATACATTAATTAAAATTTGTATAGTCCCTGCTGAACCAGTGAAGTTTAAATCCATGTATAGCAAGCTTTAGTCATTTATGCTTCTAAAATGGTGCAGGGCTTTAATAAAAGCCCACCTTGTTTTGCAAAGTGAGGGTAATGGTCTTCCTGCATAAAAAATTAGGTTGTAGAATAATGTTAGTAAACAAATCATGAAATATATACAGCAGAATACCAATTTAGAAACTTGTTCTCAGGACCATGCTCTGTCTGGCTTAGGCCCCGTTCACACTAAGGCGACCTGTGAGGCGACCTGGTCGCCTCACAGGTCGCCGTAGGTCGCCTCCCATAGGGAAGCTGCGGACCCGTTCTAATAGGAGCGACACAAATCGCTCCGACTTAGAAAAAGGGTCCGGAGCTTCTTTGGGGCGACCAGGAGGCGACTGCCATAGACTTCAATGTTATGATGTCCGTGGCGGCCGCTCCGAGGTCGCGGTGTGCTGCTCGCGCCGCGACCACGGAGGTCGCGGTGCGAAGTAGCGTCGCCCCTATGTGAACGGGGGCTAATACACATGTGCATAGGCATAGGCATGCATATTTCTACAGGCATAGAAGATGGAAGACCAAATTGCACACAGACAAATCTATTGCAATAATTGCTCATTCATTAAATCCAAATGTTCTAATGGATAAAAATGAGAAATGGAGGAGAGGAGCCTATTGCCAAAAGTTAAAAAAAAAAAAAACCCTGTACAGTGAGTTATTTGTAGGCTGCCATTGCAGATTTTCTGAAAATGTTAGTTCTGGTTTTCATGCTACCATGGTGGCTTCAATATTTTTTAACTCACTGACCTAGTACAAGTAGATATGGGTTTATGACTTGCTTTATTCTTCACTTACTTCAATTCCTGCTTCAGGGCTCAGAAAGTTTTAGAGGCAGAGACATCCAGGCAACAAAACAGTGACTTTAAGACTTTAACACAAATGTGTTTTCTGATACTTTTTCCAAAGCAGGACAACCAGTGGACCTAAGTGAAAAGACTCATGGACTAAATTCTGGAGAGTGGGTGTACATCAAGAATCACACCCCCAAGACTACTCTGTCCCATAAGTGGAAGGGACCGTTCCAGATTATTCTTGTGTCTCCCACAGCTGTAAAGCTAAAAAACTACAAGTATTGGGTGCATGGTTCCCATTGTAAGGAAGCAGTAGCTTTGAACAAACATACAAGCCAGTGTACTGCTGGCAAGGACTTTTCTGTACCTTTACCTCCTAGGTCATCTCCATCATTGACTCGGGCTCGAGCAGTGGCGTCTCCAGCTTTTATATTTAGGGGGGGCACATGGGGGGACGGGATCAAAAGTAGGGGGGCCAACTATAAAACACAATTTTATATATATATATATATATATATATATATACACATACATACACACATACATACATACACACACACACACACACGCCGGCCTGTGTGTTGTGTTGTTAGCAGGGGCGTTGCTAGGTGGGAAAAAGACCAGGGGCTTCAGCCCGAAGGTAAATTTGATAACCCCTCCCACATTTTAAAGTCCCGCCCAAGCTCTTCCCACATTTAAAAAGTACCTCCCATACTCCACCCAATGCCCCCCCTCAGTCAAAGGTCAGACATGGGGTGCTATGGAGCATGGTACAGGGGGTCAGGAGAGGAGAGGAGAGAAGAGGTGAACAGGGGTCAGGAGGAGAGAGCGGGAGAAAGGCGGGCGGCTTATGTAAACAAGCCGCCTGTCATTCTCCCCTGTGTAAAAATGGAGATCAGACGGTTCTACTATGTAGAACTGTTGATCTCTGTTTTTACAATAGGAGACCTGTCCCACTACAGTTAGAAACACGCCCCTAGGACACACTTAACCCCTCCCTCTCCAATACAGTTAACCTCTTCACTGCCAGTGTCATTTTTACAGTAACAGTGCATATATATAGCACTGATTACTGCAGTAATGTCACTGGTACCCCCAAAAGTGTCAAAAATGTCAGTCAAGGGTCCGATCTGTCCGGCGCAATGTCGCAGTCCCGCAAAAAAAATTGCAGATCGCCGCCATTACTCGTTAAAAAAAAAAACACCAAAAATGACAGAAATCTTTCCCTTAGTTAGTAAACGCAATAACTTTTGTGCAAACCAATCAAAATACGCTTTTTGCGATTTTTCTTACCAAACATATGTAGCATAAAACAAATTGGCCGAAAATGTTAAAAAATTTTGATTTTTACATTTTTTTGGGGGGAATTTCATATAAAAAAAAGTGAAAAATATTGTTATTTTTGCAAAATTTACGCTCTTTTTTTGTTTATAGCGCATGATCAAAAAATCGCACAGGTGATCAAATACCACCAAAAGAAAGCTCTGTCTGTGGGAAAAAAAGGACGTGAAATTTGTTTAGGTACAGCGTCGCATGACCGCGCAATTGTCCGTTCAAGTCACGCAGTAAAAAAAATCGCAAAAAAAACCCTGGTCAGGAAGGGGGTAAAATCTTCCGGGGCTTAAGTGGTTAAAGTAACGCATTGCCGAATCGCAAAATAGGGCCTGGTCATTAAGGGGGCAAAACCTTTCTGGTCCTTAAGTGGTTAAGCCACATCCCACTGCCTAATCTGAAGCTGAGCCCAGCAGTTCTGAAATCAGCTGGCTCCAGACTGTTCATGCACAGTTCAGAGTAACCGAGAAGGATTTTTCTTTAAAAAAAAAAAATTTTGTTTAGTTCACCGTCTGGAGGATTGGATCGGATGAGAACCGACAGGCGGTCTGTTCTCATCCGATCTCCCCATAGAGGAGAGCGGGGATCTGACAGGTCAGTCTCTGTACACAGAGTGGAGACAGAGCTGTTATCTGTCTGCTCAGTGGGGGATCAGTGGATCGATCCCCCACTGAGCAGAACGGACTCCATGCGCCCGTGTGAAAGGGGCCTTTTAATGCCAGCCACTTGTGAGTTGTGGTAGGTGGCCAGGCCAGCAAGGGAGCCCGCAGAAATCACAGGTGCATCAGCAGGGACAGTATTTGTAATGACAGGCCAGGCTACTGCTGAGCAAGACAGGTGCTCTTATTGAACCCCCTCTCCTATTGTGGTGTTTGAGGGAGCTCAGGGAGATTCACAGCAGGCTATCAGAGAATGCAGGGACAGAAGGTGTGCTGGCTGGAATGCTCAGAAAGAACCAGTGTGGTGTAGTGACCTCTGTTATCAAAACTGAGGGGGAGGGGGGAGAGCACGGGAACAAGTATCAGAGAGGCATCGTGCAGTGGCCGGGCGAACAAAAGAGAAAGTAGCTGACTTTACCTCCATTATCAGTCACAAGGAGAGGAGGAGGGAGCGCATGGGAAGGATCATAGGCGTGCTGCAGCTAGAAAAGACAGTGACAGGCTGAATCAGTGTGAGAGCTGTGTGTGTACTCACGGCTCTTCTAGTAATGCTGGAGGGAGAGAGAAGAGTCAGCTCAGCAACGTGCAGCCCGGGAGACCTGAAGATCGGCGGTATGTGCTGACAGGAAGCTGAGCTCTCTCAGCATGTGTCTGCTCCGATGTTTAGCAACAGTCAGGGGCGGGCCCCCTATTGGCCACGATGGACTGTCTGACAAAGGGGGCGGGTCCCGCATATCAGTTCCGCCCATCCCCGACATCAGAGCTACATTTTGACAGCTCTACTCTCTCTCCCTGCAGCTGCCTGGCTTCCAACCAATCCGCAGAGACGCAGAATGAGAATCCATGACTGTTGTTGTGCACATAAATTGGGGGGGCACGTGGGGGGGCACAGACTAATTTTGGTGGGGCCATGGCTCCCTCTGGCCCCCCCCTAGTGACGCCACTGGGCTCGAGCCAGAAGACTAGGAATACGGAAGAATGTCTCTTACAGTACCTAGAGCTGATATGCATCTCTGAGGAATTATCCTGAGTGGAGGAGCCTTGATGTGGATCACAGTCATGATGTATGAATGGACTCACATGATAAAAAAAGGTGAGACGCATGATTCCTTTTTCCTCAATGCTACTGTAATGACTAAAAAGTTACACATTACCCCAGAGTCTGGAGTTGAGCAAAGGCTGAAGAGAGACTTACGTGCTAAACTGGGAGAACCCTTCTATAATTCCTTTGTGGCTATGCAGTTGCAAGCTGCCAAGAAGTTGGAAATCACTAAGTGTTGGATATGCACACACTCACCTATCTCGCATAAGACTTTGCCCTTACTAGGTATACCCAGTACCCTAGCTGAGATAAAAGACGGTGCTCACTTTAGCAATATCAGTGCTAAGATGGTTGACAAGGCCATTTCACTGCTACTATTTACCAAGGCCCCAATGAGAATACCAGCAGTATGTATTAACTTTACCCGCATTTATCCGCCAGAACTACTTGAGAAAGGTTTCAAGAATGCTGATCGAGTGATTGGAGACTCTCAGTGCAGGGATAATGCGGATGTCAGGTATTGGTTTGATGGTAAAGATGTAATGTGGAGCACAGACTGATATCAAGAATTGCATGATTTCACACATCGCCAACATGCATGCCAGAATAATTTGAAGTTATTAATGTGCCTGCTACATGGTATATGAGTGACAATGAGTTTAAAGAGACACAATTGCATAAAATCCCTGCCCATTTCTTCAAAAGAGCCCTTACTGAACAGGACATTCCACTACAGGCTATTCCTGGACAAGTGGAAGATGATACTAGCAAAAATGAGGAGACTAAGGGTCCTTTCACACGGCCGCTCCGTGTGTCCGCAAATCATCCTATTTTTTTGCGGATGATTTGCGGACATCAATGTAAGTGAATGGCACTGCGGATTTCAGCGGAATACCATCCGCTGACATCCGATTTTCCTCCTTTCAGTTCTGTTCCATTTTTACGAATGGAACAGAACCCCATTTTTTCATCCGTGTAAAAAACGGAAAGGAAGGAAAATCGGATGTCAGCGGTGTCATCCACTGACATCCGCAGTGCCATATACTTACATTATGTCCGCATATCATCCGCAAACGGATGGGATGATATGCGGGCACACGGAGCGGATGACACAAATGTCATTCGCTCCGTGAAAAAAAAAAAAAAAAAGTCCCGCAGCGGACTTAAGCAGCGGAGCGGCCATGTGAAAGGAGCCTAAAGCTGACGCTGAAGAAGAGACTAATCTTGAAATACCAACACCTATCCCAACTCAAAATATAGGCCCAGAGAAAGAAATTATGATGATATTGATATTGAGTCCCATGATAAAGAGATAAGACCAATATTTTCTATACCTTGGGTGAATAGATGTTGTGTTAAAAAAGCTTTCAGTTTTATCATAGATTTAATGGTTTAACATAACTGCTCTGTATGACAGAAATTTCATATTAATGGCCACTGAATTAAAAATGATTAAAAAGGAGGTTTTGCAACACCGGCTGGTGTTGGATTACCTTACTGCTAGTCAGGGAGGAATGTGTACCGTAGTGGGAACCTCATGCTGCAATTACATAGGAAATGATACGAAAGCTGAAGATGCAATCATTTCACATGTATAAAGGGCGCAGCAATTAAAGCTTTATTTTTGTAAGGAACATACCGAAACCGCTTGGATTGGAGGTAGCTGGGAAAGTTGACTCTCTTAGCTAAAACCTGTCAACTGGTTTACTGGTATTGGAGGGTGGTTCGCAGGTATATTGCATGGTATCCTATATATTGTTGGAATTATAGTGTTGATACTCCTCATAATCAAATGTGTACCAATGCTATGCAAATGATGCTTAAAAAATGACTTCAAATACTTGTGATGATTGTACTAATACTGGTTCTTTTGAGCTCTCGCATAAAGACGGCCCATGAGATGGTTACCCGCATACCCGAAAACCAACTTAAAGACACATAAGAAGTTTAAAAGTATAAAAGAAAAGACACAGATGAATTCTAAACTCAGGAGGGACTGTCAAGATGAGAACATATTGAGGACTCTTAAAGACTTTTATATTATATATTCATATATCCATACTCAGTATAGCAGTCTAGAGTCCCCTCTTAATCCCTGAATATATTTTCAAATAATAGTTTAGAACTCAGTCTGAGTCTGTTTTTGTTATGTTGTCTTTATTATGAAAATGTGTCAAATATAACATGAAATGTTCTGCCAAAGATATGATAAGATCCCCGGAAAGAGATGTTTATGAAAACAAGCCCCTTATTACCGTAAAATGTAAAAAGCCCCCAATCAATCATTTTTAATTGTCAGACTAACTTTTCACTCGACGTCATTATAATGTCAAGATGACCGTATGTGTAATTAGACTGTATTATGAAATCTTGTGTAATATTGTGAAACTTTGTGTAATCTGTAACTTGGGCTTGTGCCCATTTATGACTATAAAACCTGTAACCAAAATGTAATCTGGGTCACATTTCTGTTGGAAGATGTGGACCCGCTGTATGGCGTATATTCTGAGTAAACATATGGAGACGAATGTAAACCTTATTGGCGTAGATTATTTCATGGCTCAAACTTAACATTTGAATTTAACATGAACTTAACACTAGCATTTTCAGATGGAGATCATGGGCCAAGGCAACCTATGATAATGTCTATATATTTTTTTATTATACTGCCATCTTGTGGTTATTTTGGTTATAGCGCCATCCTTTTCTATCGTTCCCTTCTGAATTTCCCCTCCCATTTTTTTATGTATTTCCTTCATTATGCTTGGGATAAGAGATGGCCACATCTGTCTAGGCCTCAAGCAATCTTCTTGCATTGCTTGGAACACAATACCATGTTTTGACCTGCAAAATACTGTCTTTCAATCACCTGCCACATCTTGTTGTCTGCTATACCTGCTGCTTGCAATAAAGACCCACGATGATAAAACTGTGTTTTGGTGAGTTCAGCTATCTGTTCACAGTGATTATATCTGCTTATACAGCCCTGGCATAGGTCTCTGCAAGGTCACTATTACAACAGTTGGAGTCAGAATAGAGATAAAATCAGATATCAACAAAAATATCAACACGCCTATTCTCATGGATAGGTCAGATAAACATGGTAAAGATGTTAAATTTACCCAAAATACTTTTTAAATTCCAAATGCTACCAATAGCTATCCCACAGGCATATTTTAAAAAAGTAAAAGCAATTATCTGAAACTTCATATGGCAAGAGAAGAAGCCAAGAACACAGTATGTGGTACTTAGTAAAGACAAATCACAGGGGGGATTAGCAGCACCAGATATCAAAAAATATAACACTGCAGTTACAAAAGCACTATGGTAGAATGGACTAAAATAAACTTGGATAAAAGATGGATTAAGATAGAAACCACATTAAGTAGATCATATTTAAAAATAATATCTGGGTTCCACCAAAGCACAGAAAACTTTATGAAAATACACATGATATAACTAGAAATGTATATAAGGTATGGGACACGATACAAGGACAAGCTAAATGGGAATATAATTCAGCACTGATGCCACTAGAGGGCACAAATTATTTTTCACCAGGGAATGATGCACAATTTGGTAAATGGATAAAAAACACACAGTTACCCTGGCCCTTCACTTTCGGAAGCACTACGGATCCTGGACCGCTTTGCGGCCCTTTCGGGTCTACATACTAATTGGGGTAAATCCCTTGTGTTCCAGATAGATCAAGGGGCTAAAAGGTTGGCTGACCCCAATTCGTCTTTGCAATGGGCAACAACTATTAATTATTTAGGGATCAATATTTCTCCTAACACTAAGGATTTAAGACATCTTAATTTGTCCCCAGCTCTTCAGTGGTGTAAACAGAGATTAAAAGACTGGTCACATCTCCTTTTATCCCTTATCAGAAGAAATAATTTAATTAAAGTGAAAATCCTTCCAGTTCATTTATACAGCCTTAGGCACGCCCCAGAGGGGCCACCAAAATCCTTTTTTAAATAATTAGATTCACTTATAGGCTACTTCTTATGGCAATCCCAACCAGCTAGATATAGCAGAAAAATGTTATGCAGACCTTGGACACAAGGGGGTCATGGCTTGCCCAGACTTTCATACCTAATATTTAACGGCCATGCTTATCCACACTAATAACTGGCTTATCTCTGATGACTCAAATGCCTCAGTACTATTATAATCTGCACATTCAGGATCCTATGAGACCCTCGGTAAGCTCCTCTACAGGGGTCTGAGAGGCTCTCACCCACCCCCTACAGCCACTATGAGGGCAGTTATTAAGGCCTGGCATTCTGTCATTACTAAACCCAATATAGTGAGGGGTAAAAGGTCCCCATCAACTCTGCTTTCGTTCACTCCCATGCTACCAGAATTTCAGTCCTTACCAGACCCCGGTCTTTGGGCTGCTAAAGGAATCAGATACCTTTCAGATGTTTGGGATGGAAGTGCACTATTTACGTTTGATAGGTTGAAAGATAAATTTACACTGCCTAATGCGTTCTTCTTCGAATTCCAGCAACTCCAACACACCTATGCAGCGCAATTTGGGTCCACCCTGTTTAGACTTGAGCAGGACGATTTGGAGGTTTTTCTCCAGGATGACGCTCTCCAAAAAACACTTTTTGTGATCTACAAGTCATTACTTCCCTCCGTTCATGTGGGACTAGACTGTGTGTGGCGTTCAGAGGAGCAGGACTTGGACAATGAAGACAGGGAAGATCTCTGGGACAGCCCATTTCAAACACTAATATTGACTAAAAACCAGCTGATCCAATTTAAAATAGAGCACAGAATTTATTTTACACCAAAATGACTATATAGTATATACCCTAATTCCTATTCTTGCTGTTGGAGATGCTCTAGTGACCCCGCTGGATTTGCCCCTATCTTTTGGGAGTGCCCTCAGATGTAGCTACTGGTGGAAAGTGACCCAGTTTAAATCTACCCTAACTACTATACAGGTCCCTGTAAAAGTTGGTGTTTGCCTCCTGGGGTTAGTTGACTCTCTGGCTGTTAGTAGGGCGATGCGTACTCTCTTGGGTCTCCTATTATTTTATGCCAGGAAGGTGATAGTGCTCAAGTGGAAATCAGACACAGCCCCAAATCTGCCCTTCTGGAAGCATTTATTCAATAAGGTTGTACCCCTATACAAAGCTACATTTTTGTCACGGGGGTTGCCCTAGGAAATTTGAGAAGGTCTGGTACTTGCGGACAGATTCGGAGTATACAACAGATGATCAGGAGTCCACAGACTGAATTTATTTCCCCCTGATAAGGATTAGTTTATGATATAAACAAATGTATTCCTCTGCAGGGACTCATATTACATTTGTTCAGGTAGGATTCTAAACACGAGTTAATATTCCACCGATACATTATCCTGATGGTTGAGAGGGAACAGGAATCTCCTCCTTATAATTCATCAACCCTTGAAGTGATTTTATAAGAGAATGCAGAGTGAGGTGTACGAAAAAGGTGTGTTGTTTCATCTTTTTTTTTTTGGGCTCTATATTAGGAGGTGTTATTGGTAGTTCTGTGTTTTATGTATTAGCTGAGGATGCCCAAAACATCTCAATTTTTCAATAAAAATAAATTTTCCAAAACAAAAAAAACACACAGTTAAAAGATATTATACAAGGGGGAAAGATAAGCCCATATCACAAATTAAAAGCCAAAGGGGAAATTATGTCACTGAATAAATTAAGGTACTCTCAGCTAAAGCATTTTGTGAAATCTTTACCGTTTACCGCAACCTACCAGATCTGAGAAGGATTTAAATCTAGTGTAAAAATTATGTAGAACACAAACAAAAAGTGAAGCATTGTGTATCTCAGATATATAAAATGCTAACTCGGATGGCAGGGCTGAGAATGCCTCCATTTAAAGAAACATGGGAAAAAGAAATAGGAACACGACTAAAAGAACAACTAGTGATTCAAATACTGAGAGCTGTACATGACTTTGCGACAGATATAAATACCATTAAAATTAACTATAAATGTCTTGCAAGATGGTACATAACAACAGTAAAAGCACGAAAATGCCAACCAGAAAAATCCAAACTGTGTTGGAGGGGATGTAATAAGAAGGGTACGATGACCCACATATGGTGGGAGAGTCCCAAAATTTGAGAATATAGGCAGAAGGTGCAACAATATATTGGGGAAATTACAGGGGTAGATATTACTGATGATCCATGGGTATGTTTATTTCACAAAACTAATAAATCATAAAAATAACATAAAAGTACAATAGTACCAACTTTAATACAGGCAGCAAAGGTGGCAATCCCAAAAAAATGGCTAGACCCAAAAAGCCCTACACTTAGAGACTGGTTTAAAAGAACTAGAAAATATGCAGAAATATGGGTGGACTAGGGAAGGGAGAGAGACTGTGTGGTAGAAAAGAAAGGAGGGGTCACAATAAGGAAAAAGAGAGATATGACTAAATAAGGAGGAGAGGAGGGAGGGGTGGGATTAAAAGGCGATGGGTTGCTTGTTTATTTGTTATACATTTTTTACTCTCTGGAATGTATTTATACATTTCTATTGAAATCCAAATAAAGTTTAAATTAAAAAAAAAAAGATTTACTACATGTATCACTTAGCACATAGCGGAGAAGGATGAAGAGTAGGAACACACTGTAGGCCCCTGGGCTTAAAGTCCTGGTTCACATATATGCGATGCGGGAACCTGCACAATTCCAGTCCGGGTTCCCACATCGCATGTCACCTACCGGCGGTTCACACTGACATCTGCGAACTGCTGCGGATGTCAATGCAAAGTTAACCACTTTAGCCCCGGAGGATTTTCCTGCTTAACGTCCAGGCCACTTGTTGCAACTTGGCACTGCGTGACTTTAACTGACAATTGCACGGTCATGCAACGCCGTACCCAAACGAAATTTATGTCCTTTATTTCCCACAAACAGAGCTTTCTTTGGTGGTATTTGATCATCTCTGCGCTTTTCATTTTTTGCGATATTAATAAAAAAAGAGCGAAATTTTTGAGAAAAAATTTACATTTTCTACTTTGACAGTTAAAAAATATCCAATATATTCAATTTTTGTCATATATTTAGGCCAAAATGTGTTTAGCTACATGTCTTTGACAAAAAAATTCTCAATGAGTGTATTTTTAACTGCTTTAAGACCGGAAGATTTTACCCCATTCCTGACCAGGCTATATTTTGTGATTCAGCACTGCGTTACTTTAATGGACAACTGCGCGGTCGTGCGACGCTGTACCCAAATTAAATGTATGTCCTTTTTTTTCCCCACAAATAGAGCTTTCTTTTGGTGGTATTTGATCACCTGTGAGATTTTTAATCTTTGAAAATAAGAGCGACAATTTTGAAAAAAAAAACAATATTTTTTACATTCTGATATATAACATTCCCCCAAAAAAATGTATAAATCAAAATGTTTTAACATTTTAGGCCAATTTGTTTTCTGCTACATATTTTTGGTCAAAAAAAAATCACAATAAGCTTATTTTGATTGGTTTGCGCAAAAGTTATTGCGTTTACTAACTACGGGAAAGATTTGTCATTTTTATTGGGTTTTTTTTTCACTAGTAATGGCGGCGATCTGCAATTTTTTTTGCGAGTCTGCGACATTGGGGCGGACAGATCAGACCCCTGACTGACATTTTTGACACTTTTGGGGGGACCCGTGACATTGCTACAGTAATCAGTGCTATAAATATGCACTGTTTCTGTAATAATGACACTGGCAGGGAAGGGGTTAACTTTATTGGTGATCAAGGGGTTAAATGTATGCCTCATGCTTACTGACGTGTGTGGGGGGAGGGGGTTGTGTGACAGACACAGATCCTGTAATCTGTCACTGTCTGTCACAGAGGAGATCCACCCGCTTTGTTTACACAAGCGAACAGATTTCCTCACTCGATCCCCGCCTCTCCTCCCCTGGCCCGACTCCCACTGAATACAGCGGGAGCGAGCCTCCGGCAGCGTGCACGCGCCGCCGAGAGAGGGGAGAGTCTGGTGACGTAGGTCTATGTCGCCAGACCTTAACGAGCCACTTTGCCGCAGTAGCAGCACAGTGAGCAGTGGGCAAGTGGTTAATGACACCCCCAGATTGGTTTGCAGATTGCAAATGTTGCAGGAATTGGATCGCATGGGTGTAAACACCCATGCGATCCAATTCCAGTGCAGACTAAAAAAAGCGTCCTGCACCATTTTATTGTGAATGCAATGCAAATTCAGCCATACAGTCTGTATGGCTGAATTTGCATCGCAATGACATTGCATGTGATCTGCACAGCAGTGCGTGTGAATCACATGCAATGTCTAACATCGAACCAGTGTGAACCCAGCCTAAAGGTCTCCATAGATGGTGACTAAAACTATTAAGTTAAAAGGCAATTCTTTCAAGATATAGCCAACAGCAAATCTGGAAGAGGTAGTATGAGTAAAGATGTCAACAATGTCAACAAAGGTTCCTCAAAGATGCGGTGTTCCAAGTAGTAATATATGCCATTTTGAGAGTGATTTTTCTTTTTATGAAACATTACATTTTTAAAATACAGACATATACCAGGAGCCAGTGTAACCCATTGATCATGTTCAGTACTAAACATGTAAAATAATGCAAATCAATGCTGTAAATTCTGAGGAAACCACAACAAGGGGTTCATATTAAAATTATAAACATGCTTGTTAAAAAAAAGGCTAAAATAATAAAAAGGAAATCGGGAAGGAAGAGGTGTAATAGTTTTTTTTTTTTTATTACTATTTTAAGATTAGGTCTTTGGTAGTCAACTATATATTAGTGATTTATAAATATAGTTTTTTATTTAAGATATTTGGTCCAAGTACACTGACTAATTTAAACTAAGAAAATTTTCTTTTTATTTCATTTATTTCAAAAAATTCAAATTCTTAAATTTCCAAAATCTTGGTATTAAGAGTTTGGCTACAGCAACCAAAAGGGTGTGGGAATGCAACTTTTGTAGCCAGTGTCACCAGGTTCTGTTCTTGTCATGCATGTTGTCCATTTTTATACAAGTCTATAGGAATGCAAAACCTGCTTGAAACAGGTCAAAAGGAGGTCAATTATAGGGTAAATGCACCTGTCATTTAATTCAGAATGCTCTCAGAAGTGCCTCAAACAGATGTCAAACTGATGCCATGGACCAAAGTCTAAATCCCATTGACACAGGTCCTTGGTAGAAACTTAAAACAATTCTTTTGACTGTCAGTTCATGCTCAAGAGAGACACTGATACAGAAAATAAAGCTCAGACAATCTGACCTCCTAATTACAAGGTAGACTCAATGTTGTAGACGTTCATAGTAGGATAGACAGAAAGCCAAAGGTGCAAGAGATGAGAAAGACTTAAGAGGCAAACAATATCTTTCTTTACTGATCTTCTAACAAGCTATTACTGACACCTCATCAAATCCAATAAAGTCAAATCTTAAACTACATTTCTTCCTTTGTTGTGTATCTTTGATGAACGTATAAAATCTATGATTCACCAGACAAAATGAATACAGGCCAAGTTATCTCCTATAATTGATAGAGGAATCACTGTGGATTTAACACCCAGTCAGAAAGCTACCTCGTCTACAACTCCAAGGGACAAAAACTGTTAATTATATTTCTCAGAATACACAGACAGGTGAGATAGTGCAGTCATCTTCCCTATAAGCCACAGCAAAATAATCTCCACACAGAGTAAGATCTGAAAACGGGGATTTTGTGTTCAAGGAGAAAAGTACGTGGGGCTTTTCTAATTAATTTTCAGTCTAAAAAAAAATGCAGTCCATTATTTGTCTTCCAATTAACCCCAGCTCCTTAAAACAGAATGAGTCTACACAGCCATGCTGAGGCAATTATTTTAAGCAAAGATCATTTGTAAAGCCTTGTTTCTAATAATTTGAGGTTAATCTTCTCCACGAGAAAAAAGTGGGATTAGAAAGACAATGAAAGTTGAATGTAAAAGAAAAAAAAATGCTAGCCTAACTTTGACCCCCCCCCCCTAAAATAGCATATATGGGATATGCTGGCTTTGTGCAGAGGGAGTACATGACTTGCCACCCAGACGCCCCCAACAACGCTAAATTTGAATCTGTAACTTTATATTCAGTAGCTACCTTGTAATTCCATACCTAACCTTTCAAATAAAACCCAAGATACTCTAGCTAAAAAAATGTTTCATCTGTCTGCCATTGGGGCCATTTACCTTAATTTCCTGTCCTACTGACACAAAAGAAAAATAAATTCTGTCTTAGACAGTTGTCACCAAAATAGGTGTAACCATAGGAAGATTTCACCTCTATATCGCTTGTAAAGACAAAAACAAAATGTTGGATTTTCCAATCACTTTTAGTCCCAATGAGAATGGTCAATAAACTGGCAGTGGTTTAGAAACTGGTCTGTTATCTCTTGAGTCAAACAGAATTATCATTCTTAGTGTGTAATGACAAGGGGTGCTGGGGTGTGCTAGAAGGTCTTTTGATGCTGGCCTTTCTATTTTTTACTATTTTTGTTGTAGGGGATCTATTTTTGCTAGGGGGTCTATTGTTGCTAGGGGGATCTATCGTTGGAGGGGAAAATTATTTATGAAATGGATCTACTGTTGAGGGGGTCTATTGTTACAGGTTGCTGGAAGGCCTATTGATGTTGGCTGTTTGGAGTCTATTGTTGCTGGGGGTGTCTATTGTTGCAGGGGGGGGGGGGTTCTATTGTTGCTGGCTACAGGGGATCAATTTTATGACCTTTCTTGTTATCATTAACAAATTCTATTCAAATGGCTTCGTACCACAAAATGATACTTGGTTCTGTATTCTCTAAAGGGGGCAATACTGGGAGGTGGGTAGGGGTTGGAACCAAGGAATGGTGCTAAGAGGTGGGTAGGGGGCAGAGACAAGAGTTCCTGCACCTATTCTCTGAGAAGAAAAGACCTGCTTAGGACATCAGAATTAATAGCAGAGACAGAGCTGCACCCCAAAACGTTAGTCACACACATGTTCCCTTAAATCTAAGAGGAACATAGGATCACAGTCCTCCCCACATTTTTTTCCTCTAAATGAATGCATTACACTTCCACCGCATCCTGCTCTCTTATAGCACTCAAACATTGTGTGAGCCTCTTCATATACTCATTGTCTGTTTAATTGTGTTTTGTAAAAAGCTTTCTGATTTTGCATGATTAACTTGGCACCCCTGTGAGAAAGGGTGTGATGAATGGCGGCAATACTTGCAGCGGGATTTTGTCTGATGGCACCACACAGCCAGATGATTCTGTTTTCATTTTTCCCTCTAATCGTCTATTGACAAAAACATTTTTCATCTTGAATCGTTCCACATTTACACAGAGCTGTGCTGGCGGATTAATGTAACTGCCGCTAAATTGTTATTCTGTGCATGTTCTCCTACAAACATTTATCAGGAATTAAGTCTTGATATGTCACAGAATGTCCAAACATTTGAAAGGAAAAAAAAAAAAGCCTAAAATAATGACCTAGGAGTCCTATTGGCCATGAACGTCTACATGACCATGAAGAATGCACTGAAATCTCAAACACTGTTATCAGTCCAATCTTCCTGAGTTCTTTCTGTAAACTAGAGAATCCCTTAACCACTTCTGGACCGAAAGGATTTGCTCCCTTAATGACCAGGCCATTATTTTGCGATTGGGCAATGTGTTATTTTAACGGACAACTGCGCAGTCATGCAATGCTGTACCTAAATAAAAATTATGTTCTTTTTTTCCCACAAATAGAGCTTTCTTTTGGTGGGATTTGATCACCTCTGCAATTTTTATTTTTTGCGCTATAAACAAAAAAAGAGCGACAATTCTGAAAAAAAAACAACAATATTTTTCACATTCTGCTATATAACATTCCCAAAAAAAATAAAATAAAAATAAAAATCTTTTAACATTATAGGCCAATTTGTTTTCTGATACATATTTTTGGTAAACAAAATCACAATAAGCGTATTTTGATTGGTTTGCGCAAATGTTATCGTGTCTTCTAACTACGGGAAAGATTTATGTCATTTTTATTGTTTTTTTTTTTTTTACTAGTAATGGCGGCAATCTCCTTTTTGAAGGACTGTGACATTGCGATGGACAGATCAGACCCCTAACTGACATTTTTGACACTTTTGGGGGGACCAGTGACATTACTACAGTAATCAGTGCTAAAAATATGCACTGTTACTGTAATAATGACATTGGCAGGGAAGGGGTTCATCTAGTGGGTGATCAAAGGGTTAAATGTGAGCCTAGTGGAGTGTTTACTATGTGTAGGGGGAGGGGCTTGTGAATTGACCATAGAAATCTGTGATCCTAAAAATAGAAGGATCACAGGCGCTCTGTGATAATTTCAGATAGAAGAATGGTCAGCTGTGCCTAGCACCAAGCACGCGTCCGACGTAGGGCTACGGCGGTTCACGCAAGAGGGCCAGCCTGCCACAGTAAATGTGTGGTGGGTGGTTCGGAAGCTTTTAAAGTGTACCAAACACCACTTTCCATTGATTATAGTACATCCAATTACACATTTCTCCAACTCTATTACATTTCAGTAATAAGCCCCCCCCCATAATATCTGGAGGCCAACAAGGAGAGACAGACATTCCCATGGTACCCATGGCACTGGGAGGGAGCCAGCAGCGTATGTGTCCACGGGCAAAGGTGGATGTGGTCCGTCCTCAGGCAGGGCATCATTTCCTCTGTTTAGTGATGTTGCCTGTGCTATCCAGCCCCAGCATGCAGAGGAGGTGGTGGACTGGCTTACAAAACCATCCTCATCCTCCTCATCCTCTATCACCCAAGCAGAAACTAGTGTGCAGTCCACAGAAGCTGCCAGAGTGGCTAATTCGGCCTCCTTGTTCACAGCTACTCCTGCCATAGCCCCCTCATCATGCATGGAGGAGTCAGTTGAGTTATTTGAACACAGCATCAGCCACTTGCTCCTTGACAATGAACAAGTATTACATGATTCTGATGTTGGTTCTGACTCTGAGGTTCAGGAAGGTAGGAACATGAGCCTGCAGAGAGGGAACAACACTGGTAAACAACAAATTGGCAGTGATGTTCCCACAGCTGCAGCGTATTGCCAAGTTGGCTCCAGTGATGATGAGGATGAAGGGGATGATGATGAGGTCACTGATGCAACTTCGGTGCCAGATAGAGCAGAGGAGGAAAGTGAGAGTGAGCACAACCCCAACAAGGCAGGATGTCCTCCAGAGGCAGCCATCATGGAAGAATAGAGAGCAGCCACCCTATTGTATCAGATTGTGGAGCTGTTGTTCCCAAAGCTCAGCTGTCTTGGCCTCTTTAGCACATGTGCAGCCAATCACGCTGTTGCAATTTGCAAACTTTACCTCAAGCAGATCAAGCGTGGCAAAAACATCAGCCATTTGGGTACCACATGCTTGACAAGACATTTAACCTCCCACCACTTAGCCAATTGGCAACAGGGATGCAAATCTTCTCCTCCTCACTTCTCCCCTTTCAGGTCTACCCCCGCTATATCTCTTGATCTCTTAGTAGCCTCCACTGACAGGCATAGTGGTATAGCGAAGGGTGACACAGGTCCTTGCAGCATGTCTGCCAGCAGCACACCACCAGCTGTAGAGTATAGCAGGCAAATTTCTTACAGCACTCAGCTGCTGCAGCAGAAAAAAAAACAGTCATTGCCACCCACATGTCCAGCGTCTAAATTACAGTCATTACGTCTGGTGGATTCTGCCCCTTCCATGAATTTTCAGAATGTGATGTACCACAATGGCAGGTTCCCAGTCACTATTTATTTGCACATAAGGCCATTCCAGCTCTGTACTATCACGTTGAAGGCAATGTTGGGGCATTGTTTGGCTAAGCAGTGACCTGCAAGGTCCACCTTACTGCTGACTTGTGGTCCAGCAAGCATGGTCAGGGATGATATATTTTGTTTGCAGCACACTGGGTAACTCTGCTTGGAACTAGGAAGGATGCAGAACATGACTCAGTGCTGGAGCTTGTTTTGCCACCACATCTCCATACAGCTGGTTGTGATGATGCAAAATGTATCAGCTCCATCCCCTCCTCCTCCTCCTCCTCCTCCTCCTCCTCCTCAAAGCCCCCTCTGCTGAATTGTCCTGTGAGCCACCAGTACCCCCTAAGCGTTCAAGAGGCTATTCAACGAATCAGGCTAAAATATGCCATGCAGTGCTTTAGCTGGTATGTCTAGGGGGACTGGAACCCCACCAGAGCAGAGATTCTTTCAGTTCTGCAGAAGCAGGCCTAGAGGTGGTTCATGCCACACTACCTTGAGCCAGAAATTGGTGGTGTGGATAATGGCACTAACCTCTTGTGCGCCCTTCGACAAGGAAAGTTGAAACATGTGCCATGCATGGCACATGTCCTCAGTTTGGTTGTGCAGCATTTCTTAAACAGGTAACCAGGGTTGCAAGATCTTCTGAAGCAAGCCAGAAGAGTCTGTAGCCATTTCAGGCGGTCATACACAGCCAATGTTGTGCACATGCAGCAGAGGGCCATCAACGAGCACCTGTGTGATTGTGGGCCAGTGATAGGCTCAGGGCGGCTTGGCTTATTTTCCCCACACCAATGACTGCTGATAAAGGATGCATCCACTGTGCTGTCACCATTTGAGGGGGCGACAAGGATGGTAAGCCGTACAATGCATGTATTAGTGACAAAACCCCTGTTGTGTTCCTGCTGGCACAGACTCTGCATGGCATTATGGACAGGGCACTCGAGGCAGAGAAGCAGGATGAAGAGGATAACTTCCTATTCTCTCAAGTCCTGCTTTATGCAGACACAATTCTTGTGAAGCCACAGAACACACAAGAGGAAAGGGTGGAGAAAGAGGAGGAGGATTATGGCAATTTTGGAGGCATTGGAGCAGAGGAAGACATCTATCAAACCTTAAGAGATGGTTTTCTGTCCCCAGAACCCTTGGGAGTAGTACGTGGCTGGGAGGAGGCAGTTTCAGATACTGTAATCCTCAGTGACCATGTGTACTCTGTTTCTCATGCCTCCACAAATTTTCGGTGCATAGGCTCCCTTATTCTTCAAAGACTGCTAAAGCACCAGAGAATTTGTAGCATCAAGGAGAAGGATCATTATTGGTTGGCAACCCTCCTTGACCACTGTTACAAGGGGAAAGTCTCGAAACTCATTCTGTCCCCACAGAGGGAGCAGAAGATGAAATATCTTGAGGACAACCTAAAGAGTAGTTTATGTAATGCCTTTCCAGGCTCGGTAGGTTACAGTCTTTTGGAAAAGCTAGTTTTGAGGCCTCTGTTGGTAAAAGGAGGAGTGGGGGAGAAGGGGGCTGCCTCAGTGAGGCACTTCTTCAATTTTTTTAGTCCTCTGTGCCAATGGCTGTTGCTTTCACATCCCATCGGTAGTTATATGGTGGGAGATTATCTAGGGGCCAAAACAGACACGAGGAGCTTTCCAGTCGTCGATCCACTGGGTTACTGGGTCATGAGAATAGACCACTGGCCAGAACTTGCCCAGTATGCAATTGAGCTGCTGGGCTGCCCTGTATCCAGCATGCTTTCTGAACAGGCATTCAGTGCTGCCAGAGGTTTTATGACAGATAAAAGAGCATGTCTGTCCACAGACTCTGTTGACTGGCAGACATTTAGCAAAATTAATCATTCCTGGATTAGCAGCAGCTATGAAGTTCCTGATGCCGATGTCACTGATTAAGTGTTTTTTGGCATGTGGAATCTCTGCAAGACTGTCTAGGGTGCCTAGCTTTGTGGATGTTGATTTTATCTGGAAAAAAAGTTTTTGGTATAGGTTTCATGGGCACAATAAACACCCAAGGACCATTTTGTTTTGCACTTGTTTGACTGGTGCAAATAATTACAATTTTTTACAAGGCCAATTCTTGCTTTCATCAAGAGTACCTCTATAGGGTTACAGTGTGACGGCACCACCAACACCCAAAGCCCGATTTGTCCACCTCTGTTACTTCTATTCAAAGTCTGTGAAACAGACACCAGAATTTATCCCAAAAATCTCTAATGTTGTTCTGAGTGCACTAAATTGTGGCCTCATCAAACAGACTGACTCCCCAAACAGTTGCTTACAAAATAAAGAAAGCTTGCAGGGAAACTGTAATTTATTTTCTTTTTAAATGTCATTTTTGCTGAAGCAGGTTTCTATACACGGTACAGATGCACCACTTTACAGGCAGACGAAGGGGACCCCCCAGACACTATATTTAAAGGAATTTTTCATTTTTATTGTTTTACTATAAGCATCGTTAAATCTCTGCTCATTTAAAAATCTATTTTTAATCATTTAAAAGATCTTTTTTTTGCATTGATACGTGCCCTCCAGATCAGTACCCAGACCCCATACCCATGGCCAATTACTTGCATATAAGCCATCAAAATGGGTACAATTTTTCAGTTCAGGTCCCATAGACTTTAGTGAGGTTTAGAAGTTCTGCTGCAAACTGAACCGGGGGGGGGGGGGGGGGAGGGGGTTTGCCCATCTCTAGTCTTATTAATCAATGGCTAGTGATATTAATCACATGTAGCATTACCATTTAGCTTACTGTTCACTGTTCAAGAAGAACTTTACCTGAGGATTCTGGGTCTTCTTTGGCAGATATCTTCACCACACAAATCTTTGGTGATATCCGGAAGAACCTTGACATGTCATCAAGCATGTTCATTTGGGCAACGTGCTCAAAGCGACCAGCTCGAAATCCCTGGAATCAAGAAAACACACAGTCCAATATTAAACACATATTTATGGGTCAGACCAGCCAAAGATAATATTTGTTGGAAAGTAAAATAATTAAGCGGTTTCTGTTGTCTCTCCAGTGGTGAGATCACTGTGTTAGGTTCGTGGGTCGTCCCACCTGCTGTGGCCATTGCAAGGAGGTCTTACTCTGCCTGCTGGATTCTTAAATGATGTTATAATACAGAGAATGATGGAGAAGTGTGAACATGCCAAGGTGGGATGCGACTTTTAGATTGCATTTATCCAGCCCTTGTGGCACTGATATGAGACACTATTCTGCCCCCTGACACCAAAAATGGGGCATAATTCCTGCCACTGACATCAACAGTGGAGCATTATTCCCCCCCCCCCCCAGTATCAAAGATGGGGCACTGTTCACTCCCACTGATGCCAGAAAATATTTTTATTCTTTCTGGCCAAAGACCAGCCCCCCTAAACTCTGAAGGACAGTAAACTGGCCTTTTGTTTAGAAAGTTTGGAGACCCCTGCTCTAGATTCTCAGTACTAACATAATTCTGTGGAATGGCAGTATTGACAGGAAAGGGGAAGGTGACTGTATATTCATCTAGGAAAGTTAAGGTTTCAAGAAGGCAACCCGCACTGACAGGAGCTTCTGATAAGGAGGTGGCTCTCTTCAAAACTCTCTCCAATGGTTGTGACTGACCAGTGCTGGCTTCTATTAGGTCTATACCTGCAGTCAGTCTAAAACTAGCACTGGGAAGACCCAGTCCTACTGTAGAGGATAGTAATACTGCTGCTAAATGTTTCACTTCCCACTGCAGCGGTTCAGCTTGGTCGAAAACCTTATTGCTCTGGTCAGTCCCAGAACCTTCAAACCAGCATGTTCGGACCAGACCCAGAGCCAGTCGCTAATCACGGGCAGCTTATTACCTCACTCTTCCTGTATTTGCATGAAAGGCTCAGAGTCACAATGCCAAATACACTCACTCCTGCCATCTGCAGGACACAACTCTGCACTGTGGCATGATTATTCTGCAGTTGCACACTTGACCCTATTTAGCAGTAGGGATGAGCTTCGAGTTAGAGTCGAACGTAAGTTTGACTCGAACATCAGCTGTTCGTGTGTTCGCTGAACACACGTGGGGTGCTCGGCGATGAGAGCCCCATAATGCACTGCACTGATGCAGTGAATAAATTACTGATGATCTGATGATTGGCCAAAGCATGCACATGACCTGTATGCTTTGGCCAATCACAGCACAGTGTCCTGTCAGAGGCATGATTGGCCAAAGGCAGGCTGCCTTTAGCCAATCATTGCTCAGGGGCTAAGTCCACACCCCACACACTATATGAGGCTGCTAGGCTAAGATTAGGCAGGTAGTTAGTGGATAGTGAGTTGAGTTAGTTTAGTGCAGTCAGTGTAGTGAACAGGCATACCCCACTTTTATATTGTATAGATATGTTGTAGTCCTGGGTCCCCTCTCAGTGCTCCCCAAGTTTTGTGTCCCTGTCACTTATAGTTCGTGAGCAGTGCCATGCCAAGCTGACCAAGATTTCCAAAAACCATACCCCTGAACCATACCAGGCCGCCCTTCCTCAACATGGGGAGGGTGCTTTGGGGGCATGTTGATGGAGACAAGAGCCTCTTCCGGACAACCCTGGGCTGTGGTTGTCCGGATCTGCGGGTGGGGGGCTTATTGGAATCTGGAAGCCCCCTTTAACAAGGGGGGCCCCCAGATCCTGCCCTTCCCTATGTAAATGGATATCAGGTACATCGTACCCCTACCCATTTAGTGTACAAAAAAAAAATAAAGACAAAAGACAGTTTTTGACAAGTCATTTATTAAAAAATAAAAATAAAAAGATAGTGTCCCTCGATGTAAATCCATTGTCAATCACGTCGCCCGTCGCCGCACCCGAAAAATAGAAAAAAAAATAAGACGCTCCCTTCTGACGGCATGTGCAGTGAATAAATGACTGACGTCACATCAGAAGGGGCGGTGCCACCGAGTGATGTAACCGGGTGTCCCATCCCTTTCCTATAAAAGAGCTGTCACAGCTCAAACAGCTCATTACACAGGAGGTGCGTGAGGAGGTGGGTGCGTGTGTTTTTTTTTATATATTTTTCGGGAGAGGCAATGGGCGATGTGATTGACGATGGATTTACTTTGAGGGACACTATTTTTATTTTTAAAAAGGACCTTAAAATCTGTACCAGACCCGAAGGGCCTGGTATGGACTGGGGGGGGGGGTACCCCACGCCATTTTTTTAATAATCTGTTTTGCCAGGAGCCAACAATACATTACAGCCACGAGCAAGTTTGAATTAAATTTTTTCCTTTAGAAATATCAGTATTGTTGCAACAGGCTACATACATCGCACAAATGCGCTACTTCACAGGCACATTAAGGGGGCCTCCCAGGCAGATATTTAAAGGAACTTTTCATTTTTATTGTTTCACTTTAAGCATTTTTAAAATCACTGCTCCTCTAAAAAAAAATTTGCATTGCTGCATGTCCCCCAGGGCAGTACCCAGGTCCCTATACAATTTTTATGGCAATAACTTTCATATAAGCCTTTAAAATGAGGACTTTTGATTTTTCTTTTTCCTGTCCCATAAACTTTAATAGAGTTTGCATGTTCGCTAGAACTTTTTCCCTGTTTGAGATGTTTTGGTGCGAACCGAACAGAGGGGTGTTTGGCTCATCACTATTTAGCAGTACTTAAAGTTCCAGCCAGTTCCAGCATCTTTTTTATTTTTTTTTTAAATCACCCCCGTGATAGTAGCCAAATATGTATTTGAAATCGGCATATGCTGCATGTGCTAACATTTTCCGTATCATTAAAAGTGTTAGTACTCACTGTAGCCTTCTGATCCAGCAAGTGTCCATCCTGAGTGTGGGCATCTGAAGCCCACCAGGAGTCTCTTCCGGGATAAGGCGCTGCTGGCTACCCAGCAAGCACCTCCCGATCTTGCGCATGTACAGTGGGACTTTATAACGGCCGTAGCCTAGCCTAGCATCGCGTCATTTCTGCTTTAGAAGTAACGCGATGCTAGTTGCGGAGGATGCCCATTGGCTCCTGGGATTCCTTACACTGGTATCCCAGGAGCCATTGCGAAAAAGGATATGACGTACTGCGCTGCGGCCGGGTTTGGACGGAAGTGGATGTTTTTTTGAAAAAGAGGTACTATATATTAAAAAAAAATAAAAATGACACTATCCAAAAGGAAATGGCGGAGTGATCAGCAGCACATGCATATTTAGATGCAGATGAGGGTGGAACTCCACTTTAAATTATTCATTTTTAAACGGAACCTCATCAAAGGTGTGTGTATACTACCTGTCTTTCCCCACAATTGACCTCAGTTTCTGCTTTTAGCTGCCCAACTTGTTTGTGACTACATTTGTCTACCACTGACCCTTACCTCCAGTCCTGAGTGCTTTCCTGTTCTTTGATGTAGTTCTGCATTTTAATTCTGCCTACACAAGTCTGCTGCCACAATTTGGGCAATCCTGAATATTGGATTCTGGTGCTGTCTGCAGGGCAACATTCGCATCTTGTTCAGCTCAGCCTTGCTGGCAGCACAGGGGGTCCACTGCACCCCATAACAGTTTTAAAATGTCACACACAAAAAAGACGGCACAGGGTGCACTATACTTGTGGTGCCATTCCATTTTGGGCTACAGTACTGGTTATTCCTTTTCCCCAGAACTTCAGGTGGCCAAGTGTGGCTCTTTACCACTTTTTTTTCTGAAAGCTTTAATAAAATACTTAGTTTTGTCGTTTGCATGACCTGAAAACAACATGGCTTAACTGTTTTCCACTTTAAGGGCCGCTTCCTGGCACCCCACCTGGCACACAAATGGCTGCTTTTATGTGTTCCCTGTATGCTAGTCACAGCGAGCTGCCAGAGAGTTGTTTGCCTTCATTCTTGTCCTAAATAAAAGTCACAGAAATAGACCGAAACATTGCCAGAGGTGCTCTAAACATAATGTGCTTCTAAAAGACTAATGTCTGTGAGGAGAACACAAAGTAATGAGTATATTCATTGCATCTTCCCCTTATGTGCACCAATCGGGCTCACAGCTATTTTTATTCATCTCCCCGATAACAAACCTCCTACCTCTTCTGTTCAACAACCCTATCTACACACTGCATCCTTCACTTCATCTGCTCTTAGAGAATAAAAATAGACTGTAACAATGTACCTAAAGCCTTGTGCAACAACAGTAGCCTTATTCATGGAACATTCAACTAATCATCTTCTGGTTTCAAAAGCCACAGCTCACTTGTTAAAGGAATGTAATACTAAAAGATAACTTCTATAGCATTTTTTTATTTAATAAATATGGTGAAAATGAAAATTAATAAGAGGTCTTATTTACACTAGTAGTTGGGGGGGTGAGCTTTTATTGCCCCCATTTTTACCAGCCCTTAACTGCTCACCCTGTAGTTGGAAAGGCAGTGACCTGGGTGTACATATACCACAACCGCAGGAGCAAGTATACCACCTGTAGCACTCGGCAGACACTACCACCCACAGAGTGTGACACATTTAGGCTCTATTCACACCTGGGCATATCGTTTTCAGGTGTTTTTTTGGCGTTTTTCATGTGTTTTTATGGGGTGTTTTTCTTGTGGTTTTTTGGGGCATTTTTTAGGCGTTTTTTGCAGGTGTTTGGAGGCAGGCATTGACATCTAACAAAAATGATTGTAATCTGCCAAAAAGAAGTTCATGTACTTTTTTGAGCTTCAGACGTTTCACTTCAGGCAACAAAACGCTTATATGTGAACAGGGACCATTGAAATCAATGAGGTTTTGATTGTTGAGCATTTTGGAACTTCAGAGATGAGCGTTTTACGAGCTGAGGTGTGAACAGGGCCTCAAAGCGCCGCCTTTCACAGTTAAAGTGATTGTAAGGTCTCATTTTGGTTTTTTTTTGTTTTGTTTAAATAACAAACATGTTTTCCTGGAGCCTCCATGGCAGCATACTAGTGATAGAGCTCCGCCTCGACTCCACCTTCAGGATCAGTGAATAGCATAAATTAAAAGGTATAGCCCCCCCCCATCATTCTCCTTTTTTTCCTCAAACCTCTTGAACAGTGAAGATTGCAGCAGTATGTCCCTACCTCTGCCTGTGAAAACGGGCAGCTTCCACCGGGTTCAGCCTCTCCCGTGTGCAGTCCCTGTTCTTGGGCCGCTAAACGCGCTAATAAGACTGGGAACCCCTTCTGTGGATCTTCTGGGGTCTGTGAGTAACGGCGTTTCCTAATGTGGAACAAATATGCCGTCTTTTCATAAAATATATATGTATATATATATAATATTCATGAGTATGTGGATAAGGATACATGTATAATGTGGGGATTCATGGTGGCAGAGAGATCAGCTTTCCCTTCTACACTTCTCTGTCTTTCCATCACTATGCATAGTTTTGTGGGCACTGATTGTGATGTTTATTCCCAGTTATATTCTTAATTGCGTGTGTTATGGCTACCTTGTCTGGCGTTAGGGCAATTGGGGGCGATTCCCCCACGCAGCATTCTAATGGCTACGGCGTCCTGTTCCCCTGTTCGCGCCGGGTCGCGCCGTGATGACGCGGCGGCCGGCGCATGCGCATTGACTCCCACAGCGGCCATCTTTTCGGTGGGAGTCTCTGTGCGGCGACATGTCGGGTTGCGGCGCATGCGCAGTAAGAATTGCGGGACGACGCATGCGCGGTAGAGACAACGGCGGCCATTTTGCCGTGGTCTCAAAAAAAAAAAAAAAAAATATATGTATATAAATGAATAATTTATTTAAAGCTGCAGTATAAAGAAATAAAGAGGGGTAGTGTTGTTTTGAAGAAGGCAGAATTCAAAAAAGTTACAGGAAGTTAGGTTTTGGCTCAGGTATAGGGCAGCACATTTACAAATTATGTCTTAAAGGGGCAGTGTTGTTTTAAAAAAAAAAAAAAAAATCCAGTCAATGGTTTCCCTGCCTTCCTATTGGTGCTTCGGCTCAGGTGGAGTGGAGCCTGATGTACTTAAACCAGGAAGTTTAGAGAGGCGGTGTCTTCGGTTTCAACTAGCCTTGCCCTGCAGACCATTTTCGTTTGCTCTCTCTCGGTAGGTGGTTTTTATGCTTTGGTTCTTACTCTTTCTCTGTATATATGTATATGTGTGTATATGTATATATATATATGTATACATGTTTTTCTACTATAATCTTTCCTTTTTCAGCTGATCCTCTTGCCCTTACCATGAGTCATTCCTCACGAAACCAAGATCCACCTGACCGTAATAGGTATGGGACCAACTTTTCGTGAGTATAAAAAAAAAAAAAAAAAAAAGAGTGCGCCACTGACATCCATTATTTTTGGTTTGTCACAGTCCAGTACCATCGAAGAGATCTCAAAAATCATCGGGAAGACGGGATGACCACAGTCCTGATCGCAGGTCACATTCCTCAAGATACCCAGAGAGATCAAGATCCAGAAGCCGTTATCGCTCTCCTTCACCACATTATTCTTCAAGAAAAAAGTGCTGGTCTTGTGGCGCGGAACCCCTCCCGAGAAAGCTGGTCTGTAAAGACTGTCTCAGGGATTATGCGGCCAGTTGTGACACGGAGAGCCGCCAAGTAGTTGATCTACTTAAACAAACAATGAAGGACTCAATTGCAGAGTTGGTGTCCACCATCCCAGCTCGTCCTATACCACAGGCTTCTCAGCCACAGGAATCGGATCCGGTGATCGCAGGTCCTTCCGCTATCACTGTTAGCGCAGTTCCAGCCACTAGAGATCCTTCCTCGGAGGAACATTCGGACAAATCTTCAGATGAAGAAGAGCCTTCAGGTTTCAACTTTGCTTTAGTTCAGCCGTTTATTCAGGCGGTTAAGCAGGCCATCGCCTGGGATGAACCAGCGGAACCCCGGCCTAAGTCAAAGTCATATTTCCCTTTCCTCAAGAGGAAACAAGTCGCTTTCCCTTTAATGGGAGAAATAAGGGAAGTGATTGAGAATGAATGGAGTAAGACAGATAAAAAATTCTCCTTCAACAGAGTGAATAAATTTTATCCGTTGCCGGAAGAAGGAATACAAGCCTTATCCTCCATGCCAGTAGTGGATGCAGCGGTGGTGCGTCTAGCGAAGAACATGACCCTTCCAATGGAAGATTCAACTTCATTTAAAGATCCATTGGATAGGCGCATTGATCTTGACCTAAAAAGATGCTATCTGGCCGCAGGGGCAGCTTGTAAGCCCGCTATTGCGCTGACTTCAGTCTCAAGTGCCATTCATTCCTGGACTGACAACGTTGAGACAGCTCTGCGACAGGATGTCCCTAAAGAGGATATTATCAAGTCACTTGAGGAATTGAAGTTAGCGGCAGACTTCGTGGGAGAAGCCGCCATTGACACAATTAGGTGCGCCTCTCGTTCAATGCTCCACTCAGTGATGGCTAAGAGGGCACTATGGTTAAGGCCTTGGACGGCTGACTTGGCATCAAAGCAGAGCTGGTGCAAAATACCTTTTGATGGTAAATCGCTATTTGGTGAAAGATTGGAGAAGGCCATTTCCAGGGTCACTGGAGGAAAGACTGGTATTCTTCCACAAGATAGGGAGGAACGCAGAACAAGGGGTTTCCTCTCAAGGTTCCGCCAGTCAAATTCTAGAGGCTACAGACAGACCCGTCCATTCAGGGACAATAAGAGGCCCTGGAAAGGTACCCAGTCTTCCTTTCTGGCATCCAGAAAAAATAAAAATCTCACTACCCCACAAGGGGAGACAAAGTCCTTTTGACGCCAGAAAAGAAGTGACCGATACAGTGGGAGCCCGACTTCGCCACTTCTTACCAAATTGGATGACAAAATGCCAGGACCCTTGGGTCCTTTCTACCATCCGTTACGGTCACTTCTGGACATTCCAACAGCAACCACCTCGGGCGACTTACAAAAAGACGACACTACCATCATCCCCACAGAAGGCACAGGCCTTAAAGGACTTTCTAGTTTCACTTCAACTTCAACAAGCAGCGGTACCGGTACCCTATGGGGAACGCTTCACAGGTTTCTATTCAACCCTGTTCCTGGTGGAGAAGAAGACAGGGGGTTGGAGGCCGGTTATAGATTTGAAAGGTCTAAACCGCTATATTCATCTGGAAAGATTCAAGATGGAGTCCTTACAGACAATAATCCAAACAGTACAGCCTATGGATTGGTTGATATCTGTGGATCTGCAAGATGCCTACCTACACATTCCTATACTTCCCGCCTTCCAAAAATATCTAAGGTTCGCAGTAGGTCATGTCCACCTACAATTTCAAGCTCTGCCTTTCGGCCTGTGCACATCCCCAAGAGTCTTCACAAAGGTCTTGATATCGGCCCTTGCCCCCCTAAGGGAGAAAGGGTTAAGAGTATATCATTACCTGGACGATATCCTCCTCCTAGCCGACTGTCCACGGAAATTGATTCTCCACAGGGACATTCTACTACAAACCCTGAAGGATCTAGGGTGGTTAGTAAATCGGCAGAAGAGTCAACTATCTCCAACCCAGGTGATGGTATACTTAGGGGCAGAATTCAACACGGCCAGAGGCACGGTCTCTCTACCCCAAATGAAGGCAACAGCAATAATTCAAAAGACACTTCATGCCATAGGAAGGGACTACATGTCAGCTTCACAATGTATGAGTCTGATCGGCTCAATGTCTTCCTGCATCCCTCTAGTGCCATGGTCACATTGGCACCTGAGGTTCTTTCAGTCGGGATTCCTGTCCCAGTGGCGCACACGTCAACTCTCGCAAACGATCCAGATAACATCGATAATGCGCAGAGGCCTTCATTGGTGGACAGATCCGGAGAATCTCGCCAAACCTCACCATCTGGGTTCTCATTCCTGGACCATGATCACATCGGATGCGAGCAGCCAGGGATGGGGAGCGCATTGCGAAACAATACAGATTCAGGGGAGATGGTCCTTTCCGGTGAAAGACTTGGTTTCCAACATTCTAGAGCTGAGGGCGGCATTCATGGCACTAACCTCACTAGCTCCTCAGGTGAGGGCGCAGAGGGTCCTACTACGCCTAGACAACAGGGCAGCGGTTTCATACATCCAGAAGCAGGGAGGGACCCGCAGCAGGACCCTCCTGAGGGAAGTAGAGCCCATTATGATCTGGGCAGAAAGGAATCTGGTGGCCCTCAGAGCAGCCTATCTACCAGGCAGATTGAACACAGTGGCGGATCATTTATCAAGAGACTTCGAGGACGCCAACGAATGGGCAATACATCCGCACATTTTTCAGCAGATCCTCAGCCTATGGGATCTCCCACAAGTGGATCTATTCGCAACTCCAGAGAACTCCAAGCTCCCGAGTTTCTTCTCACGTCTCCCTTACCCGCAAGCGGAGGAAGTGGATGCTCTGTCCTGCCCATGGCGGTTCACGACAGGCTACGCCTTTCCACCACGTCCCCTAATTCACAGGTTCTTACTGAGATTGACGAGGGAACCAGTACAGATACTGGCAATCCTTCCGTATTGGCCGAAGAGGCCTTGGTTTCCATTGGCCCTACGCATGAGCGTATGCTCCCCGATCAAGATTCCTCCCTTTCCTCACCTACTATCACAGGGGGGGAGGTTCCATCCAAGACCACAGACTCTGAACCTTCGAATATGGCTGTTGAGAGGAGGCGGTTTGAATCCTTAGGATGCTCCCAGCAAGTCATCAATACTCTCCTCAAAGCCAGAAAGCCAGCAACCAATTCCGTATATGCTAAGATCTGGAATAGGTTTGTGTCCTACGCGGAAACAGAAGAATTTGATCCCATCACGCCTTCTGTTTCAAACGTATTGGCCTTCCTTCAGTCTGGCCTAGACAGGGGTCTCGGCTTGAGTACACTTAAAGTTCAGGTGTCAGCGATTTCAGCGGCAACCAGCATCAGATGGGCAGATAATCCGCTGGTAATCACCTTTCTCAGAGGAGTTCTTAAGATTCGTCCTCCAAGTAGAAGTCCCTTTCCTCAGTGGGACCTTCCTCTGATTCTGGAGATGCTGTCCAAACACCCTTTTGTGCCGGTGGAACAAATTTCGCTATGGAACCTGACTTTGAAGACAGTTTTTCTAGTGGCGATCACGTCCGGCAAAAGAATTTCAGACTTGCACTCCCTGGGAATAGGGGAGGAGCATATATCGTTTTTCCCTGACAGGGTGGAGCTACGGCCTCTTCGAGGTTTCACTCCGAAAGTGACTACGCCAGACAACTTAAGTGAACCATGGGCATTACCAGTCTTCTCAGATTCGTGTCAGGAACTAGATGTTCCCAAGATACTAAAAGCCTATCTGGAAATGACAGCAGCCTTCAGGAATTCGGAAAAGCTTTTCGTGATTCCTTGGGGTAAAAACAGAGGAAAGGAAGCCTCAAAAAGGACCTTGGCATCCTGGGTAGTCAAGACCATTCAAAAAGCCTATACTGCACAAAACATGGATGTTCCTTCCAGAGTGAACGCACACTCAACAAGAGCAGTGTCAACTTCATGGGCAACGAGAGCAAACGTCTCATTGGAGACAATATGCAGGGCGGCGTCTTGGTCGTCACAGCACACGTTTCTCAGACACTATAGAGTTGATCCAGGGGCTCTAACGACAGTTGAATTTGGAAGACGAGTTGTTCAAGCAGCAATGTCTTTGTCTAATTAAACTTTATTTTTTGATTAAGCATTATCCCACCCGTGTAAGCTAGTTATTTATCACTAGTATGCTGCCATGGAGGCACCAGGAAAACGGAAAATTGTATCATACTTACCGTAATTTTCCTTTCCTGGTGCCTATCCATGGCAGCATACGATCCCTCCCTCGGTTTTTCCTATTTACGGAGAATGATGGGGGGGGGCTATACCTTTTAATTTATGCTATTCACTGATCCTGAAGGTGGAGTCGAGGCGGAGCTCTATCACTAGTATGCTGCCATGGATAGGCACCAGGAAAGGAAAATTACGGTAAGTATGATACAATTTTCCGTTATACTTACCTCTTCTGTGCAGTTGGTTTTGCACAGAGCAGCCCAGATCCTTATCTGCTCAGGTCTCTCACTGACTCTCCTGGTTCCTCCCTCCTGGTTGGTGTCCCCACAGCAAGCAGCTTGCTATGGGGGCACCTGAGCCAAGTCACAGCTCCTTGTGTCCATTTAGATACGAAGCCCCATCCCCTTTCTCTCCTGATTGGCTGAATGATTTTGACAGCAGTGGGAATCAATCGAGCAACGCTGCTGTCTCAGCCAAAGAGGAGGGGAGTCCCAGGCAGCATAGACACTCCTGCAACATCACTGGATAAAGACAGGCTTAGGTAAGTATAAGAATGCATTAAGATGAAAAAAAAACCTTCTGCCTTTACAATCCCTTTAATACATCTTCCTCGAGTGCCTCGATTCAGTGATTTGTGCCTAGGTTGAGATTATATCATCGGTTTGTTGCAGGCAGGAATAAGCATTTCCTCAATCTCCTCTTCTCCAGAAATCAGACTATAACATTGTAACTTTGTAGCAAGTTACATAGTTAGTCAGGTTAAAAAAAGACACAAGTCCATCCGGTTCAACCAAAAAAAAAAAACAGTATTGAAAACCCAACCATACAATCCCATATACACAATCCTTTACCCACTGTTGATCCAGAGGAAGGCGAAAATAAACCCCAGCAAAACATGATCCAATTTTCTACAGCAGGGGAAAAAATCCTTCCTGATCCCCCGAGAGGCAATCGGATATTCCCTGGATCAACTTTACCTAAAAAAAAATTTTAGTACCCATTTATATTATGTACACCTAGGAAAGAATCCAGGCCTTTTTTAAAGCAATCTAGTGAGCTAGCCAGAACCACCTCTGGAGGGAGTCTATTCCACATTTTCACAGCTCTTACGGTAAAGAAACCTTTCCGGATTTGGAGACGAAATCTGTTTTCCTCTAGACGTAAAGAGTGCCCCCTTGTCCTCTGTGTTGACCTTAAAGTGAACAACTCAACACCAAGTTCACTATATGGACCCCTTATGTATTTATACATGTTGATCATATCCCCCCTTAATCTCCTCTTCTCAAGAGAGAATAAATTCAGTTCCTCTAATCTTTCCTCATAGCTGAGGTCCTCTATGCCTCTTATCAGTTTGGTTGCCCTTCTCTGCACTTTCTCCAGTTCCCCGATATCCTTTTTAAGAACTGGTGCCCAAAACTGAACTGCATATTCCAGGTGAGGTCTTACTAATGATCTGTACAGGGGCAAAATGATATCACTCCCCCTGGAGTCCATGCCTCTGTTAATACAAGAAAGGCTTTGGAAACCACTATGTTATGCTATTATTAAGCTTAGGATCTACCAGAACACCCAGATCCTTCTCTGCTATGGATTCCCCCAGTTCTACTCCCCCTAGTATGTATGATGCATGCATATTCTTAGCCCCCAAGTGCATAACTTTACATGTATCAACATTAAACCTCATTTGCCACATAGCTGCCCAATTAAACAGTGCATTGAGGTCGGCTTGTAAATTGGAGACATCCTGTAAAGAAGTTATTCCACTGCAAAGCTTGGTGTCATCTGCAAAGACTGAAATGCTACTTTTAATCCCAGACCCTATATCATTTATAAAGATATTAAAAAGTAAGGGTCCCAACACTGAACCTCGGGGTATACCACTGATAACTTTAGACCATTCAGGTTACACAATGAAAAGTTGAATCAGGGGCTGATCAGGGTCAGACACTTTTGAAAACACCCAAGAAATGCAAAGGCACCAGGGTGTACATGGTTATGCCATCTTTGGCCCAGCATCCCAGTCCAGGATGTAGATGGTGAGCTTGGATGATGCCTGGACAAATATGAAGCCATTTTTTTGGGTGGGAGACCAGATGAATGCATTGCTAAGGGGATCACTTTGAGAGGTACTTGCATGGATGCATATAATGTGAACAAATCTATCTGATGCTAGGTTTACTTTCAGTAATGTAACCATCTAAAAAAATACTGAAATACCCGTTTTAGGTAGAGTTACTCCATAAGTTCCCAAAACTAGTCCTTCCTACAAGAAAGTTTGACATCTTCATTTTACATAAAAGTTCTAACTGGGTATCCTGTTTGTAGTTTTTCCCATGTCTTGGCACTGACACAACAGGGGAGATTTACTAAAACTGTTGCACACAGAATCTAATGCAGCTGTGCATAGAAAACAATCAGGTTCTATTTTCAGCTTGTTCAATTAAGGCTCCTTTCACACTTGTGCGACTTGGGACTGCAAAGTCACATAACAAGTTGTATTCTATAATTTCCAATGAGTACCGTCCATATCTGTGCGACTTCAAGTTGCAACGACTTCAAAATAGTCCCTACACTACTTTGGTCCAACTTTAATGCATTTTGAGGTTCATAGACCTCAAGATTACACAGACATTGCTTCAAGTCCAGTCAACATCGCAGCAAAATCGCGACCAAATAGCGTGGCAAAATCGTAAGACTTTTTGGTGACACAAGTGTGAAAGGAGCATAAGCTTTGACAATAAAACCTGGAAGCTAATTGAATACTATGCACAACTGCACCAGATTCTGTGTGCACCAGTTTTAGTTAGGCCCCTTTCACACATACGGACCATTCATTTCATCAGTTCAGTCACGTCAAAATGGATGAAGTATTCATCAGTTTTTCATCCATTTCTCATCTGTTTTTTTATCCGTTTTTCGTCCGTTTTTCATCCGTTTTTCGACCGTTTGTCAGTTTACAAAAAAACAGATATTGACGGATGTGGATGAAACTGGATGATCATCCGCTGCCATCCGTTTTTCCATAGGAATGCATTAATGTCCGTAGGTGTGAAAGGGGCCTTAACCTCCCCCACCTTACATTCTACATCACCTCTACCTGCATCCCTCTGTGCAGTCTTTAAACTTCTTAGAAACATGGGCTGGTAAACTATTTAAGCAAAGGCCACACTAGACAATTACAGTAATAGATCCTTAAAGCAAAACTTTACCCATAACAACTTGATAAAAAATAATGTTCATTAGCAAAGGAACATACATTTCACATTAATAATTATGCTACCAACATTAGTGTGTGCTGTGATTTGTGTTCAGCATTGCTCCTGTATCTTCTTGCTGGAGGCCACCATTTTGCTGAATCCGAGAGCCCCTGAACATTAGTAAATCATAAAACTAAACAAAACCTATCAATTTATTGCTTTCAACATACAATGACATTGCTGAAATGCCAGGATTGCTAACTGTCACATTTGCTGGTGTCCTCAACCAAACTGTCTAACTATTAAATGGCTGGTGTCATAACTGATCACATGTGCAGCACCATGCCAGTTGCAGATCAAACAGAAGCAGCTTCCTTTGCTGTAAAGGATAGGAGGGTTTAATTCTGCTTTAAGGTTGTCAGCAGATTGGACTCTACAAATTCAGCAAAGTGCCTAAAAATGCCTATTATAGGAGAGCAACTGAGCATGTGCAGACCCGAATGAGAAAGTGTATTACTGGATTTTAAACAGTATAGACACTTATTTTTAATGTTGTGCATAGCTATACCCAGGGCTTTTTTTCTCAGAGAATAGGTGCAGGTATTCTCCCCTTCCAAGTCACCCCTTGTCTCTGCCCCCTATCCACCTTTGAGTACATCCCTTGGTACCACCCCCTAGCAAAATCCCAATACCACCCTTTTTAGAGAATACAGAACCAAGTATAATTTTTTTTGGTGCTAAGTAATTTGTATATAATTTGTTAATTATAATAATAAAAGCAGTAAAATAGATGCCTCTAGCAACTACAGATCCCACCACCAACAATAGATCCCCCCACCAAAACAATAGATTCACTTCAGCAACATATATATGGAATATAACAATATATCTCCATACACAGTGCCTTTGCGAAAGTATTCGGCCCCCTTGAACTTTGCGACCTTTTGCCACATTTCAGACTTCAAACATACAGATATAAAACTGTAATTTTTTGTGAAGAATCAACAACAAGTGGGACACAATCATGAAGTGGAATTAAATTTTTTTGAATATTTCAAACTTTTTTAACAAATAAAAAACTGAAAAATTGGGGTGTGCAAAATTATTCAGCCCCCTTAAGTTAATACTTTGTAGCACCACCTTTTGCTGTGATTACAGGTGTAAGTCGCTTGGGGTATGTCTCTATCAGTTTTGCACATCGAGAAACTGAAATTTTTGCCCATTCCTCCTTGCAAAAAAGCTCGACCACAGTGAGGTTGGATGGAGCGCATTTGTGAACAGCAGTTTTCAGTTCTTTCCACAGATTCTCGATTGAATTCAGGTCAGGACTTTGACTTGGCCATTCTAACACCTGGATATTTTATTTGTGAACCATTCCATTGTAGATTTTGATTTATGTTTTGGATCATTGTCTTGTTGGAAGACAAATCTCTGTCCCAGTCTCAGGTCTTTTGCAGACTCCATCAGGTTTTCTTCCAGAATGGTCCTGTATTTGGCTCCATCCATCTTCCCATCAATTTTAACCATCTTCCCTGTCCCTGCTGAAGAAAAGCAGGCCCAAACCATGATGCTGCCACCACCATGTTTGACAGTGGGGATGGTGTGTTCAGGGTGATGAGCTGTGTTGCTTTTATGCCAAACATAACGTTTTGCATTGTTGCCAAAAAGTTTGATTTTGGTTTCATCTGACCAGAGCACCTTCTTCCACATGTATGGTGTGTCTCCCAGGTGGCTTGTGGCAAACCTTAAACAACACTTTTTATGGATATCTTTAAGAAATGGCTTTCTTCTTGCCACTCTTCCATAAAGGCCAGATTTGTGCAGTATACGACTGATTGTTGTCCTATGGACAGAGTCTCCCACCTCAGCTGTAGATCTCTGCAGTTCATCCAGAGTGATCATGGGCCTCTTTGCTGCATCTCTGATCAGTCTTCTCCTTGTATGAGCTGAAAGTTTAGAGGGACGGCCAGGTCTTTGTAGATTTGCAGTGGTCTAATACTCTTTCCATTTCAATATTATCGCTTGCACAGTGCTCCATGGGATGTTTAAAGCTTGAGAAATCTTTTTGTATCCAAATCCAGCTAAACTTCTCCACAACAGTATCTCGGACCTGCCTGGTGTGTTCCTTGTTCTTCATGATGCTCTCTGCGCTTTAAACGGACCTCTGAGACTATCACAGTGCAGGTGCATTTATACGGAGACTTGATTACATACAGGTGGATTCTGTTTATCAACATTAGTCATTTAGGTCAACATTGGATCATTCAGAGATCCTCACTGAACTTCTGGAGAGAGTTTGCTGCACTGAAAGTAAAGGGGCTGAATAATTTTGCACGCCCAATTTGTCAGTTTTTTATTTGTTAACAAAGTTTAAAATATCCAATTAATTTCGTTCCACTTCATGATTGTGTCCCACTTGTTGTTGATTCTTCACAAAAAAAATACAGTTTTATATCTTTATGTTTGAAGCCTGAAATGTGGCAAAAGGTCGAAAAGTTCAAGGGGGCCGAATACTTTCGCAAGGCACTGTATTTTCTATCAGCCAACATCAATAGACCCTTCAGCAGGCAGCAACAATAGACTGCTCACTTAACAGCAGATCCACCACAGCAACACTATATCCCCCAGCAACACTAGATCCCCCACCAGCAACAAAAGACCCTCCCAACTGTAGACCCTCTCCAACAACAGATCCCCCAACGCCTAGCATCAATAGATCCTCCAGCATATCACAGCACCCCTTGACATTACATACATGCAGTGCCCGAGGTGCCAGAACTGCATTCCCGCTGAAAAAAAGCCCTGGCTATACCTGCAAAAGGAGCCAGCCTGAAGTGATCCAGCAGGACTTCATTTTCTGACTAACGTTCCACTTTAATAAGGGTGTAATTACACAGGTTGTAAAGGGGCAACTGCTGCAGGGCCTGTGAGGTCTGGGGGCCCAATCATGACCACCCCTCTTTCTCTCTCCCCATATTCACATCACATTCTATGCAAAATAATTTACCCCTGTCTTTTTCTTTTCCTTTCTATCACCTGCTGTTTGACCCTCTGGAGGGCTTATTAGGATTGACATGATATTTTATTCAAATGTATTTGGAATATAAAGCACTATCAAGGGTTTTCATATGATATTTGAGGGGGCCCTAGATTTAATTTCGTCCAAGGGACCTGCAGCTTTTAGGACAACCCCAGAATGTGAGTTCTGACCACATTCATTTTTATTAGACTGTACAGTAAATGGCAGAACAAGCTCATTTTATGAATGAATGCAAAAGTCATAATCTAATATGAAAACATGCCTTACCTCTGGGAAATCTTCCTGGGTCTTGAGAATGTGAGAATTTTCAATGTAAGAAGTCATTTCTGCAGCACCAGTGCCCTCTGCTGGAGACATTTGAAAATTATACAAAAAAAAATTTAACTGCATTACTTTTATAGCTTTTATTTAATTATGTTTTTTTCTGTAAAGACTTTAGGCCTAACTAAAAAACAATAAAACAAATAAACAAAAGCTTGGATCACATGCCTGCATACGTGAGCAGATGTTTGAGAACACCTGGAAAGAGAGCATTTCTAAAACAATTTAAAACACGAGCGTGACCGACTCGTAAAGAATTAAATGTATGAAGCTTAACCCATGCCACAAAACTCTGTACACTATACTGTTGTAGCATGAAAGTCAACATATGTAAACCTATTATCATTGAAATCCCTAATTCAAGCATAAGTGTTTGGGATCTTTGTATGCCGGCTGGTGCTCATATATTTGTGCAAGCACTGTACAATATACAACTGCGTAGGATTTACTGATTACTGATGATTTTAAAAATGTTTTTCTTTTTTTTTTTTTACAATCTCCTTTAATTATAGTATGGGTATTTCCTAATGGAAGTTAGATAATCCCAAAACTGTTTGAGAAAAATCATATATTTTTTTGGGCACTTAGCTAGCATTAGTTCGTAAAACAAAATGTGCATGGCATGGCAAAACAGAACTGCTAGTAAATTGTATGTATTTACCCAATGGCCTGTAAGTATTTGTTCACATTGCAGGTTCATACTATATTTTTTGGGCATACGATTTGCTTGTTCATGCATATTGCAGTCGATTGTTGGGGTTCGTTCTCAAGTGATTTTGAGCATGCAGCATTCCTGGGAAGCAATAGTGGAGAATGATGATGTCCCCCTCCGAGAATCATGACTGTTGAATCGTTTTCCTAGTGTGCTACTGACATAAATTCCCCTGTAGTTAGCTGGGTCATACTGGTCTCCACTCCTATGGATGGGTGTTATGAGGCCTTGGTTCCACACTTGGTAGTAACCAGCACTCAGGACCAGATTGAACACTTTACATATTCCAGCATGTACATCTGGGGAGCTGTGTTTATTCATCTCTGGCTGGCTTCTGTCCATCCCACTGGCTTTTTTAGTTTGCAGGTGTTGGATATTCTCTATTATTTCTTGCAGTGTAACCGGTACATATAGGGGGTTCTGGAAGTTTTTGATATTTCCACTATATCATTTAGTCTTTTGATTATGTATTTTGTTGTACAGTTAGCGCCTCTTTTGGAATATCTTAGTAGAGGTTTTAGTAGCTGAGCCATATGTAGCCATTTTTGATGTGAAGGTTGCCTTTCCTGGGTGCTGAGCCAATATTCTTCTATATTTCCCAGAAAGCGTTTTCCTGAAGTGCCTCTTCTAAGTGTTGCAGGTTGTTGAAGATGAAGTTTTGTTGTTTTTAAGAGTTTGTATTTTTTTCTGTAGAATGCCATGTGCCAGTGGCGGAACCACCTGGGTCGCAAAGGTATCACTTGCGACCGGGGACTGGCATTCCACCACTGTTAGGGGGCCCCAGTGGGGTTGCTTGCCAGAGCCTATACTGACATTTCTACCTCCCTCGCATGGATGGGGTAGGAGAGAGCTGATCTGCTCTGTCTCCTCCCACCCCTCTCCTCCTGTGTGTACCATGGAAAGTGTGAAGCTAGGCATATGAATTTGATCATTCAGCTGCTGTCTTTCACACTTCCTGCTGTGCACACAGGAGGAGAGGGCCAAGAGGAGAAGGAGCAGATCGGTTGTCTACTCTCCCTTCCGTGCGAGGGAGGGGGAACTGTCAGTGCAGGCTCGAGGCTGCATGAGAGAGACGCTCTCAGCTCAGAGTCCTACTGAGGAGGCACTGATAGACAGCACTAATAGGTGGCACTGAGGGGCAATGATACGCTGCACTCATGGGCACTGATAGGTAGCATTGTTAAGCACTGATAGGTAAAACTGATATGCGGCACTGATAGGCAGCATTGATGAGCACTGATAGGCATCACTGTTGGGCAGTGATAGGCGGCATTGATGAGCAATAATAGTTGGCACTGATGAGCACTGATACAGTAGATGACAATGATGGGCACTAATAGGAGGAGTGCCCTGATTATGAGTGTAAACAATGCACTGACAGTTTTGCCGGTGTTAAGGAAATTGTAATTAATGTAAATAACTGTATTCTATTTTGTATGCTTTTCCTGTGTATTGCACATGGCACTTGTAATATTTTCATTACATGTTTGCATTCTTTCAAGTCCTAATGAGAAATTAGCCTGCCTATGTTACGCCCCTTGTTAACATTAAAGTGCAATTGTAATATTAATGTGATACCTACGTTATTATGTGGAAGAATCTATTACACACGGCTATGTAATAAAAATAATAATAATGTAAGCACCTTCATCCAAATTGAAATCAAAAACAATCCATGAACATTCGGGGGGGCAGACATGAGAAGGACCGATGGGCCAAGGGCGAAAGACGCCAAGAAACATCCCGGCCAATCAGGCTGTCATGAGTGCACCACCAAATTCCATGAGACAGGGAAAGGGGGGAAGGGGGGCAAGGGTTTTTAATGGTGCCATAAAATTAATGGTACAGCAAACACATGTAATAATTAGGTTTGTTAAAAAATATAAATTTTATTTAGAATATCAATCAATAAAAATTCCTTAAGTGTCATACATAATTCATATATCACATACAAGATGTGCACCTATAGCATCAATAACAATACAGGTGTATTTGGGGTGGGCCATGGACTGATAAGTAATAGTCCAAAGATTGGTGTCAAACCAAAAATCAATTAACTCACTGGGTTTGAGATTCATTTTACTTACCTAGCCCATTCCCAATTATCAATACAGGTGGGATTTATATATATACATCTATCCATCTATCAAATTCTTTCATCTTGCTTTTCTCTTCTTTCCACTTATTTATGACTGGATGGCGGTCCCTACTTAGGCGACACCACATCCGCTGGCGGGCTGTTTGATGTGGCTGGGTTACCCCTCTCTCCTCACTATCATCTGGTGGTATCATCTGGTGGTGGTGACACTGCATGGGAAGATCACTGCCGGCAATAGATTTGGCAATTGACGCTGAAATGTGTAAATATATATACATTCTGATATAGATGTTTTTATTCTGTCTAATTATTACAGTTTATGTTTAAAATAGGAACTTCCAAAGAAGTGGTTGAGATCCGCTAAACATGTCAAGTCACTGGGTAGACATGGACCAACTCCTTACCCACTAACAAGGAGTTTTTGGTTTGACACCAACCTTTGGACTATTGCTTATCAGTCCATGGCCCACCCCAAATACACCTGTATTGTTATTGATGCTATAGGTGCACATCTTGTATGTGATATATGAATTGTGTATGATGCTTAAGGAATTTTTATTGATTGATTTTTTGAATAAAATGTATATTTCTTAACAAACTTAATTTATACGTGTATTCGCTGTACCTCTAATTTTATGGCACCATTAAAATCCCTTGCCCCCCCTTTCCCTGTCTCATGGAATTCGGTGGTGCACTCAGGACAGCCTGATTGGCCGGGGTGTTTTCTTGGCGTCTTTCGCCCTTGGCCCATCGGTCCTTCTCTTGTCTGCCCCGCCGAATGTTCATGGATTGTTTTTGATACGTTATTATGTGTATAAAAAACTTCAATTGCATCGAATAAACAGAACAGGTTTTTGGAAAGATGCTGAGTGTATCTTTTGTGTCTATTCCCTACTGCAGTAGTTATTAATTTGAAACCACTAATCAATAGGAGGATAGGAGTTGCCTATCAATAAAATTTCCAGAACACCAGTTAACGTCTCTCCCTTCCTCGCACAGACACAGTGTGGGAGGAAAGGACTGCCGATAATTGGCAAGTCTGTTTACATGTGATAAGCTGATCACATGGTAAAGGGCCGCTGTGATTGGCCCTTTACCATGATCTGTGATTAGCTGTGTCCGAAGAACACTGAAGTCACAGAGCGCGCTGGATGCGCACCACAGGGGGCACGTGGGAGGCAGGGTTCTGGGACAATGTCCATGGATGCCCTCCCAGAACTGGAAGCCCTGGGCTTGGATGGAAGGAGGAGGGAGGGTTAGGGGGCCCTTTATGGTTTCTTGCAACAGAGCCCTGAAGGTTTAAGTTGCCATGTGCTATCCTTAAGTCTTGTTGTCAGGGTCTCTTTGTTTGTTATTGGAGACTGTCCATACTGTAAGGTGTTTCTAATACTTTGCATTCTTTGTCGAACCCTTTATTGGATTCTTTATTGGATGGTTTCTTGCTGTTGACTTTCTCAGCTGCGCTGTTTCTGCAATGGTGTATAATATTTTGTGGAAGTCCTTTGTTGCCTGATTTACACCTCATGGGCTTACCTCATAGGCATTTTTTTGGAAGTTTTCGAGCTGTTTTTTTACAGTATGTCAGATCTGTCAGTTACCTCTCTGCAATTTATGTAGTGCTTTTTCCCACCTGTTCTGGCATTGAGGTCTCCAAACATGAGCATTGTCCTAGGGATTGGAAGTGGGAGGCCTCACGGTATAATACCTCATAGGTGTCTGGTCTGAAATATGGGGAATCTGGTGGGGCAATGTATGCTACACACAGGTAGATGCACTGAGAGGTGAGGATGGAGCTGCTTATTCTTAGCCATATATGGCTCTCTCCTTTTTTGATTGCATTCATGTTCTCATGTAGCTCCTCCTTATATCAGACTAGTATTCCTCCTGAACACCGACCCGGTTTGATTTTTCTATTCTTCTGTGTTGGGACAGAGAATTCCCTATAGCCAGTAGGTACTAATGGTGCATCCTGTGCCCGGGTCCATGTTTCCAGGAGGATTTGTATATCTGTCTCATCTAGTCTTTCTTTGAAATCTGGATCATTTATTTTGGATCCGAAGGCTAAAGCTTTCAGACACTGAATGTCCCAGCTACTGATTACCAACGATGTCATGTTGTAGTTATATACCTTGTTATGGGTAAATTTCCTGGGACAAACCAGATTACGGATGGTTGTCATTGTCTTTTTTGCTTTTTGAGCATACTGTGCTGAGGAGGGTTCTTATCTCCTCAATTTTTCTGCTCTTTGGTGGTCTTGGTGTCCATCTTGGGGCAGGTGGTTTTCTCCATTCTTACCATCTTCGTGGCCCTGTTTTTTGGTTGATTGTATTGTTGTATAGAATTCGTGGTGAGGTTTGGGGTCTTCTTGTAGCTGTAATTGTGTTCATTTGAGCATGGTTTGTGCCAGATCCAGGGCTATTAGTTTTATTCAGTACTGTCACTTGAAATTCTCTTGCAAGTTGACTGACCCCTTTTTTGTTCAGATTTTGTTGTTGTAGAGGTGCTGGGGCAATATTGAGGGATATTGTGCCACTTGAATGGAAGGCTTTGACCTGGTTTCATCTGCCAGCTCTGAGTTGATTTGCTGGATTATATTGTTTGATATGTCCGTCCTTGAAAGAAGGGAGGACAGAATTACTTTGGAGTGTGGTCATTTTTGTTGTGCAGTTCTGCAATAAATCCTGTTGTCCCTTATTTGTGCCTGTGTGTATGATGGTATGTTTAGGGTTAGCGAAATATGGGTCATTGATGACTCCTGTTGCCTATCCAATTGTGGAACGGTGAATTTTGGTAACTCTTGTTCCTGGAAAGAGCCATTTAGTGTTAAGGTATTTCTTATTTAAGTCTATTATTAAATCAATTTCAGGAGTTTGTTGCCTGTTCTTGTGGTTTGATAATTGTTTGCTTGTTGTCTCTGGATTATTGGCATTGTCTTGGCTATTTCCGGTGTTTGTAATGTTCCCTCAGTTGGGTGGTTTCTTGTTTTAGCTGTTGCATTGTAGATCACATTTCTTCTAAGACAAGCCTGTGTTCAGATATGAGTGTGTTTAGCTCTTCTCTCAGCTGGTCATTTACATTTTTATCACTTAACTGTCTTTAAAGCTGTTCTTTAAAATGTACAAAGTCTCTAACTGAAATAAGCATTCTCTAAAGATATTGGGTGAGGGGAGATCAGGCATGTCTCTGGATATAGTCTCTGTTAGTATCTGTTCCTCATAATTTTAACTGGAGTTTTTTTTAACCTTGTAGATGTTGTAGGCCTGATTTTTAATTTTGGGGGAAGATCCAATCCTCTTAGCATCTCCTAAACTTCACTTTAGAAGCATCTGGCATTTTTTGCCAAAGCTCCTAAACTCAACTCTATAAAGGCCTATGTGTCAGGGTTTTAGCTGAGTTTAGGAGCATGCTGCGGTTAGGTGAGGTTCGACGTGGAAGAATCGCATTCAGAATAGGAACGTTTTGACCGTCGGCCGAGGGAAAACACAGAACATAGCATTTTCTATATTAGAACTTGGGCTTGTTGGGAATGGATGTTTTGAGGTGGGGATCCTGCAAGAGGATAGACCAGTGTTTGTGGAAGACTTTTTCCATGTGTCAGTGTTGGCTATGAAATTGAGAGACTAATCTGATTTCCTGATCCACCTTTCCCTTCGTCTTGTCTTTATCAGGTGTGTTTAGGTAGTAAGAATACGCTTCACTCACTAGATTTTGGGTGTACCCTTTATTGAGAAATGTATTGGTGAGGACTGCATGTCTGGGTTATTAAATCGATCCCCAATAAGCTCTCCCCAGCTGAACGTTTAAAAAAACAATGTGAAAGAAAAACATAAATTAGTTAAATCCTTGCCCTGTGTGGGTGCTAAAAGAAGAAACTGAGGTCAACACAGTCATTTAGTCTTTACTATAAATACATCAGTACATCTGCATAGGGGCTTGGCTTGAGAAACATGTTGCCACACCCACCAGTGATGTTTTAGGAATTGAGGTCACTTTCGGCTTGCTGTGCCCTCCACCTGGTTAGTGGTTACCCAGCTACTTCTGCTCTCTGATTCACCAGCATCTGATTTTTATCAACAAAACCGCTGTCTAACTTGGAATTCTGGGACAGGACACACCTGATGCAGATATTATGGAACTGCAGACCTGCACTCTTTGATACGCACCAATTCCTCCACATATCTCTGAGTTGCCTACTGTATGTGTGTTTACCATGCCTTTATATGCTACACTTAGTCTAGCACCCTCTGGTGTTCTCCTAGCCTTATAGATATACACAGCTGACAGCCCTGAACACTTTATCCTGGATTGGAATCTGAAATCTACCGTGCTGAGATCTACACCACCCAAACCTGACATTGATTTTTAAGTCAACCTTTACTGGCTATATTTCAGTTGCCAATTTGCTGTTTTTATTAATAAATGTACCTTACTTTTTTTTTTTAATATTGAACTTTTAATTGTGTTTAATAAGACAACATCAATTATGGCAGATTGGTATACTGCAAATATCAATTAGCGGGTTCCATACCATTATTACGTCTGGTCTCTATCCCCTAACTATTACAGTTATTTGGGAATATTTAATTGCCATTTAAAGGTTCATATCTAAGGTGGGAAGTTTGATTTTTAAAATTAATTTATCCCATGTAATAACGGCCTTTAGTTGATGCTGTCTTGCTAGTATTGATGCTGTCTCGCTAGTATTGTGTGCATTGGATTATACGTTAATCCTTTGCACCTTTTACCCACTAGATGGTGCTATTGCTGATCCATGTATGTGCCGATGATTATTGTTAATTTATTTGCAATTTGTTTTTCTGTTTTTATATTTATGTGCAAAGTTATTATGGGGTCAGCATGGCAGTTTCCTATAGTTTCTGTCTCATCTGGCCTGCACATACTGTGCTGGCAAAATAAGCCCCGATCTTGGTGTGTGATTACTCATTAGCTCCTGTTCCCTCTTCCAAGATGGCGGAGCGGTCCTCACCAACTTCCGAGTACCCAGCCCAACCTTCTCGCTTAAATAGATGGCGTCAGTACGCCGTCTGCACCTTTGAAAACGTTATCTGTGACGAAACGTCGTAAGGACACGGCGTACTGACGTCATCTGATTGCGACTAGGGGGGGGCGGACGAGCGGAGTCGTCCGACCGGCGGCTATTATCAAGGCTCTGTACTTCCTGGTTTATTGTAAGTGTTATTCATTTATTATTCTAAATAAATATAAAGTGGTTTTACACTATGGGAGCTGTTCTGGTCAAGTGTCTCTATGCATGAAGTCTGACTTATCTACAGGCATGTTTAACATCTAAATGTGGTAAGAGGCGACTTCTACTGGTGAAGGCTGGCACTGGTTCCTAAGTGGTACACTTGATTGTTTTGGTACACTTTGGCTTGTTCATTTATTTTATATGGTAAGAGGCGATTTCAGCTGGTGGAGGTTCAGCACGCAAACTTACATGATTATTTCCATTCACTTTGGCATTTACCTTATTTTCGCATGGTAAGAGGAGATTTCAGCTGGTGAATGATACACTTTATTAATATATGCGATTGCCCCTATTTCACATCGGTAAGGGGTACTTATCAGGTGTCCTATTGCATGGGTTTTTTTTCTTTATTTTATAATATTGATTTGTGAACATTCACACTGGTGGAGGTTATATATACACAATTTTTCTGCGCCAATCACTGAATGATCACTGTGATGTCTCAGTCACTATAAATCGTTTGTGTTGGGTTTTACGCTATTGCGTTTTTCATTTAATTTCATGATTCAACGACCACTGAATCACCACGAGTATACCGGTTCTGATCTTCTATCAAGGGGACAAGATTCACTATAGAGAACCCGCACTTAATTTTACCTTATCTGGTAAGCATACATCCATAAGGAGCTTGGTCCGGAAACTGAGTTTTTACCAATTTATGGACTTTTATGGACTTTACATTTCCATTACTCATTAATAGCGCGACTTGTTTTAGAACCTTACTTACTACACTCAGATCACTGCCCTCTGCTATTTTTATTTATATAGCCTGGAATGGTTGAGGCGGGAGGGGGAACACGCTCACCCCCCCCCCCCCTCCCCTTTCCTGGCTAGCCAAGTTACATACTCAAAATAAGTGTCTGGTATTGATTTTTTTTTTCTGCATGGAATCCCACTTAAAATCCAAACCAGAAAGATGTTTTTCTTGCTGTAGAATATGCTACAGCAAAAGTGACGCATACAATGCAAAAAAAGCATACTGTTTAACCACTTCCGCCCCGCCCACCGCACATTTACTGCGGCAGTCAGGCGCTCCTAGGCAAAGTGATGTAGTACTACGTCGCTCGCTCAGGAGACTCTAGGGGGCGAGTGCGCGCTGCCGGCAGTGCGCTCCCGCCCCCACTCGTTAGCTGGGGAGCCAGCGCATGTGAACGGCGGCTCCGATGGCCGCCAGCCACACGCAATCTCCCACAGCAGAGAGAGAGAAGGACAGACGGCTGATGTAAACACAGCCGTCTGTCATTCTCCCTGAAGTGATCACAGAGGCTATGTGATCCTGCTATATAGGATTGCAAGTCTCTGTGATTACTTCACAAGCCACACTCCCTGACAGTTAGAATCATGCCCCTAGGGTCACATTTAACCCCTTGATCACCAGTACAGTTAACCCCTTCCCTGCCAGTGTCATTTTTACAGTAACAGTGCATATTTTTAGCACTGAATACTGTAGTAATGTCACTGGTACCCCAAAAGTGTCAAAAATGTCAGTTAGGGGTCCGATCTGTCCGCCGCAATGTCGCAGTCCCTCAAAAAAAATTGCAGTTCGCTGCCATTACTAGTAAAAATAAACAATAAAAATGACATAAATCTTTCCCGTAGTAATAACTTTTGCACAAACCAATCAAAATACGCTTATTGCGATTTTCTTTACCAAAAATACGTAGCAGAAAACAAATTGGCCTATAATGTTAAAAAATTTAGATTTTTAAATTTTTTTTGAGAATTTCATATAAAAAAATGTGAAAAATATTGTTATTTATTCAAAATTGTCGCTCTTCTTTTGTTTATAGCGCAAAAAATAAAAATCGAGCAGGTGATTAAATACCACCAAAATAAAGCTCTGTTTGTGGGAAAAAAAGGACGTAAATTTTGTTTGGGTACAGTGTCGCACGACCGCGCAATTGTCCGTTAAATTCACGCAGTCCCGAATTGCAAAATAGGGCCTGGTCATTGAGCAGCCAAATCCTCCGGGGCTAAAGTGGTTAAATTGCCACAAATTACAATTCATTGCCAGCTTCTTTTTCTTTTAAAAAAGCTCCACACAGATTTCTCCAAAGGTCCCCCAATATACATACAGTCACAAACCCTATGCCAGCAGGGAAATGTAATTTGCTGGCAATTTAAAACACTTTTTTGCTTAGTAAATGTCAGTGTTGATGCAGCACTTTCTGTACATCGCAGAGATCACTGCTACCAGCCAAATGGAATTAAAAAATATATATTTTTTATCATTGGTACATGTTTCCCAGGGCAGTGGCCACCCCACGTGCTGTTTTTTTGACAACCCCTTGTATAAATGTCCTGAAAAAGGGCATTTTTTTTTTTTTTTTTTACAGATTCCGCTCAAATTGATATCAGTGGGGTTCGGGGTTCAGCATCTAAGCTTCTTTGAAGTTCCCTGAACAATGGTCAAACTGGCAGGGAAGTTCAGCTCATCCCTAGTTACTGCATTGTGATGTCATTTGTTTGTAAATGGCATGCAACGCAGTAGGGCAAAGCACCTTTGGTACGCTCGCTGCATTAACACAATAGTAATGTCATCAAGTCACAAGTTAAAGTGCATTTAAATGGGCTGCGCTAACACTATACACCTTAATGTTTGACATTATCCACACAAACACATGTAGCACCCTCCTAGGTAGGTGCTAGGAAAAAGCATCTATTGCTCTTTCTGCTTATCAGGGGAGCCTGATCTGTTAGTTTGCCTGTCACATGTTTCCAGGTGTGATTCACTGGGTCTGAGGGAGTGTCCCCACTGTATCCAATAAGGGATCTTGTTGGACAGTGGAGGAAACCCAGCCAGTGACACATGATGTTTTATGGCAGTCCCAGTGGGAGGGCATTCCTGCAATGCATCCTGGGATTGACCATAAATATAAAAAAATTAAGAGGGGACATGTGACACAGGGGGTCTTTGGCGGGAAGCAGAGTCCCAGGAGGAGGCAGATGGCTGGTCTCTCCTCCTGTGTATGAGGAAGGTGGTCTTAGGCAGTCGGCCTAGTGAACCAGGTGTGGAGCTGAGCTGCAGAGGATCCAGAGTGCTGACGGTGGAGCTGCTGGCAGAGTCTCTTGGGAAAAACAGTGTCCGGGAGTACTGAGGGACCTGCCAAAGGGTCTGGCCCAGGAAGGGGGACCACTCCAGTGAAATCAGGGGGATCAAGGAGCTAGCTCACACAGGAAGTGTAACAGTAAAGGGGGTGCCGTGTACAAAGTAGTTGACCCTGAAGAATAGGAACAAAAGGGGTGCCAGGAAGGGCCCTGAAGATTGATCTGCAGTACAGTACAGCTTACCTCAGACAGTTCATTCTTACTACTTCACTGCTACTGACAAGGTGAAGCGGCGGCCTAGCCGCACTCAGCATTATTCAGTCGTTCCAGCAGATTGTGCATAGTTATAGTTGGAGTAACCCACTCATTCCCTTCTCCCATCCAAATTCTCAATAAAAACACAAAAACCAAAGCTCCTAGACCAGGGGTGGGCAAACCTTTTGACTCGAGGGCCGCAATGGGTTCATAAATTGGACCCGGGGGCCGGACCAAGAGTAGATGGCAAAAAACACTGTCAAAAATTGCGTGTCTTTTAAGGTCACAAAAGTGTAAAAGGGGCCTTCAGTAATTAAGGAAAATTTTCCCCTCTTTCAATGCAGAGTGACCAGCGTGCCCCCTTTCAATGCAGTGACCAGCGTGCCCCCTTTCAATGCAGAGAGAACAGCGTGCCCCCTTTCAATGCAGAGAGACCAGCGTGCCCCCTTTCAATGCACAGTGACCAGCGTGCCCCCTTCAATGCAGTGACCAGCGTGCCCCCTTTCAATGCACAGTGACCAGCGTGCCCTCTTTCAATGCACAGTGACCAGTGTGCCCCCTTCAAAACAGTGACCAGCGTGCCCCCTTCAATGCAGTGACCAGCATGCCCCCTTCAATGCAGTGACCAGCGTGCCCCCTTTCAATGCACAGTGACCAGCGTGCCCCCTTTCAATGCACAGTGACCAGCGTGCCCCCTTCAAAACAGTGACCAGCGTGCCCCCTTCAATGCAGTAACCAGCGTGCCCCCTTTCAATGCAGAGACCATCGTGCGTGCCCCCTTTCAATGCAGAGAGCAGCATGCCCCCTTCAATGCAGAGACCAGCGTGCGTGCCCCCTTCAATGCAGAGACCAACGTGCATGCCCCCTTCAATGAAAGAGACCAGCATGCATGCCCCTTCAATGCAGTGACCAGCATTCCCCCTTCAATTCAGTGACCAGCGTGCCCCCTTTCAATGCATCATGACCAGCGTGCCCCCTTTCAATGCACAGTGACCAGTGTGCCCCCTTCAAAAGCAGTGGCGGCTGGTGCTCAAAATTTTTGGGGGGGGCGCAAAAAGAAAAATGTAATAGGTATTGCTTCGTGTCAAAAAACGCAGTAAAAAATTGCGTGACTTTGAAGTCATGGTACAGGCATGGCACAGGTGATGGTATAGGCATGGCATAGGTGATGGTACAGGCATGGCACAGGTGATGGTATAGGCATGGCATAGGTGGTGGTACAGGCATGGCACAGGTGATGGTATAGGCATGGCACAGATATGGTATAGGCATGTCACAGGTCATGGTACAGGAGATGGTATATGCCCCCTTTCAATGCAGTGACCAGCGTACATGCCCCCTTTCAATGCAGAGACCAGTGTACATGCCCCCTTCAATGCAGAGTTCAGCGTGCGTGCCCCCTTCAATGCAATGAACATTGTGCTGTGCCACCTTCAATGCAATAAACACTGTGCTATGCCCCCTTCAATGCAATAAACACTGTGCTGTGCTCCCACAATGCAGAGTTCAGCGTGCATGCCCCCTTCAATGCAACTGTGCTGTGCCCCCTTCAATGCAATGAACAATGTGCTGTGCCCCCTTCAATGCAATGAACACTGTGCTGTGCCCCCTTCAATGCAATAAACACTGTGCTATGCCCCCTTCAATGCAATGAACACTGTGCTGTGCCCCAACAATGCAGAGTTCAGCGTGCATGCCCCCTTCAATGCAACACTGTGCTGTGCCCCCTTCAATGCAATAAACACTGTGCTGTGCCCCCTTCAATGCAATAAACACTGTGCTGTGCCCCCTTCAATGCAATGAACACTGTGCTATGCCCCCTTCAATGCAATAAACACTGTGCTGTGCCCCCTTCAATGCAATAAACACTGTGCTGTGCCCCCTTCAATGCAATGAACACTGTGCTGTGCCCCCACAATGCAATGAACACTGTGCTGTGCCCCCTTCAATGCAATAAACACTGTGCTGTGCCCCCTTCAATGCAATAAACACTGTGCCCCCTTCAATGCAATGAACTCTGTGCTGTGCCCCAACAATGCAGAGTTCAGCGTGCATGCCCCCTTCAATGCAACTGTGCTGTGCCCCCTTCAATGCAATGAACACTGTGCTGTGCCCCCACAATGCAGAGTTCAGCGTGCATGCCCCCTTCAATGCAACTGTGCTGTGCCCCCTTCAATGCAATAAACACTGTGCAGAGTTCAGCGTGCGTGCCCCCTTCAATGCAACTGTTCCGTGCCCCCATCAATGCAGAGTTCAGCGTGCGAGCCCCTTTCAATGCAGAGCGCCACAGCATTGTCCCCAATCACTGCAGAGCGCCACAGCATTGTCCCCAATCACTGCAGAGCGCCACAGCATTGTCCCCAATCACTGCAGAGTGCCACAGCATTGTCCCCAATGATTGCAGAGTGCCACAGCATTGTACCCCAATGATTGCAGAGCGCCACAGCATTGTCCCCCAATGATTGCAGAGCGCCACAGCATTGTCCCCCAATGATTGCAGAGCGCCACAGCATTGTACCCCAATGATTGCAGAGCGCCACAGCATTGTCCCCCAATGATTGCAGAGTGCCAGCATTGTCCCCCAATGATTGCAGAGCGCCAGCTTTGTCCCCCAATGATTGCAGAGTGCCAGCATTGTCCCCCAATGTTTGCAGAGTGCCAGCATTGTCCCCCAATGATTGCACAGTGCCAGCATTGTCCCCCAATGTTTGCAGAGTGCCAGCATTGTCCCCCAATGATTGCAGAGCGCCAGCTTTGTCCCCCAATGATTGCAGAGTGCCAGCATTGTCCCCCAATGTTTGCAGAGCGCCAGCATTGTCCCCCAATGATTGCAGAGCGCCAGCATTGTCCCCCAATGATTGCAGAGCGCCACAGCATTGTCCCCCAATGATTGCAGAGTGCCAGCATTGTCCCCCAATGATTGCAGAGTGCCAGCATTGTCCCCCAATGATTGCAGAGTGCCAGCATTGTACCCCAATCGATGCAGAGACCAGCGTGCGTGCTCCCTTCAAACTTACCTGGCGGCGGGGCGGCTCAGCTTCTTCCTCTTCTGCGGCGGGTCCTTCTCCCTCGTCTCGGCGGCGGGAACCGGCGGGCGGCCTGCTCCCTTCAAACTTACCTGGCGGCGGCGCGGCTCAGCTTCTTCCTCCTCTTCTGCGGTGGGTTCTTCTCCCTCGTCTCGGCGGCGGGAACCGGCGGGCGGCCTCTCCTTTTCTCTGAGCGGCGGTGACGGTGAGTGACTGACGCACGCACCGCCCCCATTGCGACGTCAGCGATATCCTGGATGATGATTGGTCCAGGCTGTAGACTGGACCAATCACAGCCAGGATATCAGAAAGTGGGGGTGTCCAAGCGCAAAGACTTGCGCCCAGGATACCCCCCTACCCCCCCAGAAGGCAGCCAATCGGCTCCTCTTCTGGGACGTAACCCCCCCCCCCCCAGCCACCAGTTCCTTCAGGCGAGGCCGGCGAACCCAATTTTTTTTTTTTGTACAACTTTATTTGTTCGTTTTGTTTTTTTTTTTTTTCTTTTTTTTTTTTTTCTTTTTTTTAGGGGTAGGGGGGCGGCGCCCTGGCGCCCCCTATGCACGGGCCGCCACTGTTCAAAAGAGTGACCAGCGTGCCCCTTTCAATGCAGTGACCAGCGTGCCCCCTTTCAATGCAGAGACCATTGTGCATGCCCCCTTTCAATGCAGAGACCAGCGTGCCCCCTTCAATGCAGAGACCAGCGTGCGTGCCCCCTTCAATGCAGAGACCAGTGTGTGTGCCCCCTTCAATGCAGAGACCAGCGTACGTGCCCCCTTCAATGCAGAGACCATTGTGCGTGCCCCCTTTCAATGCAGAGACCAGCGTGCCCCCTTCAATGCAGAGACCAGCGTGCGTGCCCTCTTCAATGCAGAGACCAGCGTGCGTGCCCCCTTTCAATGTAGAGACCAGCGTGCGTGCCCCCTTCAATGCAGAGACCAGCGTGCGTGCCCCCTTCAATGCAGAGACCAGCGTGCGTGCCCCTTCAATGTAGAGACCAGCTTCCTGATTGGCCGGTCAATCACAAAATGGGTGGGCTCGGGGCGCACTGCTCTGCTTCCCCCCCCCCCGTCCACCTTTTGCTGAAGCCTAGGACCAGCTGCCACTGTAAATTAATAAATTAGCTAGCGCTCCACGGGCGGGATTAAAAGGTCCGCCGGGCCGTAGTTTGCCCATTCTTGTCCTAGACTGTTTCCTGACTGAGCCAAAATCACTTGGAAAATGTTGAATTGTTGTGCTGTTGCTAATGGTAACCCAGGGGAACCCATAACCAGCAGCTCCCAAGCGAGTAGTGCTACACACAGAAGCATTACTACACCACATAAACTGAAATGGGTCCTAAAGGAAAGTTCCTGCCTTTCAGACAGGTAAGTTTAGATAAAGCTAAATTCCAGCTTAGCTATTACTTTTAGGCCTCATGCATGCTGGACGTTATCAAAGTGCCAGTAGAAAGCTGGAGCTGTAGAAGGAGTTTTTCAGGGTTAGAGCGTTTTTACAGGTGAAAAACTACTCTCAAAACCCACTAGTCTTGGATTTATTACAGCCAGAAAACACCCCTGCCAAAAACTGCTTATAACAGCCTATGTGTGCATGGGCACATAGGATAACATGCTGGGGAGTTTATTGGCTGCAGAAAAAAACGTCTGACGCCAAAAAACAGCAGCTATAAAACGTTCAGTGTGCGTGAGGCCTAACACTTCCTCTGATTGGCTGACATAGAATCCGTGACATCATCCGTCTGCCTCTCTGCCTCAGGCATTTAGAAAAACCCTTGTATTCATTTATAAAATACAAAGCTTCCTGTAAATGGCTGAACTGTTCTCAGCCCAACTTGATTTTGCTTCAGGAGCGGGACCGGAACTCTTTGTACTGGTGCCGCAACACTGTGCTGCAGAGGCGTAACTAGAACCTTCAGGGCCCCGGTGCAGGAAACCATGAAGGGCCCCCTGGACCCCTGGCCGGGGCCCTTCCCTTCAAGCCTGGGACTCTTCCCACTGATCCTGGGGCCCTTTACTCTCATTGCGGGACCCTTTCACAAGTTCTGCAGTGGGCCACCTTCCTGCGATGTTGGGGCCTCCCCACAGTGGCGGAATGCCAGGGCCCGGTTGCAAGTGTGACCTTTACGATCCTGGAAGTTCACCCACTGGTGTCAGTTGTTTTTATTTTTTTGGTATTTTAATTGTATTATTTTTTATCATTTTATTTTATTTTTTTACAATGTCACTGACTATGACTCTGTCCATTGAGAAAAGGAAGGAGCTGGCTGGTAAATTACCTATTTACCGACCCCTTCCTGGTTCTCTATTGTGACAAATTCCCTGCAGCAGCCGGCAGGAGAGGGTAGGGAGCACAGTAGGGGGAGGCAGCACAGTGGGGGGGGAAGCTCAGTAGGGGGGGGAGCACAGTAGGGGGGGGGACCAGGGGAGCACACAGGGGCCCAGAGACAGCAGAACACAAGTGAACTGGATGGATAGGAGGAGTGGCGGGGGCAGCATACAGAGGAACCAATCTCCTCCATTTTCCCCCTGCAGCTACAGGAGGAAAAAGGAGGGCAGTGATTTCTCTACATGCGGCCCCTGCTGCCCCTCCTATCCAGGTGTACAGGGGAGCCGCACAGGGCCCCCTGGAGCATGGGGCCCGGTTGCGACCGCAACCCCTGCAACCCCTGTAGTTACGCCCCTGCTGTGCTGTATACGGTATGCAGCAGATGCAACTTACAGTTCATATAGCTTGGACTATGGGATCATCAATTAGTAAAGGAAATAGTTTATTTGGGCAAGTTTGCCCCAAATAAAGTATTGAAAGTGATAACAAAGCTGGCGTTAAAACAACAGATGTAAACGCACAAAAACCTGCACATGCCTAGGTGGGAATGGAGCCATAAAGGAAATGTTGACCACAGTCTCTGATATACAAACCAACTCCAGAAAGAGAATCTTCCTGGATGTGTAACACATGAAACAGCGAGAATATACAGTAAAAGGGTAAACTGTATATGAATGATCAAAAATGACTTTAAAATAGTAAAGTTTTAAATGCCAATAGGTCATCGGAAAATAATATATTTTAAGAAAAAGATATTATTGTGATATTGTTCATGGTCATTTCCAGGGACAGCTCTTCAACCCCAGGACTATACTTGCCTTGCCGATCAGGGACACATGGCAGCCGGGTTAAAGGGACAGCCGCAACATCGTGATCAGAAGTTTGTATGATAACAATGTTATTAATCCATTCAGGTGTCAAACCAATAAAATAATAAATATTTACCTTCCTTTTAGTCTTCCCTTTTGTGTCCAGGCAGAATTATCAGCCGTGGGTGTGTATGCTGATTGCTGGCAATCACTGACAGTCAACAAACAGGTCACCATGGGGACAAAAGTAAGACACTTTGCATGCAAATGACTTCAGTTTAGGCCAAGACTTCCTCCAAGCACAAAGGAGAGTCTACTTTGGGTTCTTTTTAGGCTCGATTCACACCTATGCATGTTGCTTTTGAGCATTTCTGCGGTGCTTTTTGCTGTGCTTTTTTAGCATTTTTAAAACATGCAATTTTACTGTGTTTACTTTGCGATTTTGCTGCGATTTGTGTTTTTCTGTTTTTTTTTTTTTTAATTTGTTGTTGAGCAGATTAAAAAATTCAAAATGTGGCAAAATCGTGGTAAAAACGCACTACATGCTTTTCTGCAGCTTCTCCATTGAAGTCTATTGAACCAAAAACATTAAAAAATTGGCCTGCGTTTCTGCAAAAAGCAAAAAACATGAAAAAACGCATTGGTGTGAATGGAGCCTTAGCCCCAGAAAAATTTGGGACGATCAATTTTTTGGGTTTGGAAGAGGCATTGCATTTTTTTTTTTTTTTTAATCTTTGTTTATATGTTTTATTTATCCTTTTATTTTCATCTCTATTTTGAAAGATCATCTAAAATTGATTGATCGCACTGCACAATATCAAAGAGAAAAATATTTAAAATGCATTTTTATTAAAGTAGATGTAAACCCAAACAAATGCAATTTAGTTTTTAAAAGTCAATGTAACATACTGTATATCATTTTTTTTCTTTTAAATAAAAATAAAATAAAATTTTCAGCTTTCTGCCAACCTTTGTTGCACTTCAGTGCTGCTGATCTTCTGCAGCTATTGCAGCTATTTCTTGTCTACATGTAGTCCAACAATGGCTGCATGGTATTTCTCAAGGCAGATTTTCCTGATGTGACAACGGTGGACTGTGCCTGTATAAAATGTGTTGAAATAACTGCTTGTGCCCTGTGTGCCAGGATTACAATATAGGAGCACAGTTGGCAAACATGTACAAAGCAGTGTCACCCAATAACAGGAAGTGGCTGAACAAGGAATTTAGGGCAGGATCCCCAGGAATTATTTTAAAATTGAAACCACCATTGTAATTAACATTACATGTTAAACCTTCTTTTTAAAATAATAATAAACATGTAATTCTTACCTGCTCTCTGCAATGGTTTAGCACAGAGCAGCCCCAATCCTCTTCTTCTGAGGTCCTCCACCGTTTTCCTGGGCGCCACTTTTTCGATAAATGCTCCCATAGGAAGCGGCTTCCTATGGGGGCACACGTCTGCCTCGATCTGAAGCTGCACTGCCTGCATCTATAGATACGGACAGCACAACTCGCCCCCAACCCCGCTCCCTCATCACTGAATTTGATTGACAGCAGCAGGAGCAAATGGCTTCCACTACTATTAACCTGCCCTGTAGGGAGGGAGAGCAGAGAGAGCCACTGCTCTCGGGCACAGCACTGGATAAAGATTGGGCTCAGGTAAGTAAAAGGGGGAGCTGAGAGGAAACCTGTAGCACAAAGGTTTTTTACTATAATGCAAAGAATGCATTAAGTTAAAAACCTTAAAGGAGAAGTACAGCCAAAGTTGTGGATCATGTCACAGAGCTGGTCCAGGCTTGGGCGAGATAGCAATAATAAAGTCGGGATCTTCACACATGCCTGGACCGGCACCCAGCTTATGCCCAGTACACACGCGTTGAAAATTGGCAGGGAATTTTCGGCCAACATCCGATCTGCCGATTTTCGGCTTGTTAGTATGATGCTTCCGACAACCAACTCCAACTTTTCGGCCGAAAAAAATCTGGTGTGCAGGCTATAAAATTTTTGTTGGCCGTCAACACAGCGGCCGATTTTCGTGCAGTCAGTACAGATTTTGACAGGGAAAAATCTGATGAGCAAGTCTGGGCATGTTCAGTGAAGAAAAAACACAAAAAAAAACAAACCAACACATGACATCACTTCTGAAGTAGAATTTTGTTGGCCGAGAAAATTCGTGTGCAGTCTAGGCACATTCCAACCAACAAAACACAACTTGGACAAAAGTCGGACGATCGGCCGGCTGATAATCGTTGCGTGTGTACGAGGCTTTAGCCTTTCACCCACTGAGTGTCTGAGCCAACCGCTCCTGCCTCCTCCACAACTCAGCACTGAAGTGAGCACGGAGAGGGGGGGGGGAGAGAGCACAGAGCTGGCACAGAGCTGGTAACTAACAGTCACTAGCTCTCTTTTCAGGGAGCTGTGAGAACTGAGAGATCATTGGAACGATGCTGCATCCAGTGGACAGTTTTAGTCAAACATTGCATTTTTCATTCAAAGTCCATGCAGCTGTGTTCAATTGTCAAGAAAAGAGTCCATCTTGCCTACTTTGCCTGCAGTTTAAATGAATTTTAATAGGACATGCTGCGTCCAAAAAACAAACTTTAATTCACTTTGGAATAGGGACCGACCGATTATCGGCAATTGAACTTTCCCCGATATACCGGAATCGGCCCCTGAGGTTACCGATATTGCCGATATTTAGGGAAAGTGCATGTTCCGGAGTGATGCCTGCAGCTAGAGACATCACCCGGTACCGGCATCCATAGCCGACGATCGGCTGACTTGTAATGACAACCGATGTGGCTGAGAAGCCGCTCGGCTGTCATTACAAGGAGCTGGAGGGGACGTCCCCCCCCCCTCACGCCTCCTTCCGCGGCTCACCCTTGTCTCCCGTCCCACCGAGAGACCCGGGAATCCTACCTGCACGGCTGCCGAAGAGGAGACCTGATCAAAGCCGCATTCGGCTCTGATCGGGTCTCCATGTAAAAAACCCGGAAGTGATGTCATGACATCACTTCCGAGTACTCGGCGGCAAATAAAAAGAAAATGTGAGCATTCAAAACAGCCAAACTTAGCGTTTTGAATGCTTTTAAGTGCAGAAGAGGGGTTTGGGGTCTTTTAGACCCCCAGATCCTTCCACCACAGCACCTTTTAATAAAAAAAAAAAATGTAAATGTCCGAAAATATCGGCCAATACCGATATCCGATGACCAAAATATCGGTATCGGCACAAAAAAAAAAACGATATCGGTCGATCACTTCTTTGGACATATATTCTATCACTTAGAATTCTTTTTCTAAAACATTTGCTTTGCCAATGCCTCAACATTCGTGCAAGGGTAATCATAATCTTTGTAATATGTGTAATAGTTTCCTTGCTGCCATTTCACTGGGCAAATGTAGCATTCCCTAACTTTTGGTTAGCTATAAGAACATTCAACCATGGGAGTTAACATTGGCCAATAGAGAGATTACCTAACACTATAGGTTTTTAGGACGCTGGCGGCTGCTGGCTCCCTAACAACCAGGAGGGAGCTTTCACATTTAGCAGTGGCAATAATACTGCTGCTAATATGTTGCTCATTACACTGCAGCTGGAGGGACGTTCAGCTGAAAATACATTTGTTCACCAATTTGCACAAGATTCTCTATAGATGGTACACAGTGCAACTCCCTAATAGTATTCCTATGGAATTTGCAGCGGCAGTGCTTGAAACCAGGAAATGTGCTGACATTATGTTTTTTTTTTATCGTGCCCATTTGTTAATTCCGTTTTCCAGCAAGTGTAGAGATTTAGCAGATGATGATGAAATTAGATTTTGTGACACTTTGTAGGGTAGGCTGTGCTTCCTGAGTGATGTTCATATTTGTGTTTTAGGCTGGAGATAAACATTAAAAGTTTATGTATTGGCATGAAAGAGTCTCTCCCTGGATGATCTGGCAGGTAAATGGCTGTGTTTTGTCATCTTCTGGATTTCCACTGTGCTGAGATCACATTCCAACATCTGTCTGACCCACTCATCACCCAGAGAACCGTCTACAAATTCCTCAAGACTGATGATGGCTGAAAGAGGAGAACATATTGAAATATAAGAGGATCACAGCTGTCAATTTGTCTTTACCTTTCATAGTATTGATGAGCGACAGAGAAGGTTTTAATTTTCCCTAAATTTTGGTAAAATTTGGTAAAATTACAGTGTGTATGGTGGTTTTTCAGAGTTTAATGGGCTTTAAAAGATGACTATATATGGGCCTAAGGTATGTACAAACACAAAATGTACAGTATTCTAAATGTACTTGTGCATTTGTGCAATGTACATTGTGCAATGTAAAAGTGCATTTTTGCGGTCAGGCAATAATGTGGGCGAGAAGGCCTGGCTCGCAGTCTCAGCTCTAATTTATCCCAAAAGTGTTCTATCGAGTTCAGGTCAGGACTCTGTGCAGGCCAGTCAAGTTCCTTCACCCCCAACTTGCTCATCCATGTCTTTATGGACCTTGCTTTATACACTGGTGCACAGTCATGTTGAACAGCAAGGGGCCATCCCCAAACTGTTCCCACAATGTTGGGAGCATGAAATTGTCCAAAATGTCTTGGTATGCTGACACCTTAAGAGTTCTCTTCACTGGAACTAAAGGGCCAAGCCCAACCCCTGAAAAACAACCCCACACCATAATCCCCCCTCCACCAAATGATTTGGACCAGTGCTCAAAGCAGAGTCCATAAAGAGTCCTGACCTCAACCCAACAGAACCCCTTTGGGAAGAATCAGAATGCTGACTGCTAGCCCGGCCTTCTCTACAACATCAGTGCCTGACCTCACAAATGCACTTCTGGATGAATGGTCAATCATTCCCGTAGACACACTCCTGAACCTTGTTGATAGCCTTCCGGAAGAGTTGAAGAGGTTATAGCTACAAAAGGTGGGCCATCTCAATATTGAACCCTACTGACTTAAACTGGAATGCCATTAAAGTTCATGGTTCATGTGCATGAAAAGGCAGGTGTCCCAATACTTTTGGTAACATTATATATGTATACATCTGTCTGTTAATCTGGCTAAAGACTCATAGGTGTTGGTCATAGTCTGCCAGGTATTGAATTATGACAGCACAAACCCACAGTTGTTAGAATACCTGAATAGGAACTGCATCTAACTAGATGCAGGTGCTGTTCGGTCAACAATTTTCTTCCTGACAATTTTAACAAAAGTCAATTGAACAATCGACTGTTGTCAAGTCACATGGTGCCAACAGGGCCACACACAGCGCAATATTCAGCTTTAATTAAACAAGTTACTTTTACCATTTTGATCCTTATCCAGACGGATGAAGATGCGATTAGTGCATTCTTCTGGGGTCATCGGATTGACCTTTGTGAGGGATGCTGCAACACTCATTTTATACACAGCCTGTGCAGAGACATACAAAATAGAAAAGTCACTTGGACTGCTGCTAATCAGAAGAACATTTGTAGTTTTATTTCTTGTCACTGTAGGAAACAAGTTCAATGTTGTTGTGGAAATTTTATTAGGCCTAGTGTGGACATTTTTCAGGATGTGTTTTATTTAGCTTGTCATTATGGCTCCTGTTGTCGGTTTGCTTGCAATACACTCATTAGTGCATGTATGGGCACACCGGCATTGAGGAAAGACTACTGGCAGTGAAAACCTTCCTTTAGATGTGTAGACGCGTTCGCTCTACATAGACATCTCCACCGGCGAACACTAAGAGCGCTATGGACTACATGCGCAGGTCTATTTGCTGATAGAGATCTATGTGTATTCCAGTTCGGAGTTCAAGGATCTAACAGCAAGGATATGACCACCAGCGGGGGCCCCTGTATAATGTGCAGATTTGTTCACTCAGCGGGGATATGTTTGGTCTGTGAAGTCAATATCGTTTTGATTTCTATCTGCCTTTATGAAGGGATACACGCTCATGTCTTTCTACTGTGCCTGATCACCATAGTGGAAACAGCATGGCTCTTTCCCTGCAGATAGCCTCATGTCTATGGGAACAGTAGTATAATCCTATTAGGCATTGTTCTCTGAGCCTTGTTTCGTCACTCAAACCGGTTTTGTCACTCAAAGACTTCTCCCGAGGGCCTCCCGCAGAAGTCTTTGAGTGACGCAACCGGTCAGGGCGTGAGCAACGCGGTCACCTAGGCAGCAGGACGCCAGGCGGGAGGTTCGGTATTTTCCATGGATTTCCGGATGGTGACGAGCACTACGGAGGTGCGGTAGGCTCCCCAAATGCGTCTGACGCTGCTGCATGATTTATATTAATGCTGTTTTTAACCTTGTCTATTGTAAGTGCAATTGTGGAGGAGGTTGGGCTGTAATAAACTTGTGCACTAGCAATACTGCTCTATGTGCTCCTTTCTCCTTCCTCCCATGCACTGGACTTGAGTGCTTTGCATTTAGGTGAACAGCCTTATACATTTGAGAGTGGATATCTGAGAGATTATGGTCCGGATTTACTAGGGATTGGGAACCTGTGCTTTTGGCTATCAAATTGCCAGTTTCTGGTAAGTGTGTTTCCCTGGGGAGAGGTTCCCATGGTGAGGTGAAGGGACTGATTTGTTTCCGGCTCCAACACTGGTGTACCCCGCAGTGGACTTTACAGAGACTTTCCCATTATCACATTCCCTATGAACTTTATATGGATCTTTGGTCATGTTTAGTCATGATATGTGCTTAGCGCTGCTTGTGTATATGATCCTTGTCATTGTTGGAGGTATTATGCACCCTTTTAATGTATAGTTTTAGTTTAGGCAGCAGCTTTATTCTAATAATTTCTTTACTGAGTATTCCACTAATAAGAGTGCCTGAGCGCTGGGTGATTGGGGGAGGTGATTTATCGCTTATCTCAGTCCATTATTTACTATACATAGCAATATGGTTTTTAGCACATTAACACACACCAAACAGTACTTACATCAAATGGATATCTTCTAAAAAAATTAAGACTATCAATTATCTTTAAAGATAAAGATGTTGCCAGGTGTATCAGCATATTACCCATGTGGCTCTCCTCCTTCCTTGTTGATGTGTATGCTGTAAGCACTCACATGAACATCCCAATGTCTATCAGTGCAGAATGGCACAAAACCAGCTAAAAGCTTTCAATTGCTCCCTAGGACCTTGCTGTCTCATCTACATTCTATAACTGTATTTCTCAGACCTTTGCTGACCTGTAACCTTGCTGGCATGGTTTGTTGAACTCTGGCTTGCTCTCTTTCCCTTGCTTTTCCACTTGTGTACCTGACCATCAATGTTCACCTCTGGTTTGCCTGACCCTGCTTCCTGTTGGTAATCTGACTTGGTTTCCCTGCACTTGACATTGTGTCTCCTACGACCTCATCATCTGCCAATCAGTACCTTGCTTGATTACTAGTCTTCTGGTTTCCATTTTACCTTGCATCTGATTACTTCTGTACCATTCTGCCTAGCATCCTGCTTGATTTCAACCCAACCTCTCACCTATTTTTCCATTATGATGGGGCCAACCTAGGAACCATAATCTGACAGCTCTGCAAAAAAGTCCACCTCCACCATTAAGGGATGGAAGAAAACCAGGTGCTCCTTAGAATCTTAATCCCATTGGAAGACACAGTGAAAACATATTCAGGAAGATTCCCCAAAATGTTTACTGACCCTCATGATTTCCAGCATCTCCGAGCGGGTGATTGCTCCATCTCCGTCCTTGTCGTAAAGCTTGAAGGACCACCTAAGCTTGTCCTCTGGGGTCCCATGGGCGAGCATGCTGATTGCTGTAACATATTCCCGGAAGTCCACAATTCCATCCTACAACCAATTTACAGAAAGAATTGTTATGCATGCAGTCCTGAATATTGAAGTTATTTCATATTTATTGGGTGTCAAAGGGAAGTTTGATGGAAATACGGGGCTTGTGCAATAACAGGTACCAGCAGCTAGGCTTAAAGTGAACCTGTATTGAAAGTAATCTATAGCAGGAGCTATATGTCCACATCCAAGCAAATCATGTACATCATTGAACAGAATATCTAGTCATGGACTTTGTGTATAGAAGAAGAACTTAGTACCATAAAAACAACTTTATTATGTACCATTAAAAATCTATGACACAACGTTAAAAGTTACTCTCCACATAGGTGGTTCCCAACATGTAAAGATTCCGAATACAGTGCACATGTGGACTCGACACGTTTCAGAAATCCTTCTTCAGGAGCACATGTGACAGAATCAGTACACTGGAACCCACTTCTAATCTTTATTAGAGTAATATCAGTCAGTAGGGTAGACAGGAATTCATAGCAAGTGTTTGTTGTCCATAGAGGTGCAAATAAGTAAGCCAAGGTAAAGCCATTGCCTATTGGATGGAAAATGAGGGTACATTTAGTAAACAGCCAATGATCTTGCACACATAATCCTAAAATAAAAGAACCGATTACCCAATGGGGAAATATCCAGACCCACTATGAGTAAGTTAGCAGCATGGTAGTAAAAGTAGTCAAGGAACATATATTCGAAAGAGGGGGCTCTTGATAACTATCTTAGAAATAAACCCAGTTTACATGGATTTATGCAAACTGAGTTTCTTTCTAAGATACCTATCAAGAGCACCCTCTTTGGAAGTCCAGAAGTGGATATTCTCCAGACTTCAAGTGGTTATACCGGGATGATGCCTGCAGCCTGGCAGTCGGTTCTCTTGTAAAAGCAATCCTAGTGGCTAACTAGTCACTGGATTGCTTTTACAAGCAGCACATCCCCCCTTCCCCGCCACCTTCTGTGGCTTTATTGGGCTCTCCCTTCCCACTGGGACTGGAGTGACCAGCCGACACTCTCACCGGCTGATCAGAGAGCTGAACAAAGCCAAGATCACTTCCGGTTTACCTGGATGTCAACAGCGCCGTTTTTAAAAATAAAAAGCATTCGAAAATACCGATCTTGGACAGAGGAGGGATCTTGGGTCTCTCCATAATGAGTACCTGTTATGTGCCTATTGCTGTAACAAGGATGTTTACATTCTTTGTTACAGCAATAGAAATTATAAAATAAATAAATAAATAAAGCAACAGTGTAAAGATAAAAAAATAAAATAAATTGATAATTACATTTTTTTTAAAGTGCCCCATCCCCCCATGCTCCAGCATGCACGCAAACAGTGATAGTCCCACACAGGAATCATTGTGAACATTAGATCATGGGTAGTAATTTTAGCATGAGACCTCCTCTTTAAATCTAAACATGTGTTAATCTGTTAAGGCTTTTAAAGCAACGCTTATGGATAGTAGGATTTACAACATTTGTTGCCGTTGCATTGACTTGTTTGGTATCTATTTACTCAGCGTGCATCTTTTATATTTTTACAAAAAATTTGCGTTATGTATTATGTATTTATTTTTTGCAATAAATTAAAAAAAAGTGTAATTTTTTCTAAAAATTTGCATTTGAAAAACAACTGTGCGAATTATTCTGTGATATAAAAAATTGCTAAACCCACCATTTTAATTTCTAGGGCCTCGCCTATAAAAATATATAATGTTTGGGGGTTCAAAGTAATTTTTTAGCAAAAATTACTGATTGTTACATGTAAATAAAAAATGCCAGAAAAGGTCTGGTCTGGAAGTGGATAAAAAGACTAATGGCTGGAGATGTCATGAGAAGGTCTATGGCAAGGAGTGGGCACAATATGGCGGAGGCTTTTAGCTACAGAAGTGGGTTTTTGTCCTATCTATTAAGAAACAGAGTGGGAGCTTTAGCAATTGGGCTCCAACAGTTGACCAATCAGAAGCCCCCTTACAAGCTTCTATGAACGGCAAAGCTACGCAAGGGGTGGGGGGATTGAAGGAGAAGGAGCCAGCAGAACAATGAACACATTCTACTGACTGTAAGTAATTCCCCATGTGCTGATTTTTGTTTTTTTAATCTCTGACTAAACGTAGGCTTTAATTGTTTTTCAGATTTTTTTTCCTTGTTTTTCAGCTTTAAAGCACTGGATCATAGACCTAGGACTCTTACCCCATTGTTATCCAGGGCTCGGAATATCTGCTCTGCGTATTCTGAAGAATTTTCTCCCACTGTAATTTCAGAGAAAAACTGACGAAATTCATGAAGAGTGATCAATCCACTGGGACATTCCTCGACAAACTTTCTGTAATAAAACACACACTTGAAGATGACTACATTGTTTATTGATGAGATTGTGTTCAGGATTTGTGCATATGTTTTTTATTCATTTATTATAATCAATTGTAAAAGAAAAAAAAATAATACAATTTTCTACAAATATCTTGAAGCACTGTGTAACGTTTAGCTAAGAATAGTTATGGGTTTATTTTTTATAATTTTACATATCTTTACAGCCTGATGGGAAAAGCATGTTGTTTGTAGACCTGTATAATTTATAGTTAAAATGTATGCACAGAAGTGAATGCCTCTTTTACTATATGGCTCAGTCTGAAGGTTCAATCAGACAAGTAGAGCCTCAAGGCTGGCAGCTACTGTGGCAATGACTCTTTAGCTGATCCAGGTCTGGAAATCCTTTGTTTTTGTTAAACAAAGATTGCATGTACTGTATCTATTATGTGGAGGACTGACCATCACACCTACCTAGAAGGCCAAAGATAAGTGGACACCCCTCTAAGGCCCCATTCGCAACTCAGCATTTTGTAGCTTGGACTTCGAAGCTCCAAAATGCTGGAGAAGAAAAAATAAATGATTCTCTATGGAGATGGTTCACATCTCCACTCCAAGTCGCCTGAGGCCAAATGCCTGAATCTCAAAAAAGTTCCGGAGCTTTGTTTTGTAGCTCAAATTGGGCAGATTTGTACATTTATTTTTTTTTGTGCTTTTTTATTCCCTTAGAAATTAATGGAAATGCACGGTTTACACGTTTTTGTGCCCATTTCTGTGTTTTATCACGTGTTTTTGCGCAATTTTCTGCTCAAATAAAAAAGATTAAAAAAAAATAGCAATAATATATGAATAAATAAATGTAAAATAAATACACAAATAGCTAAAAATGTATAAATAAATAAAATTAATTATTAATATGTCCTAATAAATAAATAATAATTCACCCCTAAGCTTAAAAAATATATTACATTATTATTAATATTATTATTATCATTATTAATAATAATAAAAATAATAACAAATGAACATCCAAACCCCCCCCCCAAAAAAAAAATATTATTATTATTATTAATACTACTAATAATATTATTAATAATATTTTCTTTCTTTATTTTGTAATAGGGTTAGGGTGTTTAGTTATTTATTACTATGTTATTTATTTTTTTGAGGGGTTAGGGTTTAATTATTTATTTATTATTACATAGCATTCATTTATTGTATTTATTTATTATTTATTTATGAATGTTTTTATTTATTTGTGCATTTATTTTACATTTATTTATTAATTTATTATTATTATTAATATTATTATTAACTTTAGTTTGCGTAACATGCGTACACCTATGATAGGCATCACCATAATAATTCCAATGTTTCCGGAATGGAACATCCAGCCAGCTCATACTGCTGTGATAGTCCAGTGTCCACAAACTTTTGGCTAAATAATGTATTATGTAAAGAGAGAGGGTAAACAAAAATACAAAACAGGTTTTAAACCTAAAAAAGACTAAAGTAAACCTGACCTAAAGCCATTATAGTTTTCCTGTAAAAGATATGTCTTCAAAGCCTATGTGCAGTCAAAATTAAAAAAAAAAAATGGAAAAATCAGCACAAGGGACATAACTTACAGTCAGTAGGGTGTTTCCTTGTGCTGATGCCTTTTCTGTTAGAAGAACTCCTTCTTTGTCCATGCCCCCCATGTTTGCTGCCGTAATCTTTGAGTATGGCAGAGGTTGATAGAACTAAGGGACTGTTACAGGCTGTCATCAAGAGTGCCCATCTATGCCTTCCCTTTCTGCCCAGCTGCTCCATTCACTACCATTGTACTACAGCTTCTATGAATAAAACATGATCTATGAATGGAGGGGGTGGGGCTATCAATCACCTGACCATCCTTCATTCACAGAAGCTATAGTACGGCTTCTATGAATGTCAGAGCTGTATGGAAAGGGCAAGGTTTTACTGCACTCGAATATTAAGGCGACGTGGTGGGGGAACATTGACGGAGGAGGATTTCTACTAACTGAAGAGGCATCAGCACAAGGGACTCATCCTACTGACTGTAGGTTATTTCACGAGATGGTGTTAACATATCATTTAAAAATGTAATTCCTCATCATGTCTAGTAAGTGTAAAATATAACTCACCTAGCTGTTTTCCAGTCAAGCCAAAACTAATATTTAATTGCCTGGTATGCCGAAGAGATTCCTCATGGGCAGGGCTGATGATAAGGCAGTACAATCAATTCTGTTGTAGTGGTCCCAGGCCCCATCAGCTAAACAGGGGGGCCAGGGCAGCTTTATTGTTCATTTCTGCCTAAATGAATAAATGGATTTTACTAGACCACACCCCTGCTCCTACTTACCAGGGCTTAAATTACATTTAAAGACAACAACAAGAGAGGAGAGCACCGACCTCCTGCATTACCACTAAAAAGGTTTATTAAAATCCAAAAGCAACATACATTGTACTCACAAACAAATGATGAGGAATCACTGTGAGTACAATGTACTGCATGTTGCTTTTGGATTTTAATAAACCTTTTTAGTGGTAATGCACAAGGTCGGTGCGCCCCTCTCTTGTCTTTCAGTGTTTTTTGATAACCTTAGTCCTGAGGGGGCGGCAAGACCATAAGTGATGCCTACAAAGACCACCTAAGATCATTTATCCCTTATCACATACCACCCGAGCGCAGGAGAATTACTTTGGTTTGACTTAAATTACATTTCCTTAGGTGCCAACAGGTTAACAGAGGGGACCAGGAAGTGGGAGCAGAGGAGGCATTTTTTTTTCATTTTCGGGGGGTAGGCGGATAAAGTTAGTGCTGCTTTTACACTGTACCCCAGAGGGGCAGGTGGAACGTAGGCATAGTTGAGGGGGCCCTATCTCTGACCCCACCCTTACCTGCATGTTGAGACCATTATAAGTAGGACGGAGCAACTCACCATTTTATTGTTTATCTTACATTAGGGACATTGCTGGAGGAGGTCAAACCATCAATTCTTTGGGGAGATCGCACCAATAGAGTTTCCAGTCCAAATAACCAATATCACATTAGTTCACAGTAAGCCCTGCTGCTTTTCCGCTGTACCCCAGGGGGGCAGGTGGAATGTAGGCATGGTTGAGGGGGCCCTATCAGGAGGGCTGTATGGGACTCCATGATTTCTAACAGTGGCCCTGCTCATGGGCTTCACAGGAGTTCTCTCTGACCACACTCTTACCTGCATGTTGAGACCATTATAAGTAGGACGGAGCACCTCACCATTTTATTGTTTAATTTTACATTAGGGACATTGCTGGAAGAGGTCAAACCATTAATTCTTTGGGGAGATCGCACCAAAAGAGTTTCCAGTCCAAATAACCAATATCACATTAGTTCACAGTAAGCCCTAAAGTGGTTGTAAACCTTTATATATACCCAGTGAAGTGACTGGCCTCAGGTGATACAAAGAGATTAAACAAACCCTCCTACATAATTTGTACCTGTTTATCTGCAGCCATCTCTTCTCTACAGCTGTGCAGAATTTATACAGCGTGTCTGAGCTTTCAGAAAGCAGAGGTGGGGAGCTGAACTTGCACTCTACAGAGCTAAGGGAGAGAGCTGAGGAGAGTTCTGAGAGCTAATTGGAGGGAAGGGACACACACCCCTTCACACAGCACACAGGAACAAATCTGAGGCTGTCAATTACTGGCTGTGTGCTGGAGCTCCCTCCTCTGTTACCTTTTTTTCTCTTGGTGTCAGGAAAACCTGTCAAAAGTGGCTCATATTCATAGCAAAGGAATGAGGCAGCAGACAGAAATAACACTTGACTGAGACAAGCACACACTATAGAAGGATATGCTTTGTTTATATTTCATGTCAGAAGTTTATAACCATTTTAAAGTATAACTAAAGATAATTTTTTTATTTAGTTTTGGATAGTGTGGAGAGGAGTTAGAACACCTGTCAAGATTTTATTGTTGTCTGTGTCCCCATTAGGGAGATTTAACCGCTTGCCGACCGCCGCAAGTACATATACTGCGGCGGTCAGCCCCGTGCAGGCAAAGTGACGTAGGGGTACGTCACTCGCCTGCGAGCCAATAGGGGGCGAGGGCGTGCCGCCGGAGGCGCGCTCCCACCCCCGCTCGCTCACTGTGATCCCTGCGCGTGTGACCAGCGGACCCGACGTCCGCCAGTCACTCGTGATGGTCCGTTACAGAGGGAGAAAGGCAGGCGGCTAATGTAAACAAAGCCTGTTATGCAGGATCGTATATCTCTGTAGATACACAAACAGCCACATCCCATAACAGTTAGAAGCACGCCCCTAGGGACACACTTAACCCCTCCTTCTTCAATAAAGTTAACCCCTTCCCTGCCAGTGTCATTTTTACAGTAACAGTGCATATGTATAGCACTTATTACTGTAGTAATGTCACTGGTACCCCCAAAAGTGTCAAAAATGTCAGTCAAGGGTCCGATCTGTCCGCCGCAATGTCGCAGTCCCGCAAAAAAAAATCGCAGATCGCCGCCATTACTCGTTAAAAAAAAAAACAATATAAATGACAAAAATCTTTCCCTTAGTTAGTAAACGCAATAACTTTTGCACAAACCAATCAAAATACGCTTATTGCGATTTTTTTTACCAAACATATGTAGCAGAAAACAAATTGGCCTAAAATGTTAAAAAATTTAGATTTTTACATTTTTTTTGGGGAATTTCATATAAAAAAATTTGAAAAATATTGTTATTTTTGCAAAACTGTCGCTCTTTTTTTGTTTATAGCGCATGATCAAAAAATCGCACAGGTGATCAAATACCACCAAAAGAAAGCTCTGTTTGTGGGGAAAAAAGGACGTCAATTTCAGTTGGGTACAGCATCGCACGACCGCGCAATTGTTTGTTAAAGTCACGCAGTGCCGAATCGCAAAATACCCCTGGTCAGGAAGGGGGTAAAATCTTCCGGGGCTTAAGTGGTTAAACAACAATTTCACTGGGGATGAAAATGAGGGTGAATCCAAAATGTTGACCTGCCACTAGAACAGCAACATAGGGGAAATCTTCCAATTGAGAAACTTTCTATGATGACTGTCTAAGTGGGGACTTCCCTTGAACTTGAATGATATCCTCTCACTTCCTGTTGAGTCTATAGACAGGAAGTGAAGGGAAATCCCATAATGAAACACAGATATCAAGATGGCAAAAAACTGACAGTTTTACCCCCCCCCCCCCCACACACACACACACACACACACACTCTATCCAAGCTTAAAAATAATGGCTTTAGATATACGTTAACACTTTACTTAAGCTTAAATTCTTCCAACCTTGTGGTGTATTACCACATGCAGGTAATGCACCTCTAATGTGCCTTAAAATCCACAAGTCCCTTTTTTCACATTGCTGCATGCTACAAGGCAGGTGCATTGCCTTTGGGACTCATTGCATTGGGGTGCGATTCAAAATGAATGACACTGGCATGCAGCAACATATATCATGTGCAATAATGTGTGTTGTGGTAATGTATGTGTTACTGCAACATAGAATTGTGAATGGACCCTAATGTATATGTAACCTCAATTACTAAAATCTGATTTTAGTGATTTAGTGACTGACTATGGATAGATTTTAACCGGCTGAGCTTGCTTTTACTACTACTATCCACACCTAAAAATCAGTTGTGTTGTCTGCTTCATCCAGTTCTCTTCTTCAGTGTATTTCTTTCTACAGCTATTCAACTGACTACCTATTTGGGATCAGTTTCAGTCACCTTGGAATTCTTTCACACCTGCTTCTAATCTACACCTCCTTCTGACCACATTCTGATCTCCTTCTTACTTGCATCTGACACCATCTGACCTCATTCTGACTTGCATCCAACCTCCTTCTGACCACATTTGTATCTCCTTCTGACTTGATTTTTACCCCTTTCTGATCTCATTCTGACTTGTATCTGACCTCATTCTGATCTCCTACTGACTTGTATCTGACCACCTTCTGATCTCCTACTGACTTATATCCGACCACCTTCTGATCTCCAACTGACTTGTATCTGACCACCTTCTGATCTCCTACTGACTTGTATCTGACCACCTTCTGATCTCCTACTGACTTGTATCTGACCTCCTTCTGAGAACATTCTGATCTCCTACTGACTTGTATCTGACCTCCTTCTGAGAACATTCTGATCTCCTACTGACTTGTATCTGTCCTCCTTCTGAGAACATTCTGATCTCCTACTGACTTGTATCTGACCTCCTTCTGAGAACATTCTGATCTCCTACTGACTTGTATCTGTCCTCCTTCTGAGAACATTCTGATCTCCTACTGACTTGTATCTGTCCTCCTTCTGAGAACATTCTGATCTCCTACTGACTTGTATCTGTCCTCCTTCTGAGCACATTTTGATCTCCTACTGACTTGTATCTGACCACCTTCTGATCTCCTACTGACTTGTATCTGACCACCTTCTGATCTCCTACTGACTTGTATCTGACCTCCTTCTGATCTCCTACTGACTTGTATCTGACCTCCTTCTGAGAACATTCTGATCTCCTACTGACTTGTATCTGACCTCCTTCTGACCACCTTCTGATCTCCTACTGACTTGTATCCGACCACCTTCTGATCTCCTACTGACTTGTATCTGACGACCTTCTGATCTCCTACTGACTTGTATCTGACCACCTTCTGATCTCCTACTGACTTGTATCTGACCTCCTTCTGAGAACATTCTGATCTCCTACTGACTTGTATCTGTCCTCCTTCTGAGAACATTCTGATCTCCTACTGACTTGTATCTGTCCTCCTTCTGAGAACATTCTGATCTCCTACTGACTTGTATCTGACCTCCTTCTGAGAACATTCTGATCTCCTACTGACATGTATCTGACCTCCTTCTGAGAACATTCTGATCTCCTACTGACTTGTATCTGACCTCCTTCTGAGAACATTCTGATCTCCTACTGACTTGTATCTGTCCTCCTTCTGAGAACATTCTGATCTCCTACTGACTTGTATCTGACCTCCTTCTGAGAACATTCTGATCTCCTACTGACTTGTATCTGACCTCCTTCTGAGCACATTCTGATCTCCTACTGACTTGTATTTGACCTCCTTCTGACCACATTCTGATTTCCTTCTTACTTGTATCTGACCCCCTTCTGACTTCATTAGAGCTTGCATCTGACCTTCTTCTGACCACATGTTGATCTCCTTCTGACTTGATTCTGACCCCTTTATAATCTCATTCTGACTTGTATCTGACCTTCCTTCTGAGCGTATTCTGATCTCCTACTGACTTGTATCCGGCCTCCTCTAGAGCACATTCTGATCTCCTACTGACTTGTGTCTCCTACTGACTTGTATCCGACCTCCTCAAGAGCACATTCTGATCTCCTACTGACTTGTATCTTACCTCCTTCTGAGCACATTCTGATATCCTGCTGACTTGTGTCTCAACCCTTTCTGGTCTCATTCTGACTTGCATCTGACCTTCTTCTAAGCACATTTTAAAATCCTTCCGACTTTATTCTGACCTCATTCTGACTTTTGCATCTGACCTCCTTTTGACCACATTTTTTCTTATGCTTTCTTTGTTTTGCTAAGTTCACAGTACAGGAAAAACCGTGTATACATTTAAAATACACAGAGACTAGAAGTGTAAAAACATTTAGGATCTCAAAACAGATGGTCAAAATGCATTGTACAAAACAGTTAATATAAACAAGGCAATGGAGGTAACAGACACGCATGGTACAGTAGGCTTCCAGGTACATCTAACAGCAATCATTTCAGTTTCGGAGATATGAAAAAGACACGGATAACAATATTCCCGATTCCTAATTTCATAGGGGCTAAAGAGGAAGCAGGGATCCTCACACCCCTCATCCCCACACATGGTAAAGAGAAGTGGGTCAATAGGTGTTTTCAACTGGTCTGTGGGGGTGGAGCAAGAGCCCCCCCCCTTTTACAGAGTAGAAAAAAAAGAGAGACAGAATAGGAGAGGGTATGGTGGGGGAAAATGGGAAAAGTACTGTCAGGTAGGAAAGCCCTCCTCCCATGCCAGGAGGAATGCCAATAGTAGACAAGGCACCATCATATAAAGTCCAAACCCTGCTCCTGTCATGAAAGAGAGTGCTCAGAAAGTAAAGATTTCACCCTGACAGCAGCTATTTAAATTTGTCTTTTCAGGAGAAATCTGACCAGTAACACCAGGTGGTCCTGAACTTATCATGTGTACCTTTAGTTGTGCTGGTCCGATCTTCCATTTGTCTGATGTCCTCAGCTCGCTGCAGCGATCCTTCTCACCAAATTCTGATTGCCTTCTGACTTATATCTGATCCCTTTCTGACCTCATTGTGATTTGCATCTGACCTCCTTCTGACCTCATTCTCACTTCATCTGTTTAACATGTAACAGTGGTGCAACAGTGGATCTGACTTTGCAGAGGGACAAGTCACATCCAGGTCGCATCCATCAAAAGTTGTGTCAAAGTTGCGCCAAAATCGCATCAAAGTTGAACCAAAGTTGCACTCTAAAGTCGCACGACTTTGGAATAGTACAAGTGTGAAGGGAGCGTTAAATTACTTTGGTATGTCTATTGACTTGTATGGAGCAAAGAGCAGATCTGACAGCATTAAAAGCTCAAGTACACCACAATTTTTGTTAGAAGAAAGAAGGAGCATCTTGATAACCCTTATAAACTCTCAAAATGCAGACAGAAATTATTCTGCCCTATTTGAGATCCCTTTCACATATATGCAGAAGGAATGACAATTATTTTAATAATGAATATGATTAACAGTTAATGTTAAGTAAGTACTAATTAGGATCTCGGTAACACAAATGAAAATGTTTTCTGTTAAGGAGTTCTATTAAGGAGTTCAATAGGGGTTCATCTCCATAACTAAGGGTGGAGATGTTCTGTAGTTCACAGAGAGAACTGGGAACAATCACTGCTCACTGAATTTCCAGCAGGATCAACTTTTTTTTGTGTTTAACAAACAGATATAAAAAAATAATTAAATAGAAAGTTTAACAGACTAAAAAAAGGAAATGATTAGGGTTTGCTTGGACTTTGAGAGCCCCATGCCTCTCCAATCTTCATCTCAAAGGCCCTCTAGAGATATTTAAAATTTTTTTGCCAAATTCTATTAGTATCTGCATAACTTACTGTGTAGCCAGGCACTTTTTAGGTCCCCTGTGCCTGTGGCCCCAAAAGGTGTGGTTACAGTCTTTCCCTATTATAAACAGCTGTAAAGAAGATACATATCTCATCTGCCATCTCCAATTTGGCTTTGTTATCAAAGTTTATAAACACCAGACAAAATGTATACAAAAAATTACCTATACCATTCATGCAGTTCCAGGACGTAGGTACCACATTTGCGTGGCATGGAAGCCACTTGACCCATGACTGAGAGACATCGGAAGAGCAGACTGCGCCCGTGCCTGGCAGCAGAATTTATATAAGGTGAAAGATTATGAGACCGGCATCTGCCAAATGACATTACAAGTATTTAATCTGCTCAGACTCAATGCCCTGGGCCTAATGTGATTACATCTACTATAATTCACTTTAACCACAACACAGCCCTGCCTGAACCCTCCTGGCTGCCAAACACGGCTGAACGTTGAGGATAACCATTATGTATGTTAATACAGCATGCTTAGATGATGAATGTCCCTTTTTCTTAAAAAATATATACGCCCCAATGTACCTGTGTCCAAAAAACTCTCAGAATCATGGTTTTAAAGTAGATGTAAACCTTACCCGAATGACAATTAGTTTACTAAAGCACTGCTTATCATAAACAGTTTTTGTTTTGCAAAATACAGTTTTTATAGATGAGCGAAAATTTGTTTTTTTCCTGAAATTTTTGTAAAACTCCTAAAATTGGAGTCAATATAAAAAGTGAAATTATTTGTGTTAGTTATTAGTGTTTTTTTTTAAGGGGTAAATAGGCTTCAAACAGCTCCTGATGGTCACAGAAACTCATTCCAACTACTCTGTGCATGTCAAAAAAATCCCCATCATAAATTTCATTATTTTATTTTTCTTGCACTGAAAGAAAAAACTAAGCATATAAAAAGTGACAGTACATAAAAACCAAATATATCAAATGGGCACATAAAAAAGGGTAAACAACATAAATAAACAGGCTCATCCACCTTGCAAACCTCGCTGTGTCAGCTACCCCTCTTTGCCAATCCCTCCATTAGCTGCCACGCATCCAACAAATTAAATTCAAGTTACTAACCATAACTTACAAAGCCATCCATAACTTAGCGCCCAGCTACATCACTAATCTGGTCTCAAAATACCAACCAAACCGTTCTCTTTGTTCTTCCCAGAACCTCCTGCTCTCTAATTCCCTTGTCACCTCATCCAATGCTCGCCTCCAGGACTTCTCCCGAGCCTCTCCCTTCCTCTGGAATGCTCTACCCCAATCTGTCCGACTATCTCCTACTTTTCCACTTTCAGACGATCCCTGAAAACACATCTCTTCAGAAAAACCTATATGGCAACCACCTAACAATTGCCATCAGCCCACCCCCCACAGTTATTACCTCTTGTATCTCTTCACCCTCCCTCTTAGATCGTAAGCTCTAACAAGCAGGGCCCTCTGATTCCTACTGTATTAAAGTGTATTGTATTTGTACTGTCTACCCTCAAGTTGTAAATCGCTGCGTAAACTGCCGGCGCTATATAAATCCTATATAATAATAATAAAAAATACAAATAACCAGTGCTGTATCTTGGCCTAGGACAACAAGGCCCAGGCCTAGGGCGGCACTTTGCAGGGGGGCACCAGGGGCATACCGTGGGGTTGGCCAGAATGGCACCAGGGGCGTACCGTGGGGTTGGCTAGAATGGCGCAGGCCGAGGGGGGGGGGGCGCAAAAACATTGGCAGTGTAGTAGTGAATTACCGCTCCTCCGCTCAGCCTGCGCCCCCCGCTCCAATCCAATGCTCTCTGTGCACTGAGGCAGGCGGCGACAGTCAGTGTATGAGCTCCATGCAATAGGCTCCCCTCGTCACAGGGCTCCTCCTCTGCCCACATGACATCATCATCAGTCGACTCCTCCAGGCATGAATGTATTGCAGTAACGGAAGGCCTGGCTGGCCTCTCAGGTACCAGAAGCATTCTCTCCCTGTCATCCCCCTCTCTCCCTGTCACCCCACCTCTCTCCCTGTCACCCCCCCCTCTCTCCCTCTCACCCCCCCCTCTCTCCCTGTCACCCCCCCTCTCTCCCTGTCAACCCCCTCTCTCTCTGTCACCCCCTCTCTCCCTGTCACCCCCCTCTCTCCCTGTCACCCCCTCTCCCTGTCACCCCCTCTCTCCCTGTCACCCCTCTCTCTCCCTGTCACCCCCCCTCTCTCTCCCTGTCACCCCCCCTATCTCCCTGTCATCCCCCTCTCTCCCTGTCACCCTCCCTGTCACCCTCCCCCCCTCTCTCGCTGTCACCCCCCTCTCTCTCCCTATCACCCTCTTTGTCACCCCCTCTCTCTCCTTGTCACCCCCCCCTCTCTCCCTGTCACCCTCCCTCTCACCCCTCTCTCTCCCTGTCCCACCCCGCTCTCTCCCTGTCACCCTCCCTCTCTCCCTGTCACCCTCCCTGTCACCCCCTCTCTTCCTATCGACCCCCTCTATTCCTGTCACCCCCTCTCTCTTCCTGTCACCCCCTCTCTCTCCCTGTCACCCCCCTCTCTCCCTGTCACTCTCCCTGCCCCCCCTCTCTCCATGTCACCCCCTCTCTCTTTCTCCCTGCCAACCCCTCTCTCCCTGTCACACACCCCTCACCCCCTCTCTATCCCTGTCACCCTTCCTGTCTCCCCCTCTCTCCCTGTCCCCCTCCCTGTCACCCCCCTCTCTCCCTGTCACCCTCCCTGTCACCCCCCTCTTTCCCTGTCACCTCCCTGTCACCCCCTCTCTCTCCCTGTCACCCCTTCTTTCTCTCTCTCTCTCTGTCACCCCCTTCTTTCTCTCTCTCTCTCTCTCTCTCTCTCTCTCTCTCTCTCTGTCACCCCCTTCCTTCTCTCTCTCTCTCTCTCTCTCTCTCTCTCTCTCTCTCTCTCTCTCTCTCTGTCACCCCCTTCTCTCTCTCTGTCACTCCCTTCTCTCTCTCTGTCACCCCCTTCTCTCTATCTGTCACCCCCTCTCTCTGACAAACCCCCCCTGTCTCTCTCTGTCAAACCCTCTCTCTCTTTGAGGGGGGGTTGCGCCGATACAGCTCTTCGCCAAGGGCGCTGGAGACCCTAGGTACACCTCTGATCGGTGCGTGCGCGTGCCCCCACTATCTATTACATGAAGCGATGTACAAGAACATTGGTTCACGTAATAGATCTGACCTGCTGCAGTAAAACTATAAAACAATGAAGGGCTTTTTGTTCTTCCCTAGATTGTATGTGTAGCACCCTCCTAGTCAGGTTCTAGACAGGCAGTATAGTTTTTTTGGTTCTGGCTGCTTATCAGCAGAATAACAGGCTAAAGTTATGTGCTTCCTGCTTATAAGGGAGCAGGATTTACAGTTAGGCCTGTTCCATGTGTCCTGTGTTTGATTAATCTGGGCTGAGGGAGTGTCCTCACTGTGTCCAATAGTGAGGCACGTTGGACAGTGGAGGAAACCCAGCCAATGACACACAGGCTTTGATGTCTATCCCAGGGGTTTGGCACAGAAGAGGTGCATCATGGGATAGGGTACAATGGTGGCTGGTGCTCAAAAATTTTAGGGGGGGCGCAAACAGAAAAGCTTAATAGGCATTGCTTTGCGGCAAAAAAACGCTGTAAAAAATTGCGTGACTTTGAGGTCACAAAAGTGTGAACGGGGCCTTTAGTAATTAAAGTATAGCGTGCCCCCTTTCAATGCACAGAGACTAGCGTGACCCTTTCAATGCAGTGACCAGCGTGCCCCCTTTTAATGCAGTGACCAGCGTGCCCCCTTCCAATGCAGAGATGCCAGCGTGCCCCCTTTCAATGCAGAGATGCCAGCTTGCCCCCTTTCAATACAGAGATGCCATCTTGCCCCCTTTCAATGCAGAGGTGCCAGCATGTCCCCTTTCAATGCAGAGATGCCATCATGCCCCCTTCCAAAGCAGAGATGCCATCATGCCCCCTTTCAATACAGAGATGCCAGCATGCCCCCTTTCAATGCATAGATGCCAGCATGCCCCCTTTCAATGCAGAGATACCATCCTGCCCCCTTTCAATGCAGAGATGCCAGCATGCCCCCTTTCAATGCAGAGATGCCATCATGCCCCCTTTCAATGCAGTGATGCCATCATGCCCCCTTTCAATGCAGAGATGCCATCATGCCCCCCTTCAATGCAGAGATGCCGGCATGCCCCCTTTCAATGCAGAGATGCCAGCATGACCCCTTTCAATGCAGAGTGACCAGCGTAAGTGTTTCCCCCCCCCCCCCCCCGCGCGCGAGACCAGTGCACTTACCTCACATCTGTGTCTGTCTCCTGCCTCGCCCTGCTCTTCTTACCGACATGGGTGATGACAGTGGCCAGCCTCTGGGTGAGCTCTTGTTGTCCAGCAGCGGCTCGCGGCTTCTTCAGTTTCCCCGGCTCCCGCCTCCTCCCCACCCAATGTCATGGGGTTTGCTTTTCGGCCAATCAGGAAGCGCGTATCGGACGCGCTTCCTGATTGGCCAGGAGGAGGATCCGTGTGACAATAGCAAATTTTCATTCGCTATTGTCACACAATGGTTGGGGTCGGGGCGCACTGCTCTGCGCCCCGGGACCACCCTTTGCATCACCCTATTAGAGCCTCTGGCTCTAATCAGGTGATGGAAAAAAAAAGCCCCATTGAGCTCCATGCGTCCGGCGCCCCTGCATGTAGATTAGGGGGCCAGACGCATGGATAGGGGGGAAACTTACGGTTTCTTTGGAGGAGTCGGAGTATCATATATGATCACGTCACCACCACTATTGGAGCACTTTGGTGTTGATGCACAATTTCTTTCTTTATTTTATATACACAATTACTATGTATTACAATTTATTATAGTACAATTTATTCACTTCATGATCAGAGTTTGAGAGCGCAGTTTAATATTATTAGCAATATTCACCTTTTATTTATTTTGGCCTAATATGGCTTAAAACCAACTGCTTCACTTTGTTCAGTTTTGTTTAATTAAGTTTCACACTGATTTATTGATTGTTTAACCACTTAAGCCCCAGAGGATTTTCCTGCTCAAAGACCAGGGCCTATTTTGCGATTCGGCACTGCGTGATTTTAACGGTCAATTGCGCAGTCGTGCGACGCTGTACCAAAATGAAATTGACGTCCTTTTTTTCCCACAAACAGAGCTTTCTTTTGGTGGTATTTGATCACCTTTGCGATTTTTATTTTTTGCGCTATAAACAAAAAAAGAGCTTAAATTTTGAAAAAATAAAAATATTTTTCACATTTTTTTATATGAAATTCCCCCCAAAAAAATGTAAAAATCAAAATTTTTTAACATTTTAGGCCAATTTGTTTTCTGCTACATATTTTTGGAAAAAAAAATCGCAATAAGCGTATTTTGATTGGTTTGCGCAAAAGTTATTGTGTTTACTAACTAAGGGAAAGATTTATGTCATTTTTATTGTTTTTTTTCAACTAGTAATGGCGACGATCTGCGATTTTTTTTGCGGGACTGCAACATTGCGGCGGACAGATCGGATCCCTGACTAACATTTTTGACACTTTTGGGGGTACCAGCGACATTACTACAGTAATCAGTGCTATACATATGCACTGTTACTGTAAAAATTACACTGGCAGGGAAGGGGTTAACTTTATTAGTGATTTAAGGGGTTAAGTGTGTCCCTAGGGGCATGACTATAACTGTAAAGGGGCGTGGCTTGTGATGTAACCACAGAGACATACAATCCTACATAGCAGGATCGTGTAGTCTCTGAAGTTACATCAGGGAGAATGACAGGCGGCTTTGTTTACATTAGCCGCCTGCCTTTCTCCCTCTCCAGCGGGAGATCGCGAGTGACCGGCGGACATCGGAGCCGCCGGTCACTCGCGCGGGGATGTGCGGGAACGAGCGGGAGCGCGCTTCCGGCGGCGCATGCTCGCCCCCTAGAGGCTCCTGGGCGAGCGACATAGCCCTACGTCGGTTTGCCCAGGAAAGCCAGACTGCCGCAGCCCGCAGTAAATAGTCGTGCGGCAGTCTGCAAGTGGTTAATTAATCCAGGGTACTCAGATAGAGGGTATTGGTTTACATTTTATACTTTTAAAATATTCCCTCCTGTGCTGCAATTGTTTCCTCTGATTTCACTGAACACTGTGAGCTTCTAACAGCATGCATTAGAAGTTGCAGCAAGTCAAAGAGAGCCCACCTCATTTGCTGGGTGGAGGATGTCTAGCATCGCCTCGCTCCTTCCTCCTCAGCCTGACTGTCCCTTGCCACCCCTTTCATTCATTGAATATTGGTTCCATCAGGTCTGCTGTTTTCAGGAATCTATGTACAGCCAGGCCCTCCCACCTCACCAATAATCTGCCTGCACTGCATAGAGAAGCACAGAGATATAGCAATGGTATCACTGGATCTGAAATAAGGTATGTAATGAAAATGGAAAGGTTTTAATAAAATAATTTGTTAGGATGTTGATGAGGGGGGAGGGAGGAACCAGAAAGCAGATTAAACTTCAGCTTTCAATATTTATTTTCCGCTGACTCATACAAAACAAATATCTCATGACAAAAGGCCTTATTTGTTTTCTCACATGAATTTTGGCCAAAGAAAAGATGATCGCACACAGTAAACATCTTCAGTGTGTTATTGGAGCAAGACAAAACTATTATGTAATCGCACAAGATGTACAAGAGGTGTAAACAGAAAGAGGGAGAGTCTGAGGCTTAGCTCAGTCTGTGCCCCGGGACGGCGTATCCTTCCAGACCAGAGACGGGCTGTTTCTCAATAGTCATGAGTGAAATCGAGCTTTCATTTTCTTGAAATTTCTGTGAAAATCAGAGAATTTGTAGAAAATTTGCCATGAAAGTGAAATACAATGTAGTCGATAGGGAAAGTGATATTCACCGCTTGCCGACTGTCCGCCGCAGATATACTGCGGCAGGCTGGCGGCTGCACGAATCACCATACCCATACGTCGTTCCTCGGGAGCGAGAAAGGGGGTGGGGGTATGCGGCGATTCACGAGAGGGGAAGCTGATCTGTGGGGCTGACAGCCAAGATTGTTTGTAGACGCGATAACGTTTGCGCAAACCAATCAATATACACTTATTGGGATTTTTTTTACCAAAAATATGTAGCAGAATACAAACTGGCCTGAAATGATCAAAAAACTTGTTTTTTAAATTTTTGGGAATGTTATATAGCAGAAACTGAAAAATATTGGTTTTCTTTTTTTTTCAGAATAGTCTGTGTTCTTTTGTTTATAGCGCAAAAAATTTAAATTGCAGAGGTGATCACCAAAAGAAAGCTCTATTTGTGGGGAAAAAAAGGACATCAATTTTATTTGGGTACAGAGTAACATGACCGTGCAATAGTCCGTTAAAATAACACAGTGCCAAATCGCAAAAAAATTTGCCTGGTCATTAACCTCCCTGGCGGTATGATTATGTCAGGAATTACATACCAAAAGCGGTACAATTCTTTTCATGGAAATTTGGCGTTATGTATTATAGGCCTACAATTCTTAGTAATTACTGACATAAACCTGACCAAAACAAGAGTCTAGTAGACATCCCAGATGTGATAAATTTGAAACACAAACGCGTGAATTATAATCGAATCAATAATATTATTTTATTATTTAATATATAATATATATAATAAAATTATATTATTGATTAGATTCTAATTCATGCATTATATATTATATATAGATATATGTGTGTGTGTGTGTATATATATATATATATATATATATATATATATATACACACACACACACACACATATATATATATATATATATATAATATATAACGCATGAATTATAATTGAATCAATAATTATATATGTGTGTGTGCATATATATATATATATATATATATATACATACATATATATATATATATATGCATACATATATATGCATATATATATATATATATATATATATATATGCATATATATATATATAACGTTATGCATAAATATGTGTAACGTTTTTTTTTTTTTTTTTTTAATTTCCCTCCCTAGTTCCGCTCCCATGCAGCATTGCTGCTGCAGGGAACGGAACTAGGAAGTGATCACACCGACGGTGGACGGAGGAGCGGCGGGACTCTCGGCTGGCGATCTCAGCAATGAGAGATCATCGCTGGATCGCCAGGATAAGGTAAGAGGACACCGCTGCGCTCTCTGCAATCCACCCCGAGCGTGACTCGGGGTTACCGCGCCTGCAATGAAAAATCCACCGCCTAGGTGGTTAAGGGGGTAAAACCTTTCCGGTCTGATTGGCCAGAGCGGCCAATCCTTCAGAGCGCATGCGCCAGTGATGTCACTGGCTGCATGCAAAGTAAATATATTCTAAACAGAGCAAGTTTAGGAGATATTTACAGTACCTATAGGTAATCCTTATCATAGCTACAAGTTACAGAGGAAGCTTTACTTCCTCTTTAATAGATCAGCGTTGCACCAAAAAACAACCCAAAACAAGAGGTTCCCTGGCAGGGGTAGTAATCACAGTGAAAAATACGTAAAATCCAACAGAAAAAATGATTAAAAGGTAACTCCACTTTTGTGGGAAAGAAATGAGCAAATTAACCACTTGCCGACCGGTCACGTTGACCGTACTGCGGCAAAGTGGTTCGTTATCGTCCAGCGACGTAGTACTACGTCGCTGGACTCCTCCCCCTGTAGGCGCGCTTCCGCTGTTTTCTTCCACAGCGGGAGTCAGGCCAGGGGAGGAGCGGCGGCGATCGCCGCTGCTCTTCCCCGATCATCGGGGAATCTAGTTTGGAGATCCGCCCGCCTGTGTAAACAGAGCGGGCGGATCTCCTCAGTGACAGGGAGTGACAGATTGCAGTGTTCAGCAATAGCTGAACATGCGATCTGTCCCTGACTCACTCAGTCACCTCCCCCCACACACGTCAGTAAGCACCAGGCATACATTAACCCCTCCCTCTCCAATAAAATTAACCCCTTCCCTGCCAGTGTCATTTTTACAGTAACAGTGCATATATATAGCACTGATTACTGCAGTAATGTCACTGGTAACCCCAAAAGTGTCAAAAATGTCAGTCAAGGGTCCGATCTGTCCGCCGCAATGTCGCAGTCCCACAAATAAAACGCAGATCGCCGCCATTACTCGTTAAAATAAAAACACCAAAAATGACAGAAATCTTTCCCTTAGTTAGTAAACGCAATAACTTTTGCGCAAACCAATCAAAATACGCTTATTGTGATTTTTTTTACCAAACATAGGTAGCAGAAAACAAATTGGCCAAAAATTTTAAAAAAATTGATTTTTACATTTTTTTGGGGGGGAATTTCATATAAAAAAATGTTAAAAATATTGTTATTTTTTCAAAATAAACGCTATTTTTTTGTTTATAGCGCAAAAAGTAAAAATCGCACAGGTGATCAAATACCACCAAAAGAAAGCTCTGTTTGTGAGAAAAAAAGGATGTAAATTTCGTTTGGGTATGGCGTCGCACGACCGCGCAATTGTCAGTTAAAGTCGCACAGCGTTGAATCTCAAAAAGTGGCCTGGACGTAAGACGGCAAAATCCTCCGGTGGTAAAGTGGTTAAAAAAAAAATAATTAGCATATACAATAGCAACACAAGACACTTTGTATTTAAATGTTATTAAAAATTACCTTTCCTTTTCAATCTGCAGCTCTGTAATTCTCAGTAAAATACAATGCAACATGAGTACCTGGAGGTATGTAATTTCCTGCTTGTCTGATTGGCTGACTGATTTTCCCAGAAGTCTGCACTAAGATACAAATTTGACTTTGAGCATCCCTTGCAACAAAAATTTGCATTTGTGGGGAGTTGGGGAGATACTCCCAAAGGGAAATCATATCTAAAGGGATGCAGACCCTGCAATTTTCCACATTAGAGCCCTGCAGGTGCAGCAGCTGATTGATAATTACAAAACCACCCCCATTAGATTCACTAAGCACATGGATACAGACAAGGTAGAACTCTGCAACACAGTTTGTTAAAATCCTTGCTATCTACATAGATTACCCAGAGGGACATATTTTTTGTTCAACAAAAGTGCATAGCTCCCAACTGTCCCTGATTTCGAGAGGCTGTCCCCGATTTGGAACAAAGTCCCTCTGTCCCTCTTTCCTCCTTATTTCTTATCCCTCATTTTGGTCTGATCTATATAGTTGTATATAAAATGCACTTTTTATCATTCAAAAAGTTTTTCCCAGTGCTAAACCTTTCATCCAATTTCTACAAAAGCCAATATAAAGGAATAGTAGTGGTACAAAAAAAAAAGTACTTGTGGGTTTAACTAATCATTTTTTTTTATATTATCCTCCTTTAAGGGAGCGTGGCAAGGGGTGTGTCCTATGCCTACATACTTTTGCTAATAGATGTCCCTCGTTCCCATCTCAGAAAGTTGGGAGGTATGAAAGTGGAGTTACTCTTTAAGCCTCCTGGCTAGTAGTCAGACCACACTGGGTCAGCTTCAGGCCTACAGACATGTTTCATCGCAACAACCAATAATCCTGTGAAAAAAGTCAAAGGACAGCCCCGGTGGTTCCTTCCGCTGGCCTCTAGTCAAAGCAGGGCACAATTGTGATACGGTCAACGGTAGAAACGTTTATTTTAAACAGTTGATCCTGACAGTTAATCTGTTATTTTTTAACATCTTCTAAGGCTCCGTTCACACTAGTGTGCTTTCAGATGCAACGTGAGATTTACAGAATCATATGATGATGGAAATCACATTATTTTCTATGGTGCCCATTTAAATGAATGCAACTCAGCACAACGTGATTTTGGAAAAGGTTCTTGTACTTCTTTGCTGTGATTCTAGCATGATTTTGTCTCCATGGAATATGCAAACCACTTCAAAGTAGCATCAAAGCAGCATCCAAGTTGCACTACAAGTAGGCAGGTGCAGTATACTTTCTCCACTACAGGTGGTGCTCATCCACAATGGCCCTGTAGCTGGAGAGGAAGTCAAGAAGAACACAGTTCCTCTATGGTTTTCCTGGGTCATTAGGGAAGCATTCCAGTTGGATGCTGCCACCCAAGGTTTGGTGCACATTTTGCGAGTTGGTAGAGTAGGGATAGGTACCCTGTCTGTTAGGGACAGTCCTAGTGGTAGGGAAAGGTTCCTGACAAGGAGGGAAAGTGTATGAACGCTGTTAGTCTGGCTGATACCCGTTCTCTTCATATAACTGGAAACCATTATTGCACCCGACTGGGCAGCCTTTCCACTGGGTTTGTTGTGAACTGTTATTGTACAATTTTAATGTAGGTTTTCTTTTGCTCTTGACTTTTTGAATTATTGCCACAGCACCACGCTGCACCCAAAAATTACTATATAATGGCACTAAAAGTCAGATCATAATTGTATCGCTGCAGTGTAAACCTAGCTTAACCACTTAAGCCCCGGAAGATTTTACCCCCTTCCTGACCAGGGCCTATTTTGCGATTCGGCACTGCGGGACTTTAACGGACAATTGCGTGGTCGTGCGATGCTGTACCCAAATGAAATTGACGTTCTTTTTTTCCCACAAACAGAGCTTTCTTTTGGTGGTATTTGATCACCTGTGCGATTTTTTGATCACGCGCTATAAACAAAAAAATAGCGACAATTTTGCAAAAATAACAATATTTTTCAAATTTTTTTATATGAAATTCCCCCCAAAAAAATTGAAAAATCAAAACTGTTTAACATTTTAGGCCAATTTGTTTTGTGCTACATATGTTTGGTAAAAAAAAAAAAAAATCGCAAAAAGCGTATTTTGATTGGTTTGCACAAAAGTTATTGCGTTTACTAACTAAGGGAAAGATTTTTGTCATTTTTATTGGTTTTTTTTTAGCGAGTAATGGCGGCGATCTGCGATTTTTTTTGCGGGACTGCGACATTGCGGCGGACAGATCGGATCCCTGACTGACATTTTTGACACTTTTGGGGGTACCAGTGACATTACTACAGTAATCAGTGCTATATATATGCACTGTTACTGTAAAAATGACACTGGTAGAGAAGGGGTTACATTTATTTGAGAAAGAGGGGTTAAGTGTGTCCCTAGGGGCGTGCTTCTAACTGTGATTGGATGTGGCTTTTCATGTAACAGCAGAGATCAACGGTCCTACATAGCAGGACCGTATGATCTCTGCTGTTACACAGGGGAGAATGACAGGCGGCTTTGTTTACATTAGCCGCCTGCCTTTCTCCCGGTGTAACCGACGATCGCGAGTGACCGGCGGACATCGGTTCCGCCGGTCACTCGCGCGGGGGGTCTGTGAGCGAGCGGGAGCGCGCCTCCAGCGGCGCGCGCGCTCGCTCGCTCCCTAGAGCCTCACAGGCTAGCGACGTAGTACTACGTCACTTTGCCTGTGAGGGGCTGACTGCCGACATAAATAGTCGTTAGGCAGTCGGCAAGTGGTTAACCGACCAAGCTGTCCAGCAAAAGTAGCAGTCAGATTTAGAGACAAACCATTTAACACTGGCAAGGGTTCTTACAATGGTTAGCTTTCATTCATTTGTAAACACGCGAATCCCAAAGGGGAAAAAAAAGCTGTAAATCCATATAATGTGTTAGCTGGAGCATTCATCTATGAGTCAGGTACAGTATATCTAAATTTGCTAGTGCACCTAACAGTACACTCTCCACAGCCTGACAATGCTGCTGTGCAAGGGTGTCTCTGTTGCTCCACCATAGAGTGGATTCTAGGACAAGAAGTGTGTTACTGGTTAGATCAATGAGAAAAAAAGACAAAAAAATAAAAGGAAAACGAATGCAGCCACCACATTTAAGAACTGGTTAACCACTCTACTACCGCTCACGGTAATAGTACTGCGGCAGAGTGGCTCGTTCCCGTCCAGTCACGTAGTATTAACGTGACTGGACTCCTCCCCTTCTGGGCGGCGCTTGCGCGCCGCCGGAGGCTCGCTCCCGCTGTTTTCATTCACAGCGGGAGTCGGGCCAGGGGAGGAGCAGCGGCGATCGCCGCTGCTCTTACCCGATCGTCGGGGATCGAGTCTGGAGATCCGCCCGCTGTGTGTAAACACAGCGGGCGGATCTCCATAGTGACAGGGAGTGACAGATCGGACTGTTCAGCATAGCTGGACATCCGATCTGTCCATGAATCACATAGTCACCTCCCCCCCTACACGTCAGTAAGCACCAGGCATACATTAACCCCTCCCTCTCCAATAAAATTAACCCCTTCCCTGCCAGTGTCATTTTTACAGTAACAGTGCATATATATAGCACTGATTACTGCAGTAATGTCACTGGTACCCCCAAAAGTGTCAAAAATGTCAGTCAGGGGTCCGGTCTGTCCGCCGCAATGTCGCAGTCCCGCAAAAAAAATCGCAGATCGCCGCCATTACGCGTTAAAAAAAAAACACCAAAAATGACAGAAATCTTTCCCTTTGTTAGTAAACGCAATAACTTTTGCGCAAACCAATCAAAATACGCTTATTGCGATTTTTTTTACCAAACATATGTAGCATAAAACAAATTGGCCAAAAACTTTTAAAAAAATTGGTTTTTACATCTTTTTTGGGGGGAATTTCATATAAAAAAATGTGAAAAATATTGTTATTTTTTCAAAATAAACGCTCTTTTTTTGTTTATAGCGCAAAAAGTAAAAATCGCACAGGTGATCAAATACCACCAAAAGAAAGCTCTGTTTGTGGGAGAAAAAGGACGTAAATTTCGTTTGGGTACGGCGTCGCACGACCGCGCAATTGTCAGTTGAAGTCGCACAGCGCAGAATCGCAAAAAGTGGCCTGGACGGAAGACAGCAAAATCCTCCGGTTGTAAAGTGGTTAAATTGCAATATACTAAAACCTTGTTTTTGGGTTGCAATGGGCTTTAAATGGCTTCTGGGGATTAAAGAACCTTCTTTGATCTATCCTGAACCAATTTTTGTACCCCAAAAAACAGCCCCTTATTATTATTATTATTATTATTATTATTATTATTATTATTATTTGCACAGAAGGAAGAAACAAACGGCCAAAAAATGAAAGCAAAAAAGTTGATCCAACTGTAAAAAAAAATGAAACAGCAGTTCAAATATTAATCAAATATGCAAAAAAAAAATCCAAACAAATCCCCAAATTTGCCTGAAAAGCTCAATGAATTCTGATCTCTTTTGTACACCTTCGGTTCTGCTCCCCCACCTCCTAGAAATGGCCAGAACAGAAGCATTCCTGCCTGTAGGCAGGTGCAGTCTACTGTATCCACTGCAGGTGGCACTCTTCTGCAGCGCCACTGCATTTGGAGAGGAAGTCAGTGAGAACACAGTTCCTCTAATGTTTCCTGGTCACTTGGGAAGCATTTAATTGGATGCTGCTACCTCATGTGACACTGGCAGCCATCTTGGGTCTGGCTCCTAGTTTTATCACGCATTTGGGAGATGGTAAAGTAGGATCCGACAGCCCATAGAGAACAGTGGGCTTGGCCTGCAGAGCAGACACTGACCTTTCATCCGCCTGCTCAGTGGAGATCAGCAGAGAGATCCCCTGCTAAGTGGGTGGATCTGCTGGCAGACTCCACCAGTGTGAAAGGGATCTTAGTTGTTTGCTTTTAGTCTGTTTATTATACTATAGAAATAGTTCTGGTAATGTTTGTTCGATACATGCAAAAATACCTACCAGAAATCCTGTGAGCTTCCTGTTCTCTTTGCCTATGCTGCACTCTTTTCAGTTTCATTGTTGCTAGCTCTCTAAGAATGTCAGGACATTTCTTATATATGTTATGGGGATGAGGAGAGGGGGAGGTGTTCTGTAGTCCGAACACACTTCCTTTCCTAGGGTGACAATTTTGCTCCTCCTTAGATACTGTGCAGTGAATGAGTGTTGCCACCCTAGGACAGAAAATGTATAACTGTGCAGGATCATAAAGGAAAAAAGCCTAAAAAAATGAAAACAAATGTAGCCACCACATCTAAGAACTAGTAAGTTGCAATATTTTACTTTTTTGGGGGGTTTGGTTCAAATATAGAATGCCATCCATCCCCCCTTTCTGGACATCATCCATAGTAAACAATGCACAGCACAGGGGGACACTAATCAGCTGCCCTGCACAATCGTCCATCCTGACTCCAAAATACCGCCACTGGCACACAGCAACCTCACTGGCTCCAGCCATTTTGGAATCTGTGTGAATGACTGCACAGGGTGATTTGCTGAGTGGTGACTGCACTGAACATTGTTTATTATGGGATGTCGGGACTGTTGAGCTAGCACTGCGCAGTGCGGCATTGACACTGCATGATATTCAGCAGCGGCTGGGGAGAATGTCTTAGTGACTTGGGATACCTGCATGAATTACACATACAAAGTCTGGCAAATGCAATGGGGAAAGGATAGATACCCTACTTTCACATGAACTATAGCCCACCACAAAACCAAAGAACAAGGTAGAATGTCTTTAAACAGCTATGCTGCAGCTACACTTATTAGCCTGAATTACTTGCTTCTGAACTATGCAATCTGTGTGTTATACACTCCTGACCCCTGCATTCTGTGTATTACTTGCATTTGACCCCTTAAAACTTTGCATTACACCTTCCTGACATGTGCACTCTGTACATTACAAACTCCTCACCTCTGCACACCCTGCATTACAAACTGCTGACCTCTGTACACTGTACATTACAAACTCCTGACCTCTGCACTCCATACATTACACCTTCCTGACCCCTACACTTTGAGCAATAGCCACCCCTGACTGCTGCACTCTGTGCTTTATGCACTCCTGACCTCTGTGGTCAATATTTTTTACACACTCTTGACCTCTGCGATTAATATGTTTACACACTCCTGAACCCTGCACTTAATATGTTACACATTCCTGCCCTTTGCACTCAGTACGCTGCACACTCCTGACCTCTGCACTCAATACATTACTAATTCCTGACCCCTACACTTTGACTAATAACCACTCCTGACCCCTGCTCTCTGTACGTTACGCACCCCTAACCTCTGCAGTCAATATGTTACACACTCCTGACCCCTGCACTCAATAGTTTACACACTCCTGAACTCTGCACTCAATATGTTACACACTCTGCTTGCTCTGCGTTACAAACTGCTGATCTCTGTATTCTGTACCTTACAAACTCCCGACCTCTGCACTCAATACATTACACGCTTCTGACCCCCGCACTCTGTGCATTACACACTTTTGACCCATAGCAGAGTAGGCTAAGGTTTTTTTTAACCATAGCTGTTTAGCTCCTCCCACTGGTACTGCAATATGGCCACACACACAATTTGCTGTATCATTTCTGTTATTTATGTAACATCACCCTCGCAGGGGCCACTGGAAGATTAGAATACAAATGCAAAAGACACCAAAGAAATATCAAATGGATATTTTACTGGATATTTTTGAGTTACCAAGGGAAAGAAAATGTAAAATGTGGGTAGTCCCCAAATTGCACCTTTAGCATAAACAGAATTAAAGCGATATACAATGAAATGGCAATAACAGTGAACCTAGCGGTAGAAACCAACAAATCACAAGGGAAATCTATAGCCCCAGATACATGAGGAGGGAGAAAATACTTTCAGTCAGCTCCCTCTAAGCCCTGATGCCACAGTGACAGGAGTAAAGAAATAACAAAACACAAAATGTAAAACCTGAGTGAGAGTTCCCCTTTAAGATAAACAGGTGTTGTAGGCTGATTCCTTTGTGTGAGGAAAGTCCTTGGAGTAAGGGTGTACAGAATCTTCAGCTAGCTCTAAAGGGGCCCAAATATGTTGCTCTGCAATGGCAACCAGCAAAGGTGAATAGAATAAGCAAGGTGTCCCAGGGGAAGTCCTTTGATTTAGAAAGGGTGGGATAAAGGTATCTGTAAGCAGTGTCTCTGAATGTAATACTAAGGATGAGCTTCGGCCCACTTCTCAATCCTGAAGATATCAAGGCTTATGGAGATAAGATGTCCCAGAACAGGCTTTTGAAGGATATGCAGTCAGCTGAAGATGCCCAACTTTCCAGCGGCATCTGTGTGGGCATAGGTGAGAGTCTGTGTAGGCATAGGTGAGAGTGGTCCCGAATAGCCTTCTGCCCATGAGAAGCTGGTAGCTGTGGATCTGCTTCCAGGATTAGGGTTCACCACTGGAATAGCCCTGCACGCCGTCTGTGGCGCCCACTCACCCTGACATGAGAGCATAGCCTCCCCCTGGACCGCTCTATCTATCTGCTCACCCCAAATTCTTTCTCCTCCAGCCAGCTGGAACTTGTACTTTGCAACAGCATTAGATCTATCGAGATACCGGCTTTCCAGACCACATGCTCCACAATCCCCTGCTTTCGATAGTGGTCTCGCTCTCTCTGCAATAAGAAAATTATGTCACAATCCCAATGCAAACCCCACTAGAGGGAACAAAGCTCAATGCAGACTTTGTTAGGTATGGAGAAGAACAAGGCGCCTCTAAGTGCAATATAGACCATTTATTGGAGCATAGAAGTATTAAAACAAATTACAAGTTGAAATTAAAACAGAATGTTTTAGAAGCCGGAGGAGCCGATGCTCAGTAATCCAGTGTCCGGGAGACTGCTTCATGTGTCGGCGTGTACACAGCGTGGTAGGGCTTTCTGGTTACCACGCTGGAACGCACGCAGCTGATAGTCAAAAGCCAGTGGGCGGTAACATGTTTCAGAGCATGCGTAGCTCCTTCATCAGACTGGAACATGGTCCGCATGCTCCGAAACATGGTTCTGCACGGCCGCATTTGACTATCAGCTGTACCAGGCTGTGTGCACGCCGACACATGAAGCAGTCTCCCAGACACTGGATTACTGAGCATCGGCTCCTCCAGCTTCTAAGACATGCTGTTTTGATTTCAACTTCTTGCAAGTTGTTTTAATCCTTCTTTGCTCCAATAAATGGTCAATATTGCACTTAGAGGCGCCTGGTTCTTCTCCATATTTCTACAGAGCTGCTTCTCCTCTCAGGTGCTGCCCAAGTGCATGCAGATCTACATAACTTGTAGGATCTAGGGCTCTACCCCATGGAAGCGCCCACATATATACTCTCAGACTTCGTTAAGGAATGTCCTATGATGGCAAAAGCAATAGTGCATTTGGCTACATTTATGTTCAGGGTGCCTAACTATTGCAGGGCATGCTAAAAATGGAGGCATGGTTTGTGGGTTTGGCTACAAAAGGGGGCTTGTTTTGTGGATGTGATTTAAAAGTGGGCATGGTCAGTATGGGATTGATCTACTAAAACTGGAGAGTGCAAAATCTGATGCAGCTGTGCATGGCAGCCAATTGTTCGAAATAGAGCTCTCGGCTGTCACGATACTTCAGGAAAGTTGTTTATTTTAATAAAGTAAAGCAAAACATACGAAACAGAACAAAACAGAAAAGTTTCACATGTCAAAAGGAGAGAGAGAGGTGTTACGTATCTTCAGAGTGTAGGATGTTATTTTCTCATCTCTGCTTGATCTGTAGACATAGTTTTCTTTTATACTATAGGTAAAGACAATGTCAGCAAAAAGTGTGTCCCAAGAAGGAAGCAATTCTAAATATAAAAGTAACAAACACTCTTGCATATATGGTTTGAGTTTATAGTAAGACACATAACTCCACCCAACATACCGACATAGAAACTCAGAAAAGAAATACATACTGTATCAAATGTGGAAACAACAACATTTATAATGAAGGTATACTGGACAGCCACTGAAATATCTAGTGAATATTTAAAATGTAAAGTGTAAATAACTGCGCTAAGCTAAACAAGACAAAAAGCTGCAGCTGTAGTGGGAATCACTATAAATAGATATGTAAATGGAAGAGCTGCGCTACAACAATTGATATACTGTGAATTAAATCCGCGATAATACAAAAAAGATCAAACTACAGTCCAAACACATAGCACAGATGAAACGTGTATATTAGTTAAGGACAGTCCAAGGAAGGAGGATTCCAAGGTGCAAATGCAGGGATGGTAAATCCGCCACCAAAAGATCACTCCAAAAAGCCACGGTGAAGCATGCTGAGGGTGTACGCTTACCAGAAGGAGAAGGGTTAAAGGCCTTGTATAGTCTCAGGATGACCAGCTACAAAGGAACACCTCTCCTAACCAGGTCCTATTAGGTCCAGGGATCCTCCACATCGAGCAAATGCAAACCACCAGCCTCCTCATCCAACTCAATGGATAGCCACACGTGTAAAAAAGAAGGTACCACAATAGTGCAGATGGTTTTGACAATTTAATGAATATCATAAAAATAACAAAATAACACTCACAATTGTGTGGTGATTAAGCGCTTGTCAAGAAGTATTAGAAACACCGCCGCCGCCCGACTTCCGGATGCAGAGTAGTGACGTCAGCACGCCTTACTGCTGATAAATGGAAGTTGAAGCCAATAAAGATCCTTGATAAATTTTGTATGGCATAAACAGCATGAGTGTTCCTGTGATCACAGTAGCTGATCAGCTGATCACAGGAACACTCATGCTGTTTATGCCATACAAAATTTATCAAGGATCTTTATTGGCTTCAACTTCCATTTATCAGCAGTAAGGCGTGCTGACGTCACTACTCTGCATCCGGAAGTCGGGCGGCGGCGGTGTTTCTAATACTTCTTGACAAGCGCTTAATCACCACACAATTGTGAGTGTTATTTTGTTATTTTTATGATATTCATTAAATTGTCAAAACAGTCTGCACTATTGTGGTACCTTCTTTTATACACGTGTGGCTATCCATTGAGTTGGATGAGGAGGCTGGTGGTTTGCATTTGCTCGATGTGGAGGATCCCTGGACCTAATAGGACCTGGTTAGGAGAGGTGTTCCTTTGTAGCTGGTCATCCTGAGACTATACAAGGCCTTTAACCCTTCTCCTTCTGGTAAGCTTACACCCTCAGCATGCTTCACCGTGGCTTTTTTGAGTGATCTTTTGGTGGCGGATTTACCATCCCTGCATTTGCACCTTGGAATCCTCCTTCCTTGGACTGTCCTTAACTAATATACACGTTTCATCTGTGCTATGTGTTTGGACTGTAGTTTGATCTTTTTTGTATTATCGCGAATATTTAAAATGAACAGACACACCAAGGGCAGTTTTACACATGCATGGGAACATTTGTCATGAATCAGGTAAAAATATCCACAACTGATACAATCCACCTGTTGAACCCAATACATAGGCAATAATTACAATTCATACATTTCTACTTCTCGTAGGGGCCTAGCTTTCCTCAGTGCTTTTTTTCCTATACACATCACGCACATGACACAATTCATGGTTACAAAAATATGCCTACAACATGCACAAGCTAATTATCTTCAAATAAGCATGTACAATGTGTATGCAATAAATATCCTAAACAGTTACTCGACTTCTTATTATGAACTGCTTTCTCCAAAATCCTCAGATCAAGTCTAAAGCAGACATGTTACACCTTTTGTGTTCCAAAAACAACTCTCCTTTGTCTGAACACAAGCGTGGTTTCAAAAGTCCTAAACACCACCTCCCCATACTTCTTGTTCCTTTGTTTAGCTCCTAAACCCTTTGGACTGGTTTGTTTGCATATCCATGGGGGAAAGAGGGGGGGGGGGCTTCTTAACACAGAATCTAATAAAAAAAAAACATTTACTATAAAATCATCAAATATCTATAGCAACACATTCCACCTCTTGTTTTTTTATAATTCTTAATAGCTATTCTTAACAGCTCTTAAAGCCTTTCTCTCTTTCGATCCGATCTTCTGGTCTGCCCCATCCTATCTGGCTTGGTCATCTGATCTGCCTGCTCCACCTCTCGATGCTCAGTACCTTAAAAGAGTAAGAGAAAAAGCAGATTATATGTTCCATACACCTGTACCAAAAAAACTTAGCTCACTGCTCACATTTCTCAATCTGACCATTTTTAACTGCAAAACTGTTGTAGGGTGCCCTCTGTTGCCATGTAACACTTTCACGGAAAGGCATTGACTTCCAACGAAACAAGCATGTCTCTCCGTGCTGTCCTGCGAACACTAGCCTTCTGTAGTACACTAGCCTGCTGCAGTTCAATCTTCACAGCATTGCAGTATCTAGCAAAATGCCCATTCCATGACAGCAAAAACACTAAATGTGGCTGAATCTACCATTCCCAACCACTTGTATCCACCTCTTAAACAAAGTTGGTGTAGGAATCCATCTATTTCCTCTCTAGGGACCCCCGCCTTAAGTAAATCAGTCCACATATTTCTTCTGGAGACCATAGGCCTTGCCTTATTTTCATCTAAATCAACTTGGCCATAGCTGATCATATCCTCAGCTTCCAGCTTTTGGGAGTATCTGTGCCACATGTCCTACTTTTGCTTACAGGCTTAGGGCCTTTGTCCTTTGTTAGGGCATCATTAGACTAGTTTATGAGGGCTGCAAACAGCTCATTCAAATCTTTAGCTCTGCCTACAGGGGTTTGAACACACTTCAAAGCCACTGCAGGTTTACATTTAAATGCGCTATTTCCCAAATCATTTGCCTTGCTTGCAGTGTCTTCCAAACACTCAGTCAGCTATTTGAGTATACCCCTTTACCAGTTCATTCAGTTCATCACCAGCAGTATCCCGCAAACCATTCTCTCCATCATGCTCACAATTTATTTTCCTTTTTCTCTGATGTGTGATTATTGGACGTGCCTGACACTCATGCAGATCATCACTATCATCAGAATAGGACACATACTCTTCATTTGAAGACTGGAGCGTATCTTCAAGATTCCATGTGGGATCTGCAATCATCGCTCTCACTTTACACTTCTCCTCTAAAGCAACTACTCGACATGCATTACTTTGCAAATATTCTTTGGTCATAACCAACATCTCTTTCAATTCCTGCAACTCTTTCTCAAGCGCTTCATTCTTCTGCACCTCGCGGCAAAAGACCTGCACAACTAACCACCCAGTAGCGGCAGCGGCTTTCCGCTCCTTCCTAGAATATACGGTCAAATCTAAATGAAAAACCTGCGTATCAAGTTCAATACTAAGGCCTGGATAGATTGGAGCAGCATATTTTATCAATTCCTCTGCAATGGGTTTCCAGTACCCAGAACAGACCCATGTTGGAATTGCCCCATACTTAGAAGCTGATTCCTTCGCTCCCGCTCTCTTGCTTTTTTTAAACATCTCTACTCTCAGGGGGGACACAAATGCAAAAACAACAATCACAATCTTTATGTATTGTCCTGGCTCAAAGTGACACCCTCTATAACACAATATTTTATCCAAATATTCTATATTTAGTGACAATGCAGTATCCTGCCGAACTACGCCAGTTGTATGAAATGTGAGAACAACAAAATTTAAAAAGAAGATATACTAGACAGCCACTGAAATATCTAGTGAATATTTAAAATGAACAGACACACCAATAGCAGCTTTGATAAAAAGCATAAAACAAAACTTTACTGGACATCAAAATACATAAAGCTTCTTACACATAAAAGTTACCATAAACATTACACAAAATACCATGACTTAAACATACACTCCCATTCCCAATTTCCAAAAATATCAAATAATACTTAGCTCTGGTAGTTGAATGTCAACAGCTTACACTGGATAGCTGGAGGAACAGGATAATAAGAAATCCTGGCTGCATGCTTGGTCTTTCCAAAGCTCCAAAAAAAAAGACTATTCCTCATGCTATGGACTCTTTTCATAGTCCTGTGCACCAGGTACCACCACAGGATGTAATTATTCCTCTTGACCACTCACAGGACATTTTGTGAGTGAGGTCATCATCAACACATGGTTGTACTTCCCCCCACAACCACATGGTCAATTGGATATGCGGCAGCCATCTTTAAATACGAAACATCAAAAGCTTGCTAAACCACCTGTGGGTGAGAGATATTATTACACATGTATTGGAATATTTGTCATGAATCAGTTACAAATATCCACAACTGATACACAGACATAGCAAAATGGCTTCTCTGTCCATCACAAAGACATATTGATGTAACCTTCAAAATTAACATATTACATTATAACATTCATATGTATTTCAGAGACTTTTATAATTTCAATTCTAGATTGTAAGCTCTAATGAGCAGGGCCCTTTAATTCCTCCTGTATTGAAATGTATTGTAACTGTATTGTCTTTTCCTCATATTGTAAAGCGCTACGCAAACTGTTGACGCTATATAAGTCCTGTATAATAATAATAGTAATTTAAAATAATATTAAACTCTAAATCTCTAGCAATTCCCCCTCAATGGACTAAAATCAACTAATAAAAGTGCATTGATTTTAAATAAGAAATGTCTGTGATCATCTTTTTTTTATAATACAAACAAATTATTATTATATAGGATTTATATAGCGCCGACAGTTTACGCAGCTCTTTACAACTTAAGGGTAGACAGTACAAATACAATACACTTTACCACAGTAGGAATCAGAGGGCCCTGCTCATTAGAGCTTACAATCTAAGAGGGAGGGTCAAGAGATACAAAAGGTAATAACTGTGGGGGATGGGCTGATGGAGAAAATAAAAGTACAGTTGTTAGGTGGTTGCCAGATAGTTTTCTCTGAAGAAATGTGTTTTCAGGGATCGCTTGAAAGTAGACAAAGTAGAAGATAGTCGGACAGATTGAGGTAGAGCATTCCAGAGGATAGGAGAGGCTCGGAAGAAGTCCTGGAGGGGATCATGGGAAGAGGTTACCAGGGAGCTAGAGAGCAGGAGGTCCAGGGAGGAACGAAGAGAACGAGTTGGTTGGTATTTTGATACCAGGTTAGTGATGTAGCTGGGTGCTAAGTTATAGATAAACAATAAGCACTTGTCCAAAACCTAATGATTTTCCTGTGAAAAATGTAACTATTTCATTCCATCAAGAGACTATAAATTGTTATATAATGTATTCATTTTATTTAAGTTTCCGTCCAAATGATGTAATATTATCAAAGATTTTCTTCAATCATCTTTCACTATATCATTAGAGATGGCCTTGCGGTTCGCCCGGCGGTCGGTTTGCAGCGAATTTTGCTTGTTCGCTACCCGACAAATTTGCGAACACATGGCGTTGTTTGCGGCGGCTATATTAGTTTACATTGGGGAGAACTTTGACCCATGACACAGCAGTCAGGTGAAACGGGACAGCCAAATAAAACATTTCAGCACATGGACATGCCCCCTACCCTATAAATAGACCTGAGCTGTCGGCCATTTCACATTCTGCTTTTGGCCAGCATAGGGAGAGGTCTGCTGTGTTCATGAGGGAGAGATTGCCAGACACAAATAGCTCTGTGAAGATCCACAAAAGACCTTTTCAGGGCTGGTATTTCAGTATAGGTCTACTAGTATCTTTTCAGGTTAGGGGCAGGTATCCAGTCAGTGCTTTTGGGGCAGTTAGAGATCGGCAGCAGTCACACAAATCGCTCTGTTAATGTTCACAAAAGTCTTTTTAAGGGCTGGTATATCGGTATAGGTCCTGTTATAATACTAGTAGGAGTCTGTCGTGTAGAGGAAGTCCTACCGATTGCCAGTGGGCGGAGCTTGGATGGGGTCCCCCGAGGTGAGTAGCACAGGCTAACCTGAGGTGCGGAATCTAAGTATCCACCGGTCTTCACCAGGGCCTCTGATGGTGAGGATGGATTTGGCTGCAGGTGAATACCAGGTCGCGGTCCCCAGGGTCGCCCCACCAGGGGAGGACTGGTCAAGGTCCGAACGCAGATGAGCAGACAAGGAGGATCCAAGAGAATAGAGAGAATAGTCAAACGAGCCGGGGTCAGGACGGGCAGTAAGCAAACGAAGTCAGGGACAAGCCAAGGGTCAACAGGAATCAGGCAGGGATCAACAGGACGCAGGTTCAGGAACATGGAGAAGCTGAAGACAAGACAGCAAAGGCACAGTGCTGCTGGGGTGTTTAAATAAGGCAGCCTGTTGCCAATTGCTGCAATTAGCCTGTTGCCAATTGCTGCAATTAGCCTGCACTAGGTTAACCCTTTGGATGACAGACAGCACATCAGTGTGCTCAGGGAGCGTTCCTAACAGGTCCAGTCTCTTTTCAGGTTAGAGACAGGTATCCAGTCTGTGCTTTAGGGGCAGTTAGAGAGATTGGCTGCAGTCACACAAATCGCTCTGTTAATGTCCACAAAAGTCATTTAAAGTGCTGCAATTTTTGGTATAGGTCCAGTCTTTTTTCAGGTTAGGGGCAGGTATCCAGTCGGTGCTTTAGGGACAGTTAGAGAGATTGGCTGCAGTCACACAAATCGCTCTGCTAATGTCCACAAAATTCATTTAAAGGGCTGCAATTTTTGGTATAGGTCCAGTCTCTTTTCAGGTTAGGGGCAGGTATCCAGTCTGTGCTTTAGGGGCAGTTAGAGAGATTGGCTGGAGTCACACAAATCGCTCTGCTAATGTCCACAAAAGTCATTTAAAGGGCTGCAATTTTTGGTATAGGTCCAGTCTCTTTTCAGTTTAGGGGCAGGTATCCAGTCTGTGACTTAGGGGCAGTTAGAGATTGGCAGCAGTCACACAAATCGCTCTGTTAATGTTCACAAAAGTCTTTTTCAGGGCTGGTATTTCGGTATAGGTCCTGTTATAATACTAGTAGGAGTCTGTCGTGTAGAGGAAGGCCTACCGATTGCCAGTGGGCGGAGCTTGGATGGGGTCCCCCGAGGTGAGTAGCACAGGCTAACCTGAGGTGCGTAATCTAAGTATCCACCGGTATTCACCAGGGCCTCTGAAGGTGAGGATGGATTTGGCTGCGGGTGAATACCAGGTCGCGGTCCCCAGGGTCGCCCCACCAGGGGAGGACTGGTCAAGGTCCGAACGCAGATGAGCAGACAAGGAGGATCCAAGAGAATAGTCAAACGAGCCGGGGTCAGGACGGGCAGCAAGCAAACGAAGTCAGGGACGAGCCAAAGGTCAACAGGAATCAGGCAGGGTCAACAGGACGCAGGTTCAGGAACATGGAGAAGCTGAAGACAAGACAGCAAAGGCACAGTGCTGCTGGGGTGTTTAAATAAGGCAGCCTGTTGCCAATTGCTGCAATTAGCCTGTTGCCAATTGCTGCAATTAGCCTGCACTAGGTTAACCCTTTGGATGACAGACAGCACATCAGTGTGCTCAGGGAGCGTTCCTAACAGGTCCAGTCTCTTTTCAGGCTAGAGACAGGTATCCAGTCTGTGCTTTAGGGGCAGTTAGAGAGATTGGCTGCAGTCACACAAATCGCTCTGTTAATGTCCACAAAAGTCATTTAAAGGGCTGCAATTTTTGGTATAGGTCCAGTCTCTTTCCAGGTTAGGGGCAGGTATCCAGTCTGTGCTTTAGGGGCAGTTAGAGAGATTGGCTGCAGTCACACAAATCGCTCTGCTAATGTCCACAAAAGTCATTTAAAGGGCTGCAATTTTTGGTATAGGTCCAGTCTCTTTTCAGGTTAGGGGCAGGTATCCAGTCTGTGACTTAGGGGCAGTTAGAGATCGGCAGCAGTCACACAAATCACTCTGTTAATGTCCACAAAAGTCATTTAAAGGGCTGCAAATTTTTTGGTATTGCTGTGCAGTGCTATAACTGGTGTGATAGACCAATGCCGCCCCCCCCCCCCCCCAATACCACATATTGAAGTGGGGTGTTATCTGAGTATACTTTTACAAGTGTATTTGTGTCCTGCAACAATATTGCCTATTTTGCTGAGTTAAGTCTGGTACATACCGTGCCAAACTCACTGGCCAATTTTTTTGAACAACTGGTGTGATAGACCAGTGGCCCCCCAATACCACATATTGAAGTGGGATGTTATCTGAGTAAATTTTTACAAGTGTATTTGTGTCCTGCAACAATATTGCCTCTTTTGCTGTGTTAAGTCTGGTACACACAGTGACAAACTCACTGGCCAATTTTTTTAAACCAGTATGATAGACCTGTGGCCCCCCAATACCACATATTGAAGTGGGGTGTTATTTAACAGTATAATTTTCTAAGAGTGTATTTTAGTCCTGCAAAAATTTGGCCTCTCTTGCTGTGTTAACTGTGCTACACACAGTGACAACAGTTACTGGCCAATTATTTGTAGAACTGGCGGACTGATGGACCGGCAGATAGGGAGGAGAGGCAGGCAGAACTTGCATTGCACAAGAGGTACAAAGCAGACTGCAAATGTATCAGGAGCGAGCCATCAACCATGTACAGTCACATCTGGCGCTCCCAGGATGCCGTCACATGGCTCCGCAGTGGGGGTTTTTTTTAATGTGTCCATTGCTGACAACAGTGTTGCCATCTGCAGCCTTTGCAGTCAACGCATAAGTCGCGGTAAGCCCAACACTCACCTAGGGACAACCGACTTAAGAAGGCACCTGAAATCCCATCACGAGCCCAGTGGGAGCAACACCGTCAGAACCCACAAAGCCACACTCCAGGCTCTCACCGTCCAGCCTCTTCTCCTCTCTCCTAACATTTGTCCTCCACTCCACATTCCATGATGCCGTCATCACGTTGTTCTGGAAAAAGGCAGGCTTCTGTGGCTCAAATGTTGGAGTGTAAAAAAAGGTGTCCGACAGGTGTCCGACTACATCGGGTTAACAGCCGATGTGGACGCTCTGAGGAGTGATGAACCCCTGGACTACTGGGTGGACAGGCTTGACCTCTGGCCAGAGCTTGCACAATTTGCAATGGAACTGTTGGCTTGCCCCCTGTCCAGTATCCTGTCCAAAAGGACGTTCAGCGCAGCAGGGGGGATCGTGACCGATAAGTGCACTCGCCTAGCTCATGACAGTGTAGACTACCTCACATTTATAAAAATGAATGAGGCATGGATCTCTGAGGAATTCAACACATGTGACCAGTAGACCATGTTTCATTGAAATTCCTCATGCCAGGCCACAAATATCCGCCAGACCGCCATCCACCCACAGCAATTCCTGGTCCTTGGCTTTGCTAAATACAGCTGCATAAAAGGCATTTCATGTCCATTGAATGGCTAATTTTTGGGGCCTATACAGGCCGACACTTACTTCTGTATACTGTGAATGCCTAATGTACCTCCAGCCATCAAATACTACGTTCTTTGCTGTCAGAACCCATGTGAGCGAATTTTTGGGGCCTATACAGGCTGACACTTACTTCTGTATACTGTAAATGCCTAATGTACCTCTAGCCATCAAATACACTACGTTCTTAGCTGTCAGTTGAACCCATGTGGGCTAATTTTTGGGGCCTATACAGGCCGACACTTACTTCTGTGTGAATGCCTAATGTACCTCCAGCCATCAAATACTACGTTCTTTGCTGTCAGTTAAACCCATGTGGGCTAATTTTTGGGGCCTATACAGGCCGACACTTACTTCTGTATCCTTTGAATGCATAATGTACCTGCAGCCATCAAATACTACATTCTTTGCTGTCAGTTAACCCCATGTGAGCTAATTCTTGGGGCCTATACAGGCCTACTTTTACTTCTCTATCCTGTGAATGCCTAATGTACCTCCAGCCATCAAATACTACATTCTTTGCTGTCAGTTAAACCCATGTGATCTAATTTTTGGAGCCTATACAGGCCGACACTTACTTCTGTATAATGTGTGAATGCCTAATGTACCTCTAGCCATCAAATACACTACGTTCTTAGCTGTCAGGTAAACCCATGTGAGCTAATTTTTGGGGCCTATACAGGCCGACACTTACTTCTGTATACTGTGTGAATGCCTAATATACCTCCAGCCAACAAATACTACGTTCTTAGCTGTCAGGTAAACCCATGTGGGCTAATTTTTGGGGCCTTTTATGGCTGACACTTACTTCTGTATCCTGTGAATGCCTAATGTACCTTCAGCCACAGAATACTACGTTCTTAGCTGTCAGGTAAACCCATGTGGGCTAATTTTTGGGGCCAATACTGGCCGACACTTACTTCTGTATCCTGTGAATGCCTAATGTACCTTCAGCCACAGAATACTACGTTCTTAGCTGTCAGGTAAATGCATGTGGGCTAATTTTTGGGGCCTGGAATGGCCGACACTTACTTCTTTATCCTATGAATGCCTAATTTTTCAGACTGTAATTGAAAATCAATGGGTCTGTAAAGGTTCCGCCAAATTGTGGAATGGATGCGGACCCATTTTACAGATGTGTGAATGGACCCTATATGTATTAGACATGTTTTTACCGGCTGCTGTCAGTTCTGGCTGATTTATGAAAAAAAAATAATAATTTTTTACTGTAGAAAAAACAAATTTAGGGCAACTTTTCCAATTGCAATACTTCTGTTATGACATTGTCCATGTGCTGGGACTATTTGTGCACAGCTAGTACGTATTTTGTGGCTGCAAATATGACCTAAAGTTCGCCTCCCATTAAAGGCAACTTGCGGTTCGCGGACTTTTGAGAAAATTTGCAGCTGACGTTTGCGAATCGCCCCGGACGATGTTAGTCCATCTCTACATATCATATAACCATTTTCCTATTTCAATGTAAGGAAATTTTGAAAATTCTGTTTACTATATTTTTAAAAACTGCATACAAAACAGAGCCGTGTGGGCATACCCAGGCTCAACAAAACATAAAACCATAAAATAACCAAGAAGAAAAAGAACAAAAATAAAAAGTAAAAGTAAAAATAAACCCACTAACCCCCCAACAGTGGCTGCAGCTCAAAGAAGGTCACGAACGTCTCAGGTATGTTTACCGATATTCCAATGTACATGCAATTCAGACAACACGGTCCAGTGTGGTCAGGGAGGCACAACATATCACACCAACATACATAGACATGAGCAACCTAAACAGCATGTAAATAATATCTTTGATATGTAAAATGATATTACTCTGTAATATAAATGATTAATTAATAAATAAAATCTCTTCCATCCCTGGAACTTTCTATAACTAAGTGATTCCTACAATACAAGCCTTTATACATTATCTTTCAAACCAAACAATTATAAGTATGATAAGTAATTATAACTCTCCATTATTCAATTGCCATATTCAACTCTTTTCTATGCTCTTTTTTCAATATTTCATATTATTTAGTTCAACAGTAACTCTGTTTGGACACATTAATTAAGATCCACTCTCTTCCACACAAGCCTGTATGTCCTTTAACTACCGTATATATTTTTTCATCTAGATATAATTAGCATCTTTTTCAATAGAAATAAATATCCATAAGTCAAGTAAAATTCCTAAATGTATTCTTTTTAAAATAAGATACATTTATAATTTAACTAGTATTAATGCTCCAAATGTACCATTTTTGTACATCCTTGTTATAACAACCCATCCATCTAACTTTGTGTGTTCTAACAAAATTAGTAAAATAAAATAAATTCTATGTTTACAAGTTTATTATAATATGGGTTTCTGTAAAATAGTTAAGAAATCTAAATTTAACAACTTTAATGTAAACTAAACTAGTATCATTATTATTAGCTGTTGCAGTGATATCAATCTTCCAAGGATCTAAACTAACAAAGGTTGTGTAAGAGAAAGTATCAAATTTCAATGTCAACACTGAGTCACTTATGCTTCCTTCTATCTTGTCACTACCATCAAGATTAATACAGCAGATTTTATTTTATTTTTATTTTATTTATTTCAGGTACTTATATAGTGCTGTCAATCTACGCAGCGCTTTACATATACATTGCACATTCACATCAGTCCCTGCCCTCAAGGAGCGTACAATCTAAGGTCCCTATAACTCACATACATACAAAGTAGGGCCAATTTTTCACATAATATTCCCATAAATGTATAATCGATTCTATTTGAATAAGCAACACAATGTGTAAAATATTTTCAAGCTCTAAACACTCATATTCTCCTATATCAGACAATTCATAATAAAATGAATATATGAGAATCGCATCTCAACTCCCCCTCTCATAATGATCGAACGATCAGAATGTCTTCTATGAAACAAGTCCATATGAGGAAAATGTTGAAGTCCATCCAAAAAATGATAGTTCTTTGATAACACAATTAGAAAGGAAGTAATGATGAAAGAAAAAACAAAAAAAAAATGTGACAAATAGAAGTTTAGTTGTGCTTGTCTCATGGTCATAGTAGAATTCAAAAATCCAGAAAAAAAATAAAATAATTTTCTTTAAACTTAGAAACGAAAGACGTATCTAGGAAAAAAAAAAACAAGTATCAAATTTCTATCAAAAAATTATATTTTCTTCTTAAAGCGTAAGTAAACGCTTCTTTTTTTTTTTATATTTTTTTCTTCCCTGCAAAGTAAATGCACAATGGGCTAGTATGCATCGCATACTAGCACATTATGTGGCACTTACCTCCAAACAAAGTCCTTGTCTTCCCCGCTGGCAGCTGCATCCATCTTCAGCCGTCTTCCTTCCTTGTCTGCAGACTCCGGCTATACTACTGGCCGGGAGCCACGTGACGTCCCTTCCGTGCATGGTTACAGCACAGGGCTCTGAAGAAACGGCAGGGGCGGCCGTTTCCTGAGAACGCATGCGCCGATGATGTCATCAGCTGCATGAAATGTAAATATCTCCTAAACGGTGCAAGTTTGGGAGATATTTACAGTACCTATAGGTAAGCCTTGTTAAAGGCTTACCTATAGGTAAAAGTTATCAAAGTGGGTTTACAACTACTTTAAGTAATGTTCATTGATCAATATGGACTATTCTAGGCTCATAGACCTTTCTGCTTTGTTTGCCCATTCTTTGAACAAAATAAATTAACTATAGTCCCCAATAACTTAAGAATAACAAAGGAACTTTCCCTATTGGCATCCCAAGTACCTTCAGATCTATAATTCTTAACTACTGTATAACTTGAGTTACTGGAATAAATTTCTTGACATACTCATAAGTAGAAATCTTATTCAAAACATCATTTTTATTTAAATATAGCAAGGGTCTAGCCATATTTTGTGCAGCAAACTTCTGAAGTTTATGTACCTGTTGTTGCAATCACGCTTCTTTCTATACAACAGATTGTAAATAACTAAGTATGCTATCCTCAAACTATAGAAGAATAGACATTCTTTGTCATCAACTCAAAAAGTGACAAACCTATACTAGAAAACACTAAAGCTCTTAAGCTAAAAAGTATAGTATGTAAATAAGTCACCCAATCTTTAGTTTAGGTTTACCTTTTCCTTTTGGATTGTTCTATAAACAAATAAAGCAAGACTCGGAAATTTGATGACAAAGGGCTCTAAAATTAAGTATTTCAAACATTGACTTCCATTAGCTCGTACAAAAAAAAATTTGGTACTAGATGTGCAAAAAGAGAATAATTCAATTTCAATAGCGTTCTGGCCATTATTGTTGAAATATAAGTAACCATTCGACTTTCAATATTTTTACAATAAATGTTACCTCCACTATCATTCTGCACTGATTCAGATAAAATTTGACACCGCTGACATCCGATTTTGCTTCCTTTCCGTTTTTTGAACGGAGGAAAAATAGGGTTCTGTTCCGTTCCAAAAAACTGAAAGGAAGAAAATCGGATGTCAGCGGATGGTATTCCGCTGACATCCGCAATGCCATTGACTTACATTATGTCCGTAAATTATCCGCAAAAAAAATAGGATGATTTGCGGACATACGGAGCGCCCGTGTGAAAGGGCCCTAAGGCAGTCTCAGGTTCAGCTCTTTGTGCAGACATATATCCAGGAAGCCTATATTGTAACAAAAGTTGCTGATCTGGAATCCAAACAGCAAAACCATCACATACGCTCCATTATGCCAATATCTGGATCCATCTATATAGGCACAGGAAATTTCCTCCCGACAAATGTCCACTAAACTGTGAAGGAGTGACTCTTTCATGTTCCATTACACAATTGTGGCTCTGTCTCTCACATTGCATCATTTGAGTCAATAAATATTTATCTCCCACTTCATCTGACAAGCCTTTCCCCTTAAGATCCAATTGTCACTGGGCAAATCTTTGTGAATTAACACCCCTTGCCTTTCTTTGTAATAACACCTTTTAGTGTAACCTGAGGTGTTAGCAAAGCAAGTGGTGCAAAACCACAATGTGTCTGACTTATAGCATTGTACAATCCACATTTAACACATTTTTGTAAAAGTACTGATAAAATTGTCTCATCATCCACATACACTAGAATGTAAAATGGTTGTGAGAGATTTACATTAATCAGAAATACTGAATTTATAAGGGCTTTCTTTAGATCTTCAAATTATTGTATATAAAAATATTTGCCCTATGTCCTTAGAAATCCTCCATAATTCATTAGGATTTGATACTTTGTCCGCAAAAATCTCAATGAATTCTCGAGAAAAGTTGACAAGGCCTAAAAATCTTCTTAAAACCATTACATAAGTAGGTAATAGTACTTTTCAAATATTTTTTTTTCTTTTTGTCAATGGACTCTCTTCCATGTATCAGGAAGGGTGGACACAAAGGTCTGTCATTCTCTGAGCCACAGAAGAAATTAAAACTGTCATGGGACAGCTAGCTAGTTTGTGTAACTGGATCTTTGCTACTCTGTAAAAACTGATAGTGTATGCTTTACATGTCACATTCTTTTTAGAGAGCGCAGAAGATAATCTATTACTGTCAGTTGTAGCTGTCACACTTTGTATCCCAGTTAGGGTGGTGATAAACGGGGGGAGTACTCGGATTGGTCAGGTGTGGAAAGTGGGGTCCCCCAAGGATCTGTCCTGGGACCAATCCTGTTTAATTTATTCATAAATGAGCTAGAGGATGGGATATCCAGCACAATCTCGGTATTTGCGGACGATACTAAGCTAAACAGGCCAATATTTTCTATGCACGTGGTAACCTTACAAGCAGACCTGAACAAAATAATAGGTTGGACAACTACATGGCAGATGAGGTTTAAGGCTGAAAAATGTAAGGTAATGCATTTGGGTGTCAGAAATACGAATGCAGATTACTCGCTAGGCGGCAATCCTCTGGGTGAATCGATGATGGAAAAAGACCTGCGGGTCCTAGTGGACAACAGGCTTGGAAATGGCATGCAATGCTATGCCGCTGCAAGCAAAGCCAACAGAATACTGGCATGTATAAAAAATGAGATTCACTCCAGAGATAAAGCGATTATTCTCCCACTCTACAAGACTCTGGTCTGGCCACATTTTGACTATGCCGTCCAGTTCTGGGCACCGGTACTCAGAAAGGATGTGTTGGAACTGGGGAGAGTCCAGAGAAGGGCAACAAAGATAATTAGGGAAAGGGAGGACATCAGCTATGAGGAAAGACTACAAGCATTGAACTTATTCTCTCTGAAGAAGAGAGGCTTGAGAGGGGATATGTTATCAATGTACAAATACCTTACTGGTGACCTTAGCATGGGCAACAAACTTTTCAGAGAAATGGAATTCAATAAGACACGGGGCCACTCACTAGAACTAGAAGAAAAGCGGTTTAACCTTAAACTGCGTAAGGGGTTCCTTACTGTCAGAGCAGTAAAGTTGTGGAATTCTCTTCCACAAGCATTGGTATCAGCAGGAAGCATCAATAGTTTAAAAAAACTATTAGATGGGCACCGTAAAGACCACAACATACAGGGGTTTACAATGTATGGTTAACAGCAAACACTCACACACACATCATAAGTTGAACTGGATGGACTTTTTTCAGCCTCACTAACTATGTAACTATGTACCTTCCCTGATTATAGCAAAAACAAAGAAATTGTTTGGAGACTGATTTTTTTGTGAAACTCACAGACTGGGGCCTGCCCATGAACTGCGATTGGTCAATTCCCAGAGAAAGACTTCTCCCACAACCAGAGTTGTTACTCTTACCAGAAATGCCTATTGCAAAGACTTTTAACAAATGACTTTTAGAAACTTCCGGTTGCGCAAAACATTTACATTTTAACATTTGCTGGGTAGCATTAAGTAAATTAGGACAATCTACTACCTTTAATTTATTAACCAAATCCAAGTTTGGAATATTTTGTGAAAATTGCTTAATCATTAACTTATTGTTTCCGGAACCTCATCTGTAGGATTGTTGTTAAACACTAAACACCAAGTTCTTCTTTAAGTTTATCTAGTTTGCATACAGTTCTTTCTACAATCTCAATCAATGGATTCTCCTGTAAGCCTTGTTCTGCCCCTTGTATGTGTTTAGAATGACCACATGTAAGGACACACATTTCAGGGGTGAAATATTCATAAAAAGATAGCAATAATTCACATGCAGCATTAAACTTAGTTGTTTGTCTATTAAAGAACATATCTACACTCTCACATTGTTCCATAAACCACTGCATGTCTGTATTCCATATATATAATTGATCAATTCCCGATAGTACAGGGACTTGTTTATACTTATAAGCTTGAGATGTTAACTATTTGATTTTATCTGCTTATATGAACAAACACACTTACCCCTGTTAAGAATGACAGTCCTGTGTGCACCTAAAGAAAAACAAGAGATAAGTAGTGTCTTTTTTCTTTTGCCTTTTGTTCTTTCTTTTGTCTGTGAACTTCCACCTTCCATATTCAGAATCCGACTTCTAAACTTGCCTCATCCAAAGGGAACATCTGGCTGGTTACCTGTAATGATGGGCTTTAAAAAATAATGTGAAGTCTTAGTCCCATTTATAGTACTATCCTCCAACCCGATATCCTGTGAGAATGTCTCACGTCTCCTGGCTACCAACTCCCTCTGGCAGGGACTATAACGATGGCATAAATCTTCACGTACGTAACGTCACGCTTTTCTAACCAGAGGTCCTCCCGGATCTAAAATCACTTGAAAAACACTGTCCAGATGATAATGTCAATCAACCTCATTCAAGCTGGGTCTTTTGCTTTTTTTTTCTTCTCCTTGCTGAACTGCAAGCTGTCAAGAGGTAAGAAACACAAACAAAAAACTCAACCTGGTAGCTGGATTCGTTAACTGGAGTCAAAGAGTGATATACTTCATCCAGGTCCGCATTCTTCACCAAAATGTTTGAAATAGACTTCTCAGCTGTCACGATACTTCAGGAAAGTTGTTTATTTTTTTAAAGTAAAGCAAAACATATGAAACAGAACAAAACAGAAAGGTTTCACGTGTCAAAAGGAGAGAGAGAGAGAGGTGTTACATGTCTTCAGAGTGTAGGATGTTCTTTTCTCATCTCTGCTTGATCTGTAGATATAGTTGTCTTTTGTACTATATGTAAAGACGATGTCAGCAAAAAGTGTGTCCCAAGAAGGTAGTAATTCTGAATATAAAAGTAACACCCACTCTTGCATATATGGTTTGAGTTTATAGTAAGACACATAACTCCACCCAACATACTGACATAGAAACTCAGAATAGAAATACATACATAGCAAAATGGCTTCTCTCTCCTTCACAAAGACATATTGAAGTAACCTTCAAAACAAATATATTACATTATACCATTCATACGTATTTCAGAGACTTTTATCATTTAAAATAATATTAAACTCGAAATCTCTAACACCAATCAGCTTCTTATTTCAGCTTGTTCAATTTACCAATTGCCTACAGTGCACTTCTATCCCCTTTCTGCCCAGGCCAATTTTCAGCTTTCCGTGCTGTCGCACTTTGAATCACAATTCAACAGAATTTTATTCATTTTTTTGAGACAGATAGAGCTTTCTTTCAGTGGTATTTAATCACCACTGTTTTTTTCTGCTAAACAAATGAAAGAATACAAAAAATTTTGAAAAAAAGTTTTTCTTAGTTTTTGTTATAAAATTTTGTAAATAAGTAATTTTTCTCCTTCACTGAGGTGCGCTGATGAGGTTGCATTGATGGGTACTGATGAGGCTGCACTAATGGGTACTGATGAGGGTGCACTGATGGGTACCGATGAGGAGGCACTAATATGCAGCACTGATGGGCATTGACAGGCGGCACTGATTAGCACTGAAAGGCAGCACTTATGGGCACTAATAGGCGGCACTAATGGGCACTGATAGGGGGCACTGATGGGAGGCACTAATAGATGGCACGGATGAGGAGGCGCTAATGGGCACTGACATGCATCACTGATGGGCACTGACAGGCATTACTGTTGGGCACTGATTGGCAGCAGTGGTGGGCACTGATGGGGCTGCACTGATGATCAGGACACTGATGATCAGTGCCCTGATTGCCAGTGCAGATGTTACCGCTGAGGAATGGTGCATACCGGCTGTCCTCTCCTCACGCGCTGTCAGTGTAAATGAAGGAATGCCGATAACTGGCATTTCCTGTTTACTCTGTGATCAGCTGTGACCGAGGGGCACATTGCAACCTGAATCACCACATGCCCCCATGGGCAAGCATGTGCGGCAAGAATGGGAGGACATCATATGAAGTCCTCCCAGAATTTACTATATGATGGGTGGGAAGCAGTTAAGCTTGGACAAAAAAACCTGGATTGGTTTCTATGCACAGCTGCACCAGATTTTGCACTCTCCAGTTTTAACAAATAAACCCCTTTGTGTACTCGGATTTCTGAAAATCTGATGATCTTACTTTAAATGTAATATTTCCCTTTCCCCCATCACCTACTACACTGATGACTATTGTTGAATATGTGGGGGTCTTGCTTCAGGTCACACAATTTGCATCAACCAGTGTGATCCCAAACACACACAGAAAGTCAATCAAACATTTGGCATTTTAGTAGGTCAAAATATAATGTTGATCAATGACTTTTCTCCCAAATAATGCGATCTAAAAAAAGACAAAGGCACCAGTATGATAGATATTGCTCTTTTTCAGCATTGAATTTTGTGAGGAAACTGTTGGTGACACACTGCGTCACCAAAACTTTATTTATAGAGACAAAAAGGTATGTCATTTTTATCAGGGTCCCTTAATTACAAAGGAGGATTAAACAATTACTTTTTTATTTATACACTTAAGCCATACGTCATGAATGAAGCATTGCCGCACAAACTGATGCAGAACATTTCCCATGATGCAGATGGACCTGAGGAGCTGCCAAAAACTTGCGTCGTTAGGAGCTGCATCAACGTTAGGAGGTCACGCGAATCTGCATTGATCCTCTTTAGCAGAATTTAGCTAATCTACACTATGTAGTACTGAAACGCCATCTATTTTTAGAGTGCAGCCTTATCACGCGGCAGTTTTGGAGTCAATGAAGCAGTTTGATTACAAAACCAAAACTTTGTGCCGTTTCAGCATGTGCCGAGGTGACAGCTCTCTCTGAATTTGGTAATAATTCACAAAAAAATGTCTGGAATTTTTTGCTCTGAAACTTTATCATAGTTTTTTCATTTTTCTTTAAAACATGCTATGAAATTCTTATTTCTCTATTTATTATTGAATGTTTTTTTTTTTTTTTTTTTTTTTTACATTCTTTATTTAATATTTAAGAAAAGGTACATACTGTACATACACACATACACCAAAAACAAACATACAAAACACACAAACAAACATACACACACACCAAACAGAAAGATGTTGTACAGATCATATTCCCTAGGAAAAACATGCTGTAAATTGTGTAGAAAATCAGTTTGTGAAATTGACTGATTCAAAAATTATAAACATGTTTAGATGTCACAAGGCAGTCTAAACCTTTATAGAAGCTATGCATTTCAAACAAGAAGATGTTCTTCGTGTTGCCATGTCACCCTACTTTTAATAAAGAAACAGAAAGAAACATAACTGGTAAAGGAAGCCGATGAGTCTTTAATGAGAATGCGGTCTGCAGTTCGGGGGGGGGGGGGAGGGGGGTTCGGCTCGTCTGTGCTGTTTTGGGTTTTTTACTTTATAAAATATTACAAAATGGTACAAAAACACTACAAAGTTAATTACAAATTAAATATATGTAGGTTTTTTTTATTTCAAAATTTGCCCATTAATTTGTTAATGCGACACAAAAAAATAAATGCATTTGCAAAACAAATGAAAATTAAGTTTAATGTTTAAAGAAATTGTAAAAAATAAAAAATAAGAAGCTGCAGAAAAATATGAACCAAGGGAAGATGGGGAGAAATTGTTAAATTAGCACTGAATTACTGAATCGGCTTAACCTAATAGTTAAATAAAAACAAATGTTATTTAAAAAAGAAACTTTTTTTGTTGTTTTACTTGTAAGGTCTTTTTAACTGACATCATTTGCAGATCAAAGGTTATTCATTCGATCTGCACATAACTGAAAGTGTAAATGTGATGTAACAATAATGTTGTCTGATTATGAATCATACACTGTATATATATCTGCGCTAGGTAAAAAACAGTGATTATATACCAAATATTAAACACTGAATATTGCATCTATTTGACACAACTGTGCTCTCAATGCTTGGAACAATTCCTTTTTTTTTTTTTTTATTTAACTTGGCTTAATACATAAGTAAAAGCTTGGATTGTGAGTAACTTGGTCTGTGAGTGTTTTACAAGACGAGCAAAATTTTTTATAGATGTCAGAAAATGATATACTGTAGGTATATTCCCCGTGCCACATGGACCGTGAAAAATAAATTGTGTTATTTAAAATAACAGGCAGCTGCTATAGTATAAGGTTAGGAATGTATAAATAATAGCCTCTTTTAGGATCAAGGCTACCTACAGCACTTGCTAACTGGTATGTGAAATTCCAGCAATTCAAAATGTGGGAAAATGTGTCAACATATTCCGTGCAAAAAGTACAAGATAAATTAGGTGGGTACTCAGTGCTATTCCTTCCAATTCAAATAATTAAATAAATAAATAAATATAAATCAAATTAAGTTAAATGTACATCAAATAATTCTGTGCACAATTGCAATGAATACATAATTTATAGACAATTGATAGGTGATTGTAGGTAAGTGCAAGTGAAAAAACTATAATTACAGTTATATTGCTTGAGATAAATATGCAAGTGTTTCAAAAGTGTTATTTCAAGTCCATAAATCTGTAAACAATCAGTGACAGTATTTATGATCACAGTTCAAATAAAGGACATTTCTTGTGCAAAGATGCTCATCCAGTACAGTTCAAAGTGCTCAGTGTGGATTTTCCAATCCGCCTTATGATGTGTGGATGGCACAGATCTCTCTCCACCGTGGTATGGGTAAAAGTGGGTGACTTACCAGATGATGTGGGTCTCATATGCCATATAGCATTAAGACCACTCACGCTTAATTGGCCCCCCAAGGCCAGGGTAGGTAACCTCAATAACACTCCAGTCCTGGAATAGTGGTGGGTCCCTACTTTTCCTCTCCCCGCATCAAATATGGGCCAGAGTAAAAAGAGAAAACTCCAGATAGTGTAGTATGAAGCGGTCATATATTTATTTCCCATCCATGGGCAAAATATGGTTAAAACGATGTATCAGGCAACTTCCGTGAACATACACAACCGGAGGGTAGAGTGGAGGGCGGTATGGCCGGATTGCGTTCCACTCGCTCCTGTGACGTCACGAGCACTGAGCACTTTGAACTGTATTGGATGAGCATCTTTGCACAAGGAATTTCATTTATTTGAACTGTGATCATTACAGTCACTGATTGTTTACAGATTTATGGACTTGAAATAACACTTTTGAAACACTTGCACTTATTTATTATTTATCTCAAGCAATATAACTGTAATTATAGTTTTTTCACTTGCACTTTACTACAATCACCTATCAATTGTCTATTAATTATTTATTCATTGCAATTTTGCACGGAATTATTTGATGTACACATAACTTAATTTGATGTATATTTATTTATTTAATTATTTGAATTAGAAGGAATAGCACTGAGTAGCCACCTAATTTACCTTGTACTTTTTTGCACGGAATATGTTGACACATTTTCCCACATTTTGAATTGACTGAATTTTACATACCAGTTAGCAAGTGCTGTAGGTAGCCTCGATCCTAAAAGAGGCTATTATTTATACAACATTTTTTATACATTCTAACTTGATAAATGAGCGAGGTCTTGCAATACGAGTAGTGTCACATCACAACTGGCTCGGTTCACATTGTCACGGCTTGGGATCCGACTTGGGAGAGATGTCTTAATTAGCTCTACTGAAGTCACTCTGACTTTAGAAAAGGTCCCTATACCACTTCAAGGTGACTTCTATCTGACGTGTGCCCATAGACTTTAATGGAAGTTTCCTCCAGATCGGATCCTTATCTTAATTGATGTGATTTGGATCCGACCTTACAGGAAGATTACCCAGGCATTCCCTGAAGTTGCTTCAAATTACCCTCAAAGTAGCCTCGAAGTAGCCTCGAAGTAGCCTTGAAGTAGCCTTGAAGTTGCCTTGAAGTAGCCTCGAAGTAGCCTTGAAGTAGTGTAGCCTCGAAGTAGCTTTGAAGTTGCCTCAAAGTTGCCTGGTAAAGTCTTGCCCACTTTTAGGTTGCAACAGTGTGAACTTTCTCTCTTCTCTTTTATACTTTGTAGCTCCTGAAGTGCAGGCTAATTTGTTTTATTTTTACAGTGCACTTTATACTGTATTTTATATTGCTGCAATCATTTTTATATGAATAAATGGTTGTGGAAAGAATCATCTGAGTTTCCATTATTTCACATAGGTAAATTTGCTTTGATATACAAGTGCTTTGGATTACAAGCATGTTTCCAGAACTAATTATGCTCGCAATCCAAGGTTTTACTGTATTTTCTTTAAGTGGCACAGGTTTTTTAAGATATAGTTTTAGTGATTTTTTTTTTTTGTTTTTTTTACAATATATTTTTATTAAAGTTATATCAAAGAATTAGAAAATCAGTGGCAAGGTAAAAGAATCAAAACAAAAGAAGAGATCCAACAAGGAAAAAGACTCTTCCTCCAGCTTTAAATAATGTTATAAATGTAATGCAGATCTTTGAGTGTATGCAAGTAAAAACGATAAGTACGACAGGTTTGAAACATATATAGGAAAAAAGAAAAAGATGTATTTATTCGGACTACAATATGTTTGAAATTATTTGAGCAAAAAAGAATACAGATGTAGTAATGAACATCAACTGGTAAAATATATTTTTAATTAACAAAAAAGATTCTGAAGCATATCAGTCTAAAAATAGGAAAAGTAAAAAAAAAAAAAAAAAAAGAAAAGAAAAATGAAAGGGAAAGATAATGGAAAAAAGGGGGGGGGATGGGGACTTGTCGACCGAGGTACCTATAAAATATAATACTAATTGTTTTTCTGAATGAAGCTTCTGAATACTGTTTTGGCAGTGCTCAGAAGCTTGATTTTACATAGGAGTCCTGGATGTTTTTGGGATCCTTGTGATCAGACTTTAACATTTTAGCTTTGAAGCAAGCATGGGAGGCTGGAGCAGGGGCTGATCTGTGTCAGGCTTTCGTGAATACAGCCAAGAACTGCATACACAGCATTATTCATGATTGTGACACCTAAGTCCAGAAAGTAAAAGGTGACCCTGTATGATGGCTCAATCTTTCTGTAGAGAAAATTAGATAAAGGCATTGTCGGGGGGGAGTAATGTGATCTCTGTGGCAAGTAAAAAATATCAGGAAGTCTTCCACTGACACATTACTTGGCAAGCTGCATTTAACATGAAAATATCCAGTATATCTGATGTTATTTTCTGCTTTGCATACAAAAGTTTTATTTTGGGAAATTCCGAAAGTAAAGGTTCTTTGTTTCCCTTTCCAGTGAGAGTTGAGAAAACCCAGCGGGATCTGCTGAGAGGACCCCCCGCTGTGCTTCTTGTAAGCTGGATCAAACAATGTGCTTGTTATTGTTTTATTTTGCGCCAGGAGACTTTCGTAGGCGTAGCAGATGCTGTAGACGGGTCATCATTATACCAACACTGCTTTTATTTCCCTCCCAAAGACCTTACCCAGCTGCAGCTTCCTTCAAACAAACATTGACTGTGTCTCTCTGCTCTCAGGGGCCACAAATAAGGTGGGGACACTGAAAAGGGTGCAGCCTTCTTTTACCCTTCTCATCTAAAGCAAAACACATATGTGAGAAGCCTAAGAATAAAGCTGCTATATCCCACCTTGAAAGATACAAATTTTGTGATATGGAACTGAACGGTGAACTCTGAGATAAGTAAATATCATAAAAATACAAGAGTCCTGTGTATTCTTCCTTGAATCTTGATGTGCTTTGTATATTTCTTCCAGATCTGAACAGTAATCCAATGTGAAACTTTCCCTCTGTGCATGAGCTTCCTGTAATAAAGACCGGTCACTGCTGCTCTCTCTCTCCTTGTGCAGGGGGACTGGTCCTGGCTCCTCCCCCCTCCTGTAGTTTTCTGCAGGCAGACTAGTAGTGGGTGGAGCCTGCTGGATTTCCCCTACAGCTCTGCTCTCTGCACAGGCTATGTACAGCACAGTGATGATGTCACTGTTCTGCCCCACTTTTATGTAATAACTAAAGGCAAAACTTTTTTTTTTTTTAAGTTTTGAATAGAATGGAGAAGGATTAGAACACCTGTCAGTTTTTATCGCTGTCTGTGCCCCTGTTAAGGAGATTCACCCTCTCTATTTGTCATGTTTACCATTGAAGGCGAAAGTAAAAGAAAACCAACATTTTGGGTTGTCCCCAGAAGTAATAGAGGGGAAATCTTCCAATGGGGACACTAGTTCTGGTGACCTGGGGGTTCCCAAAGAATTCCCTTAATTTGATTTCCTCTCATTCCTGTTTGGCTATAGGACAGGAAGTAAAGGGAAATCTCTGCAAAGGGACACAGATGGCGGAAAAAAATCTGACACAGGGGCTCTATCCAAAATGAAAAAAAAAAAAGTTTTGCCTATAGTTCTACTTTAAGGGTACAGTATTATTAGAGATACACTGAAATTTCGGCCCCCAAAACAAATTTTACCATGATTTTTCCACAAATTTGCATCGATTTGGCCACGATTTTACAGCAATTTTGCACCGATTTTACCATGATTTTACTGTGCTTATGGTGTGTTTTTCATACATCATGCGACTCAAAAACCATATCAAAAATGTAACACGGGTGAGTTAATGATGCGTTCTTGTTTCCAAAACTGATCAAAAATGCAGCAAGCAGGATTTTTAACACCACAATGGAAATGTAGCAGGTCAGTAGCAGGTCAGTGTGAAGCCATACATAGAATTTTAAGGAATACATTTTTCTTAGGCTTCTCTTGCGTTAAAGGTGCCAATAATAGCCGATGATGAATTCATATTCATTTAATTTGATGACTTTAAATAAAAAAGTCGAATATAATACAATTATATATAAAATATAAATATTTTTTAAAAACTGCAAGTTTCGGTTTTGGTTTTCGGCCAAGTGCATCCTGCGTTTTCGGCACCAAATTTTCCATTCAGCGCACCACTAGTTATTATTGTTCAGTAGTATTTTGCCATCTAGTGGCAGTTTCTGGCCCATACAGCTAGTTTAAAATGTGAGTTTGGTATCTTCCTCTTTCCTCCCCTCCTGTCTAGTGCTAGTTAGTTTAGTTTTAGCTAGAACCTCCCCACTTCTTGCCTGTTCCATCAGTCTCCATTAGTTATTCATAGAGACAGGGCTCAGTAAAGTCATTTTCTTCGTACACTTCAAAACACTGGGAAAAAATCCTCTGTACTGCAATTACCTGAAGTAAAATTGTGGTGGGTTCAAGTTCTGTTTTTTAGTGAAGAGTTAGGCTGCCTGTTGATGATGCAGAGTCAGCAGGTGACCATACTGTCCAGACAGAGTGAATCTAAGGAGGTTTGTCAATTCATAACATGGCATTTGAAACAGAACAGTCACTGCTACTTGTGTATGGTAATATCTATGGATAGATGGAGGCAGACAAGCAGGCCACACTATCTATATAGATCAGTGGAGGGGTCAGTGTCCAGCTTTTAAAGAGGTCAGTCTGTCAGGCTCTTTACAGAGGGACTCTTCTTTATACAGTAGTTTGGAATAAACTGCAGGCTGCTAGCTAATTGGGGTGTCCAGACTGTATACAGGCAGAGCTGCTTTGCCTTTAAGCATCCCCAGACTCTGCTAATGTTTCCACATGGTTTGTGTGTTTTGCTCTCTGCTCTGGCTCACACCTTAATGCCTCTCCCTGATTTGTACATAGCAGTCTCTGCAGCAGCTCCCTTAGGGGTTCTCTCTCCTTACACAACCTCTCCTGTTCTACGGGCTGAAAGCTCCCCAGTCCCATCAGCTCTCCCCGCCACCTGTGGATCCCACCAATCACCTCTAGCTTCTTACAGCTCTCCTCCCCATAGCAAAATGTTCTATCAGCAGTGGGGGGAGGAGACAGGCTGCTGTATGTATGGCTCCCGCAGCTAAAAGGCTTAAAAGCCTAGCTACTGCGCCATAGACCTGGACCCTGGGGGGAAATTGCACCCTCCATATCCCGCTCTTGTCTACACCACTGCTCACAGACTGCAGCACATGCCATTTCTAACTTTGCCCACAGTAACACTTAAAGTGATATTAACCACTTGCCATCAGGGCCAATTCTGACACTTCACTCCTACATGAAAAAGAAACTACTTTTTTTTGCCAGAAAATCACAAAAGCAATTTTTTTAGAAAAAAAACACTTTCATGAAATAAAGAAAGCAAAACACTAAAGCCCAATTTTTTTGTATAATGTGAAAGATGATGTTCCACCGAGTAAAGAGATACCTAGCATGTCATGCTTTGAAATTGGGTCTGCTCGTGGAATATCAGCAAACTATGGTGCTTAAAACTTTCCATAGGCGACGCTTTAAATGCCTTTACAGATTACCAGTTTAGAGTTGCACAGAAGATCTAATAATAGAATTATTGCTCTCGCTCTGGCGTTCACGACAATACCTCACATGTGTGGTGCCATCATCGTTTACATATGCGTGCAGAAGTAAAATATGCGTTCGCATTTGCGCATAAGCACAGTGGGAGCTGTCAAAATTGCTCTGCATTATACAGCAGGAGCAGGTGTTGCATTGCAACCACTCCTGTGTAAAACATTTTGCGGAGAGTTTGCTAGTGTCATTGAGTAAATACAATGGATCGATGTATTGTTCTTATCTAATCCATGTAGTATTTCATTCATATATAGATCAAAGGTGTGACCTTTGATCTGTATATGACATCACCTAAAGAAACCATGTGTGACTACTTCTTAATCCTTAGTTAATCCTAATCAACCCTAATTTACCCCTTCTTCCCTTTTTCCTCTTAGCTAATATCTTTCAGCTGATTTTTCATTTATTTTCCAATTCAATTCATTAGTTTAGATTCTTTAGATTCAAATATTTTTATACTTTTTATTTACAGTAAAAAAAAAAAACATTTTTTTTTGAACTAGCACTGGTCAAAACAGAAAACTCACTGATTTCCAGCCTACTCCTATTACTAGTTGCGCTGCACAGTATCACATACTGTATATATATATATATGTAATCCTGCAATTCCGGGTATCGACGTCAATGCGAGCCGCTGGAGGCTCACGCAGCTGGTGCTGGCGGACATCGGGTCTGCAGGACTCGCTGATCAGCTCCCGGTGTGTAAAATCACAGCAGGAGGTAATCAACGGGTCCAGGTGTCCGCCAGCATCCGCTGATCGTTCTGTACACAGGCAGAACAGTGATCTGCCTATTTAAACAAGGTAGATCGCCGTTCTTTAAGTAAGGAAGGCATGGATCCTGTGTTCCTGCAGGGACACAGATCTTTGCCTTCCTCTAGTAAAAGCACCTCCCACACAACAATAAAACACTGGTCAGGCACACAGTTAACCCATTAGTACAGTGCATATTTTTAGCACTGATCACTGTAATAATGTCACTGGTCCCCAATAAAGTGTCAAAAGTGTCAGTTAGTGTCCAATTTGTCCACTGCAAAGTCACAGTCCTGCTATAAGTTGCTGATCATCGGCAATACTAATAAAGAAAAAAATTCCATAAATGTATCCCATAGTTGGTAGTCACTATAACTTTTGCGTAAACCAACTAATATATGCTTATTGGGATTTTTTTTTTTACCAAAAATATGCAGCAGAATACATATTGGCCTAAATTGAAGAAGAAATTAGATAGTTTACATTTTTTTTATATGTTTTTTAGCAAAAAATAAAAAATATTGTTTTATTTTTTCAAATTGTTTTTTTGTTTATAGTGGAAAAAATGAAAAACGCAAAAGGTGATCAAAACCCACCAAAACAAAAGCTCTATTTGTGGGAAAAAATGGACAACAATTGTATTTGCGTACGGTGTTGCACAACTGCACAATTGTCAGTTAAAGTAATGCAGTGCCGTATAGCAAAAAAATTGCCTAATCAGGAAGGGGGCTAAATCTTCCGGAGGTCAAGTGGTTAATTTAAATAATCTTCAAATTGCTAAACTTACTTTGTGAAGATCCCCACTTATTTTCTTCCTTGAATTACTAATTCCTTGAATTCCTTGAATTATTAATCTTCCTATTTACTATGTCCTGACATTTCACAGAGCCTTCTGAACTACAGAGGTGCTGAGCGGAGGAGTTTAACCACCTCAATACAGGGCACTTAAACCCCCTTCCTTCCCAGACCAATTTTCAGCTTTTAGCGCTGTTGCAATTTGAATGACAATTGCGCGGTCATGCAACGCTGTACCTAAACCAAATTTGTGTCATTTTTTCCCCACAAATAGAGCTTTCTTTTGGTGGTATTTGATCACCGTCAGGTTTTTTATTTTTTGGTGCACAAATAAAAAAAGACCGAAACGTTTGAAAAAAAAAAAAAAATTTTTTTTGTTTAGGTTATAAAATTTTGTAAATAGATATGTTTTTTCCTGGGCACTGATATGTGGCACTGATAGATAGCACTGATATGCAGCATTGGTGGGCACTGATAGGCAGCGCTGATGAGCACCGATAGGCAGCACTGATGGGCACTTATTGGCGGCACTGATGGGCACTGATGGGCACTGATAGTGGCACTGTTGGGCAGCAATGATCGGCACTGATCGGCACTGATGAGTGGCACTGATCGGCACTGATGGGGGGCACTGATGGGCACTGATAGGCAGCACTGGTGGGCAATAATGGGCACTGGTGGGCGGCACTGATAGATGGCAATAATGGCACTGGTGGGCAGCACTGATAGATGCCATTGGTGGGCAACACTGATAGGGAGGGCACTGGGGGGCTCTCTGAGCCCTGCTTGCCATCCCCGGGTGGCCATAGTGGGCATCCCTGGTGGTCATGGGTGGGCATCCCTGGTGGCTTAGTGGCACCCCTCCCCCCCAGGGCTGCACTGGTAATCAATGTTCTGATTACCAGCACAGACCCCCCCTGTGATCAGTGAGTAATTAGAAATACTCACTGATCACCCCCGCAGCAGCACCGATCCTCTGATCTTCTCCTCACTGACAGGATCTGTCAGTGAGGAGAAGAGATCGAAGCCGTTACAACGGCTCCATTTACATTACATGACGGCTGTGATTGGACACAGCCGTCATGTGATCAGGAGGGCCAATCACAGGGCCCTCCTGCCGAATGATGTCGCTCTGTGTCCGAGGGACACAGGCACATCGAGATCACGCCGCTGCGCGTGCCCGCGGCGGCGCAATCTCTCTCCTTCTGAAGGACGTTCCGGAACGTCCATTCAGAAGGACGAGACTCCCGCCCGGCCGTATATATACTATGGCCGGGTGGGAGGTAGTTAAAGAGGAACTGCAGTCTGCTCACATAATTTTCTAATAAAAACATATTTACCATTCTGAAGCTTCCATCCAACCACTTTGCATATTATTTTATATATACTGTGATTCTGTACTTGACAAATATGCTGCAGAAATCTCCCTCCACTAAGTCTGGCTGTAGCCATTTTAACTATGGGCAGCTGAAGCTGCTGACTGTTCACTTCCTGGATTTACACAGACACACACACACACGCATCAAATTGGTCTGCATGGCTGTCGTCCTAGAAGGAAGCCTCTCCTAAATATGATGCACAACAAAGCCCGCAAACAGTTTGCTGAAGACAAGCAGACTATGGACATGGAATACTGGAACCATGTCCTGTGGTCTAAGGGGACCAAGATAAACGTATTTGGTTCAGATGGTGTCAGGCGTGTGTGGCGGCAACCAGGTGAGGAGTACAAAGACAAGTGTGTCTTGCCTACAGTCAAGCATGGTGGTGGGAGTGTCATGGTCTGGGGCTGCATGAGTGCTGCAGGCACTGGGGAGCTACAGTTCATTGAGGGAACCATGAATGCCAACATGTACTGTGACATACTGAAGCAGAGCATGATCCCCTCCCTTTGGAGACTGGGCCGCATGGCAGTATTCCAACATCATAACGACACCAAACACACCTCCAAGATGACCACTGCCTTGCTAAAGAAGCTGAGGGTAAAGGTGATGGACTGGCCAAGCATGTCTCCAGACCTAAACCCAATGAGCATCTGTGGGGCATCCTCAAACGGAAGGTGGAGGAGCGCAAGGTCTCTAACATCCACCAGCTCTGTGATGTCGTCATGGAGGAGTGGAGAGGACTCCAGTGGCAACCTGTAAAGCTCTGGTGAACTCCGTGCCCGAGAGGGTTAAGGCAGTGCTGGAAAATAAAGGTGTACATTTTCACTTACGGGTGTACTCACTTTTGTTGTCAGCGGTTTAGACATTAATGGCTGTGTGTTGAGTTATTTTGCGGGGACAGCAAATTTACACGGTTATACAAGCTGTACACTCACTACTTTACATTGTAGCAAAGTGTCATTTCTTCATTGTTGTCACATGAAAAGATATAATAAAATATTTACAAAGATGTGAGGGGTGTACTCACTTTTGTGAGATACTGTATATACACAGACACACACACACATATACACAGACACACAAACACACATATATACAGACACTCACCACTGCTTGCCTGCACATTTCTCCTCTCTTGATGGATCCTCATGGATCTCTACAGTCTTCTGTTATCTCCGCCCTCATCCAGCCCCCTGTAGCTCTGCAACTCTCATTGGCCCTCCTATGACTCATCCCTCCCTCCCTTGCTTACAAACTCTAACAAGAGTGTGAGAGAGAGAGAGAGCTGTACATGATGTCATTAGCCTAGACTAATTAACAGACAAGAAAGAGGAAGTGGGCTGTATAAGGTATTTGCTGGCAGGAAAAAAAAATGTTTTACTATCCAAAGTTAAAACAATATAAAGACAGAGGATTTAATAGATGGAAAGATGAAAAAATGACTGAAGAGCAGCTTTAAGGAAGCGAGTCAATACAAGAATCATGGGTTGCAGGCAGCAAGGTACCATGGGATTTGTAGTCCATGGAAATGGAAAGTAAACCGCAGAGGAGAAGCTGCAAAGCATGCAGGAAGAGAAAAGAGATGACAAGCAGATGGGCAGCACTCACAACATGAAAGAAGATTTTTCAAGTAAGTTTATATTGGATTATCAGTAATATATATCTATTGTTTGTATTGTAATAATAATGCTGATGTTATAACATGGCAATAGCTTGTCAACAAATTTACAGCGGGTCTGGGAACTAGGGACACACACACACAATTGAAGATTCCTACGTCTCTGTTGGAAGGTTAATTATTTCTCTCACATCAAGTTTGAACTTTTGAAATCACGTTGCAAACATAAAGGGTGAAGGGAAACTACAATCATTTTTGGTTAATTTTATTTTAATTCTTTTTAACAGTTCATAATCTGCATTACATTTTTATTTGAAAATAAATCTTTAAAGCAGGGCGTTTCCTTGTTACACTGAATGGAATGCATGGGGACTTTCATTTTAAGCCAAACATCTGAAAGAGCGAACTTTGGTGTCCTTTTATGAAATGGGGATGAGCAGTGATCCTGCTGATCACAGCTCATTTCTGATCTTTATTGGTTTATGAAACAGAAATGATCAATCTCTTCACACGGGAATCTGTCATTGCCTGACACAGAAACAGCCAGGCTATGAAGCTGCGATCCCCGCACTTCACTGGCGATCTTTGCCAGAATTCACACTCCCAGATTCACCAGCCTGGAGCTTGTGAAGCAGGGAGTGAAGACAGAATCGGGGGAGAACTGAGGGGGAAAAAGGAAGATTATTGACTTCCTTCTTCCTCGTTCAGACCCCCCAACACAGTAATCATGTCCCCCTGCCATATTTATGTATATATATATATACACATACATGTAGATATATATTTAATGTGTGTATATATATATATATATATATATATATATATAATGTATGCATGTGTGTATTCAGTGTATACAGACATCTCAAGTCTCCCGCAAGTCGTGGGGTAAGACTCCCGCTTTCCGCCCTGAGCTCACGGACACCCGCGAGCTCAGGGCAATATCCCGGCTGTGTGTGTGAGTCACAGTTAGTCAGATGAGATGACTCATCGATGCAGGCAGAAGAGTGTGTCAGCTGTCAGCAAGCTGAGCCTGCACAGAGAAATCATGTCGGAGCCGAAGTAGATCCGGCTCACAGGCGGAGTGATATGAGTCATGCACTCCGCCTGTGGGAGGAGCTGCAGAGAGCAAGCAGCGGCTTTGCTCTCTACTACACCCACATCGTCTACTCCGGGACCAATCATCGTGACACCCCACTCTGTGACAGACACAGTGACCTAACCTGAGAGCAGCACCAGAGAGCCATCACCTGAGACCAGTACCAGCACCAGTGACCAGGCCAGTACCAGCACCAGTGACCAGCACCAGTGACCAGTACCAGTGACCAGCACCAGTGACCAGTACCAGCACCAGTGACCAGGCCAGTACCAGCACCAGTGACCAGGCCAGTACCAGCACCAGTGAAGAGGCCAGCACCAGCACCAGTGACCAGGCCAGTACCAGCACCAGTGACCAGGCCAGTACCAGCACCAGTGACCAGGCCAGTACCAGCACCAGTGACCAGCACCAGTGACCAGGCCAGTACCAGCAACAGTGACTTGGCCAGTACCAGCACCAGTGACCAGCACCAGTGACCAGTACCAGCACCAGTGACCAGGCCAGTACCAGCACCAGTGACCAGTACCAGCACCAGTGACCAGGCCAGTACCTTCACCAGTGAGCAAGCTGAGCCTGCACAGAGAAATCATGTCGGAGCCGAAGTAGATCCGGCTCACAGGCGGAGTGATATGAGTCATGCACTCCGCCTGTGGGAGGAGCTGCAGAGAGCAAGCAGCGGCTTTGCTCTCTACTACACCCACATCGTCTACTCCGGGACCAATCATCGTGACACCCCACTCTGTGACAGACACAGTGACCTAACCTGAGAGCAGCACCAGAGAGCCAGCACCTGAGACCAGTACCAGCACCAGTGACCAGGCCAGTACCAGCACCAGTGACCAGCACCAGTGACCAGTACCAGTGACCAGCACCAGTGACCAGTACCAGCACCAGTGACCAGGCCAGTACCAGCACCAGTGACCAGGCCAGTACCAGCACCAGTGAAGAGGCCAGCACCAGCACCAGTGACCAGGCCAGTACCAGCACCAGTGACCAGGCCAGTACCAGCACCAGTGACCAGGCCAGTACCAGCACCAGTGACCAGCACCAGTGACCAGGCCAGTACCAGCAACAGTGACTTGGCCAGTACCAGCACCAGTGACCAGCACCAGTGACCAGTACCAGCACCAGTGACCAGGCCAGTACCAGCACCAGTGACCAGTACCAGCACCAGTGACCAGGCCAGTACCTTCACCAGTGAGCAAGCTGAGCCTGCACAGAGAAATCATGTCGGAGCCGAAGTAGATCCGGCTCACAGGCGGAGTGATATGAGTCATGCACTCCGCCTGTGGGAGGAGCTGCAGAGAGCAAGCAGCGGCTTTGCTCTCTACTACACCCACATCGTCTACTCCGGGACCAATCATCGTGACACCCCACTCTGTGACAGACACAGTGACCTAACCTGAGAGCAGCACCAGAGAGCCATCACCTGAGACCAGTACCAGCACCAGTGACCAGGCCAGTACCAGCACCAGTGACCAGCACCAGTGACCAGTACCAGTGACCAGCACCAGTGACCAGTACCAGCACCAGTGACCAGGCCAGTACCAGCACCAGTGACCAGGCCAGTACCAGCACCAGTGAAGAGGCCAGCACCAGCACCAGTGACCAGGCCAGTACCAGCACCAGTGACCAGGCCAGTACCAGCACCAGTGACCAGGCCAGTACCAGCACCAGTGACCAGCACCAGTGACCAGGCCAGTACCAGCAACAGTGACTTGGCCAGTACCAGCACCAGTGACCAGCACCAGTGACCAGTACCAGCACCAGTGACCAGGCCAGTACCAGCACCAGTGACCAGTACCAGCACCAGTGACCAGGCCAGTACCTTCACCAGTGAGCAAGCTGAGCCTGCACAGAGAAATCATGTCGGAGCCGAAGTAGATCCGGCTCACAGGCGGAGTGATATGAGTCATGCACTCCGCCTGTGGGAGGAGCTGCAGAGAGCAAGCAGCGGCTTTGCTCTCTACTACACCCACATCGTCTACTCCGGGACCAATCATCGTGACACCCCACTCTGTGACAGACACAGTGACCTAACCTGAGAGCAGCACCAGAGAGCCAGCACCTGAGACCAGTACCAGCACCAGTGACCAGGCCAGTACCAGCACCAGTGACCAGCACCAGTGACCAGTACCAGTGACCAGCACCAGTGACCAGTACCAGCACCAGTGACCAGGCCAGTACCAGCACCAGTGACCAGGCCAGTACCAGCACCAGTGAAGAGGCCAGCACCAGCACCAGTGACCAGGCCAGTACCAGCACCAGTGACCAGGCCAGTACCAGCACCAGTGACCAGGCCAGTACCAGCACCAGTGACCAGCACCAGTGACCAGGCCAGTACCAGCAACAGTGACTTGGCCAGTACCAGCACCAGTGACCAGCACCAGTGACCAGTACCAGCACCAGTGACCAGGCCAGTACCAGCACCAGTGACCAGTACCAGCACCAGTGACCAGGCCAGTACCTTCACCAGTGAGCAAGCTGAGCCTGCACAGAGAAATCATGTCGGAGCCGAAGTAGATCCGGCTCACAGGCGGAGTGATATGAGTCATGCACTCCGCCTGTGGGAGGAGCTGCAGAGAGCAAGCAGCGGCTTTGCTCTCTACTACACCCACATCGTCTACTCCGGGACCAATCATCGTGACACCCCACTCTGTGACAGACACAGTGACCTAACCTGAGAGCAGCACCAGAGAGCCAGCACCTGAGACCAGTACCAGCACCAGTGACCAGGCCAGTACCAGCACCAGTGACCAGCACCAGTGACCAGGCCAGTACCAGCACCAGTGACCAGGCCAGTACCAGCGAAGAGGCCAGCACCAGCACCAGTGACCAGGCCAGTACCAGCACCAGTGACCAGGCCAGTACCAGCACCAGTGACCAGGCCAGTACCAGCACCAGTGACCAGCACCAGTGACCAGGCCAGTACCAGCACCAGTGACCAGGCCAGTACCAGCAACAGTGACCAGGCCAGTACCAGCAACAGTGACTTGGCCAGTACCAGCACCAGTGACCAGCACCAGTGACCAGTACCAGCACCAGCGACCAGGCCAGTACCAGCACAGTACCTTCACCAGTGAGCAAGCTGAGCCTGCACAGAGAAATCATGTCGGCTTTGCTCTCTACTACACCCACATCGTCTACTCCAGGACCAATCATCGTGACACCCCACTCTATGACAGACACAGTGACCTAACCTGAGAGCAGCACCAGAGAGCCAGCACCTGAGACCAGTACCAGCACCAGTGACCAGGCCAGTACCAGCACCAGTGACCAGCACCAGTGACCAGTACCAGTGACCAGCACCAGTGACAAGGAACCAGCACCAGTGACCAGGCCAGTACCAGCACCAGTGACCAGGCCAGTACCAGCACCAGTGAAGAGGCCAGCACCAGCACCAGTGACCAGGCCATTACCAGCACCAGTGACCAGGCCAGTACCAGCACCAGTGACCAGGCCAGTACCAGCACCAGTGACCAGGCCAGTACCAGCACCAGTGACCAGGCCAGTACCAGCACCAGTGACCAGGCCAGTACCAGCAACAGTGACTTGGCCAGTACCAGCACCAGTGACCAGCACCAGTGACCAGTACCAGCACCAGTGACCAGGCCAGTACCAGCACCAGTGACCAGTACCAGCACCTTCACCAGTGAGCAAGCTGAGCCTGCACAGAGAAATCATGTCGGCTTTGCTCTCTACTACACCCACATCGTCTATTCCGGGACCAATCATCGTGACACCCCACTCTGTGACAGACACAGTGACCTAACCTGAGAGCAGCACCAGAGAGCCAGCACCTGAGACCAGTACCAGCACCAGTGACCAGGCCAGTACCAGCACCAGTGACCAGCACCAGTGACCAGTACCAGTGACCAGCACCAGTGACCAGCACCAGTGACCAGGCCAGTACCAGCACCAGTGACCAGGCCAGTACCAGCACCAGTGACCAGGCCAGCACCAGCACCAGTGAAGAGGCCAGCACCAGCACCAGTGAAGAGGCCAGCACCAGCACCAGCACCAGTGACCAGGCCAGTACCAGCACCAGCGACCAGCACCAGTGACCAGGCCAGTACCAGCACCAGTGACCAGGCCAGTACCAGCACCAGTGACCAGCACCAGTGACCAGTACCAGCACCAGTGACCAGGCCAGTACCAGCACCAGTGACCAGTACCAGCACCAGTGACCAGGCCAGTACCAGCACCAGTGACCAGGCCAGTACCAGCACCAGTGACGAGGCCAGTACCAGCACCAGTGACCAGGCCAGTACCAGCACCAGTGACCAGGCCAGTACCAGCACCAGTGACGAGGCCAGTACCAGCACCAGTGACCAGCACCAGTACTAGCACCAGTGACCAGTACCAGCACCAGTGACCAGGCCAGTACCAGCACCAGTGACCAGGCCAGTACCAGCACCAGTGAAGAGGCCAGTACCAGCACCAGTGACCAGGCCAGTACCAGCACCAGTGACCAGGCCAGTACCAGCACCAGTGACCAGGCCAGCACCAGTGACCAGGCCAGTACCAGCACCAGTGACCAGGCCAGTACCAGCACCAGTGACCAGGCCAGTACCAGCACCAGTGACCAGTACCAGCACCAGTGACCAGGCCAGTACCAGTACCAGTGACCAGGCTAGTACCAGTGACCAGCACCAGGGACCAGGCCAGTACCAGCACCAGTGACCAGGCCAGTACCAGCACCAGTGACCAGGCCAGTACCAGCACCAGTGACCAGGCCAGTACCAGCACCACTGACCAGGCCAGTACCAGCACCAGTGACCAGCACCAGTACCAGCACCAGTGACCAGGCCAGTACCAGCACCAGTGACCAGGCCAGTACCAGCACCAGTGACCAGGCCAGTACCAGCACCAGTACCAGTGACCAGGCCAGTACCAGCACCAGTGACCAGGCCAGCACCAGCACCAGTGACCAGGCCAGCACCAGTACCAGCACCAGTGACCAGGCCAGTATCAGCAACAGTGACTAGGCCAGTACCAGCACCAGTGACCGGTACCAGCACCAGTGACCAGGCCAGTACCAGCACCAGTGACCAGCACCAGTGGCCAGTACCAGCACCAGTGACCAGGCCAGTACCAGCACCAGTGACCAGGCCAGTACCAGCACCAGTGAAGAGGCCAGTACCAGTGACCAGGCCAGTACCAGTGACCAGTACCAGCACCAGTGACCAGGCCAGTACCAGTACCAGTCACCAGGCCAGTACCAGTGACCAGGCCAGTACCAGCACCAGGGACCAGGCCAGTACCAGCACCAGTGACCAGTACCAGCACCAGTGACCAGGCCAGTACCAGTACCAGTGACCAGGCCAGTACCAGTGACCAGGCCAGTACCAGCACCAGTGACCAGCACCAGGGACCAGGCCAGTACCAGCACCAGTGACCAGGCCAGTACCAGCACCAGTGACCAGGCCAGTACCAGCACCAGTGACCAGGCCAGTACCAGCACCAGTGACCAGGCCAGTACCAGCACCAGTACCAGCACCAGTGACCAGGCCAGTACCAGCACCAGTGACCAGGCCAGTACCAGCACCAGTACCAGCACCAGTGACCAGGCCAGTACCAGCAACAGTGACCAGGCCAGCACCATTACCAGCACCAGTGACCAGGCCAGTACCAGCAACAGTGACTAGGCCAGTACCAGAACCAGTGACCAGTACCAGTGACCAGGCCAGTACCAGCACCAGTGACCAGGCCAGTACCAGCACCAGTGAAGAGGCCAGTACCAGCACCAGTGACCAGCACCAGTACCAGCACCAGTGACCAGGCCAGTACCAGCACCAGTGAAGAGGCCAGTACCAGCACCAGTGAAGAGGCCAGTACCATCACCAGTGACCAGGCCAGAACCAGCACCAGTACCAGCACCAGTGACCAGGCCAGTACCAGCACCAGTGACCAGGCCAGTACCAGCACCAGCACCAGCACCAGTGACCAGGCCAGTACCAGCACCAGTGACCAGGCCAGTACCAGCACCAGTGACCAGCACCAGTGACCAGCACCAGTGACCAGGCCAGTACCAGTGACCAGGCCAGTACCAGCACCAGTGACCAGGCCAGTACCAGCACCAGTACCAGCACCAGTGACCAGGCCAGTACCAGCACCAGTGACCAGGCCAGTACCAGCACCAGTGACCAGTACTAGCACCAGTGACCAGGCCAGTACCGGTGACAGGGCCAGTACCAGCACCAGTGACCAGGCCAGTACCAGCACCAGTGACAGTGACCAGGCCAGTACCAGCACCAGTGACCAGGCCAGTACCAGCACCAGTGACCAGGCCAGTACCAGCACCAGTACCAGTGACCAGGCCAGTGACCAGGCCAGTACCAGCACCAGTGACCAGGCCAGTACCAGCACCAGTGACCAGGCCAGTACCAGCACCAGCACCAGTGACCAGGCCAGTACCAGCACCAGTGACCAGGCCAGCACCAGTACCAGCACCAGTGACCAGGCCAGTACGAGCACCAGTGACCAGTACCAGCACCAGTGGTCGGTACCAGCACCAGTGACCAGTACCAGCATCAGTGTCCAGTACCAGCATCAGTGTCCAGCACCAGTGTCCAGTACCAGCACCAGTGACCAGTACCCGCACCAGTTACCAGACCAGTACAGTACCAGCACCAGTGAACAGTACCAGCATCAGTGACCAGTACCAGCATCAGTGACCAGTACCAGCCTCAGTGACCAGCACCAGTAACCAGGTATACTGATTACATTTCATTTCATTATTCTCTGGTAGTGTTAAATTGGAAAGGGGGGGGGGTGCGGCGCAGGCGTGCGTGGGGGGGGTGCGGCGCAGGCGTGCGTGGGGGGGGGGGCAGCTTTGGCGTGTGGGGGGGGGCGGCTCTGGTGTGTGGGGGGGGGGCTCACCTCCCTGAAATGACTTTGCCACCTCCCTGAAATGAGTTTTTGCAGGTTGGGATGTCTGGTGTATATATATATATATATATATATATATATTTATGTAAGGGGACTATTATTTATTAACATAAGTGGGGATCGTGTACTCAGCAGTGATAATTTATCACTGCTTGTTAAAGCGCGCCATGGATTTTCATACTACTGGAATCTCGCTTTGTCTCACGAGATTACAGGCGCCCCATTCACTTCTACACAGATCTCGGAGAAAACAGTTCACCTCTGATCACCCTGGGAGAACTGAAGTTCTCCGCTTCATAAAAAGGGTGCCAGATGTGATCATTTTCCCCGGAGAACTGCAGAGAAGCTAACAGAGAAAAAAATTCACCCGTTCATAAAAGTACACCTAAATGTGATTCAGTTAGGATGCATTATTTTGGACAAGAAATATGTTCAACACTAATGTACAGTAGATGGCACTCTAACTCCACTCAATGCAAATGTGAACGCTTATTAGGGTTACATAAATGCAGCATTTGTTGTTTTACAATGTGTAAAGTCTGGATAGGGAGAATATCACGTGGAGGCAGATAAAAGCCCAAAGCTTCAAAAAAAAAAAAAAACTTAAAAAAATATTGTACTAAGACCCAAAATGTTCTTTTCTAACATGTCCCAAAAGAAACTGATTTGGGCAGCACAATGGCTAAGTGGTTAGGTTAGCACTACTGCTTAGCAGCGCTAGGGCTTTTGGTTCAGACTCCAACCATGGCACTTCCTGCATGAGATTTGTATGTTCTCCCTAGGCGTGCATGGGTACTCCAATTTCCTCCACCTACACACACATTCCAAAGACATGTTGGTTAATTGGCCCTAGTATGTATATATATATGATTGTGAGTTAAGGACCTTAGATTGTAATCTCCTTGAGGGCAGAGACTGATGTAGATGTATAATATACATGTAAAGCACTGTGCAATTTGTCAGCACTAAGTACATGTAATTAAAAAAGAAAACACTTTTTTATCCATCGTACTTTTTAAATGTTGAAGAATTTGGCCGGATTCACACTGCTCCGACATGGAAGTCGCACGTTCCGACTTTGCCCTGTTACTTCAGGTCCGACTTCTATGCGACTTCAAAGAACAGGATCTGACTTTGAGATGACTGCGACTTGTACTTTGACCAATCAAAACAATTCCTTTTCTTCTAGTATTGAGGAAACCTCATACCAAATTTATAAAAAAAAAAAACTACTACGTGGGGTCCTCTTCAGATCAATACCAGGCCCTTTGAGTCTGGTATGAATCTTGAGGGGGACCCCACACTGTTTTTTGGGGTTTTTTTCGGCGTGGGTTCCCCCCAAAATCCATACAAGTTTCTTATCTAAGCATGCAGCCTGGTGGGTCAGGAAAAGGGGGGGGAGCGAGAAGACATTAGAGGAGAGAGAAGACTATACCGGAGGGAGAAGACTGAAAGAAGAACACATCAGGGGAGGGAGAAGACATCAGCCAGTGGCGTAGCGTGGGGGGTGCAAGGGGGGGCCAGTCGCACCGGGCGCAACATCTGGGGGGGGCGCATCCGCAGTGTCACTCTGTCTGTCTGACTCTGACATACACAGTTCACACAATGTCTGCGGCTGCCTCCATCTTTAGGCTGGGAGATGTCCAGCACGGCCGCCATATGGCTGAAAATGGCTGGTCGGGGCGGAGCTGGACTGTGCCTCACCTGTCCATTGGTGTAGGGTGGGGTGGCGTTGCAAGCCAAGCCCAACCTATGCTGCCTCTCCTCACTGCTCAGTCAGTTTAGCAGCGAGTGAGTCAGCAGCCTGGCGCTGTCACAGAGTGGGTTTTTTTTTTTAATCACCTGATTAGAGCCAGAGGCTCTAATAGGCTTCAAAAAAGGGTGGACCCGGGGCGCAGAGCAGTGTGCCCCGAGCCCACCCATTGTGTGACAATAGCGAATGAAAATTTGCCATTGTCACACGGATCCTCCTCCTGGCCAATCAGGAAGCGGGTCCGAGACCCGCTTCCTGATTGGCCGAAAGGCGAACGCATGCCATTGCCCGAGGAGGAGGCGGGAGGACTCGAGGAGACGCGGGGGACTGAGGAGAAGCCGCCGCTGCAGGTAAGTCTCTCTGCATTGAAAGGGGGCACGCTGGTCTGTCTGCATTGAAAGGGGGGCATGCTGGTCTTTCTGCATTGAAAGGGGGCACGCTGGTCTGTCTGCATTGAAAGGGGGGCATGCTGGTCTTTCTGCATTGAAAGGGGGCACGCTGGTCTGTCTGCATTGAATGGGGGCACGCTGGTCTGTCTGCATTGAAAGGGGGCATGCTGGTCATTCTGCATTGAATGGGGGCACGCTGGTCATTCTGCATTGAAAGGGGGCACGCTGGTCATTCTGCATTGAAAGGGGGCACACTGGTCATTCTGCATTGAAAGGGGGCACACTGGTCATTCTGCATTGAAAGGGGGCACACTGGTCATTCTGCATTGAATGGGGGCACGCTGGTCATTCTGCACTGAAAGGGGGCACGCTGGTCATTTTGCACTGAAAGGGGGCACGGCACGCTGGTCATTCTACATTGAAAGGGGGCATGCTGGTCTGTGTGCATTGAAAGGGGGCATGCTGGTCTCTCTGCATTGAAAGGGGGCACGCTGGTCTGTCTGCATTGAAAGGGGGCACGCTGGTCTCTCTGCATTGAAAGGGGGCACACTGGTCATTCAAACTTGTATTTAGATGCATTTTACTTTAAATAAAACGTATTTTCATAACAAACAATACATGTGCTTAGGGGGTAAGGGTTTCTTTAACTAATCTAGTGGAAGAGACTCGAGTGCTAAAATCCCACGGGTTAGAGGGCGCAAATTACTTGCCTTGCCCCGGGTGCTGACAACCCACGCTACGCCACTGACATCAGCAGAGGGAGAAGGCATCAGCGGAGGGAGAAGACTGGAGAAAGAAGATATTGGTGGCAGAACTGGGAGAAAGACACGTTGCAGCTACGACGGGGGACACTCCTGTACCCTATACTCATTCACATTGGGGGGGGCCATTTTTAAACGGGGCTTCCAGATTCCGATAAGCCCCCTGCCCGCAGACCCACACAACCACTGCCCAGGGATGTTGGGAAGAGGCCCTTGTCCTCAACATGGGGACAAGGTGCTTTGAGGTGGGGGCTATGGTGTGGTCCGGGGGGCGCTCACTCCCCCCCCCCCTTTCCTGACCTTCTGGGCTGCATGCTCAGATAAGGATCTGGTATGGATTTTGGGGGAGGACTCCACTGCATTTTTTTTTTTTTGGCATTGGGTTTCCCCTCAAAATGTATACCAGCCTGAGTGCCATTATTTATTTTTTTTTCATTTTGATGTGGGGTTTCCTTTCAAGATCCACAGAGCACAAGTCGCATGCCACAAGTCGGAGCAATTAAGATGATGATCTGACTTGGATGACACTTACATTCAAATCATTGGGCTAAAATCATGCCCAAGTCAGACCAAAGTAGTGCAGGAACCTTTTTTAAAGTCGTACCGACACAAGTCATACCAGTTAAGATGGCTCTCATAGAGAGTCATTGATTTTGACATGTCATGCAAACTGTGCTCTCGAAGTCTTAGCGTATGTCGAACCAGTATGAACCAGCCCTAAGCTGGCACTCACAGAGCTGCTCACATCAATTCCTAATGCAAAGGACTTTTCATTCTATTGTCCCCAATACAGTCATACACATTTGCAAACTGATCTGTGCTCATGTATGCCAGAATTATTGATATAATCCTCTATTACAAGAATATGACCTTTTTAACCACTTCAATACAGGGCACTTTCACCCCCTTCCTGCCCAGGCCAATTTTCAGCTTTTAGCGCTGTCACATTTTGAATGATAATTGCGCGGTCATGCAACGCTGTACCCAAACAAAATTTTTATCATTTTTTCCTACAAATAGAGCTTTCTTTTGGTGGTATTTGATCAAAAAAAAGACCGAAAATTTTGAAAAAAAATAAAAGTTTTCTTTATGTTAAAAATTTTGTTAATAAGTAAGTTTTCTCCTGCACTGACGAGCACTGATGAGGCTCCACTGAGGGGCACTGGTAAGGCGGCACTGATAGTCTCTGATGAGGTGGCACTGATGGCCACTGATGATGAGGAACTAATATGTAACACTGATGGGCACTGATAGGCGGCACTGATAGGTGGCACCGATATGCAACATTGATGGGCACTGATAGGCAGCACTGATGGGCACTCATAGGCAGCACTAATGGGCACTGTTGTTGGCACTGATAGGCAATCATAGGCAGCACTGGTGGACACTTATAGGTGGCACTGATAGGCGACACTGATGGGTACTGATAGGTGGCACCGATTTACAACATTGATGGGCACTGATAGGCGACACTGATGGGCACTCATAGGCAGCACTAATGGGCACTGTTGGTGGCACTGATGGGCACTTACAGGTGGCACTGATGGGCACTGATAGGCGGCACTGATGGGTGGCACTGGTTGGCAGCACTGATTGGCACTGCTGGATGGCACTAATAGGCAGCACTGATGAGGCACTGACAGGTATTACTAATGGGCTCTGATTGGAATCCCTAATAGGCACTGATTGGCATATTTATTCAACACTGATTGGCATCCCTGGTGGCCACGGGTTGGCATCCGTAGTGGCTTGGGTTGGTATCCCTGGTGGGCTCTAGTGGGCATCCCTGGTGGGCTCTAGTGGGCATCCCTGATGGGTCTGTACAGATAATCAATGCATTGTCTCAGCTGGTAAAGTGATTCCCCCCACTGTGTATTGTGTTTCCTCCCTCTGGCCTCTAGGTCACTACAAGATACAATAGAGAAGTAGGGAGTGGCAGATTGAAACACTAAGCCCAGTGGAAGACCAGGAACTCGACACTGCAGGAAGTGTTAGATTCTGCAGGATCTTCAGCCAGGAGTTTAGCTTAATTATAACAGTGATCAGCAAAATGGGCAGTGGGAGAGGTGCGTATTTCATATCTCCTTTGCAGGGAGACCTTTATTTTGAGTATTGATTTTAGCAACAGTGTCACTTTAACCCTTTCACTGCCAGAGCAATTTTTTTTATTTATTTTTTTTTTTTCACTTTTTGCATACATGATTGTAACATAAATGTAAGAGTATGGTAGCTTTGCATTAGCGAGATATGAAGTGATCTGTAGAAAAAGTATAATTGTAGATGTAGTGTCATTTTGGGTTATTAAGAATTGTAGTATTCAGTACTCAGTCATACACATATGTCCTTTTATTAGCATTTGAAAAGGACCGAACTGGTCTCTGGGACACCTACGTGCCAATAAAGTCTCCCATACAAATGGACAGGAATTGTCACCTTCCCGGAGCTTCAAAGAGGACTGCTGGTCATCTTGGCTGCAGGGATCTGCAGGGAGGCAGTGAGAGGCTTCAAATGGTCTGCAAGCTGTGATTGGTATCATCAGATCTAAGGAATGTATTTTATCTCTCATAAAAGTTAAAATATTAGTGGCAGAGAGATTCTTATGGCTCACGTGTTGGGCTACAAGTACATGTAAATCTGTATTTGTAGCGTGTGTAGAATCCTACAGAAATGCACAAAACCATTATATGGCGCCTGATTGCGGCAGGCAAGCAGTGTTTGGTACTGTCGCAATCAGACCGATGCGCTGGTGTCAGAATTCCTATCCCTGACTCAGCGATCAGCGCCGTTCTGGGCCAATTCATCTCTGGTCAGTTCAGGACACAAAACCTCCTGTGGGCTGAGATGGGGACAACCCCCTGGGGTTGATTGGCCAAGGGCTAAAGTCCAGCCCACATTCATATTCCTATAAATTGGGGAACCTGAGGTATAGACAGTGTTCTTCCATGAAGCCAGTTCTAAACTGGGGAGTCCCCACGCGGTTTCCGGTATGCTTCTACCAAGGGATAAGCTTCGGTAAAGTTTATTTCTGTTTTATTCCTTTTTATTTTAATAGCAAATTGCCAATTGTGTGTCTTTTTATCTTTTTGTGTATTTTTGTAACTCCTTTTGCTTTGTTTATATTTCTTATGCACTGCCCACTAGTGTTGAGCGAACACGGACTGTATTATTCGTGTTCGTACCGAATAATTGGATTTTTTGTACCCGAACACGGACACGGACACTTTACTGTATGTTCGGGTAAAAATCCGTGTTCGGTCGTTTTATTTCCGGGTTTTGCATGCTTTGGCGCTCTTTTCATGGCGGGCTTTCAACAGCCAATCAACAATCGTTTAACTGGTGTGCCTTAAGCCATCCCAGCCATGCCTGCAAATGTCTTAGTAGCTGTGATTGGCCGTCTGAAGCATGTGACCAAGTCTTTATAAGTTCGAGGCAGCCGCCGCAGCAGCGTCATTCTGCTGCTTAGCTAAGGGACAGAGCACACATCAATGTGCTGGCTGCTGATTAGGGAAAGATAGGCAGGAAAAAAACATTTGTGTCCGGATAGAATTGAGGGACAGGTCGGAGTGTTTAGGCAGGGCGAGTTGTAGGCATTTTAGGGATAGAGTCTGCTGAATTATAGGGTCAGTGTCTTCTACAAACTACAATCGATATTGCTGTGTGGGGGGTGGGGTGAATCTGCACTCAATCCTGATCTACGATCTCTTCTCAATCCTGTTAGGGACAGAGTCTGCTGAATTTTAGGGAAACTGTGTTCTACAAACTACAATCGATATTGCTGTGTGGTGTGGGATTGGAGATAGGCAGGTGTCAGTGATCCACATCCATTTTTCTGTGTGTGAGCTGCAGTGAACACAATCTTTTTGGGCTGCAGTGAACACAATCTTTTTGGGCTGCAGTGAACACAATCTTTTTGGGCTGCAGTGAACACAATCTTTTTGGGCTGCAGTGAACACAATCTTTTTGGGGTGCAGTGAACAAAATCTTTTTGGGGTGCAGTGAACACAATCCTTTTTGGTGTGCAGTGAACACAATCTTTGTGGGGTGCAGTGAACAAAATCCTTTGTGGGGTGCAGTGAACACAATCTTTTTGGGGTGCAGTGAACAAAATCCTTTTTGGGGTGCAGTGAACAACATCCTTTTTGGGGTGCAGTGAACACAATCTTTTTGGGGTGCAGTGAACAAAATCCTTTGTGGGGTGCAGTGAACACAATCTTTTTGGGGTGCAGTGAACACAATCTTTTTGGGGTGGAGTGAACAACATCCTTTTTGGGGTGCAGTGAACAAAATCCTTTTTGGGGTGCAGTGAACAAAATCATTTTTGGGGTGCAGTGAACACAATCTTTTTGGGGTGCAGTGAACACAATCTTTGTGGGGTGCAGTGAACACAATCTTTTTGGGGTGGAGTGAACAACATCCTTTTTGGGGTGCAGTGAACAACATCCTTTTTGGGGTGCAGTGAACACAATCTTTTTGGGGTGCAGTGAACACAATCTTTGTGGGGTACAGTGAACAGAATCTTTGTGGGGTGCAGTGAACACAATCTTTGGGGGGTACAGTGAACACAATCTTTTTGGGGTGCAGTGAACACAATCTTTGTGGGGTGCAGTGAACACAATCTTTTTGGGGTGGAGTGAACAAAATCATTTTTGGGGTGCAGTGAACAAGATCCTTTTGGGGGTGCAGTGATCAAAATCCTTTTTGGGGTGCAGTGAACACAATCTTTTTGGGGTGCAGTGAACAAAATCCTTTCTGGGGTGCAGTGAACAGAATCTTTGTGGGGTGCAGTGAACACAATCTTTGGGGGGGTACAGTGAACACAATCTTTTTGGGGTGCAGTGAACACAATCTTTGTGGGGTACAGTGAACAGAATCTTTGTGGGGTGCAGTGAACACAATCTTTGGGGGGTACAGTGAACACAATCTTTTTGGGGTGCAGTGAACACAATCTTTGGGGGGTACAGTGAACACAATCTTTTTGGGGTGCAGTGAACACAATCTTTGGGGGGGTACAGTGAACACAATCTTTTTGGGGTGCAGTGAACAACATCCTTTTAGGGTGCAGTGAACACAATCTTTGTGGGGTGCAGTGAACAACATCCTTTTAGGGTGCAGTGAACACAATCTTTGTGGGGTACAGTGAACAGAATCTTTGTGGGGTGCAGTGAACACAATCTTTGGGGGGTACAGTGAACACAATCTTTGTGAGGTGCAGTGAACACAATCTTTGTGGGGTGCAGTGAACACAATCATTGTGGGGTGCAGTGAACTCAATCTTTGTGGGGTACAGTGAACACAATCTCATACTTCTGAAGATTTGAGGGTGCTGCCTGTTCCATACTCCCCCTACTCCTCATCTAGCCTTTTAGGGGTACAAACAATAGTAATTGGGGCCTAGTGTGGTTGTGTACGTGTGATATACATACACTTTTTTTGGATCATATTTTCTATTCCGCTATTTAATCAAAAACCTTTGGGGATCAGTTAAATTGGGGGATAGTCTGTGTTGGTACGTGTGAGAGAGATCCACCTTTCCAAGTTGTTGGGGTTCATCTCATACTTCTGAAGGTTTGAGGGTGCTGCCTGTTCCATACTCCCCCTACTCCTAGCCTTTTAGGGGTACAAACAATAGTAATTGGGGCCTAGTGTGGTTGTGTACGTGTGATATACATACACTTTTTTTGGATCATATTTTCTATTCCGCTATTTAATCAAAAACCTTTGGGGATCAGTTAAATTGGGGGATAGTCTGTGTTGGTACGTGTGAGAGAGATCCACCTTTCCAAGTTGTTGGGGTTCATCTCATACTTCTGAAGGTTTGAGGGTGCTGCCTGTTCCATACCCCCCCTACTCCTCATCTAGCCTTTTAGGGGTACAAACAATAGTAATTGGGGCCTAGTGTGGTTGTGTACGTGTGATATACATACACTTTTTTTGGATCATATTTTCTATTCCGCTATTTAATCAAAAACCTTTGGGGATCAGTTAAATTGGGGGATAGTCTGTGTTGGTACGTGTGAGAGAGATCCACCTTTCCAAGTTGTTGGGGTTCATCTCATACTTCTGAAGGTTTGAGGGTGCTGCCTGTTCCATACCCCCCCTACTCCTCATCTAGCCTTTTAGGGGTACAAACAATAGTAATTGGGGCCTAGTGTGGTTGTGTACGTGTGATATACATACACTTTTTTTGGATCATATTTTCTATTCCGCTATTTAATCAAAAACCTTTGGGGATCAGTTAAATTGGGGGATAGTCTGTGTTGGTACGTGTGAGAGAGATCCACCTTTCCAAGTTGTTGGGGTTCATCTCATACTTCTGAAGGTTTGAGGGTGCTGCCTGTTCCATACCCCCCCTACTCCTCATCTAGCCTTTTAGGGGTACAAACAATAGTAATTGGGGCCTAGTGTGGTTGTGTACGTGTGATATACATACACTTTTTTTGGATCATATTTTCTATTCCGCTATTTAATCAAAAACCTTTGGGGATCAGTTAAATTGGGGGATAGTCTGTGTTGGTACGTGTGAGAGAGATCCACCTTTCCAAGTTGTTGGGGTTCATCTCATACTTCTGAAGGTTTGAGGGTGCTGCCTGTTCCATACTCCCCCTACTCCTAGCCTTTTAGGGGTACAAACAATAGTAATTGGGGCCTAGTGTGGTTGTGTACGTGTGATATACATACACTTTTTTTGGATCATATTTTCTATTCCGCTATTTAATCAAAAACCTTTGGGGATCAGTTAAATTGGGGGATAGTCTGTGTTGGTACGTGTGAGAGAGATCCACCTTTCCAAGTTGTTGGGGTTCATCTCATACTTCTGAAGGTTTGAGGGTGCTGCCTGTTCCATACTCCCCCTACTCCTCATCTAGCCTTTTAGGGGTACAAACAATAGTAATTGGGGCCTAGTGTGGTTGTGTACGTGTGATATACATACACTTTTTTTGGATCATATTTTCTATTCCGCTATTTAATCAAAAACCTTTGGGGATCAGTTAAATTGGGGGATAGTCTGTGTTGGTACGTGTGAGAGAGATCCACCTTTCCAAGTTGTTGGGGTTCATCTCATACTTCTGAAGGTTTGAGGGTGCTGCCTGTTCCATACTCCCCCTACTCCTAGCCTTTTAGGGGTACAAACAATAGTAATTGGGGCCTAGTGTGGTTGTGTACGTGTGATATACATACACTTTTTTTGGATCATATTTTCTATTCCGCTATTTAATCAAAAACCTTTGGGGATCAGTTAAATTGGGGGATAGTCTGTGTTGGTACGTGTGAGAGAGATCCACCTTTCCAAGTTGTTGGGGTTCATCTCATACTTCTGAAGGTTTGAGGGTGCTGCCTGTTCCATACCCCCCCTACTCCTAGCCTTTTAGGGGTACAAACAATAGTAATTGGGGCCTAGTGTGGTTGTGTACGTGTGATATACATACACTTTTTTTGGATCATATTTTCTATTCCGCTATTTAATCAAAAACCTTTGGGGATCAGTTAAATTGGGGGATAGTCTGTGTTGGTACGTGTGAGAGAGATCCACCTTTCCAAGTTGTTGGGGTTCATCTCATACTTCTGAAGGTTTGAGGGTGCTGCCTGTTCCATACTCCCCCTACTCCTCATCTAGCCTTTTAGGGGTACAAACAATAGTAATTGGGGCCCAGTGTGGTTGTGTACGTGTGATATACATACACTTTTTTTGGATCATATTTTCTATTCCGCTATTTAATCAAAAACCTTTGGGGATCAGTTAAATTGGGGGATAGTCTGTGTTGGTACGTGTGAGAGAGATCCACCTTTCCAAGTTGTTGGGGTTCATCTCATACTTCTGAAGGTTTGAGGGTGCTGCCTGTTCCATACCCCCCCTACTCCTCATCTAGCCTTTTAGGGGTACAAACAATAGTAATTGGGGCCTAGTGTGGTTGTGTACGTGCGAGATACATACACTTTTTTTGATCATATTTCCTATTCCGCTATTCAATAAAAACCTTTGAGGATCAATTGAATTGCGGGATAGTCTGTGTCGGTACGTGTGAGATCCACCTTTCCAAGTTTTTGGGGTTCATCTCATACTTCTGAAGATTTGAGGGTGCTGTCTGTTCCATACTCCTCCTACTCCTCATCCATCCTTTTAGGGGTAGAAACAATAGTAATTGGGGCCTAGTGTGGTTTTGTACGTGCGAGATACATACACTTTTTTGGATCATATTTCCTATTCCGCTATTCAATAAAAACCTTTCTAGGGCAAGATCTTAAATTACAGAAATATGAGGAGACCGTCAAATAAGGGCCGTGGCCTGGGTCGTGGTGCTGCTGGTAGAGCTCCTGTTGCAAGGAGAGGACGTGGTCGATCTGTGCCAGCTACACGCACAAGTGAAACACCTTCCTCAAGTGTGAGTAGGCGACAGAACCTGCATCAGTATTTGGTAGGGCATCAAACGCCCCTAGAAGTGATGAGGCCAGAACAAGTTGAGGCGATAGTAGATTGGTTTGCTGCTGACAGTGCCTCCAGTTCCTTCACATTGTCTCCCACCCAGTCTACTGCAGAAAGGTCAGAGTTGGCACCTGCAGCCAATGTCCAACCGTCTTTCACCTCACCCCCTTGCAAATCAGGCCAGCAGTCTGAGCCCCAAGCCATACAGCAGTCTCTTATTCTTTTTGAGGACTCTGTCAGCAGGGTTTCCCAGGGCCATCCACCTAGCCCTGCCCCAGAAGTGGAAGAGATTGAGTGCAGCGATGCCCAACCACTTATTTCTCAAGATGAGTACATGCAAGGATCATCGCAGCACGTCTCCGATGATGACGAAACGCAGGTGCCAACTGCTGCGGCGTTCAGCATTGTGGAGACCGACAAGGAGGGCAGGGGTGAAGACTGGGTGGAAGATGATGTGGAGGACGATGAGGTCCTCGACCCCACATGGAATGAACGTCATGCAGGTGACCTGAGTAGTTTGGAGGAAGAGGCGGTGGTCGCACAGAGCCACCAGCACAGCAGAAGAGGGAGCAGGGTGCAGAAGCGGAGCGGCCGTGCCCTAGACACTACGCCCGCTACTGCCCAACGCAGCAAGGGAACGAGCGCACCAAAGTCAGCTCAAAGGAGTTCTCTAGCGTGGAAGTTCTTTAGAAAATGTGCTGATGACAGGACACGAGTGGTTTGCACCCTGTGCAATCAGAGCTTGAAGCGAGGCATAAACCTTCTCAACCTGAGCACAACCTGCATGATCAGGCATCTAAGTGCAAAGCACGAGCTGCAGTGGAGTACACACCTTCAAAACCAAGAAACGTCTCTGGCTCATCCTGCTTCCTCTTCTGCTGCAGTCTCGGCCGCTCCAGCCACATCTGTAGTGATACCGGCACCTGCCACCCCGCAAACAGACGATCTGTCAGCAACACCACCACCTGGGTCACCAACAACCATCTCCACAATGTCCCGTGGAAGCGTTCAGCTTTCCATCTCCCAAACACTTGAGAGGAAGAGGAAGTACCCCCCTACCCACCCGCGATCCCTGGCCCTGAATGCCAGCATTTCAAAATTATTGGCCTTTGAAATGCTGTCATTCCGTCTGGTGGAGACGCACAGTTTTAAAAACCTTATGTCGGTGGCTGTCCCACAGTACGTCGTGCCCAGCCGCCACTACTTTTCCAGGCAAGCCATCCCTTCCCTGCACAACCAAGTGGGGGAAAATATCAGGTGTGCACTGCGCAACGCCATCTGTGCCAAGGTCCACCTAACTACGGATACGTGGACCAGTAAGCACGGTCAGGGGCGTTATATCTCCCTAACGGCACACTGGGTAAATGCAGTGGCGGATGGGCCTGAGGCGGATAGCAATTTGGCGCATGTCCTTCCACCACCGAGGATTGCAGGGCGCTTCAGTTTGCCTCCTGTTCCTAACTCCTCCTACTCCGCTTCCTCATCCTCTACCGCCTCCTCATCCGGACAGCGTAACACCTTCACCACCAACTTCAGCACGGCCAGGGGTAAACGACAGCAGGCAGTTTTACAACTTGCCTGTTTGGGGGACAAACCACACACCGCGCAGGAGTTGTGGAGGAGCATGGAACAGCAGACAAATGAGTGGTTGCTGCCAGCGAGCCTCAAGCCCGGCCTGGTGGTGTGCGATAACGGGCGAAATCTCATAGCAGCTCTGGGCCTAGCCGGTTTGACGCACATCCCTTGCCTGGCGCATGTGCTGAATTTGGTGGTGCAGAGGTTCCTTAAAAACTACCCCGATATGTCAGAGCTGCTGCAGAAAGTGCGGGCCGTTTGTGCGCACTTTCGGCGTTCTCACCCTGCTGCTGCTCGCCTGGCAGCGCTGCAGCGTAACTTCGGCCTTCCCGCTCACCGCCTCATATGTGACGTGCCCACAAGGTGGAACTCCACCTTGCACATGCTGGAAAGACTGTGCGAGCAGCAGCAGGCCATAGTGGAGTTTCAGCTGCAGCACGCACGCGTGAGTCGCTCTGCGGAACAGCACCACTTCACCACCAATAACTGGGCCTCCATGCGAGACCTGTGTGCCTTGTTGCGCTGTTTTGAGTACTCCACCAACATGGCCAGTGGCAATGACGCCGTTCTCAGCTTAACTATCCCACTTCTATGCCTCCTTGAAAAAACAATTCGGGCGATGATGGAAGAGGATGTGGCACAGGATGAGGAGGAGGAGGAGGATGAAGAGGTAACATTTCCAAGGCTTTCAGGGCAGTCATTCGCAAGGGGCTCCGAGGGTGGGTTCCTGCACACGCAAACGCCAGGGACGCAATTGTCCAGCAGGGGCACAGTTCTGGAGGATGAGGAGGATGAGGAGGAGGAGGAGCTGGAGGAGGAGATGGAACCATGTTCACAGCAGGGTGGCACCCAGGCCAGCTCATGGCCATCACTGGTGCGTGGCTGGGGGGATACAGAGGACACGGACGATACACCTCCCACAGAGGACAGCCTTTCGTCGCCTCTGGGCAGCCTGGCACACATGAGCGATTACATGCTGCAGTGTCTCCACAACGACCGCCGAGTTGCCCACATTCTAACTTGTGCTGATTACTGGGTGGCCACGCTGCTGGATCCCCGTTACAAGGACAACGTACCGTCCTTAATTCACTCACTGGAGCGCGATCGCAAGATGCGCGAGTACAAGCGCACGCTGGTAGACGCCATGCTGCTGGCATTCCCATCTGACAGCGGGGCCACAGTGGAAGCACAAGGCAGAGGAGGAGGAGGAGGAGGTCGCCAACGCAACCAGGGCACCGCCAGCACCTCAGAAGGCAGGGTTAGCATGGCCGAAATGTGGAAAAGCTTTGTCAGCACGCCACAACAAACAGCAGCACCAGCAGCTCAGATGGAACGTCTTAGCAGGAGGCAGCATTTTACCAACATGGTGGAGCAGTATGTGTGCACACGCCTACATGTAGTGAATGACGGGTCTGCCCCCTTCAACTTCTGGGTCTCCAAATTGGGGACATGGCCTGAGCTTGCCCTTTACGCCTTGGAGGTGCTGGCGTGCCCTGCAGCCAGTGTATTATCTGAACGGGTATTTAGCACGGCTGGGGGCGTTATAACAGACAAGCGCAGCCGCCTGTCCAGAGACAATGTGGACAAGCTCACGTTCATTAAAATGAACCAGGCATGGATCCCACGGGACTTTTCCGTACCTTATGCAGAATAGCAATGGATACCGACCTTACCCACCCATTGTTCCATTTTTGCTCTTTCTCACTCTTTTGGGGTGTACCCTCATTTAAAATTTTTGAAAAGAAGCAGTGTTGGCTACCTCGTCCTCCTCCTCAGGGCCAGATTAATGTAGGGGCTATTGGAGCTGCAGCTCCAGGCCCCTACCTTTTATATAGGCCCCGGGTTGGCCATATTCACTGTTACCGCTCTTCTGTCACTTGTAAACACAGAAGTCTGGCTTCTATGCTCGCTTCCCCAGGCAGCACCCTCAGAACCTCCCCACACAGCGTGAAGGCCGGACAAGGAGGGACAGTTGGCGATGCATGGATGTGTTTATGGGCTTCAGAGACAGCATCCCATGTTGAATTAGGCATGCATGGCTGCACCCTTCCTCCTCTGGGTGCATGGCAAGGCACGGCCCTTAAGGCCCTTCAAAATCCTCAGCACCAAGCCCATGATGCTGTTAATCCGGCCCTGGTCCTCCTCCACCGCCGCTTCCACCTACACCGCCCATAGGTGTGCGCAGCCTATTGCATTAAGGTGTGCACCCCAAAGTTGAAATACACATGCATGTGTTTGCCAGCAGGGAGAGTAATGTATCGGGGCCATGTACCTGTAGGCAAGGAGAAATAGAGCAGAGCAGGTCCCAGGGAGATCTTTCCCATCTCCTCACTGGCAATGCTATGTGCCCTAGGTGATTAGGGTGTGCCCAGGCACACCCAGCACACCCTGTGCGCACGCCTATGTCACCGCCACATCCACCACCACCTCAACCTCCCTCCTACTCCATATGGGCCTCGTCCTTCAGAGATGAAGAAGAACATTGTTTTATTTTTCTGTTTTTTTTTGTTGTTTTAAGTTATTTCCCTATCCACATTTGTTTGCAGAGCACTTGCCATGCTCTTAATTACGTTTTGCTGCCATTTGCAGCACTCTAGCCCTTTCCTTTGGTGTTTTAGAGCCATTTTAGTGCCTTAAAGTTCGGGTCCCCATTGACTTCAATGGGGTTCGGTGTCCGGGAAAAGTTCGGTAAAAGTCCGGGACACGGACCCGGACTTTTTTTTAAAGTTCGGCCGAACCCGTCGAACACGGACATCTAGGTGTCCGCTCAACCCTACTGCCCACTTTTGGGATATTAAATTATAAAATGAATGAGTGACTTCTGTGTACTAAGCTAGGACTCATATCTCTGAAGAGATTGTTTCATTTTAGTGCCTAATTGCTTGGTCTACGCTACATGCCAATCTGTATGCAATTGCACTGTGTGTTGGCAGATGGCATGCAGATTGTAAACCAGACGGAGATCTGCGTGTGTGTGGTGTCCCAGCAGACCAGCCAGCGGACAAACTGTTGGGTGGTGGCAGGTTATCGTTTGTGGTGTGTGGGTGTGGGGACAGTGGGAAGAGTGATTAACACAGGGGTTCTAGCTTGTAGGATAGCTGGAGGAATCCTAGTAGTGTGTGATAATTGCTAGACTGCTCCCCAACCCTTACAGTGCACGAGATTGTATTTAAGATTTGTATCTGCCTGTGTGTGGTCAGCCAGCTGGATTGGAGTGGAGTCTCTCTCTAGTGGTGACCAAAGGCAGTGCAGGCTGTGAAAGCATCACAGCTAGTCTTATTACTCAGTAGGAATTTCCCTTATTCCCTTATACTCCCCAGTCACGAAACCACGTCTCGGTTAGCTAGTCGCCAGGGGGCGTGGTGAATCGTGAGAGAAGATTTGTATCTGCCTGTGTGTTGTCAGCCAGCTGGATTGGAGTGGAGTCTCCCTCTAGTGGTGACCAAAGGCAGTGCGGGCTGTGAAAGCGTCACAGCCAGTCTTATTACTCAGTAGGAATTTCCCTTATTCCCTTATATTCCCCAGTCACAAAACCACGTCTCGGTTAGCTAGTCGCCGTGGTGAATCGTGACAATGATAAATGCTTATTTTAGGACATAAGCCTTCTTAAAGTGGATGTAAACCTGATACATGAAATTTGACATAGGCACATATGTCTGCAGTGTTTTCTTATCTCTCTCCAAAACCCTAAGTCCCGTAGCTTTCTCCTGCTCCATTCTTCTGTTATCAGCATGATAACTTCTGACAAGTTCTCCATCAACTGAGATAAAACCAGGCTGAATTTTGTGTTCGGGTGGGTGCTATAAATAGATTAGCAGAGAGCTGGTCTTTTCACAGCACATTCCTTCCTTCCTCTGCCTATGTGGATGGGGGATGCATGCCTTTCCTGCAATCAGCTTTCACACAGTGTATGCCAGGACTACACTCCCAGTGCTGAACAGGAAGAGAACATTTCTAACACGATGTGCACTTTCTAAAGAATATATAATGCTGAAGACATCAGATATACATGTAAAACTTATGTAGGGAGATTTGTTTCATCTCTGTGTATCACCTGAAGCTGTACACTTCACTGGGTATATGTGAGGGTTTACATCCACTTTAACCACTTGCCGTCTGAGTACGGTAGTACTACTGCGGCAAAGTGGTTCGTTATCGTCTGACGACGTAGTATTAACGTCGTCAGACACTCCCCCTTCTGGGCGGCGCTTGCGCGTCGCCGGAGGCTCGCTCCCGCTGTTTTCATTCACAGCGGGAGTCGGGCCAGGGGAGGAGCAGCGGCGATCGCCGCTGCTCTGCCCCGATCGCCGGGGATCTAGTGTGGAGATCCGCCCGCCTGTGTAAACACAAGCGGGCGGATCTCCATAGTGACAGGGAGTGACAGATCGGACTGTTCAGCATAGCTGGACATCCGATCTGTCCATGACTCACTCAGTCACCTCCCCCCCTACACGTCAGTAAGCACCAGGCATACATTAACCCCTCCCTCTCCAATAAAATTAACCCCTTCCCTGCCAGTGTCATTTTTACAGTAACAGTGCATATATATAGCACTGATTACTGCAGTAATGTCACTGGTACCCCCAAAAGTGTCAAAAATGTCAGTCAAGGGTCCGATCTGTCCGCCGCAATGTCGCAGTCCCACAAAAAAAAAAAAAAAAAAATCGCAGATCGCCGCCATTACGCGTTAAAAAAAAAACACCAAAAATGACAGAAATCTTTCCCTTTGTTATTAAACGCAATAACTTTTGCGCAAACCAATCAAAATACGCTTATTGCGATTTTTTTTTTACCAAACATAGGTAGCAGAAAACAAATTGGCCAAAAAATTTTAAAAAAATTGGTTTTTACATCTTTTTTGGGGGGAATTTCATATAAAAAAATGTTAAAAATATTGTTATTTTTTCAAAATAAACGCTCTTTTTTTGATTATAGCGCAAAAAGTAAAAATCGCACAGGTGATCAAATACCACCAAAAGAAAGCTCTGTTTGTGGGAAAAAAAGGACGTAAATTTCGTTTGGGTACGGCGTCGCACGACCGCGCAATTGTCAGTTGAAGTCGCACAGCGCCGAATCGCAAAAAGTGGCCTGGACGGAAGACAGCAAAATCCTCCGGTGGTAAAGTGGTTAAAGCCCCCAATTTTCAAATCAATATTTTAAGTAAAAAATACACTTATTTTAATTTTAGTGCACACAAACACAATATAATACCCATCTTTTTGGTAAAATGTAAAAGATGAGACTGCAATAGCAAATAGATATCAAATACACAATATTACTAAAAGTACTGGGACGCCTGCCTTTACACGCACATGAACTATAATGGCATCCCAGCCTTAGTCAAAGGGGTTCAATATTGAGTTGGCTCACCCTTTGCAGCTATAATAGCTTCAACTCTTCTGGGAAGGCTGTACACAAGGTTTAGGAGTGTGTCCATGGGAATGTTTGACCATTCTTCCAGAAGCGCATTTGTGAGGTCAGGCACTGATGTGGGTGAGAAGGCCTGGCACGCAGTCTCCACTCTAATTCATCCCAAAGGTGTTCTATGGGGTTGAGGTCAGGACTCTGTGCAGCTCAGACAAGTTCCTCCAGCCCAAATTCGCTCATCCATTTCTTTGTGGACCTTGCATTGTGCAATGGCCAAATCATTTGTTGGAGGGGGGATTATGGCGTAGGGTTATTTTTCAGAGGTTGGGCTTGGCCCCTTAGTTCCAGTGAAGGGAACTCTTAAGGCGTCAGGACAATTTCATGCTCTCAACTTTGTGGGAACAGTTTGGGGATGGCCCCTTCCTTTTCCAAAATGACTGTGCACCAGTGCACAAAGCAAGGTCCGTAAAGACATTGATGAGTGAGTTTGGTGGAAGAACTTGACTAGCCTGCACAGAGTTCCTCAACCCCAACCCGATAGAACACCTTTGAGATGAATTAGAGATCAGACTGCGAGCCAGGCCTTCAACATCACTGTCCAACATCAGTGCCTGACCTCACAAATGCGCTTCTAGAAGAATGGTCAAACATTCCCATAGACCCTTGTGGACAGCCTTCCCAGAAAAGTTGAAGTTGTTATAGCTGCAAAGGGTGGGCCAACTCAATATTGAACCCTACAGACTAAAACTGGGATCCCATTAAAGTTTGTGTGCTTGTAAAGGCAGGTGTCCCAATACTTTTGGTAATATAGTGTATGTCAAGCTTTAAAAATCGCGCACGACTGTAAAATTACGGCATCCAAAATTGTCCAAAGGTGATGTTTTAAAAGCCTTAGAGTTAACAGTAAATGATGGCCCGAGAATGTATGACATAATAGTGGCTTTTTTACGTGTGTACACCCAGCAAATGTGCTGCAGGTGAGGGGACAGGAACTTAGAAATTATTTGGGGGTGTTTTTAAATTTATTTATGAACCTTTTTTTAACTTTTTTTTTATTTTTTTTATTGCAGGTACTTAAAGTGATATTAAAGGCTTTCTTTTTTTTTTTTAATAACAAACATGTCACACTTACATGCTCTGTGCAATGGTTTTGCACAGAGCAGCCTGCATCCTCTTCTTCTCGGGTCCCTCGCAACGGTTCTTGGCTCCTCACTCCTGCTGAGTGCCTCCAGAGAAAGCAGCTTGCAATGGGGGAACCCAAGCAGGCTCATTCCCGAGCTGTGGCTTTGTGTGTCCATTCACACACACAGAGCTGCAGCTCGACCTCGCCTCCTCTCTCTCCTCATTGGCTCACTGGCTGTGACTGATATCAGCCAATGAGGAGAGAGAGTCAGTGGAGAGCCAAGGCTCTCGTGCACACCACTGGATCATAATGGGGCTCAAGCAAATATTGCAGGGACTGCTGCACCAGAAGTTTTTTTTTAACTTCATGCATTGAATGCATGAAGGAAAAAAATGTAGAGCCTTTACAACCACGTTAAGGCTTCATGTACACTAACAGCTCCCAAACTTGAGTCTAGGAGCTTTCGGTGTTTTTTTGCCAAAGCTCCTAAACTCAACTTTACAAAAGCCCATGTGTCAATGTACACATAGGCTTTTACTGGAGTTTAGGAGCTGCTGCGGTTAGGGGAGCTTCAACTTCCCTCTCAACCTTCCTCTCCTGAACGCGAAAGATAGTAATGTTTTGACCTCTGGCAGCGAAAAATCGCAGACCATAGCTAAATCGCAGCGTTTTGTATTTTCCCAAGGCTGGGAAGTAGGCAGTGTGTACATGAAGCCTACGTTTATTGCTTTTACCAGGGGGCTGCAGTAGTCCTGGCATGTCCGCTGCTGATTTATTTTATTTGCTCACATTTATTTTGCTAAATGTACCATTGAAAGCAATTTGTTTTATCTGTTCAATATGTGCAAAAAATACATATTCCATCCAGAAATGTAGTGAGCTAAAAACTGCAGAACTACAGACCCCCCCCCCCCCCTATATGTGATTGGGAGGAAGGGGATGTATGTACTCCAAATAAGGAGAGCAGCCTAGGGCATACCTGCCAACTGTCCTGTTTTTCCCAGGACAATCCCGGCAAATAGGAGCCTGTCCCGGATAATTTACACTGTCCCTGTTAATCAGGGACAATGTAAATCATTAAAAAAAAAATATATATATATATATATATTTTTTTTTTTTTTATTTTGTTCCACAGTGTCGCTCTCACCTCAGCTATGTGTTGTTGTTCTGGCAGCAGGTTGTCTCTCTCTTTCGGTGCCCGCTCACTCTTCCCGTCTGTCGCAAATTTAACGTGTCACCGGAGCCAGGGTGCCAGGGTGTCAGCATGGTGCACTTTCCGAAATCCGCCAGCAGGGGGAGGCAGAGCACCTTCCGACAAGCTGACACTTTAGAATTGCAGGAAATTGTGATGAGAATTTTAAACTGGAAATTTTTTTTAAATGTTGGCAACTATGGCCTAGGGTAGATGCAGTACAGTAAGTGTTGTCACCCTTGACCAGGAAGTGTGTTACTACCAGGATGACCAGGACAAGTAACCAGCAACAAATTACATGTTTGTTCTCAGGTTTAGATACAGTTTATGCCCCAGCTTTCTCGAATAATTCCCTACAACGTGCTTCAGAGAAGAGTGCTGAGTTGCATTCCCAAGATGCACCCCACCTCTCGCCTGCACTTTTTTAATAGTTTATAGTCTATCATAGGATAATATGAAAGTCCTTCTGTCCCGTCTCTTCCGCCCAATTACTGTTTATACCTCTGACTCACTTCTGGAACAAGATAAGAAGTTTTGCAATGCTTTAACTTGGACAAAAGAAGACACAAAGGCATTTCCAGCCTTTTAACTCAAACAATCTGCACAGTCAGTAAACTGTACAGAGGCAACTTTTGGACACATTTAAAGGGCAACTTGATGTATCTCTTTAATCACTAACAATAGTAAGGCAGGCCATACATGGATTGCAGGAAAGAAATTTGCACGATTTCCCCATCAAAACTACCATTGAGATGAAAGGTGTTAGACCTCATTAAATCCTATATACATACACTTTAAAATAGCAGTTAGTGAAAAGAGTTCCGGTGGAGTACAAGATTCAGAACTTGTACACATGGCCTGCGAGCAATCATACCCATGGTATTAACCACGTGCCCACCAGCCACCGCAGATATACGGCGGCAGGTCAGCAGGTTCGTGCATATCGCCGTACCTGTATGACGCTTTGTGGGAGCGATGGTGGGGGCGCATGCGCTTGCCACCATTCGCCAGGGGAGAAGCTGATCCACGGGGCCAGCGGCGCTGATTGCCGCTGGGCACCCGCGATCCCTCCGCGTGGATAGAGAACGGTGGTCGGCTGTTGTAAGCACAGCAGACCGCTGTTCTCTCAGCAATCATCACAGGGCTCCTGTGTTCCTCCTATTTAGGAACACAGGTCCCTGTGTAGATTCCATAAGCCCCCCCCCCACACACACAGTTAGAAAACACCCCCTAGGCATACATTTAACCCTTTGATCGCCCCTGGGTTAACCCCTTCCCTGCCAGTGTCATTACTACAGTAATAGTGCATATTTTTAGCACTGATTACTGTAGTAATGTCACGGGTCCCCCCAAAAATGTCAGTTAGGTGTCCCATCTGTCTGCTGCAATGCCACAGTACCGCTAAAAAAAACGCTGATCGCCGCCATTACTAGTAAAAAATAAATAAATAAATAAAAATGACATCAATTTTTCCCCTAGTTTGTAGGCGTGATAACTTTTGCGCACACCAATCAAAATACGCTTATTGGGATTTTTTTTACCAAAAATATGTAGCAGAATACAAATTGGCTTAAAATGATGAAAAAATGTGATTTTATATATTTTTTTTATTTTTATTGGGAATGTTATATAGCAGAATGGAAAAAAATATATATATTTTTTTCCAGAATTGTCGCTCTTTTTTTGTTTATAGCGCAAAAAATAAAAATCGCAGAGGTGATCAAATACCACCAAAAGAAAGCTCTATTTGTGGGGAAAAAAAAGGACATCAACTTTATTTGGGTACAGCGTCGCACAACTGCGCAATTGTCAGTTAAATTAAATCAGTGCCAAATCGCAAAAAATGGCCTGGTCATTAAGGGGGAAAATCTTCCAGAAGTGGGTGATGCACACCAGAAAACATTTTGAAATATTTAAATGGGCAGCGTGACACCAGTATCTGAGGGTGGGGGGGTGGGGGGGGGAGAGATAAAAAGAGAGGAGAGAGAGAAAGAGAAAAAACCTACATTATTTTAAAGGAAATTTGTGATTTTCCTCATATATTTTCTTTATTTATTTACCATGGGCTAGACTTTAAAAACAAAAAATACTTTTTTAAAAAAGTTAAAAAAATAAATAAAATAAAAATCTTTTAAGGACAAAAGCAACATTAATCAATGATCAGAATTTAGCCTAATATGCAATTAACAAGCAATTTGAAAGTCAGTTTTTGGATGTTTCAAGATATAACAATATCCAATCCTGGGACTCATGGACAAATAGGCAAATAGCAATGATGGTGATTATATGTAAGTGCCGGTTCACATTTGCGCGATCACAGAGATCGCATGTAATTCGGAGCGCACTGCTCCTAAAATTACATGCGATCTCTGTGCGGTGCAAATTCGCACTGGAATCGCACTAAAAGACGTACAGGACCCTTTTTTTGGTCCGCAGCAGAATCGGATCGCATGGTGGTTCACACTAGTGCGATCTGACTCTGTGCGAACTTTCAGATCGCACTGCGATATGCGATCTGATCTGGGGGTGTCGTTAACTTTTAATTGACACCCCCAGCGTATCGCATATGGCAGTGTGAACTGCCAGGGGTGCGGATGCGATGTGGGAACACGCTTTATATTCGCAGCGTTGCCGCATCGCACAAATGTGAACCGGCACTAAAGAAGGATTACAGATAATCATTATTTTATTTTTTATTTTATTAAATGATCATATATTTCATAATTTAAAGATACATTTGTAAATTATAGATTTGAACTAATTAAAAAGTTTTTAAAACTGGATTATCTATGACTAAAATGACTTGAATGACCAGCTGCTGCAATGACACTTTAAGAATATTCAGGTACATACAGTATTGGATAAATACTCTGTCCCCTCTGTGACCGATCAGCGTGGAAGGTGCTAATAGTATTGTCCAGGATTGTCACAGCAGTATTTTCCATGTACTCATGGAAAATTTCCCAGCAGTCCTTCACTCACAAAGGTGGAATTTCTGTGACGATGACTTGCCGCTTTAAGTGGCCCTGTCATCTCGTGGGTGTGCTGGATTATGGCTTGATTAAATAATACATGACCTTACTTGGTACTGGATCCTTTTGAGCCATAGCAGGACAGAAAACCTATCATGTGAGTCCAGCCTCAGTGCTGGCATACTGGTTCCCAGGCACCTGAAGGCGAAGGATGAGGATGACAGAGAATGTGCTTTTACAAAAATAAAATAAAATCAGCAGTTGTAGCAGAGAAAATCAATTGATTCCCTTATTTACTCTAAAAGGCAGAACTCAGAGCTGCTTGAATGCAATGGTGCTGTTGAATAAGGATGGGCTCTACGTTTGACTCGAACATCAGCTGTTCGTGTGGTCGCTGAACACACAAGGAAATAGGGCGCTCGCCGGGAAGTTCACCCGCCGATTAGCGCCCCATAATGCACTGCACTGTTGCAATGCATTGATTGCTGATGATTGGCCAAAGCTTGCACCTGACCTGTATGCTTTGGCCAATCACAGCACAATGTCCTGTCAGAGCCATGATTGGCCAAAGGCAGGGTGCCTTTAGCCAATCATGGCTCAGGGGCTAAGTCCAAGCCCAACACTATATAAGGCTGCTGCTTACACGGCAGCCATATATAGTGTGTGACAATAGAGATTAGGCAGGTAGTTAGTGGATAGTTTGTTCAGTCAGTTTAGTGCAGTCAGTGTAGTGTACAGGCATACCCAATTTATATAATATATAAATAGATATATGGTAAAAAGGCGCTGGTAATCTTTAAAGTGCTGTATATAAATACTTATAAAATAACTTAAAGTGTATAAAAGGATAAAAACTTCACTAGTGCAATATATCTTAAATAATTAATAAAGTGCAAGTGTTATCCAGCATTCGTGCAAAATATTCTTAAAAAAGATTTTTTTGGAACAGTGCTTACTTGTGCATCCACAAAGGATAAATAACACAGCAAAACTGGTGCATATATTAAATCAATAAATATTAAATCAATAAATATTGTGCTCACAATTAAAGTGTTTGAGGTGATATAAAAGTGCTTATAAATAATTAAATTCTAGTCCAAGTCAATTCATGCAAAAAAATTATCAATTCAATCGCTTGGATCTTTGGTGCTCCAGGTGGTGGGGAGTGTCACTCGTTGCCTCTTACCAGATACCCGATCCCTATTCACATGGGGGGGCAGGATCTGGGGGCCCCCTTGTTAAAGGGGGCTTTAAGAATTCTGATAAGCGCCCCACCCGCAGACCCAGACAACCACAGCCAAGGTTTGTCGGGAAGAGGCCCTTGTCACCCCTGCCCCAAAGCACCCACTCCCCCATGTTGAGGGCATGTGGCCTGGTATGGTTCAGGAGGGGGGGCGCTCGCTTGTCCCCCCCCCCCCCTTCCTGACCTTCCAGGTTGCATACTCGGATACTGGTCTGGTATGGGGTTTGGGGTTCTTTTTTTTTTTTTTTCTGGTGTGGGATTCCCCTTAAAACCCATACCAGACCCAAAGGTTTTTTTTTTTCTTTTCTTTTTTTATCTGTATTGCCGAGGGCCAACAATACATTACAGCCACGAGCAAGTTTAAATGACATTTTATCCTTTAGAAATGTCAATATTGCTGCTGCAGGCTACATACAGTACATCGTACAAATGCGCCACTTTACAGGCACATTAAGGGGACCCCCCCAGGCACGATATTTAACCACTTCCCATCGCTGCACTGGCTTTTTACGTCGGCAGTGTGGCTCTCCCAGGTAAAATCACGTTAGAGAGGCCACTAGGGGGCAAGTGCGCACCGCTGGAGGTCGCGCTCCCGCCCCCGATCGTTAGTCGGGAAGCCAGTGCGGGTGTCAGGTGGCTCTGATTGCCGTCTGACACCAGTGATCTCCCCCCCACTGACAGAGAAGGACAGACGGCTGATGTAAACACAGCCGTCCGTCCTTCTCCCTGCAATGATCACAGAGACCATGCGATCCTGCTATATAGGATCGCATGTCTCTATGATTATTTCAAAAGCCCAACCCCCCCCCCCCCCACAGTTAGAATCACTCCCCTAGGGTCACATTTAACCCCTTGATCACCAATAGCATTAACCCCTTCCCTGCCAATGGCATTATTACAGTAACAGTGCATATTTTTGGCACTGATTACTGTAGTAATGTCACTGGTCCCCCCAAAAGTGTCAAAAATTTCAGTTAGGGGTCCGATCTGTCCGCCGCAATGTCACAGTCCTGCAAAAAATCGCAGATCACCGCCATTACTAGTAAAAAAAAAAAAAAAACAATGAAAATAACATAAATCTTTCCCGTAGTTAGTAAACGCAAAAACTTTTGCGCAAACCAATCAAAATACACTTATTGTGATTTTTTTTTTTACCAAAAATATGTAGCAGAAAACAAATTGGCCTAAAATGTTAAAACATTTTGATTTTTAAATTTTTTTTTGGGAATGTTGTATAGCAGAAAGTGAAAAATTTTGTTTTTTTTTTGTTTTTCAAAATTGTCGCTCTTTTTTTGTTTATAGTGCAAAAAATAAAAATCGCACAGGTGATCAAATACCACCAAAAAAGAAAGCTCTATTTGTGGGAAAAAAAGGACGTCAATGTTGTTTGGGTACAGTGTCGCACAACTGCGCAATTGTCCGTTAAAATAACACAGTGCCGAATCGCAAAATAGGGCCTGGTCATTAAGCAGCACAATCTTCCGGTCCAGAAGTGGTTAAAGGAATTTTTCATTTTTTTTGTTTCTCTTTAGGCATCATTAAAATCATTGCTCCTTTAAAAACGATTGTATACATTTTTTTTTTTTTTTTGCATTGATACATGTCCCCCAGGGCAGTACCCAGGTCCCCATACAATTTTTATGGCAATAACTAGCATATAAGACTTTAAAATGAGGACTTTTGATTTTTCACGTTCGTGTCCCATTGATTTTAATAGAGTTTGCATGTTCGCTAGAACTTTTTCCCTGTTCGAGATGTTCTGGTGCGAACCGAACAAGGGGGTGTTCCGCCCATCCCTACTGTTGAACAAGGATTGCATCTAATAGGATGCAGTTACTGTTCGGCTGATAATTTCCACCCAGTTCAGTTGATTTTTAAATTGACTGTTAACAAGCCAATAGCAGCTGTTTTGTTTTTGTTCTCGCAGGGCAGTCCATCCAAAACAGATACACTATATTACCAAAAGTATCCAAATGCCTGCCTTTTCACGCACATGAACTTTAATGGGATCCCGGTCTTAGTCTGTAGGGTTCAATATTGAGTTGGCCCACCCTTTGCAGCTATAACCGCTTCAGCGCTGCGCTCTAATTCATCCCAAAGGTCTTCTTTCAGGTTGAGGTCAGGACTGTGTGCAGGCCAGTCAAGTTCCTCCACCTCACACTCGGTCATCTATGTCTCTATGGAGCTTGCTTTGTTCACTGGTCCAAATCATTTGGTGAAGGGGGGGATTATGGTGTGGGGTTGTTTTTCAGGGATTGGGTTTGGCCCCTTAGTTCCAGTGAAGGGAACTCTTAAGGAGTCAGCATACCAAGACATTTTACCTCTCCCAACTTTGTGGGAACAGTTTGAGCATGGCCCCTTCCAACATAACTGCGCACCAATGCACAAAGCAAGGTCCATAAAGACATGGATGAGCAGCTTGGGGTTTAGGGGCTTGACTTGCACAGAGTCGTGACCTCAACCTGATATAACACCTTTTGGATGAATTAGAGCTGAGACTTCGAGCCAGGCCTTCTCTCCCACATCAGTGCCTGACCTCACAAATGCGCTTCTGGAAGAATGGCCAAACATTCCCATAGACACATTCCTAAACCTTGTGGACAGCCTTCCCAGAAGAGATGAAGCTGTTAGAGCTGCAAAGGGTGGGCCAACTCAATATTGAATCCTACAAACTAAGACTGGGATGCCATGTGGGTGTAAAGGGAGGCGCCTCAATACTTTTGACACTATAGTGTATGTCCATTGCCATAGATACAGTATGTGAAGTGAGTAAGCTAACAGTTTCTTCTGGCAAAGCCCAACACGTGAACTCCCACCGTGCAATGACAGAGGAGATCTCCTTCACCAATAACAGGCCAATGAGTAACACAAAGTACTGGCACATGCTTCAATCCTCCAAACGCCGGTTCACACTACCGCGACGCTACTTCCCGGGGCGACCTCCGAGATCGCGGTGCGAGCAGCGCGCCGCGACCTCGGAGCGGCCGCCACAGACTTCATAACATTGAAGTCTATGGCGGTCGCCTCCTGGTCGCCCCAAAGAAGCTCCGGACCCTTTTTCTAGGTCGGAGCGACTTGTGTCGCTCCTATTAGAACGGGTCCGCAGCTTCCCTATGGAAGGCGACCTGCGGCGACTTGTGAGGCGACCAGGTCGCCTCACAGGTCGCCCTAGTGTGAACCGGGGCTAAATGTTCCGTATTGAAACTATATTTGATAAATAAAAACAAGAACCCCCTTGTGCATTTCAGCCCAGTTGGGCTTTAACCATCACTCTATGCTTGTGCAGTGAAACTGCTTAAAATATCCCCTTCCCCCAGCCACCTGGAAGGCGCGGCGATGAGCCAGATATTACAATTTAAACACATTAGAAAATAAAATAAACAGAGATAGATTGGAAAAAAAAACAGTATATAGTTAAATGCAAAAGCAAGTATGACAGATGGTACTGATTAAATATGTTTACAAACACAAAATACATAAACAGCTACTTAATATGCAAATAATGTCCCATCTGTAACTTAATCCTTGCTGCATTCTCAAGCAGAGTCAAGCCAAAAGACTTCATTCTCTGATGTCCTCTGTGGAATTGCAGAACCCTCTTTATACCATGAAAGGTGAAAGATGACATATCTTCTCCATGTTCCCTAGAGAAATGTCTTAACACATGTGGAATGTTTGGTGGAATGCCAAAGAGTTCCATCCGGCACCAAAGTGAATACCTATTCTCATAAGGCGGGTGCAGTAAGCATGGCACACATGAGTAGCACCACAACTGATATACTGTTCAATAAGGAATCTTTCCTCCAGCGCCAGATTAGCAAATAGGCAGAGTAGGCACTGGCCTATGGGCCACACACCATTAAAGGACCCTGTGACAACGGATCAAAATATTGATTTGATCTTGAAAGAAAATTACAATGAAGCTTTCTTAAAGTCATATTAAAGTCTTCTTTTTTTTTTTTCTTAAAAAATAACAAATATGTTATACTTATTTGTGCAGCGGTTTTGTGCAAAGCAGTCCCGAATCTCCTCTTCTAGGGTCCCTCTCCCTTCTGTCGAGTGCCCCCACAACAAGCAGCTTGCTATGGAGGCACCCAAGCTGAGCCTCTGCTCTGTGTGTCCATGGTTCGGCCCCGTCCCCTCTCTCTCCTCTTTGGCTCACTGACTTTAATTGACAGCAGCAGGAGCCAATGGCTTCCGCTTCTGTGTCTCAGCCAATCAGGAGGGAGACAAATCTTTCGTGCAACATCGCTGGATCGAGATGGGGCTCAGCTAAGTATTAGGGGGGCTGCTGCACACAGAAGGTTTTTTATCTTAACCACTTGCCGAGCGCCGCCCGACTATATATGGTGGCGGTCAGCCCCTCCCAGGCAAAGCGACGTACCGGTACGTCACTAGCCTGGGAGCGAATAGGGGGCGAGCACGCGCCGCCGGAGGCGCGCTTCCGCCCCCGCTCGTACCCGAAGAAGCTGGCGCGTGTGACCGGCGGGCCACTGGTCTATCACACCAGTTATGAAAAATATTTTCTAGTAACTTTTGTCACTGTGTGTAGCAGAGTTAACTCAGCGAAAGAGGCAACATTTCTGCAGTACCCAAAAACACTTATGAAAGTATAACACCCCGCTTCAATCTGTCGTTTTGGGGGGCCACTGGTTTATCACACCAGTTATGAAAAATATTTTCTAGTAACTTTTGTCACTGTGTGTAGCAGAGTTAACGCAGCGAAAGAGGCAACATTTCTGCAGTACCCAAAAACACTATTATAAAAGTATAACACCCGCTTCAATCTGTCGTTTTGGGGGACCACTGTTTTATCACACCAGTTATAAAAAATATTTTCTAGTAACGTTTTTCACTGTGTGTAGCAGAGTTAACACAGCAAAGGAGGCAACATTTCTGCAGTACCCAAATACACTATAATATGCTTTCTATATTAGAAAGTATATTATAAGTGTATTACACCCCTATATACTGCACACCAAACAATAGTACACCTATACCAAATATTGAATATATATAGATATTGAAAGGACTTTTGTGGACCTATAACAGAGCGATCTGTGTCACTGACAATCTGTCCCTGCTCCCCACAGCAAACCTCTCCCTACATTGACAAAATAGAGAATATAGATAGTACACATATACCAAATACCAGTCCTTAAAAGGACTTTTGTGGACCTATAACAGAGTGATCTGTGTCACTGAAAATCTGTCCATGGTGCACACAGCAAACCTCTCCCTACACTGACAAAAAGCAGAATGTAAAATGGCAGCCAGATCAGGTCTATTTATAAAGTAGGGGGTATATCCATGTGCTAAAATGTCTCAATTGGCTGTCCTGCACCACCTGATGGATGTGTCATGGGTCAAAGTTCTTCACAATGTAAAATAATATGGCGGCCGTGAACATCGCCATATGTTCGCATGATTGGCGGACAGCGAACAAGCAAAGTTCGGCACGAACCGTAAAGCCATCTCTAGGTGTTCATGTGTTGGGCTTTGCTCAGCGGCCAAAAGAAACTGTTAGCTTACTTATGTTTGTTATTTTTAAATGAAAAAGTGGGACTTTAGTATCACTTTAAAGTACATAAACCACAGACATCAGGTTCACATTACAGTTTGTCTCTTAAAAGCCCACTTTCCTTCAACTGTCAGTTTTTAAAAAATTTTGGTGCAACCTACGTATGTGTAATGTAAAGTAGTGACGGTCACCTCCATCTAGCGACTGTAGTGCACACAACTTAAAGAGGTTGTAAACTCGTTTTTTTTTTTTTTTTTTTTTTTTCCACCCTGCAAGAGAAAGACATAATGAGCTAGTTGTACAAAGTGGGCTGGTTCCTGCTAAACCAGATGATTTTTGACCAGTGTACACAGCTTAATATTGTGAGAAAACAGCTCTGTGCAAGAGTTAATCTGGAATGGTCTATCAACAATGCTAAACTCATTGCTGATTGTAAAGATTTTGAAAGATGTGGATATGAGGATATGAGTAATATGAGAAAATATGAGTAATATACCAACCTTTTCGACTATGTTTTACAAGGAATACAGACAGGTAGTTGACATTCTTAAGGATATATTCACTCTTGCGAATGCACCTGTGTTTTTGATCAGCTTAGAGTGCAGGAGTGTTCCGCAACTAGCTGCGGGTAGGCAGCCCAATTGAAAGCAATGGGAGGCTGTTGTCTCTCCCAGCTAATTGGCCCTCTTGCATCTAAGCACTCAAGCAGCGATCACATGCCAGTGATCAGCCCTGAACACAAGCTGTCTGCATCCAGGGCCGATTACTCGCATCTGATCACTGCTTGAGCGTTTACATGTGAGTGTGCGTTATTAACTGACAGAGTCAGTAGCCTCCAATTGCAATCATTGGGGTTGCCAACTCCCAAGCTAATCATGGGAACCCCTCTGGAATTCTGGCAGCTGATTGCACACAAAGTGCATTTCTTCTCTGTCCATCCACGAGTATGTTCAGCTGAACCACATCCATCTATAACTGAAACTGGAATCTGTTGCTTTCGGGACTCGTGGAGGACGGATTGGTCTGAGAGGTGCCAGAGGAGACTGTTGTTGTCAGAGGACAGAGAGTGCAGCCTAAGGAGAGCAGAGACCATCCTCAGTGGTGCGGATGCTGGTAGTCACAGGGCAGTGATAAATCCAGTGGAGCTGAGTACAGAGCAGGTGAAGTTGAACTGACTGTTCCGGGACAGCGAGAGCCGAACATCCCCAGTGACGCAGGAGTGTGGGGGAAATACATCGCCTGGCGGCAGGATAATCACAAGTGGAAACTGTTGTGTGAGAAAGTGCCTAGTGACATCCTAAATCGCAAGTATAAACCTGCACCTATTATACACTGACTGCAGATAGGATTTCATGTACACCATTACTTTGGTATTACAAATATCACGTTGAAGAGTGATAAGAGCTCCAACTGCCGGCGAAGATTCCGTAAGACCTTGCTAGGGCAGGAACTTTAGTACTTACTGTCTTAAAGGGGACCTGTTAGAATACTGTTAGACCGAGATATTGCTAGTTCTGATTTTAGAAGAGGTTCCGCCAGTGTTCAAGGATAATATATATATTACAATAGCTTTGACAGTTAGACCTGATAATACAGTCCGTTAACATCATTAGTTGAATATAACACTCTGCTGAACATTTATCTCCACAGTTTCGGTCTCCTAAGCCCCACTGTGATTAGTGGGGTTTAACTGATTGACACTGCTATATTTGTTATTACTGTATTCTATTCATTATCAATAAGTTTGATTGATTTACCCTTTTCTTCAGTAAATAATAGGATTTGTATCTCCATTGTGTCAGTGTGTTTTTGGAGATTACCACTGAAATGTCGGAAACCTAAAGTGCCTAGTGGGTTGGATAATTCGCAGGGTAAGGTAAGTGCGGCGGAACTTCCACTAACCAGCAGCCATCAAGGGGGCCGTGCTACATGTGTATATGTGCTTTTGGTATGTTGCCTTCTCCATCTATTGCCCTGTGTGCATTATAATGATGTTTTATTTACTCTGTAGAGTCTTACCTAAGCAGGGGTGGACTGACCATTCAGGGATTAGGGCACTGCCCGAGGGCCCAGGGTCAGTAGGGGGCCCCATGAGAGGCTACACACTACAGAAAGAAGCCAGGAACTTCCATGCAGGCTATGCTGTGGTAGATATTTAAATGCCCACTCTATGTGGCTGAGCTGCAATTTGTAGGTGGGGCTTTGTGTGGCTTGAGTGTGGACACAAGGGGCCCCATGAACTCTGATTGCCCGGGGGCCCCATGAGTTGTCAGTCCACCCCTGTACCTAAGTTTAATGTGCTGGTCTTATCTTTACAACTCTGGCCTCTTGCTAGTCTGACTTTAGAAATGAAAGGCTCGCTTTGATTGTTAGGCATCCTTATATTAACTCATGATTAATTAATAAACACCCACCCCCACCCTTAAGAGTATAAAGCTAGAGCACCCTTATGGGGTCAGCACTTTGCTGGGGGAGCACCTTGCTGGGCTTCTTTCCAAGTGATTCTTTATACAAGTGATATGCACTTCAAAATCTGCACTTTATACAAGTGATGTGTACTTCAAGCTCTGCACTATATGCAAGTGATATGCACTTCAAACTCTGCACTATATACAAGTGATATGCACTTCAAGCTCTGCACTTTATACAAGTGATATGCACTTCAAGCTCTGCACTTTATACAAGTGATATGCATTTCAAGCTCTGTACTTTATACAAGTGATATCTATGCACTTCAAGCTATGCACGAAGCGAGCAAACTACACTAAAAGCACCAAACAGGCTGCAGGTGACCCTGTCTCTCTATTCAGCTCTCCTTCCAATCTGTAAAACTTTCCCTCTACCGCTCCTTCTGGTAGTTGTGTACTCTCTCCTCAAACTCTCTTACCTTCACCCCTCTTCTCCACCCCACAGCTTATATATATCACCCTCTCTTCTGTCCTTTACCTTTTTACTGCTCCTACCAACTCTTTAAAATTCTACATCCATATACTGATAAAACCTCCAGAACTCTGGGGCATTTTTCATTATATAAATCACGCTCACACATCGCCTTCCTCACCCTCCTGCTTCTCCAAACCACTGATGACATATCCCCAAACCCTGGACCTCCATTATTTGGCTTTGCCCGACACTCCCATCCCCCTACACCCTCTGATAGCAGCCGCAACCCATAGAACTTTTCCAGTGCCCTCTGCAATGCCCGCTCTCTCTGTAACAAACTTACCTCCCCCCACGACCTCTTTATCAAAAATTAGTTTAACCTACTTGCCATTACCGAAACCTGGCTTCATGAATCCAACACTACTTCTGCTTCCCTCTCCCATGAGGGCCTTCTCTGCACTTATTCCCCCAGACCAAATGGATGGAAGGGAGGCAGAGGGGGAATCCTTCTAGCCCCATGCAGCACCTATCAGGTACTTCACCCACCTCCCCTCTCTGATACTCTCCTCTTTTGAGGCTCCTCTTTTTTCTCCTGTTTCTCTAAGAATTGCTGTAATCTATCGGCCCCCTGGACTGGTATCAACCTTTCTTGATGACTTCTCTGCCTGACTATCCTACTTTCTCCCTTCTGAAATCCCTACAATCATTCTTGGCGACTTCAACATCCCTGTTAATGCTAATACTACTACTACTTCTAAACTTCTCAGTCTAACCTCATCTCTTGACCTAAAGCAATAGATACAGGCTCCTACTCCAATGGCAACACCCTTGACCTTGTCTTCCTCTATCTATGCACCCTGTGCAACCTCTCCAACAATCCCCTCCTACTCTCTGATCACCACTTTATTAGTTTCGCTCTCTCCCGGTCTTCCCTCTCCTTTCCCCCAACCGCCTAACAGTTACCTGTAGAAACCTTCGCCACTTCAACCCTTCCCTTCTTTACTCTGCAACTGACCACCTACATGACAAAATCTCACCCCTGTCCTGCCCCAACCTAGCCACCTCTGTCTACAACAGCTCATTGTCATCTTCCCTAGACAATCTCAACCCCCCCACTACACCCAGTATCAGGCCCCGACCTCTACAACCCTGGCAAATCAACGACACCAGAAATCTCAGAAAACATAACCGTGCTCCTGAGCGCCTGTGGTGTAAGACTAAGTCCCAGGAAGACTTCAACCAATATAAATCTGCCCTCCTAAAATACTATTACTGCCTCCTCATTGCCAGATAGACCTTTTTTTATCACTCTCAATAACACATTCTCATCTAGTCCCCGTCACCTCTTTTTTTTATCTTTAACTCTCTACTCTGTCCTCCACTACCTCCACCCACTAACTCACTCACTGCCCAGGAGATCGCCAACCCCTAATAAGATAAGATTGATACAATTTGTGAGGTGATTTACAATGAGCGACCCTCTGACTATGAACAAACTTCTTAATCCTTCTCAGTCCAGATTTCGCCCTCAACACTCCACGGAAACTGCTCTCCTTAAACTCAAAAATGACCTATTAACGGCTTAAACCAACGGACATTATTCTGTACTACTTCTCCTGGACCTCTCTGCTGCCTTTGACATTGTGGACCACCCTTCCCCCTCAAAAAACTCTACTCCTTTGGTCTCCGTGACTGTAGTCTTCACTGGTTCTCATCCTACCTATCCCACCAAACCTTCAGTGTCACTTACAACTCTACTTCCTCTTCTCCTCTTCCTTTCTCTGTCTGGGTCCCCCAAGGTTCTGTTCTTTGACCTCTCCTTTTCTCAATTTAAAACTCCTCCCTGGGTCAGCTTATTACTGCTCATGGCTTTCAATACCATTTCTACGCGGATGACACCCAAATCTATCTCTCTACCCCCCAGCTCACTCCATCAGTCTTCTCATGCTTTACCAACTTATTACCAAACATATCAGCCTGGGTGTCACTTCACTTCCTCAAACCCTACCATCTAAAACTGAACTCATGATTTTTCCTCCCCCACATGCCTCTTCCCCTAATTTCACAGCCAAAATCAATGGCTCACCTATCAACTCATCCCCCTATGCCAAGGTCCTAGGTGTAATCCTGGACTCTGAACTATCCTTTTGGTCCCACATCCAATCGCTTCCCAAAGCTTGCCGCTTTAACCTCCGCAGCATCTTCAAGATATGCCCCTTCCTAACCAATAACACCACAAAGCTTCTAATACACTCCCTGGTTAGCCTTGACTACTGCAACTCCCTCCTTATTGGCTTACCTTTAATTAGGCTATACACCCTTCAGTCCATCAGGAACGCTGCTGCCAGGCCCATCCACCTTAAAAACCACTCAGCATCTGCTATCCCTCTCTCCCAATCCCTTTATTGGCTGCCACTCAACCAACTAATTCAATTCAAGATACTAACAATAATTTACAGAGTCATCCACAACTTGGCCCCCAGCTACATCACTAACCTGGTCTCAAAATACCATCCAAATTGTTGTCTTCATTCCTCCCATGACCTCCTGCTCTCTAGCTCCCTTGTCACCTCATCCCATGCTCACCTCTAGGACTACTCCTGATCCTCTTGAATGTTCTACCACCATCTGTCCAACTATCTCCTACTTTGTCCACTTTCAGACGATCCCTGAAAACTCATCTTTTAAGAGAAATCTATTGGGCCCCCACCTAACAACTGTACATTTATTTTCTCCATCAGCACATCCCCCACAGTTATTACCTATTGTATCTCTTGACCCTCCCTCTTAGATTGTAAGCTCTAATGAGCAGGGCTCTCTGATTCCTACTGTATTAAAGCGGAGTTCCACCCTAAAAATTATTTTTTTTTTGTACGCTTGCTTTAAAGTACCTGAAAAAGAATTGGATAATTACAATTTTTTTTTTTCTATTTACTTACCTTGTTTTTAATGCAAATATACTTTTCTTCCTTCCTCTTCCTCCCTCTGCGGACACGGCCGCCGACGTTACTTCCTCCTTCACATTGCGTCCTGGGAGATGAGCGTCATTAATCCCAGGATGCAATGGGAACGGCCGGCCGCTATTCAGAATGCCGATCGCAATCTACAGCGCATGCGCGAGATTGTGATTGGCATTCTGGGTAGCCAGTTCCAGGAAGAAGGACACAGCGGGGGACACAGCGGCTTCAGACACCCACAACGGAGATGGCCGCGCTCTGCAATCAATTTTAAAGGTAAGTATTTATCTTTATTTGTTTACTGTAATGACCTGTAATGTGGGGTTAGTGTTAGGGTAATTAGGGATAGATTAGGATTAGGGGGGTATTTTTATCTAAAAGAGTTGTATGTGGCCGGAACTCCGCTTTAAAGTGTATTGTAGTTGCACTATATACCTCAAGTTCTAAAGTGCTGCATAGACTGTCGGTGCTATATAAATCCTGTATAATAATAATACAAGGAATTTACCTGAACAGTGGCTGATAATTGGATGCAGCCATTGTTCAACCAACAATTTTCCACCACGTGTCTTTGATTTTTCAATCGAAAAATGTCTGGCAAAAGGGTACCTACCAAATGAAGGCCACCTACCAAATGAATTTCAGTTTCTCAGGAATTTGCCAAAATTTACATTGTATGGCCAGCTTAAAGCCCCTCCATGCTGAAACATAGAAGAGTGATGGCAGAAAAAAGACCTTGTGGTCCATGGAGTCTGCCCCATTTTTTTAACTTCTTTATCTGAGTGTAGATTTATGTTTTAATCCACTTACTGTTGACCTCCGCTGGAAGTCTATTCCAAGCATCAACGACTCTTTCAGATTGGGGTACACCTTTTTGTGCATCCATGTATATGCTTCTGCTGCAGCAATATGGCACTTTTGCTATTATAGATTTTCAGTCAATAGTAATCTGGCCTTGTGTTTAAGGGGTCAACGGGGGGGGGGGGGGGGGCTTATTGGAATCCGCTGCTCACTTACTATAAAAGAGTAAATAAAAACATGTACCAAAAAAAAACAAAAGAAAAAAAAACATGCACCATTTTAAGAAGTCCTTAAAAAAAATCTCACAATGTACACCCACCGCCAATCATGTTGTCTAGCACCGCAGATCCACTCTAATCATGATGAACGATGCCGCCAAAAACTGAAAGAAAAAAAACAGCCACCCGCAGGAACAATTCAATCCCAATGTGTGTTCACCCATGAATGGCAGCTCCAGAAGATGACAGCTAGGTAAAAACAAATGGGACAGGTCTCCCCGGTGATATAATTTATCAAATATGGTCAGTGACATCACAGGGATCCCCATTGTGAAGGGATATTTTTTTTCAGATCCTCAGAGAGTTCTTTGCCATGAGATGCCATGTTGAACTTCCAGTGACCAGTATGAGAGAGTGAGAGCGATAACACCAAATTTAACACACCTGCTCCCCATTCACACCTGAGACCTTGTAACACTAAAGAGTCACATAACATCCGGGAAGGGAAAATAGCTAATTGGGACCAATTTGGACATGTTGATCTAGGGGTGTACTCACTTTTGTTGCCAGCGGTTTAGACATGAATGGATGTGTGTTGAGTTATTTTGAGGGGACAGCTATTTTACACTGTTATACAAGCCGTACACTCACTACTTTACATTGTAGCAAAGTGTCATTTCTTCAGTGTTGTCACATGAAAAGATATAATAAAATATTTACAAAAATGTGAGGGGTGTACTCATTTTTGTGAGATACTGTATAGTAGATAGATGGTCCCCCTGTGTTCACAATGGATTGCTATGCACTTATCCTCTCAATCAGGATATTGTTGCCGTTTTCCAAGAAAATAAAAGTATAGGATTGCACAATAACATTTTTAAAAGATTTATTATACACAATAATGTATAGTGCACTCACATTTTAATGTGCCAAAGGGCACATCCAAATAGTGGAGAGCAGAGTAGTGTGTGAAGGCCTGCTTGGTATCAGCGTGCGTTCCACAATGCGTTCCAACAGCGGCATCGCAAAATGCATTGAGGCTTGTTCGGTGATCACTTCCGGTTCGTCATTTCCGCCCACTGTTGGAACGCATTGTGGAATGCATATATGCTGATACCGAGCGGGCGTTCACACACTTCTCTGCTCTCCTCTATTTGGATGTGCCGTTTGGCACATTAAAATGTGAGTGTACTATCCATTATTGTGTATCATAAATCTTTTAAAAACGTTATTGCTCAATCTATACTTTTATTTTCTAGGGATATCCTGATTGAGAGGATAAGTGCATAGCAATCCATTGTGAACACAGGAAGACCATCTATCTACTATATATCCAAGGAGCCTAATACAAAATTTATAGCAAACTGGATCCTGGAGGCCCTTTGATTTCTGGTGAGTTACCCCCGCATTAATGGGCGAAGGAACATTTTAAGCACAAGCACTTTTTAAGAAGATTTGCTCAGCACCTTATGTCACTTTTTGTGGTGGAGTTTTCTGCATGGAAATAATACTGTTGTACCTTATGAATTTATGGACTGGATGTATTTTTATATGTCGTTTTTTTATATATGTTTATTTATGTTTCTTAATTGGATGGAGTTTATTGCACTATATGAAATATTGGTATCTATTATTAAGTATTTATAATATTTATTAATTAACACCAATTATTTATTTAGCACTTAGCACTTTTGGATTTGGCACCTCGTATTGTCACTTTTATTTGTTTTATTGGTTATCCAAAATTGATGGCAGCCGCATCTTTACATTTTATTTAACATTTATGTTCTACACATCACAGGGAGGCGCCATGTTTTAGTTTTTTACATTCCTTATTAATAGCTGACGTTGATCCTCAAGGATTCACGTCTCTGTTTCAGGGGAATGCTCTTCCTTTGATAATATATTCCCTTTTCTGGTGGTCAGAATTACACGACGTGTTATGGCAGGTTGGATAAATCTCTGAATATCTTAGAACAGATCTGAATAATACAGATAAAATATGTTGTACATAGCAATCTATTAATAAATGGTTAAAGAATGCATTACTGGTTGCAAATTCTAAAGGTATCGTGTGCTGCACAATATATTTTTTTTATGTTTCTTATAGACTTTGGAAAGGTTAGATCCCCTGTCAAGCTTTACTGCTATCTACAGTGGGTAATAGCCAAGTAAAAGAGATAACGCCAACATGTCAGAAAAAAATAACAGAATCGCTGAGTTGGAAAAAGGATGACCCCCCAGTATCAGTATTTTGTTGAATCACCAGGTGCTTTATTTACAGCCTTTAGTCTGTTGGGATATGTTTCTATTGGGTTTGTACATCTAGCCTTTGCAATAATTGCCCACTCTTCTTTGCAGAACTGCTCAAGTTCAGTTAAATTTGATGGTGACCATTTGTGGACTGCAGTCTTCAAATCATTCCACAGATTTTCAATGGAGTTTAAGTCTGGACACTGACTAAGCCAAGCAAGGACATTCTCCTTTTTCTCCTTCAACCACTGTGTGGTCATTTATGTTGTGTGCTTTGGGTCATTGTCATGTTGGAAGGTAAACCTTCTTCCCATTGACATCTTTCTGGCTGAGGGCAGTAGATTTTCCTCAAGAATTTGACAGTATTTTGCCCCGTCCATTTTTCCTTCTATCCTGACAAGTACAAGAGAAATATCCCCTTACCAGGATATTAACACCTCCTTTTACTGTAGAAAATGTGTATGGATAGTGAGCTGTATTGGATTTCCAAAAGACATATCGTTTGGTGTTGAGGTCAAATAATTAATTTTTAGTCTTATCTGACCATAACGCCCTTTTCCATGTGACCTCAGAATCTTCGAATTGCGTTTTTGCAAAGCTAAGTCATAATTGCATGTGGCCTTTCTTGAGGAGTGGCATTTTTCTTGCAACCTTCCCATCCATATAAGTCACATTTTATCTTGTTGTCACATGCACACAATGACCAATCTTTGTCATCAATTCTTGCAACTACTTCAGAGTTGCTGTAGGCCTCTTGGTAGCCTCTCTGACCAGTTTCCTCCAGGCTCTTTCACCTGATTTGGAGCGATGTCCTGATCCACTGAGGGTTTGTGTTGTACCAAATACCTTCCACTTCTTAATAACAGATTCACAGTGCTTCTCGGCATTAATAATGCCTTTGGCTTTTTTTCGTATCCATCTCCTGACTTGTGCCTGTCCACAACTTTATTGATCATCTATCCCCACACATGTCGAATGGGTTGCCCCCGAAGACAGAGGCCGCTGGGAAGGTGAACATCGAGTGAAGCTAGGCCTGTGAGCTCGGGAGGGAGAAGAGATTCACAGCCTCCTTGACCCCTCAAAAAGGCTAGCAGCAGCAGGTGCAGCATGATCCCTGGTGCCTCCAAAGCCTCCTCCAACCTCCTCTCCATTCCAATATCAACAATGAGGCCTGGAGAATGAGGATGGGCAGGAGGTGCAGGTTGCCAGGGAGCTGCTTGAAGAAGCAGAGCACCCCTGGATCGAGACGGAGACTGGCATGAAAGTTACCGGGCATCATACACAGACCTACCTGCAGACAGAGACTGGGAGGGGGGGCAGAGGAGGAACTGCAGGATTGGGACAGGGCTAGGGACCTATCTCTCATCTTCCCCCCTCACCCCCTCTCTCACAGCCCTCCTCTCTGTCAGCTCCCCCCCCCCTTCAGCCCCCTCTCTCTCTCACCCACCTCTTTCTTATCCTTCCCTCTTTCTTGCACCCCCTTTCTCTCTCAGCCCCCCTCCCTCTCTCTCACCCCCATCTCTCAGCCCCCTTCTCTCTCTTAGCCCCCCTCTCTCTCTCTCTCTCGCCTCTCTCTCTCTCACCCCCCTCTCTCTCAGCCCCCCATTCTCTCACCCACTCTCTCTTTCTCTCACCCATCTCTATCAGCCCCCTCTCTCTCCCTCTCTCTCTCACCCCCCTCTTTCCCACCCCCTCTCTCTCAGTCCTCCCTCTCACTTTCAGCCCCCTCTATCTCACTCCCTCTCTCTCACCTGCTCTCCCTCTCTCTCTCTCAGCTCCCCTCTCTTAGCCCTCCTCTCTTTTATCACCCTCTCTCGTTCTCCCCCCTCTCTCTCCCCCCTCCCTCTCTCACCCCTCACCACCCTCTCTGTCTCTCATCCCCCATCTCTCACATCCCTCTCTCTCACCCCCTCTTTTTCTCTCAGCCCCCTCTTTTTCTCTCAGCCTCTCTCTCTCTCAGCTCCCCTGCCAGCCCCCCTCTCTCTCTCTCAGCCCCCTATCGCTCTCAGATCCCCGTCTCTCTCACCCCCTCCCTCTCTCTCACCCTCCCCCCATCTCTCACCACCCCACTTTCTCTCTCTTACCTCCCTGTCTCTCTTTCCTGTGAACTAGACTGAATAACTCCTGGAGGGGGTGAAGGCGTTAATTCATTAACAATGTCTGCAAGAAGTGGTTAAATAATGTTCTGCCACTGGTCACTGATGCATTAGTGACCAGTGACAGTTTTTTAACCCTTTTGTTCTGCAATAGAGGCACAAGTGTCAGTTTTAAATACCCCTTTATGAAGGTTTTAAAAAAGTATGAAAACTCCTCCTACAAGCTATAACCAGGCACTAATAGAAGTCACAAAACTGCTATATACTGCTGATGAGATAAGGTATTTATCAGTTTATATTTACTAAAATAATTGCATTTCCATGTTCTGTGTACTGTGGGAGACCAAAGATATAGTAAATGCAGGGTCCTGGGTTTAGTAACACTTTATAAGGAGGTCTGGCCCTAGAATTATACGTATTGCCAAAAACTAAAAAAATGGCCTGGACAGGAAGGGGGTATTATTATTCATATTATTATTATTATCGGTCTTGTGTTCCAATTATTCTGCATACTGAGGGCAGTGATAATTATTACGAGGAAGAATCAGTTAATGATAATAATCGCAGTATTAGCAGTGATAAGGGGATCCTATTACTGCTAACAGGGCTGGTTTTTATCAGTAATTTCACGTCTACACAAATTTCTGCAGAAAAGCTGGAGTCTGAGTCCATTAACCACCTCATCTCCGGAAGGTTTTACCCCCTTAATGACCAGGCCATTTTTTGCGATACGGCACTGCGTTGCTTTAACTGACAATTGCGCGGTCATGCAACGCTGTACCCAAATAAACTTTAAGTCTTTTTTTCTCACAAACAGAGCTTTCTTTTGTGGTATTTGAATGCCTCTGCAGTGTATATTGATTGGTTTGCGCAAAACTTATAGCGTCTACAAACTATGTGATAAATTTATGGACTTTTTATTTTTTCATTGTTTTTACGGTGATCAGCGATTTTTAGCGGGACTGCGACATTGCGGCTGACAAATCTGACACTAAGTGACACTTTTTGGGGACTAGTAACTCTAATACAGCGATCAGTGCTAAAAAAAAATGCACTGTTACTGTATAAATTACACTGGCAGTGAAGGGGTTAACACCAGGGGTGATCAAGAGGTTAAGTGTGCTCCGAGGGAGTGCTTTCTAACTGTAGGGAGAGTGGATGCAATAGAGGAAAAGAGAGATCTGTCGGGGCCGGCAGCAGCCATTTTTTTTTTTCAGGTGCCGATGCGTTGATCTTCACCCAGTCTCAGGGCAGGGGGACCTGGCAGCACCTGCTGCTGTGACTCATAGGATCAGAGGACTCCACTGATGTGAGTAACTAACTGCGACTTACAGTCTGCGAGCTGTGATGGCCGCACGGCGCCCCTTTTGCCCATGGCGCCCTGTGCGGCCGCACAGCTCGCACACTCCAAAGGCCGGCCCTGGTGACCAGATGGTGATTAGCAATCTACAAGCTTGCGAATTAACAGTCAATGCTGATAGCCACACCCCCTGCAACATCTCATCTCACTGTAGTGCAATCAGGCACAGCCTACATGAGGGTGGCAACTCTGCTCTAAATGCATGAGCAGTGCAGCATTGTTGCCACACCATTACACGAAGCTGCATTAGGTGGATTTCACTGACAAGTTCGACAGGTATTTGTGGGGACTTTGCAGGGGGACTAAGAAAAAACTCTAATGAAAGAAGCACTTATAATTAAAGTAGAACCGTGGGCAAAACTTTTCATTTTGGATAGAGCAAGGGAGGGTTACAACCCCTGTCAGATTTTTCTTTCACCACCTGTGTCCTATTGCATCTGATTCTCATGACATGTAAACAGAACCGGCTTTCAATGGAGCCGGCTCACATATATGCAGTGGCAGTGCAAATTCACTGCGAATTTGAAAATGTGCGTTTTCTGAGCACTGTAGTGCATTTCAGATGCAGATTCCAGGCTCATTGCCTTCTATGTGAACACATCTGAATCGCATATCTCATTAGGTTTAAACACAAATTCAATGAGAAAAAAAACAGCATGGGGGGGGGTCCAAACCAATCCATACCATACCCTTTCGGGTCTGGTAAGAATTTTAATGGGAACCCTACGCCAAAATTTTAAATAAAAGGGGTGGAGTCCCCCCTCCCCCAAATCCATACCAGGCCTAAGGATTTTGAGAGGAACCCCAACACAGACATTTTTTTAAAAAATGGCGTGGGGTCCCCCCTCAAAATCTATACCAGAACCTTATCCAAGCATACAGCCCAGCAGGCCAGGAAAGGGCGGGGGGTGGGTGAGTTCCTCTCCCCCTCCTGAACCATACCAGGCCACGTGCCTCTCAACATGGGGGGTGCTTTGTGGCAGGGGCTTCTCTGCACTCCCACCCTAAAGCACCTTGTCCCCATGTTGATGGGGACAAGGGCCTCTTCCCCACTACCCTGGCTGATGGTTGTGGGGGTCTTTGGGCATTGGGTCTTAATGGATTCTGGAAGCCCCCTCTAAGAAGGGGGTCCCCAGATCCCAGCCCACCCCTATATGAATAGGTAGGGGTACATAGAACCCCTACTCATTCACCAAAAAAAGTGTCAAAAAGAAATAATTGCTATATTTAAGAAAAAACAAACAAAACAATGTCCTCCAGAGTAGATCCAGCGTCAACCACGATAAACACCGCCACAGAGAAGAAAAGCTCTGCACCTGTTGCTGGCTCCCCCTGTCTGCCCGGTGCATGCTGGGTTGATGATGTCCCTTGGTGGCCCCACCCCTTAGCTATTTAAGAACTGTCAGATGGCAGAGCGGGCAGGCGGTGGGAGCCAGCTTTTTTTCTTTTTTCGGGTTGGCGGCAGCGTTAATTATGATTGACGCTGGATCTACACCGGTGGACATTATTTTTTGTTTCCCAGCCCGCTCCTTAACAATTAGCTAAAGGCGCCGGTCCCACAAATTCACATATGCACCTTATCAAAATCGCAGCTGAGCCACTGAACAGCTGCTCTGGAAATTTGCGGTGAAAGAGGAGAAATTTGCACCAGACATGTGTGAACCTAGCCTTAATGTGGCAGCATTTTATTTTCGTTTGTTTTTTGGCTGTTTTTTTTTTTTTTATAGGAGGTCATAGTTTTACTTTAATGGTCTTTATTGACACTCACTCAAATTACTGTATCTACATTGTGACTCTGCTTTGTGCCTGGAAAATTTTGAACAACCATGTCGTCCAAAAATCTTTCTTTTTGCGCAAAGGGCTTTTAGAGGAAATGGAAAACAGCGACAGCGATACAGAGTTACTTGAAGAACTGAGCAATAGCGATTCGTGGGAAAATTCGTCATCAGGTACGGAAAGTGACGATAGCGACGATTCTGATGTCTCTTTCTGGCACATAGCTTGTGGAATTTGGGAAGTATATCAAATGATTCTTCAGAATTTCCAAAGGAGCTATGTGCCAAAAAGAGACATCAGAACCGTCACTGTGGTCACTTTCCGTACCCGATGATGAATTTTCCCACGGATCGCTATCGCTCAGTTCTTCAAGTAACTCAGTTTCGCTTTCGCTGTCTTCTAGTTCGTCTAAAAGCGCTTTTGCGCATTAAGAACCCTTTTTGAACGCCATGGTCGATCTCTATTTTCCGGGCACAAAGCACTGGAAAAGCACAGGCAGGGCACTGGAAAAGTCACCAGGTGCAATCCTGTGGTGAAATGGCATGATACAGTGTAATCCGTTAGGATCGCAGCTTTGTATCATGTCATTTAGTGTCCAAAAGGAGCAAGTGAAACGGACACAAGTGGGGACTAAAAATACTTACTCAACCGGCGCTATTACCAAGTACCTATATGTATATAGAGTGATATATAAAATGCTAAAACAAATAATATATCTAAAAGCTGCTGCTATAAATCTAACCACATAAAATGAAGGTGCATGATAGTGACAATCAAATAGGAAGTACTAAAACACACTAGCAGCGCTAAAATTCATAAATGATAAATGAAGTGCAGTCCACTGGGATAATGTCCATATGTTCATATAATCATGCAATGTGCCCAGAAACCGTGAATGGATATATTGCACTGGACCCTCCACCGCACCAACGTGCTCCCCCTAATGAGAGACACTCACCAGAAATCTGGTCATACAAGGACTTGTAATGCCAGCCTATCTCAGGCTCAGAAAACGATATCCACAGGAACTTCCCAGGACAAACGGCCCTCGATCAGTCTCAATCAGATCAATTCTTGTGGCAGACCCACAGGAGATTCCAATTACATCAGGGGTAGTACATGTGAAAATAATAGCTCACATAGGGCAATATTGCATGGCTAAAATCAGACTTTATTACCCACAAAAGGATCCCCAGTAGCTGATGCACTTACAACATGTAAAACAAAGCAAGCTTGTCATATAAAGGATGAGGCATAAACCTGCGTGTAGAGGCCGATCCCCGTAGTGCCAGTTCGCCGCCGGTACCAGGCTGTAGCGAGCCTCGGGTTCAGCATCAGACGCTAGGTCCTACCTCGTGACCGCGTGACCACGCCCTGACGCGTTTCGTTAGCAAGTAACTTCAACTGAGGGCGTGGTCACGCGTGTACGGTCACCGCTATTTGACTATACCGACGGGGCGGAGGCACCAATCAGCCGGATGACGCAGGACCTTCCTGCTCGTCATCACTTCCGCCCATACCGGAAGTCATATCATGTAACATTGGCTTCCGCCCACACAGCGAATCACTGCCATCTCCGATCAAGACTATCCATTTTCCACAGCGCCCCTAGGGACGAAAGGGAACTGGCACTCGTCGGATCACAGGCAGATCATATAGCCTATATATACATAATCGATATGTTACAATAAATAGCGACTTATTACAACAAAAATATCCAAATAAAAAGGTGATTATCATTCAATAAACATAACGATAATCACATGCACATTATAAAAATTAGATAAAATTATCTTAAGAAAACACATAAAAGGCATCATTCTATATTTAAAATTAACCATATTAAAGCAAGAAACAAGGGTTAAACGACCAAATCCAAAGAGACAAAAGCATCACATGAGACAGGGGAGGTTAAAAAAGTTAATAATCACTGATAAAACAGTTGATGTCTAAATCAACGTTTAGCCCTTTGGGATGTAGAGAGTTGGTCAAAAATATCCAATATGTTTCACGCTTGGACAGCTCTCTTACTCTGTTTGAGCCCCTCCAGACCTGTTTGACATTTTCAATTCCCCAAAATTTCAACTCACTCGGATCTTGATTGTGATACTTTTTAAAATGTAGAGACATTATGGTCCTTATAACCATTTCGAATATTTGCAATGTGCTCTGAAACACGTATTGCAATAGTTCTCTTCGTTCTTCCAATATAAATTAAGCCACAAGGGCACTCCAAGCCGTATACCACATGAGTGGTGTGGCAAGTGATGAGATCCTTAATGTCGAAGGTCTCACCATTCGCGGAAGAACTAAAAGAGGAAAACCCCCGCAAATGAGTCCGCACCTGTCTACATGTCTTGCAACGACGACAGGCATAAAAACCCGTCCTGTCGTCCCAAAACATAGAGGGCTTGGTGGGGGGGTCAAGGACCTTGCACACCAATTGATCCCCAAAAGTGCGTGCTTTTTTATATACAAAGGAGGGTGTGGATGGAATAAGGCTCCCCAAAATCCTATCTACACTCAATACACCCCAATGTTTTCTAATAATGTCCTCTACCTCTCTATATTGGGAATTGTATTGTGTGAGAAAACTCCACTCCGTTGGTGCGGTGGAGGGTCCAGTGCAATATATCCATTCACGGTTTCTGGGCACATTGCATGATTATATGAACATATGGACATTATCCCAGTGGACTGCACTTCATTTATCATTTATGAATTTTAGCGCTGCTAGTGTGTTTTAGTACTTCCTATTTGATTGTCTCTATCATGCACCTTCATTTTATGTCATTTAGTGTATTTACATTTTTTAAATTGCCGCCGGTTCCACCCCCTGCGTCGAAACGCTTGCAGGGAACCGGAAGACAAATGCCGGTGTTCTGTCAGAATACCATACCCTATCAGAATTCCATACCTCCGTCATTTCCGGTTGCGGATCAGCTGTGGCTTCGTCATGAATCAGCTGTAGCCGTGTCACAAGTCATCCTGCGCATGCGCAGAATAGATAGGGCATTTTGATAACATCGTAAGGGTCAGGCAAAAGTCCTAGTGTGCATGCGCTGGCGCATGCGCACCAACGGGTTGGGCAGTGGGATCTCTGATAACAAACATCCATCCGATCTCCATGGCCTACACTGCGCTGACCCGACACTACGCCGAGCCGACACTGCAGCGACCTGACAATCCGATCTCCATGCCCCACACTGCACCGACCAGACAATGGGACAGTGGGCGTGCGCGTGTGGGTAGGGAATAGGATTGTCCCATTTTCGGCTCGGCGCAGTGTATGCCATGGAGATCGGGTGGATGTTTGTTATAAGAGATGCCGCTACCCGATCCGTTGGTGCGCATGTGCCCGCTCATGCGCAAGAGGACTTTTGCCTCACCCCTTACGATGTTACCAAAATTCCCTACCTATTCCGCGCATGCGCAGTAGGACGTGTGACGCGGCTACAGCTGGTGCTTGACGAGCCTGCACCGGAAATGACGTAGGCAGGGAAATCTGATGGGGTAGGGTTTTCTGATAGAACATCGGCAATTGGCCGAGCACAGAGCGAGATGACAGCAGGAGGATGGCTGGAGGATGGTTGGAGGACGGCAGGGGAGGACGGCGGGGGATCGCAGGGGAAGGTGAGTTTTAAAATGTAAAACAACAGATTTCCATGCAAAAGAATGTAGCGCTTTTAGCACAGAAATCTGTATGTAATCAGACCACCAGGGAGGTTAAGTGTGGTCCGGCACTAAGAGATAGCTGAGAACAATGTAACAAATATGAATGCAATGCAGCAGACAGCATGGGAAGTTATCAGCTTGTGAAAGGATTAACAGCTATTTTTATACACTTATTGAACAGATATAAGGAAAAACTTTTATTGGTATACAGACCAGACAGGAGCAAACAATTATTTATTGTTGGAGTTTACATACGCTTTAAATTTCGAATTTTGTGTTCCTCCATGACTGTATTATGTTTGGCAATGATGATGCATAAAGAATGTCTGCAAAGCGGGCTGTCTGAATTCACGTCCCTAGTTGTGTGCTCAGCACTGAACCTGAACTTTAGCTGTGACCTGTATAGAGAGGTGCCACTCCCCAGCCCACTCCTCCTGCACAGCTCCTGGCAGTGCAGCCTTTGTGTACTGATGTGTACACTCCTCTCCCCTCCCTCCTCTATGCTCTACAGCCCAGCCCTGAACCTCAGGGACATTAAAAACTGAGCTATCTGAGGAATCCCAGGCTGGAAACTCAAGGTGGGAGGAGGCCTGCCAGTTCCTAAGAGAGGAAGCTGTGTGTGTGGAGGTGTGCATTGGTGTGTGAGCTTTGGAACACTGCTGTTGAAAGCTGCATACTGGAACTTGGTGATCTCTGGGGACTGCACCAACCGGAACAGCGTGTACTGCTCCTTGCACTGGGACCCTGATCGGAAAGCTGAGCCAAATACAGGTGACCAGCCTTTTACCTGCACCTGACGTGGACTGAAGGCTGTGTACTGGGAGGTGGCATTGCACTGGAAGTGTGTACTGGTGTGAAGAACTGACTGGAGAGTGTATTTTGGGGTGTCTAAGGGAGGCGTGTACCGAATTAGACCGTTACTGGGAGTTGGCGCAGGCATGAAATACTAACTGAAGGCTGTATGCTGGGACATAGTGCGTACTGGAAGTGTTTACTACCATCAACAGACCGTAGACTGGATCCTAATATTTACTCAAGGTTGTACACTGGGATTTTAAGTATACTGGAGGTTTCTACTTGAAAAGATTATTTAACCGAAGCTGGATAGTGGTAGTAAACGTGTACTCAAGAACTTATTCTGGGTATTAAGTGTACCAAACGTGTATACTAGAACAAAGAACATACTACGGTTTGTAATTTGCGACCATTGTGTATCCTAGATTGCACACTGGGGTTAAGCCCATACAGGAGGTGCACACTTTTAAAAACAGCTTGTTGAAGGCTGTAGCCCAGAGCACAGCGGGTACCCAGGGCTCAATCACTGCATACCAGTGGTGGGCAGTGGTACAATAACATTCCTGTCACAAGAAAGCTGTAGGAGCACTAGTAGACTAAGTAGACCACTTGCATCCAACATGGCAATGGTGGCATCTCCAGCTGGTGAGCAAGGCTACATCAGGACAGTCCTGAGTAGAGATCACTTTATGGACATGGACAGCTCTACCCTGGCACTGCCGTCCGAAGAGACATTGAAAGTGGGTCGTCAGGACCTGGAGAAGTCCATGCGGATCCAGCACCAGGTCCAGATGACCATGGCAAAGAGGACGAATAAAAAGAGTTTAGCCAATGGTATGTATATTTGCAGCTTGTTCATGTCATTCATAAGGCAAGGGTTTTATAGATGTTGGGGGACTAAGAGTCTCAGCGTGGTCTGTCAGTCAACTAGGACTTGTAGTCCTCCAGCAGTTGTGGGTTGCACAGTTCTTTTCAGACAGTCTGGGCTTTTGTAAAAGTTGATGTGGTGTGTAAAGACTTTACAATATGCATTGGGCAGCATGGTTGTTAAGTGGTTAGAATTCTTCCCTGTCAGCAATGAGGACTTGGGTTTTAGCAAGCGTGCTGTTTGCATGACGTTTATATGTTCTCCCTGTTTTAGTGCGGTCTTCCTCCCACAAGAAACATATTTGTGGATTAACTGGTACCTTACTGAATTGGCCCAGGAGAGGGTGCGCAGTAGGAACATCAAATTGAAAGCAGGGTTGCTAGGACTTTTTGAGTATTTTTTTCATGTGATTTGTAAAATGCTGTGTACTATTGCTAAAAATGTGTCCAAATTCTCAAGGCAAGAAATATAGTATTTGTTATTATACTGTATATCACCAACATATTCTATGGCGTAATTATACTGAAAGATTCAGATCAGTCTTTACTCCCCAACCCCGAAAGTGCTTACAGACTGAGCGCTGTGTCCCCAACTTCCGTCCTACATTTTGGAAAGTTGTCTTTGAAAATGTTGCTGTTTAGAATATTGAATAACATGACAATAAAATCCTTTTTTTTTTTTTACACACATCTTATTATTAAAAGGTTCTCATCATTTTGAGAATTTAAAACATAGAAATTTGTGAATATGTGTGAAAATATGAACATATGAACCTATGCATTTTTCTCTCCAATGCATTTTGTCATTGAAATCAATGTAAGCACATGAAACCCCAGTTTGACACGTATATATACACTTCGTCCTGATTTTTTATATTGGATGCCATGTGCATTTTGATGCATGTTATGGCGTATTAAAACGGGCTGCCGTGTGTTTTCACACACATTAATTCACTTCCTAATGTATGCATTGAGATGCATTTTGATTAATTTCCATTGATTTATTTTTCCAAAAATTTTATTGAAAGTTTCAAAACTTGTGTACATTGAAAAAGTATATCAATATACTATAAACATACGACAAAGTGCAATGGGTGTTGTAGAAGAAGCATATGGATATAAAATTCAGTTGGCAAACCTTATACATTATTTCACTCAATAAGCGACATTATCTTAAGCAATGAAAGAATGACAAATAATAGGTGAAAGGTATATTTTGGTTTCCCCATTTCCATTGATTTCAATAGAAAACACATAAAGCAAACATGCAAAGATGTGAATCCAGCCAAATGTTATAGCAAAAACTATTTTGTTATCTGGTTCACTGAAGCTATAATTTTGAGGTTAAGTCCTGCAGTGGTTATGCAGTCCTAGGTGGAACTCATTCAATAGAAGTGGTGGTCAACTTTCTTGATATGGGGGGCCTCAAGTGCAGCCCTCGTTACCACCAAGGGGCCGTATGTAAAATTCAGTGAATATTCAGTGTCAGGGACAACAGACACACAACATGATGTAGTTAAAGACCATAGACATGATGCAAGAGATGATCTGAGACAATTGGCATAATACATGAGATGGTTAAATATTGTAGACAGGATACAAGAGATGGTCAGATACAATAGGCATAATACACGAGATGGTCAAAGATTGAGAATAGGAGACAAGAAGTCAGACTATAGACATGATACAAGAGAGGGCTAGAGACTGCAGGCATGATATAAGCGATGGTCAAACTGTGGGACTGTGACAAGGGATGGTCAGAGACTGCAGACAGGATACAAGAGATGGCCAGAGAATGTAGGCATGATACAAGAGATGGTCAGAGACTGCAGACATGATACAAAAGATTGTCAGAGACTGTAGACATGATACAAGAGATGGTCAGAGACTGCAGACATGATACAAGAGATGGTCAGAGACTGCAGACATGATACAAGAAATGGTCAGGGACTGCAGACATGATACAAGAGATGGTCAGAGACTGCAGACATGATACAAGAGATGGTCAGAGACTGCAGACATGATACAAAAGATTGTCAGAGACTGTAGACATGATACAAGAGATGGTCAGAGACTGCAGACATGATACAAAAGATTGTCAGAGACTGTAGACATGATACAAGAGATGGTCAGAGACTGCAGACATGATACAAGAGATGGTCAGAGACTGCAGACATGATACAAGAAATGGTCAGAGACTGTAGACATGATACAAGAGATGGTCAGAGACTGTAGACATGATACAAGAGATGGTCAGAGACTGTAGACATGATACAAGAGATGGCCAGAGCCTGTAGACATGATACAATAGATGGTCAGAGACTGCACACATGATACAAGAGATGGTCAGAGACTGTAGACATGATACAAGAGATGGTCAGAGACTGTAGACATGATACAAGAGATGGTCAGAGACTGCAGACATGATACAAGAGATGGTCAGAGACTGCAGACATGATACAAAAGATTGTCAGAGACTGTAGACATGATACAAGAGATGGTCAGAGACTGCAGACATGATACAAAAGATTGTCAGAGACTGTAGACATGATACAAGAGATGGTCAGAGACTGCAGACATGATACAAGAGATGGTCAGAGACTGCAGACATGATACAAGAAATGGTCAGAGACTGTAGACATGATACAAGAGATGGTCAGAGACTGTAAACATGATACATGAGATGGTCAGAGACTGTAGACATGATACAAGAGATGGCCAGAGCCTGTAGACATGATACAATAGATGGTCAGAGACTGCAGACATGATACAAGAGATGGTCAGAGACTGTAGACATGATACAAGAGATGGTCAGAGACTGTAGACATGATACAAGAGATGGTCAGAGACTGCAGACATGATACAAGAGATGGTCAGAGACTGCAGACATGATACAAGAGATGGTCAGAGACTGCAGACATGATATATGAGATGGTCAGAGACTGCAGACATGATACAAGGGATGGTCAGAGACTGCAGACATGATATATGAGATGGTCAGAGACTGCAGACATGATATATGAGATGGTCAGAGACTGCAGACATGATACAAGAGACTGTCAGAGATGGTGAACATGCTTAGGAGTTGTAGGAGACTGGGAACAGGCCTCTAGAGACAGCCATAGACTGGAGACACATTACACGAGAAAAAGTCACTGCTATAACAGGGCAATAGGGAAACACAGATTAATGTCTGCAGGGGCCCCAAGGGCCACACATAAAGTGTGAAAGGGCCCCAGTTTGGGCTCTAATGTTTTAATGTGATTCGCTGTACATTACTGCACACAGCAATACGACAACCCAGTAATAACTCACTGTAGAAGACAATGTAAAAAAGGCGTTACAAAACATCTGTCCATAACGGTAGACACTGAATCCGCCCTTCAATGCATCTCTGCTAGGATATCAATGATTGTTGTGTTGTTTATGACCATTTACATAGTTTCATCCTTAGCCCCCGTTCACACTGGGGCGACCTGTGAGGCGACCTGGTCGCCTTTACAGGTCGCCGCAGGTCGCCTCCCATAGGGAAGCTGCGGACCCGTTCTGATAGGAGCGACACAAGTCGCTCCGACTCAGAAAAAGGGCCCGGAGCTTCTTTGGGGCGACCAGGAGGCGACCGCCATAGACTTCAATGTTATGAAGTCTGTGGCGGCCGCTCCGAGGTCACGGCGCGCTTCTCGCACCGCGACCTCGGAGGTCGCGGTGCGAAGTAGCGTCGCCCCAGTGTGAACGGGGGCTTACATAGTTAGTCAGGTTGAAAAAAAAAGTCCATCTGGCTCAACCAATAATAATAAAAAAAAAAAAACAGTAATAAAATCCCATCCATACAATCCCATATACACAATCCTATACCCGCATTTAAGACATGAGTGTGAGTTCCATACAAAGAATTCAGAAAAATGATTCCTAGAAAAGAATCCTAGAAAAATGACTGAGCAGTCAGGGCCCATTCACACTTATGTGTTGTGTCAGTTCTATTCATTGTAAATGGCACTCCAATGCATTAGAGAACGCACAACACACCACAGCCCACTGCAATACATGTACTGTGCGTTGTGGTAAGCTATGTTGTTAAAGTTGGTCATATTTGTTTTTTCCTGTGGTTCAATGCAATGCTCGTTATATGTACCATAATGCGCGTTAGGGCATGTGGACGTGTGTCTTTGTTCTACCTTTATAGGTCTTTAAATTAGTCACAATTCTGCAGAGAAACCAGTCAGCTTCCAGGTTTTATTGCTAAAGCTTAATTAACCACTTGCCGACCGGCCGCCGTACTTTTACAGCGGCAGGTCGGCTCTGTCCCGCGAAACGACATACCTGTACGTTGGTTCGTGAGACAGCTAGTGGGGGCGCGCACACGCACCATTTGGCCACAGGGGGAGCCAATCAGCGGGTCTGCCATGGAGACAGAATGGCGGAACTGATTGGCTACCAGGCCAAAGTCTGGTACTGCTGCTTTTATTTAAAGAATATAATGATTACAGAGCTGTGTCAATTTGTGTCTTTCATATCTATCTAGGTTTAGTTTTAGGGTGTATCAAAAGGCAACTCTGCTCGTTACAGTAAGCCCTGGTTCACTGCGGCTTTGAAATTGCGCGACTTCATCTGAAATTTGCACAATTTCAAAGCCACGTCAGTGCGACTTCGGGTGCGACTTTCAAGAAATCTGTGCGGCTTGATGCACAGAAGTCTATGCAACCTGCACCCAAAATCGCCAAAAGTAGTGCAGGAGCTACATTTCACCGCAAAGTCGGCTTCGCACCAATTTGAACAGTCCAATTACCGGCAATAGGGTCCAATTACCGGCAATAGGGTGTGACTTGTCATGCCATTTGACCTGTCAAAGTAAGCGTTGCCACCCCGGGCAGATAGTGTGTTACTGGCAGGATCACCAGGTAAAAATAAAGGGAAAAAAGCCTGTAAAAAAGAAAACGAATGCAGCCACCACATTTTACAGACTGGTAAGCTGCAATATATATTACATTTTATCTTTTTTGGGTAGAATACACATTATCTACCATCTACTACAAATGCTATACAGTACACTCACCTTTCATTCAGACTTTACATTATTATTATTATTATTATTATTATTATTATTATTATTTTATAGCCAATATCAAGGCAAAGTATTGGTGGAAAAAAGCAATTGGGGCCTTTACCAGTAATTTTTTTGTGTATTATTTTTATTCTGGTCTGCATAACTGGTGGACATGGCAGGGTGTGTCCTTTGTCTACATATTTTGTGCTACAATGTGTCCTTGTCGGGAAGAACGGATTTGATGAGATCAAAGGGATCCTGCAATCTTTGTTACAGTTTTTTTTAGATATAGAGGTATTGTAAATGTTATCAGGTAAACAGCCTTATCAACGTGTCCTAATGTGCCTTGTTTCTGTGTTGTCTTGTAACCAGTGCTGGGATAAGGCCATCCAGCGACCAGGGCAAAGATGCTAAACTGCGCCCCCCTCTCCTTCCCCTAGGGTTAGGGTCAGGGTGCCCACTTCCCTGCAATAAACCATTGCGCCCAGGGCAGCCATCCCTCCTGCCCACCCCTTGTCCTGGCCCTGCTTGTAAGCATATGTGCACTTCCTCACTACATGTGCATAAATCTGACCTCCAGTCTTCTTGCACAGTTGTACAGGCTCCTCTGCTGTACTGAAATAGCTTACTCTGATTTCTCTGCACGCTGTGAGCCCCACACAGTGTGCATTAACAAGCTTCAGCAAGTCAGATAGATCCCACCTAATTTTCTGGCTGAAGGAAATCCAGCATCATCAAACCCTTCCCTCTCCAGCCTGACTGTCCCTGGCCTGTTCCTTCCATTATTTTAAAACCTGGTGATCCTGCCATGAAAATACTTGTTCATGCACTTCCTGTTTTAGGGTGACAACGCTCTGTTCCTTGTCTCCCGATTGTATTCCTGCAATGTCACCCCATCACAGGCTTTTGATTCCGACAACTGATCTTTTCAAGACACATTAGGCAGGCATGGTCCAGTGTTGTCAACATCAGGAAACCAGTCCTGAGAAATGCCATGCAGCCATTGATGGAGTCTGGACATGGCAGCAAAGAGGCTGCAGGGGATTCCCATCACTCAACAATAACAAAATAATAAATGATGAATAAATGTGGCAATAAGTCATTTATTAAAAAACAAAGTTACAGAAATTGTTTATACTATGCAGTGCTTTAGCAAACAAAATATCTAAATATCACTCAGTTAGGCTCGGTTCACACTTATGCGATACGGGAAGGCTGCAAATTTGCAGCCTGTTCCCGCGTCGCAAACGCACCCTTTTCAATTCACACTGCCATATGCGATACGCTGGGGGTATCAATGTAATGTTAACGACACCCCCAGTTTGATCGCATATCGCAGTGCGATCTTACAGTTCGCACAGGATCGGATCGCACAATTGTGAACCACTGTGCGATCCGATCCTGATGCGGCTCAAAAAAAGGGTCATGTGCGACTTTACTGCGGGTGCAGTACGAATTTAGCCATACAAAGTGTATGGCTGAATTCGCACCGCACACCCGATCGCATGTAATGAAGGAGCAGTGCGCTCCGATATTACATGCGATCGCCGCAGCCGCACATATGTGAACCGGCACTTAGGGCCCTTTCACAAAGGCGGACCGTTCAGATCTGCCTGTCCGTTTTTTTTGGCGGATCTGAACGGTCCCCCAATGCATCCCTATGGGGCATCGGATGTCAGCGGAGACATGTCCGCTGACATCCGATCCAAACCATCAAATCTGGATGGAAACCCTATTTTCCATCCATCCAGCGCATCGGATCGGATGAGAACGCACCGACAGTCCGTTCCCATCCGATTCCCCCATAGAGATGTATGGGGAACTGACAACTGTGTCTCCGCACAGTGCGGAGAACAGCTGTCATCCTCCTGCTCAGCGAGGGATTGGCGGATCGATCCCCCGCTGAGATAAACGGAGTCCGTCTGACAGACGGACAGTGTGAAAGGGGCCTTAGGGTGCTTTCACATGAACCACTTTTGTGACATCCTTGTCTGTTTATTTTTGGTCCACATGTTGACCGCAGACCCAGTGCCAGATTTAAAAGGGGGCAAAAGGGGAAACTGCTCTGGGCCCCCAGATTGAAGGCAAAAGGGGAAACTGCCCTGGGCCCCCAGACTGAAGGCAAAAGGGGAAACTGCCCTGGGCCCCCAGACTGAAGGCAAAAGTGGAAACTGCCCTGGGCCCCCATATTGAAGGCAAAAGGGGAAACTGCCCTGGGCCCCCAGACTGAAGGCAAAAGGGGAAACTGCCCTGGGCCCCCAGACTGAAGGCAAAAGGGGAAACTGCCCTGGGCCCCCAGACTGAAGGCAAAAGGGGAAACTGCCCTGGGCCTCCAGACTGAAGGCAAAAGGGGAAACTGCCCTGGGCCTCCAGACTGAAGCCCCCCCCCCCTCTATATAAAATTATTATTAAACAATATAAAAATATATTAAATAATAAAATAATATTTACTAATACAAATTACTTTCTTTTTTTAAATGTTCAGTATCTTGGGAAGCAATATTTTGCCAGCCATAATCTATAAACATTTTTACTTTGGTCTGGTATATTGTATCATTTTTAAAAATCAAATTTTGGCAGCTTAAGTGACCCGAACAGAGCAAAATCATGGCATGCGTGTGTGTGCACGCATGACCGAAGAATGACGTTGTGTCAAGCGTTTTAAAAATGTGTGATTGTCATTGAGAATGTAAACCAACCCTGTGTATAGGGGCCCCCAGAAACTGAAGTGCCCCGGGCCCTCCAATATCTGAATCAGGCTCTTAAGAGTAGACCTTCGTTGGATCTATGGGTAGCTTGATGAAAATGGACTTGCCTCCGTATCCATTATGTTACCTATCTGTCACATTTAGGTGTGAAAAAATGGATGCAGTTCTCTTCCCTTTAAGATTTTTCGCCTGCTCATAGACTTGAATGAAGCTTCTGATCAGGTCCATCTGGAAAACTGACAGCCCGTGTGAAATATGTATCTAAGCAAAAAAATTTTTTTTTGGTTTTAAATACAGCATGGAAGAGATGACACATTTTAGCAAGAGATACATTTTAATAATACAGACATTGCACAATAAAACTGACTAGGTGAATTACATCCAAACCACCTAAACATCGCCTGAGGTTTCACAGAATAAACACCTCTGCCAGAGACACGTGTGTGCCATAATTAAATCCCAGGAACAAAACTCAGTGCTCCCAGACTGACATCATTAATAGGTAAATTAACCGAAAATTCAAGTTTATTTAATAGAATGAGCTAACTAATTATTTTTAGCAATGAGCAATAGAGAAGTAGCAGCCATAATATTTCAGCTGTTTTATCATACAGCAAGAAAGTGGTGTGTCTGCATGCCGCTAGCTTCATATTAAAGAATTTCTAAGCCCAGAGTCGAAAATGTTTATGTTGCAGCTTATTGCTTCATAAATGCGGCCGCCTGAAGCCTCGATCCTCTCCCTCGGCGCCGGCATCACTGCTGTGGGCACCCGGCTGTGACAGTTTGCGGCTTCACAGCCGGGTACCCACTGCGCATGCGCGAGTCGCGCTGCGCGTCTTGATTGGCCGGCAATCTTCTGGGACCTCTGACATGTCCCAGAAGATTGCAGGGAGGGAGGGGGAGAGGAGAACTTCCGTTCAGGGCGCCGCGGCGCTCCGAGCGGAAGTGGGAGTGGGTACATGTCAAAACTAGTTGCAGCTTATTGCTTCATAAATAAGGTGGCTTCGTACGTTTTTCCTTTTTTTTTTTTTCTCTCTTTATTTTCATCTGGCGATCCTACCAAGAACACACTGTTAAAAGTCCATAATAGTATTTATTTTTTATTTTTTTGTCAAAGAAAAACCAACATGTTTTAGCCCCGGTTCACACTTATGCGATGCGGGAAGGCTGCGAATCCGCAGCCTGTTCCCGCATCGCAAACGCACCCCCGGCAGTTCACACTGCCATATGCGATACGCTGGGGGTGTTAATGTAATCTTAACGACACCCCCAGTTTGATCGCATATCGCAGTGCGATCGTGCAGTTCGCACAGGATCGGATCGCACAAGTGTGAACCGCTGTGCGATCCGATCCTGATGCGGCTGCCAAAAAGGGTCCTGTGCATGTTTGCTGCGGGTGCGGTGCAAATTTAGCCATACAAAGTGTATGGCTAAACTCGCACCGCACAGCCCATCGCATGTAATGAAGGAGCAGTGCGCTCCGACATTACATGTGAACGCCGCAGCCGCAGTAATGTGAACCGAGGCTTAAGGGTTGTAAAATCTCCCTTCTTCAGGATCAAGCGAATAAAATCTGCTCCCAAACTGGACCAAGAAATAAGGTCCCCGAAGGGACCATGAGTATTAAATTACCAGATTTAAGGCTGTTGATCCTTTTTTAGCTCTGAAGAAGGGGATATTTACAACCCCTGAGGCATGTTGGCTTTTTCTTAGCAATTTTAATTAAAGTACCACTCTGGACCTTTAACATATAAAGTGGCGCTGTCATTTTTTGTTTCTGCATGCTACCAGCTTTTATGGTGGAGAGAGATGTAAATGACCTTAGCCTGTAAAGCCTCCTAAAGCGGAGTTCCAGCCATTTCACTCACCTGTCCAACGGTCCAGCGATGCGGCCGCCCGAAGCCTCGATCCTCTCCCTCGGCGCCGGCATCACTGCTGTGGGCACCCGGCTGTGACAGTTTGCGGCTTCACAGCCGGGTACCCACTGCGCATGCGCGAGTCGCGCTGCGCGTCTTGATTGGCCGGCAATCTTCTGGGACCTCTGACATGTCCCAGAAGATTGCAGGGAGGGAGGGGGAGAGGAGATCTTCCGTTCAGGGCGCCGCGGCGCTCCGAGCGGAAGTGGGAGCGGGTACCTGTCAAAACTAGGTACCTGCTCCCCCCCCCCCCCCCAAAAAATGACATGCCAAATGTGGCATGTCAGGGGGTTAGAATACCTAAAGCGGAAGTTCCACTTTTGGGTGGAACTCCGCTTAAGCCAAGTCCTAACACAATTCATCCTGCCCACCAAGGGCCTTTACTATTAAAGTAATAATAAAGCTTTTTATACATATTATACTTACCTGCTCTGTGTAATGGATTTCCACAGCAAAGCCCAAATCCTCCTCTTCTGAGTTCCCTATTCGGTGCTCCTGGTTCTTCCCTCCTGTTCAGTGCCCCCACAGCAATCAGCTTGCTATGGGGTCACCTGAGCCAAGCCACAGCTCTCTGTGTCCTTTCAGACACGGAGCCGTGGTTCGGCACCACCCCCTCTCTCTTTCCTGATTGGCTAACTGACTTTGATTCACAGCAGCAGGAGCCAATGGTGCCGCTGCTGTGTCTCAGCCAATCAGGAGGGGTTTTTCCGGACACCTGAGGCACTCGTGTACATTGCTGGATAGAGATGGAGCTCAGGTAAGTATGAGCGGGGTTGCTACAAACAGAAGGTTTTTTATCTTAATGCACAGAATGCATTAAGATAAAAAAACCTTTTGCCTTTACAACCACTTTAAGCCCTGGTACAAGTTCATCTGGTGCAGTGGGATGTAAATGGCCTCAGCCTGTGACTCCTCCCAAAGCTGGCTATAAACTATACTATTTTTATTCAATTTTCTTGAACAACTTTTTTTAGACTTACCAAAATAAATAATATGAGGTCAAACCTAAACACTTTCAAATTGTATGCAATCAGGCAGGCTCTTGCACTACATAATTGAAGGTAAATCTAAATCTAAAGGAAATTGAACAACAAAAATTGTATGTGTATCCACATACATGATACATCATGCCTCTAAAGCATTTCACTCCACCCAATGGGGCTTAATTATAGAGGTCCTCTATGGAAGCATATCCTGGGCATGGCTTAGGAGGATGAGGCTCCACCAGATGAGCTGGCGGCATGCAGTGTCTTTATGTCTCTATATGCTTTAATACTGTCTATGTTAGGCACTTGACAGCCTGCACCCATTTAATACTGTGGGACACCAAACTTGTATGCTACTATGCTACTAGAACACCTAGAGCAGCACCAAAACATATTGCATGGTGCCATGAGTTTTCCTAAAGCTGGCCATAGATGAATTTCAGTGGGTTCCTGATGAGCCGGCCAAAATTTGCTCAATAGATGGCAATGCCAGTCGGGCAGAAAATTGTTGGCTGAACAATGCCTGCATCCAATCAGATGCAGCCACTGTTCAGGTATTTTGACAGTTGGTGGGGCCAGCTGTCAAAATACAATAGCAGCAGTGGGTGAGTTGACCATCTGTGCTGTGTAGTGTTGATGGAAGAATCTGTTTTTGTTTTTTTTTCCATCCAGGTCTGCAGGCTAAATGGAAAAACGTAATAAGTATATGGCCAGTTTAGGGACCATTCATGGAAATCTCAGGACAAATAGAGCCACCACGTTTACAAGCCAGGTTCAGGCACTTCTTACCACATTTTTTTTTTTTTTTAACTTTTGAGGAGAAAGGTATTTTGTTTTCAGATTTAGTTTAATTACCGCAGACAGTGCAAATTTGCTTAAAAAAAAGAAAAAAAAAATAGAATTACAAGATGGCCGTAGCTGAGGAGCTGCTTGCAAAGCGCTAGCACTACAAAGTATGAGTATGAGGGGAGATATGATATCAATGTACAAATACTGTACTGGTGACCCTAGCATAAGGAACAAACTATTCAGAGAAAGGAGATACAATAAGACACGTGGCCACTCACTAAAACTTGAGGAAAGGCGGTTTAACCTTAAAGTGCATAAGGGGTTCTTCACTGTAAGAGCGGTAAAGATGTGGAATTCTCTTCCACAAGCAGTGGTATCAGCAGGGAGCATTGATAGTTTCAAAAAACTATTAGATGGACACCTTAAAGACCACAACATACAGGGGTATACAATGTACGGTTAATAGCAAACACACACACACATCATAGGTTGAACTGGATGGACTGATGTCTTTTTTCAACCTCACTAACTATGTAACTATGTAACTATGTATGAGTCGACAGAGATGGAGCATGTGGACAGGATTTTCCTCATCTGTCTGAACACACAGCTCTAAACTGAAGACGAGGACAGCCCTGGAGCTATAAACATGAGAGGATATCATATCTTGTGGCGGCCACCCAGGTAGGAACACGGGTCTCGCCGCCAGAGATGTCCTTTTCCCCCTAGTAGCGAGTTAGGCTGTAGTAACTCTGGTCTCTGTAGCAATAACAAGTAGACTTTCCCAATAGCGATAACCCAACGCAGGTATAGTAGTGATATAGCAGGTATAGCTTTCCCCCACAGACATTAGTCGAGACTGAATGCTGTGGGTGAACTGGTTTATTGGAGGCCACACCCGGCCTTTTATGCAAGGGTTTTCGACTTAAAATTACAGGTTAACCCCCCCCCCATAGTTTTCTCTGTACCTGAGAGAGAACTATTTGAAAGTAAACATCTAAATTAAATTATCTCTCAGGTACAGAACATGTACATTTGTTATACACCCCAAAATACACACAACACAATCAGCTACCCCCTCAAGTCCTATATCCCCGGACAGCCCTTGATTTGAGCGCCCAACGTATCCAAAAAGTGCCCAGATCCCTGAAAGCAGGCGAAACTCCAACGGGGCAAATTTCTGACCGCACACGAGGCTCCTTCCCAGAATAGTTCCATGAAATCAGGATGAGTGGTTGGTTTCTTTCGTGGGTACAAATCCACACAAAATATCGAAAGTGGATATTAGCTGTATGCTGATTATGTGCCCCTCATTCGGGAGTAAGCTCCCACTGAACAGTGTTCCTTTCAGATGAATATAACCGAACGCAGGAGGAGATGGAAGTTAACAACGGGTGGTCTGGTAGTTTGTGGTTTTGTTCGGTATTTGAGCAAAACAAGAATAACATTTTAGGAAAACACGTTATAACGAATGGACCGGAGAAAGGAAAAGAGTTTAATAATCCAGGGACAGGGTGGTCTGTCACATACCTGCTCTATGCACAGTGTGGGCTGCACCTACAACGTGCAATAATATAATAGGTGTACATTCCACATCAGGGTTCAGGATTCCTCCAGGAACCTGATGGCTGACCTCCTCAATTCATCACCGACGTTGCATAACCTTTCCTCTTCTGTAAACACACATGACCAGAAGACTATACAGTACAATGTTATTGTGACTGATGAAAGCAGAACCCCAGCCAGAAATAACAAGCTAAAGGTTAATTGTGCATTTACGGATATGTTAAAGCAGAACTTTACCCATAACAACTTCATAAAAAATAATGTTCTTTGGCAAGGAACAAACATTCCACATTAATAATTATGCTACCAAAATTAGTGTGTGCTGTAAATTGTTTCTTCTTGCTGGAGGCCGCCATTTTGCTGAAGCCCAGAACCCCTGAACAGCAGTAAATCCTAAACCTCAACTAAACCCATCGGTTTAACAGTTTCAAAACACAGATACATTCCTAGAATGCCGGTGTTCTATCAGAAAATGCAACGGAAATTGCTTGCTGTGCCTCCGCTATGCGTTTCAATAGGTATCCTAATCTGACAGGTGGCAGCAGACATCTTCTCACACCCAGCCAAGTCTTAAATGTCACACTTATTTTAGCAGATAACTCACCATACTGTAGCTGCTGACTTTGAATATAAGGACCCTTACCTGTCTGGGGATCCAGCGATATCGGCACCCCAGCCGATTCTTTAAATGGCTTTGGGTGCAGGCGCCGGGCATCTTAGGTAAGGGAAACCAGCAGTTAAGCTTTTCTGGCTTCACAGCCAGTTTCCTACGGCGTATGCCTAAGCCGCGCTGCGCTTTCTGAATGGTCTTGCAGTATTCTGTGTGTCCCAGAAGGCTGCTGGGGGAGGAGGAGCCAGACATTGTCATAGTTCGCTGCAGCGATCTGAGCAGGAAGTAAGAGTGGGTAACTGTCAAAACCAGATACCTGCTCCCCCCTCCCATCCAAAAAGTGCCAAGAGGGGCAGTGGAGGGAGGGAGGGAGGGTGCAAACAAGCGGAGCTTCCCCTTTCTGGTGGAGCTTCACTTTAATATTGTGACTTAAGTTCCACTTTAACAAAGCCAGCTTTGCTGCAATATTTACCTTCAGTCCTGAGATTTCCCCTGCAGTGCTTTTTTCTGTCACTAGATGCTCTCAGTCTGATGGCCAGCCTACTACATCCCACCTCATCCTATATATTATCATTATTATATTTGAACCAACCCCACTCTACCAAAAATGTGTCCCAATTGTAAAAAAAAAATGTTAATAGATCTTGTCTTGACAGGAAGTGAGGGGAAATTTCCCCAAGTAAGGACAACAGGGTCTCTAACCAATTCCAATCTATCCAAAATAAAATAAAAATGTTTTGGCTGGAGTCGTGTTTTAAAGCAAGACTTTTGCCAAAAATAAGAAGACAGTCCATTAAAAGATGAAAAACAGCATTTGCTGCAATATGTAGATTCAATTCAGAGATTTCCCCAATACTTTTGTTACCCCTAGATGTCCTCAGTATGATGGCCTGCATCATTCAACCCATTTACTGCAATATGTAGATTCAATTCAGAGATTTCCCCAATACTTTTGTTACTCCTAGATGCCCTCATTCTGATGGCCTGCATCATTCAACCCATTTTCTCTGAGCCCGGGGTATCCAAGACCTGTCCCCAACCTGTGACTGGACAACAAAAGAGAAGCAACACAATAAGGAACTCATCTCTCTGTCACTCTTCCCTCGTATCAGCATTATTCTTTAACTGATTTGCTCCTTGTGCTGCTTCTCTCTTCCTCAATCTGAGCTCTGCTGCACAGGGACAGCCAGAGCATATTATCAGCTACATTTCATGTACTTAAATAAAAAATATATCTAATTATAAGTCCACTTTAAAGCTTAACTCCAAGCAGATAAAAAAACATTCAAATGATTGAAGCTCTGTAATCATTAAAGAAGAACTCCAGGGAAATGTTTTTTCCCCATGCAGGAGGTCTGAGTCCCCACTGCATTGGTTAAATGCTCATATTGTGCAACGGTGAACTGAAAAGCTATACTTACCCGATCCTTTAATCCTCTAGAAAACAGCGCTTCCCCACGTCTGGTGTTGGACTGTTCCTGCGTCCTCATGTCCACAACTGGTCTATGGGCGTGAAGACATCAGGAACAGTCCATGCACAAGATTGCTAGCATGCGGAGAGGGCAGGAGCGGTGGAGACCGGTCTTCTGCTCCAAGGATTAGTGGATTAGGTAAGTATTTCCACTATCCTCACCCCTAGGCAAAAACAAGCAGTTAACCCATGCACAGCCCCAGTACATTGGGGAGAGAAAAAAGTCTTTAAAACATCATTAAATGATTTTGTTTTTAATGCAAGCTGCTTAAGTACATTAATCTGACCTGATATCAGCCTCTTTTAGTCCCTGTACAGCAGGATCAGAGTGTGAGTGGAAGAAGCAGCAAAAGGAGCCAATCAGTTCATATACTTACACAAAGTATGCTGATAGTAAGAGAGAGCAGAGTACCAGGGAGATTAGCTCATGACTTTACTACTTATCCTTTCATTGTCCAGTTACAAGCTGAGGGCAAGTCCAGGATGACCTGGACTCAGAGGCTGCAGCTTGAATGATGCTGGTCATCAGACTGAGGACATCTAGTGTCAGATAAAAGTACTGCGGGGGAAATCTCTGCTTTGGAGGTGAGATAGCAATAGCAGCAGAAGTTGTTTTTGTTATTTCGTTTGTAATTGCCTGTGCATTTTTATCCTGTAATTTTTTGGCTGCAGTTCTGCTTCATTGGTGTCCTTGAATTGATTGACCACTTTGTCGTGAAGAAAGGGCAAACCATCCTGCCAGGAAGACAGGTACACATTTCTCTGAATGAGTCACCCCTGCAGTAATGACTCATATTTCTCTGTTGTCTGCTGAATGAATTGCGGAACTCCTTTCCTCAGCACATGCTTGACGAATGACTCAACAAGACTTCGACAACCCGTTCTAAGTTTGCACATTCAGCAACAAGAACATAAAGGCCCACAGGCGTCACGCCCGCATCAAACCGACGGGTCTCCCTGGCTCACGGCTCCTCTCACAGACTCGTCTCTCAGAAGGATAGTGTTCGCTTCTGATCGGGTCTTGTTGAAACTCGAAGGAACCCCTTTCTCAAAGAAGGGATTTTCTAAAAACATGGCTTATGGCCAACTATTAAAAAAAAAAAATCACTGTAACCCAAAAGAGCCGGTAAGAGTGCAGCGCTTTTCTTCAAATTTAAAGCAGGGCTCCGGCCGAAAGGGGAAGCTCCACTTGTCTGCCTTCTCCCCACCTCCGCTGCCATGTTTGGCACCTTTTGGGGGGGAAGCGGGTACCTGGTTTGGAGTTTGCCCCCATTCTTCTCCAGCAGCCTTCTGGGGAACTTTACTGGGTATATGGGTATATAACCCATAAAAGCAATCCTTCATAATAATCAGAATCCACACTCTTTAGTGCAGCTTTACAAATCAAGAAATACTTGCTCTTTTTATATACTTCTTATACTGAAATATATACCTGCAACACAAGTCCATCAGCAAGGTGCGATTCTAAATAAATGGCGCTTGCAGCAGCGCATGTAACCTGCAGTGCTGCGGGATGCGGTATTGCTCATGGTAACCCTGCAGATTTTTACAAAGAGATATTGGGGTTGATTTGCTAAAGGCAAACAGACTGTGCACTTTGCAAAGTGCAATCGCCCTCTGCAAGTGCCCTTGCTCCAGAGCTTAGTAAATTAGGTAAACCTTCACTTTACTAAGAATACCCAGTCACAGGCAAGGAAAAAAAAAAGAAAACAGCATTTTTGCTTGCACAGGGTTGGATGAGCGAAGTCAGCAGAGCTCTTCCTCATTTGCTCTGGAGCAATTGCACTTCCAGAGTGCAACTGCACTTTACAAAGTGCACATTCTATTTGCCTTTATTAAATCAAGCCCGCTATGTCTCATGTGCAATAAAACCAACCTAGCTGCCTGTTGGTAATCTTTAGAATAATCATGCACAGCTCAGTGTGCATTCCCCGCTTACCTTGGTTCCGGAATGAATGAACAAACTCTTATGCGCATATACAAGCGTTACGTTCTCCAGAGTTGCTCCAGAGCTTAGTAAATGAGCAGAAGGTCTGCTGACTTCAATCATCCAATGTACAAACCATCATCATGTACAAGCAAAAATACTGTTTTGTTTTTCTTGCATGTGATTGGGTATTCTTTGCAAAGTGAATATTTACCTAATTTACTAAACTCGGGAGCATTTTACAAAGTGCTCAGTCTATTTGCCTTTAGTAAATCTACCCCAGTGTGCCCTAATCTGAAATATATTACATTTTTTTTTTTTTTGGTTTAGATCTGCTTTAAGCAGTAAAGTGGATAATGGAACAATGCAGAATGCATGCCAGTGGGCGCCTAAAAATGAGCCACCTCTTGCCTACTGTATGCAGTCTGTCCTTGTTATTTGCAATTCAAATTTGAGCTGGTTGAGAAGTGTGTCACTGCCTGCCAACACTATCCATGAGCACCCAGCCAAAGGGGTTGATTTAATAAAGGTAAATTGACTGATCACTTTGAAAAGTGCATTTGCACTCTGCAAAAGCAGTTGCTCCAGAGCTTAGTAAATGAGCAGAAGCTCTGATGGCTAACCTCATCCTAACATGTGCAAGCAAAAATGCATTTTTTTTCCTTGCATGTGATTGGTTATTCTTTGAAAAGTGAAGTTTTACCTCATTTACTAAACTCTGGAGCAATTGCACTTTCAGAGTACAACTGCACTTTGCAAAGTGCATTCTAGTTGACTTTAGTAAATAGATTCCAGAGTGTCCCTATCTCTGTCTGGGGTTAATTTACTAAAGGCAAATATACTGTGCACTTTGCAAAGTGCAGTTGCACTCTGTAAGAGCAGTTGCCCCAGAGCTTAGTAAATGAGCAGAAGCTCTGCTGACTTCCATCATCCAATCATGTGCAAGCAAAAATGTAGTTTTTTTTATATTCCTTGCATGTGATTGGGTATACTTTGCAAAGAGATTTACCTTATTTACTATGCTCTGGAGCAACTGCACAGTCTATTTGCCTTTAGTAAATCAACCCTCTGTGATCTTCACAAATTTGCATCAATTCCCACAATTTTATCAGTCATAGGGGTTGATTTACTAAAGGCAAATAGACTGTGTTCTTTGGAAAGTGCAGTTGCACTCAGTAGGTGCGTTTTCTCCAGAGTTTAGTAAATGAGGTGAAGCTTCACTATGCAAAGAATAACCAATCACTTGCAAGGAAAAAAACAAAAAAGCACTTTTGCTTGCACATAATTGGATGATGGAAGTCAGTAGAGTTTCTGCTCATGTATTAAGCTCTGGAGCAAATGCTCTTGCAGAGTGCAACTGAACTTTGCAAAGTGCACAGTCTATTTGCCTTTAGTAAATCAACCCCTATGTGTCATGCAGAATGTTGTTATGGTTGAGCTGGGAGGCATGCAGATTTATGTACTGCTTGCTGCGTGGGCTCAGTGCTTTGTATGGTTATAGTTTAGTTTTCCTTCAATGTGTAGGATCAAAGAAACAATGCAGTGAGGTTTAAATGGCATGACGCCTGTTTATTTTCACTTTCAGAGGCAGGAAACGTGGAATTTGGCTGTTTTGGCAGTTAAAAGGTTCATCTACCTGCAGGCAGTGTTTCAGTTATAAGTGGAGTCTTGGAGGCTGAGTCATCGGCCAGTCCTTGAAAACCCCAGCTGTGGCATCCACACCCCAGGGCTTCAATGTATTTCAAAGCTGACCCTACACTGACCATGGGTGGCCTTGTCAACAATACCTGGCTGGAGAATCTTTAATTGAAAAAGTCAGGAGGAAAATAGTAGGATGAACCGTGACTGCACTCTTCGGGTATTCTGACAGCCGTGACTGTCGGCATCGGTAAATTCTTCCATCCACACAGTTTAGTGTTGATGGGGGAATTAGGGGGTTGATTTACTAAAGGCAAATAGACGGTGCACTACAAGTGTAGTTGCACTCTCCATGTGCAGTTGCTCCAGGGCTTAGTAAATCTCTTTGCAAATTATATCCAATTACATGTAAGGAATTGCACATGATTGGATAGTGGAAGTCATTATAGCTTCTGCTCAGTTACTAAACTCTGGAGCAACTGTGCTTTGCACCATGCAGTCTATTTGCCTTTAGTAAATCAACCCCTATTTCCCCCATCAACACTAAACTGTGTGGATGGAAGAATTTACTGGTGCCAACAGTCACGGCTGTCAGAATACCCGAAGAGGTGCACAGTCTATTTGCCTTTAGTAAATCAACCCCTAAGTGTTTTTCTCTCATTCAGCCTGCATATGGCCAGCTTAAAGACCAACTCTGGAAACTTGCAGTGGGGCTGTGTCTGCACTGCAGCGGTTAAGGGTTTGTTTTGTCTAGGGAAGAGAAGAAGCTCTACTGCACAGGTGTCAAACACAAGGGCTAAATGCGGCCCGCCATGCCATTTCATGTGGCCCTCGCATCTCTCCTGCAGCTGCCGTACCTCCCTTGTCTCTGCCCCCATAGGGTGACCACGTGTCCCGGATCGCCCGGGACAGTCCCGCATTTGGAGAGTCTGTCCCGGGTCCCGGTCACCCTCATTCCGGGACAATGCAGTGTCCCGGAATGATCTGAGCCCGACCGTGTGAGCCGCCGACTGTGAGAACACGTGCCGCTGCTGCTGGCACTGCCGCTCCGCTCCCCCGCCGAACCGGCAGAAAGGAAGAGGAAGTGCACGAGCATTCATAGTGCCTGGAACCCTGGACTGTACCATGTCCGCTGGATGAGGGAGGATGGCTGGGCTGTACCATGTTAGAGGGCGGGCTGTACAAGACAATTCAAGCCAATACGAGAGCAGTGAGCAGAGACATAGTGCCTGGTCGGGGGACAGTAATGAAGAAGAAGGTGACACAAGTGGGAGGCTGTAATGAAGAAGAAGGTAAAACATGTGGGGGACAGTAATGAAGAAGAAGGAGATACAAGTGAGGGACAGTAATGAAAAAAAAAGTTGACACAAGTGGGAGGCTGTAATGAAGAAGAAGGTGAAACAAATGGGGGACAGTAATCAAGAAGAAGGTGACACAAGTGGGGGTTAGTAATCAAGAAGAAGAGGACTTAGTTAAAGCAGGTGCACATTGTAAACAACCTGTTTTAACTAATTGACAAAAAAAAGTATAAAAAAATCATCTTTTTTTTTTGGGCGGGGGTGTTGTCGGGGGGAGGGGGGGGTGTCCCACAATGGCAGTTTGGAAAAGTGGTCACCCTATGCCCCCACCTTGTCCCAGTAGTCGCCAGCAGAGAGGACAGAACTCCTTCGTCAGATCCTGCACTCCTCTGTGCAGCTGCTGAAAGGCTTGTCTTTGCCCCCCCTCCTTCTCAGCAGTTCACAGGAGAAGGATCTGGGTGTTCTGGTAGATCATAAGCTTAATAATAGCATGCAATGCCAAGCTGCTGTTTCCAAAGCAAGCAATGTCCTTTCTTGTATTAACAGAGGCATGGAGTCCAGAGAGAGAGATATTATTTTGCCCTTGTACAAATCATTAGTAAGACCTCATCTGGAATATGTAGTTCAGTTTTGGGCACCAGTTCTTAAAAAGGATATCGGGGAACTGGAAAAAGTGCAGAGAAGGGCAACCAAACTGATAAGGGGCATGGAGGACCTAAGCTATGAGAAAAGATTAGAGGAACTGAATGTATTCTCTCTTGAGAAGAGGAGATTAAGGGGGGATATGATCAACATGTATAAATACATAAGGGGACCATATAGTGAACTTTGTGTTGAGTTGTTCACTTTAAGGTCAACACAGAGGACAAGGGGGCACTCTTTATGTCTAGAGGAAAACAGATTTCGTCTCCAAATACGGAAAGGTTTCTTCACAGTAAAAGCTGTGAAAATGTGGAATAGACTCCCTCCAGAGGTGGTTCTGGCTAGCTCAGTAGATTGCTTTAAAAAAAGGCCTGGATTCTTTCCTAGGTGTACATAATATAATGGGTATTAAACATTTTTTTTAGGTAAAGTTGATCCAGGGAATATCCGATTGCCTCTTGGGGGAGGATCAGGAAGGAATTTTTTTCCCCTGCTTTAGCAAATTGGATCATGCTTTGCTGGGGTTTATTTTTGCCTTCCTCTGGATCAACAATGGGTATAGGATTGTGTATATGGGATTGTATGGTTGGGTTTTCAATACTGTTTTTTGTTTTTTTCGGTTGAACCCGATGGACTTTTTTCCAACCTATCTAACTATGTAACTATGTAACAGCAGAGAGGAGGGCAGAACTCCTCTTACAGATCCTGCACCTCTCTGTGCAGCCACAACACCACCTTGTCTCTGCCTCCCCTGGTCTCAGCATTCAGCAGTAGTGGCGGCTGGTGCTCAAAATTTTTTTTTGGGGGGGGGGGGGCGCAAACAGAAAAATGTAATAGACATTGCTTTGCGGCAAAAAACGTAGCAAAAAATTGCATGACTTTGAGGTCACGAAAGTGTGAAAGGGGCCTTCAGTAATCAAAGTATAGTGTGCCCCCTTCAATGCAGAGTGACCCCAGCGTACCCCCTTCAATGCAGAAAGACTACAGTGTGCCCCCTTCAATGCAGAAAGACTACAGCGTGCCCCCTTCAATGCAGAGTGACCACAGCGTGCCCCCTTCAATGCAGAAAGACTACAGCGTGCCCCCTTCAATACAGAGTGACCACAGCGAGCCCCCTTCAATGCAGAGTGACCACAGCGAGCCCCCTTCAATGCAGAGTGACCACAGCGTGCCCCCTTCAATGTAGAGTGACCACAGCGTGCTCCCATCAATGTAGAGTGGCCACAGCGTGCCCCCATCAATGTAGAGTGACCACAGCGTGCCCCCATCAATGTAGAGTGACCACAGCGTGCCCCCATCAATGTAGAGTGACCACAGCGTGCCCCCTTCAATGTAGAGTGACCACAGCATGCCCCCTTTCAATGCAGAGTGCCCACAGCGTGCCCCCTTTAATGTAGAGTGACCACAGCGTGCCCCCTTTAATGTAGAGTGACCACAGCGTGCCCCCTTTCAATGCAGAGTGCCCACAGCGTGCCCCCTTTCAATGCAGAGTGCCCACAGCGTACCCCCATCAATGTAGAGTGACCACAGCATGCCCCCTTCAATGTAGAGTGACCACAGCGTGCCCTCTTCAATGTAGAGTGACCACAGCGTGCCCCCATCAATGTAGAGTGACCACAGCATGCCACCTTCAATGTAGAGTGACCACAGCATGCCACCTTCAATGTAGAGTGACCACAGCGTGCCCCCTTCAATGTAGAGTGACCACAGCGTGCCCCCTTCAATGTAGAATGACCACAGCATGCCCCCATCAATGTAGAGTGACCACAGCATACCCCCATCAATGTAGAGTGACCACAGTGTGCCCCCTTCAATGTAGAGTGACCACAGCATGCCCCCTTTCAATGTAGAGTGACCACAGCGTGCCCCCTTCAATGTAGAGTGACCACAGCGTGCCCCCTTTCAATGCAGAATGCCCACAGCGTGCCCCCTTCAATGTAGAGTGACCACAGAGTGCCCCCTTCAATGCAGAGTGACCACAGCGTGCCCCCTTTCAATGTAGAGTGACCACAGCGTGCCCCCTTCAATGTAGAGTGACCACAGGGTGCCCCCTTCAATGCAGAGTGCCCACAGCGTGCCCCCTTTCAATGCAGAGTGCCCACAGCATGCCCCCATCAATGTAGAGTGACCACAGCATGCCCCCTTTCAATGCAGAGTGCCCACAGCGTGCCCCCTTTCAATGCAGAGTGCCCACAGCGTGCCCCCATCAATGTAGAGTGACCACAGCATGCCCCCTTCAATGTAGAGTGACCACAGCGTGCCCTCTTCAATGTAGAGTGACCACAGAGTGCCCCCATCAATGTAGAGTGACCACAGTGTGCCACCTTCAATGTAGAGTGACCACAGCATGCCACCTTCAATGTAGAGTGACCACAGCGTGCCCCCTTCAATGTAGAGTGACCACAGCATGCCCCCTTCAATGTAGAATGACCATAGCATGCCCCCATCAATGTAGAGTGACCACAGCGTACCCCCATCAATGTAGAGTGACCACAGCGTGCCCCCTTTCAATGCAGAGTGACCACAGCGTGCCCCCTTCAATGTAGAGTGACCACAGGGTGCCCCCTTCAATGCAGAGTGCCCACAGCGTGCCCCCTTTCAATGCAGAGTGCCCACAGCATGCCCCCATCAATGTAGAGTGACCACAGAATGCCCACATCAATGTAGAGTGACCACAGCGTGCCCCCATCAATGTTGAGTGACCACAGTGTGCCCCCTTCAATGTAGAGTGACCACAGCGTGCCCCGTTTCAAAGCAGAGTGCCCACAGCATGCCCCCTTTCAAAGCAGAGTGCCCACAGCGTGCCCCCTTCAATGCAGAGTGCCCACAGCGTGCCCCCTTTCAATGCAGAGTGCCCACAGCGTGCCCCCTTCAATGTAGAGTGACCACAGCGTGCCCCCATCAATGTGACCCAGAAGCTGTGCAGGAGTGACGCGCCTGTCCTGGAAGTGACGAGCGGGGCCGGTGCAGGGCATTGTGGGACCGAAGAGGACACCGAAGAGGACGCCCTGGCTTCAGCTGCCCACACCTGAGATGGCAGCACTGGACAAAAAATTTTCAAGGTAAGTATTTCTTCTAAAAGGTAAGTGCAACCTGGGACAGTTTAGAGGCTATCCATTCTGAAATGCACCAGCCCTGACTGTCCCGGGGGTATTTTTATCTCAAAAACGTTTCAGAGGCCGGAACTCCGCTTTAAAATGGTTGCAAAGCCTTAAAGTTTTTCACCCTAATGCATTCTATGCTATAAGGTAAAAGACCTTCTCTGCTAAACCTCTCCCCCAGACCCCCCCCCCTTTTTTTTCTTACCTGAACCCGACCTGATCCAGCAATGTGCATGAGTGCAGCCGCTGTCTCTCTCCTCATTTGACAGATTGATAGCAGCAGGAGCCATTGGCTGTCAATCAAATGCTGTGACATGGGAGCAGGGGGCGGGGTCCGAGTCCCTTTGTCTGTGTCAATGGACACAGTGACAGGACTCGGGAGCGAGCAAGCACGTGTGCCCCCAGGGAAAGAGGTTTTCCATGGGGGCATTCAATGAAGAGGGGCCTGGAGTGCCGGCGGGGCACTCTAGAAGAAGAGGATCAGGGCTGCTCTGGGCAAAACGATTGCATTGAGTAAGTAAGTATAACACGTTTGTTATTTTTATTTAAAAAAAAATAGGGTTTGTAACCCCTATAATTTTTATATAAGATAGACATTTTTCTAGGCACTCTTATCCATACAGCCAGAAGTTGTTCATCTGCTAAACAATTGGACTATTGTGATCAGAGGGGCAGCCTGGTTCTCTTCCAAAAAACCTAGAAATGTGAATGTCATCTATCACTCATTTTAATTAGCGGCTACTCACTTTCACAGTCCATAACACACCTACCTGATGCTCCAGGCTTAGTTCATAAATTAGACTTCATGTGACACATTGAGATCAAACCTTGTCAGGCTCAAGTTTGAAAACTGAATTAAACAGGCTGGAGCGGACACACCCAGAAAACTGTCACAATGCTGGCTGTCCAATGGGGTGACAGCGCGGTGACTCAGTGATTAGACAGAGCTCGCCGCACTCCTGGGATACAATCGTCTCTTGTTTCATTACCTGAATGATGACAGAGAACCTGGCAGAATTTGAATTTTATATCACTGAGTCACCATTGACCAATTGATCAACACTCATCAGCAATGTCTGGCTGTCTGCTGCAGAGGATTCACGGAAAGCAAAATGCCCAACAAACACACGCCAGTGCATCAAATACACGGCCCGGTCATCAATCCTCCTCATGTACTGTATAATACATGGGTGGTGCAGCAATCCTCCATATGTATACTTTATGTGTAACAAAATACAGTGTATAATACATGCCTAATAATAGTACTAGCAAATCATTTTTTTTAAATATATGTTTATAGGTACATCTTATAAAATTAGAATAGCATCAAAAAGTTAATTTATTTCATTCAAAAAGTGAAACTCATATATTTATATAGATGCATTACACACAGTGATATATTTCAAGCATTTATTTCTTTTCATTTTGATGATTATGGCTTACAGCTAGTGGAAACCCAAAATTCAGAATCTCAGAAAATTAGAATATTACATCAGACCCATAAAAAAAGGATTTTTAACACAGAAATGTTGGCTTTCTGAAAAGTATGTCAGTGTACAGTATAGTATGCACTCAATACTTGGTCGGGGCTCCTTTTTAATTACAGCATCAATATGGTGTGGCATGGAGGCGATCAGCCTGTGGCACTGCTGAGGTGTTATGGAAGCCCAGGTTGCTTTGATAGCGGCCTTCAGCTTGTCTGCATTTTTAGGTGTGGTGCCTCTCATCATCCTCTTGACAATGACCCACAGATTCTCTATTGGGTTTAGGTCATGCAAGTTTGTTGGCCAATCAAGCTCAGTGATACCATGATCAATAAACCAGGTATTGGTACTTTTGGCAGTGTGGGCAGGTGCCAAGTCCTGCTGGAAAATGAAATCAGCATCTCCATAAAGCTGGTCAGCAGAGGGAAGCATGAAGTGCTCTAAAATGACCTGCTAGAGGGCTGAGCTGACTTTGGACTTGATAAAACACGGTGGACCAACACCAGCAGATGACATGGCTCCCCAAATCTTCATTGACTGTGGAAAATGTTGTATTTCATTTGGAAATCAACATCCCAGAGTCTGGAGGAAGAGTGGAGAGGCACAGAATCCAAGTTGCATGAGGTCCAGTGTGACGTTTCCACAGTCAGTGATGATTTGGGGAGCCATGTCATCTGCTGGTGTTGGTCCACTTCGTTTTCAAAGTCAGCGTCCAAGTCCAAAGTCAGCGCAGCCCTCTACTAGGACATTCTAGAGCACTTCACGCTTAATGTAAGAATGTGAGTTAGGGACCTTAGATTGTAAGCTCCCTTAGGGCAGGGACTGATGTAATTTTACAATATATATGTAGAGCACTGCGCTATATAAGGATCTGTAATAAAAAAAAAATTATAAATACCTATCCCTATGGCACCCAGCACATAAAACATGGCAGGACGTGTAATGCTAAACACTGAAAAAGGTAAAAAAGTATGAGCATGCATGCTTTTTATTGAAGGAAGGAGACGCTGTGGGGTAAATTTACTAAAGGCAAATAGACTGTGCACTTTGCAAAGTGCAGTTGCCCTCTGCAAGTGCCATTGCTGCAGAGCTTAGTAAATTAGGTAAACCTTCTCTTTGCAAAGAATACCCAATCATGTGCAAGGAAAATAAAAAAAAAACAGCATTTTTGTTTGCACATCATTGGATGATGGAAGTCAGCAGAGCTCTTCCTCATTTACTAAGATCTGGAGGAGCTGCACTTCCAGAGTGCAGCTGCACTTTATAAAGTGCACAATGTATTTGCCTTCGGTAAATCAACCCCGCTAAGTCTCATTTGCAATAAAACAAACGTAGCTGCCTGTTGGAAATCTTTAGAATATTCATGCACAGCTCAGTGTGCATTCCCCGCTTACCTTGGTTCTGGGATGAATGAACAAACTCTTATGCGCATATACAAGCGTTACGTTCTTCCCCTGATAGCCTAAAAAAGATGACTGAAGACCTAGAACCTGCAAAAGACTGAGATGTCAGAACTGGCGTGGCAGCAAGGGAGGTGAGTATAAGGCTGCTTGAAGTAGATGTAAACCCCACATTTACTTAACTAAGGCCACATTTACTTAACTAATACCATGAAGCCACTGGATTCCAAAAGCTATTATGCAGCATTTTTAAACCTGCGTTTTTGATGCGTTTTTGCATGCAGTTTTCATGCATTTAGCGTTTTGCTTTTTTTTTCTCTTTAAAAACACTGTGCATAACTGGTTGCTAAGGAGCGGGCAGGGAAGCCGGCCGCCACATCCTTAACAACCGATGACAGCTAAATGTAAAAAAATAAATAAAAATCGGGAAAAAAAGGGAGTGGGGTCCCCCCCAAACTATACTAGCCACTTCAGCTGAAGGGGAATGTATATATTTGGTCCCCCCAAAATCCATACCAGACCTTTATCCAAGTATGCAGCCCGGAAGGTCAGGAAAAGGGAGGGGACGAGCAAGTGCCCCCCCTCCTGAACCATTCCAGGCTGCATGCCCGCAGCATGGGAGAGGTGCTTTGGGGCAGAGGGGACCCCCCCCCACTCCAAAGCACCTTGTCCCCATGTTTCTTGTTAAAGGGGGCTTCCAGATTCAATAAGCCCCCTGCCTGCAAGATTGTGGAGAAGAGGCTCTTGTCCCTATCAACAAGGGCACAAGGTGCTTTGGATGTTGAGGGTATGCAGCCTGATATGGTTCAAGAGGGAGGGCTCTCGCTTGTCCTCGTCACCCCCCCCCCCCCCCCCTCATTTCCTTACCTGCTGGGCTGCATGCTCAGGTAAGGGTCTGGTAAGGATTTTGGAGGGGACTTACACCATTTTTTTTTTACATTTTGGCATGGGGTTCCCCTCTAAATCCATACCAGACCCGAAGAGCCTGGTATGGTTTTGGGGGGGAGACCTCATGTCGTTTTTTCCTGATGTTTTTTTTTTTTTTTTTGCCAGCAATTATTAATATTATTATTATTATACAGGATTTATAATAAATTATTTTTTTACATATATTTTACAACCCAGTTGATGATTGGTTGTTAAGGACGTGGCTCCCGGCTTCCCGGCCCACTCCTTAGCAACCAGCTATATACAGTGTGTTAAAGAGAAAAAAAAGCATAAAAAACGCAACACTTGCATTTTTAGCGTGGCTCCATTGAAGTCTATTACACGCAAAATGCAATGTGCTGCGGGAAAAAAAGTTCCATGTTCTTTCAAAAAAAAAACGCATAGATGTGAACTACAGTACATCCATAGGAAACCAGGTTAAATGGACTGAAGTGTGTTTCCCCCAAATGCACCAAAAAACGCATAGGTGTGAACGTAGGGTAAACACAAGGGCTCCATTGGAGTGTGAACAGGGTTCATAGAACGTAACACTTTTCCATGTGTACTTGCAGAGAAAAATGCAGGTCTTTGCACAAGTGTAAACAAGCCTTGTTGTAAAGTTTTGTTCCCTTGTTTCATCTCTGCAGTCAGAATGATGTTTCTTGCTGATTAACAACTTCCTAAACCTTCTTCCTTTGGTGCCTGCAGAGTGCAATAAATTTTCTTTAAACTAACCCAAAGAAGTAACATTTTTTTTTACATGCCTAACCACAAACCTTTATTTTCAGGGTCAAAAAGTCAGTTTAACTATAAATCAGCAGCCCAGAGCAGCTTTAAAGTGAAGTCCTGACCTAGGCCACCTTAAAGACACTATTAGTGCACATCATAAACTCATACCACTTCTCATCAGTGGAAGTTTAAAATTGCCTATAATTTGCAAAAAATGCAAGCTTGTATTTTAATTCCCTTAAGTCATGTTAAATTCTGCCCGCTTTTTAGTTTGTTAAACTTCTGTGTATCATAAACAATTTCCACTTTATATAAAGTATTTAATTTAAATTTTTTTTTTTTATCCTTTATTGCATCTCAGTCCTGCTAATCTCCTGCAGCTTCTTTGTAGCCTCTTCTTATCTATATACATTCCAGCAATGGCTGTATTGCGTTTCTCAGTATGTGTTTGTTAACCACTTTACCACCGGAGGATTTTGCTGTCTTACGCCTGAGCCACTTTTTGCGATTCGGCGCTGTGCGACTTTAACTGACAATTGCGCAGTCGTGCAACGCCGTGCCCAAACGAAATTTACATCCTTTTTTTCCACAAACAGAGCTTTCTTTTGGTGGTATTTGATCACCTGTGCGATTTTTACTTTTTGCGCTATAAACAAAAAAAGAGCGTTTATTTTGAAAAAATAACAATATTTTTAAAAAATTTTTATATGAAATTCCCCCCCAAAAAAAATGTAAAAATCAAAATTTTTCTAAATTTTTGGCCAATTTGTTTTCTGCTACCTATGTTTTGGTAAAAAAAATCACAATAAGCGTATCTTGATTGGTTTGCGCAAAAGTTATTGCCTTTACTAACTAAGGGAAAGATTTATGTAATTTTTGGTGTTTTTTTTTTAACGAGTAATGACGGCGATCTGCGATTTTTTTTGCGGGACTGCGACATTGCGGCGGACAGATCGGACCCTTGAGTGACATTTTTAAAACTTTTGGGGTTACCAGTGACATTACTGCAGTAATCAGTGCTATATATATGCACTGTTACTGTAAAAATGACACTGGCAGGGAAGGGGTTGATTTTATTGGAGAGGGAGGGGTTAATGTATGCCTGGTGCTTACTGACGTGTGTGAGGGGAGGTGACTGAGTGAGTCAGGGACAGATCGCATGTTCAGCTACGCTGAACCCTGCACACTGTCACTGTTTGTCACTGAGGAGATCCGCCCGTTCTGTTTACACAGGTGGGCGGGTCTCCAAACTAGATTCCTCGACGATCGGGGAAGAGCAGCGGCGATCGCCGCTCCTCCCCTGGCCCGACTCCCGCTGTGAATGAAAACAGCGGGAGCGTGCCTCCGGAGGCGCGCGAGCGCCGCCTACATGGGGAGGAGTCCAGCGACGTAGTACTACATCGCTGGACGATAACGAACCACTTTGCCGCAGTACGGTCAACATGACCGGTCGGAAAGTGGTTAACGGTGACAGTGGATCATGCCTGCATAACGTGTGCTGAAAAAACTACTATCAGAAACCCATGTGACAAGGTGACAACATAGGAGCACAATTGGGAGACAAGGACAGAGTGTTGTCACCATATAACAGGAAGTGCTTGAACAAAGAAATACCTTCTAAGCAGGATCACCAAGGATTATTATAACAAAAGCTGCAGATTTAAAAATATTGAAAATAGATTTTGAAATTACGTTAAAATGTTAGGGTTTAAGAGAGACGTTAGTGTCTGAGCTAACAAATAAAATTTGCCAATCAAGATTATCATTAAAGCCCAGTTCACATCTTGCGATTTGGGATTTTGCGCAGAATCAACGCGATTCTGCTCACAATCTCAAATTGCGGTAGAATGAGTGACACACTTTTGGGTGCCATTATTCTTTAATGCGATGTGATTCTGCCGCGATCGTCATGCAACGCGCTCATGTGACGTTTGTGGCAAAACGCTAAATTTAAAACACGCAACGCTTGACGCCCAAAAGGAGCATGACCTTCTTTTCGGGTAACAAACACACATAGGGCAGCCCATAAATTGAATTTGTTGTCCTATGTGCGACACGCAAAATCGTGTGCAAAATCGCTCAAACAAAAAACACGAGCTGGAATGCTTGTTCTTACTATGCGAAAGTGTGAATGCAGCCCTAAACTTTACATTTTAGACTTTCTGCACAAACTGGCACAACAATTTATCCTCGGAAGATTGCACAAAGCTGCTATTTAGGATTGCAAAGGTTACCCACTTGCCGACCGCCCGCCGCAAATATACTGCGGCAGGATGGTTTGGCTGCGTTAATCGCCGTACCTGTATGGCGTTTCGCGGGAGCCCTCCTGGGGGCAAGTGCCCACCCCCACTAGGCAGCGGGGATGCCGATCCACGGTACTGGCGGCACCGATCGCTGCTGGGCACCCGCGATCGCTCCCCTCTGAGAGAGAAGGACAGTGAGCTGTTGTTAACACAGCTGACCGTTGTTCTCTCTGAAATGATCACAGAGTGCCTGTGATCCTTCTATATAGGATCACAGGTCTCTATGGTCATTTTACAAGTCTCTCCCCCATACAGTTAGAAAACACTACCCTAGGCTCACACTTAACCCTTTGATCATCCCTGGGTTAACCCCTTCCCTGCCAGTGTCATTATTACAGTAAGGCCCGTTTCACACAGGCGGACTGCTCATATCCGCCTGTCAGTTTTTCAGGCGGATCTGAACGGATAATCATAAAAAACGTGATGCGCCAGAAATACACAAATTATTAGAAGTGATGATAATGTATAAATAAATAATATATAAATAATTATAGGAAGATCCAGTCCATAAGGCACACAGTAGTGCTCGTGCTCAGATCCAATATTATATATATATATAGTGTCCCAGTGTTCAATAGAATAATCCTATGGTAACCAATAACACAATTTGTGAACACCGATACGTGAATCCCTCCACCAGATGGATTAGCCTCTCACCTTCCTGCGAGACCCAAACGGGCCAGCAAATGCATATATCAAAGATAGTAGGACTCCAGGAAAGGGCCTCCCTGCTTGTCACCTCCAGGAATCACGGGACATAAATGGGGAAAATATATGGCAAAATCTAGTGCTCTCTGCTTAGTGATTCAAATGGGCTTTATTGAAAAAAATACATTCAACTCACATTTCCCAGGCACTCAGCCGTGCCTGCTGTAATGGCAAGATCGTGGTAAGTACACCGGAGAAATGGTCAGCGTCGGCCACGCACGCTCCGCCCCCCCTATACGTGTTACGTCGAGCGTAGTGCTCCTCTGACTTCATCGGTAGGGGTGGCCTGTGCGTGTCAAGCCTCGTTTTAAGTAAGTAAGCTCCGAGGTGGATTGGCCAGCGGGTCTCTGTATCTCCCCTTGCTCCTAGCGCTATACGGGACACCGGAACCACCGAACCAGGCACATATTCGTCGGTGTCACTGGCTAGTGTTGCTAATGGGGCAATTTATTTCAATACATGTGCAATGATTAGTTATTCTATACTGCGGAGATCACGTGGCGACGCTAACCTCTCTCGGGTTCGGTGGTTCCGGTGTCCCGTATAGCGCTAGGAGCAGGAGTGCCTGGGAAATGTGAGTTTAATGTATTTTTTTCAATAAAGCCCATTTGAATCACTAAGCAGAGAGCACTAGATTTTGCCATATCTTTTCCCCATTTATGTCCCGTGATTCCTGGAGGTGACAAGCAGGGAGGCCCTTTCCTGGAGTCCTACTATCTTTGATATATGATATATGCATTTGCTGGCCCGTTTGGGTCTCGCAGGAAGGTGAGAGGCTAATCCATCTGGTGGAGGGATTCACGTATCGGTGTTCACAAATTGTGTTATTGGTTACCATAGGATTGAACACTGGGACACTATATATATATAATATTGGATCTGAGCACGAGCACTACTGTGTGCCTTATGGACTGGATCTTCCTATAATTATTTATATATTATTTATTTATACATTATCATCACTTCTAATAATTTGTGTATTTCTGGCGCATCACGTTTTTTGTATGATTATTAGTTTATTGTGATTTGTGAACACGATTGGTGTATGCTGCCGGATATTTCTTTTTACACGCTGATGTTTCACATTTATGCACTTTATTCACGCACAGTGATTTTGTGTTGAGTTTACATCACTTATTTGGTTTGCGCTGATAGTTTTTTTATAATATTTGGATCTGAACGGATGCCCCATGCATCTCTATGGGGCATCGGATGTCAGCGGAGACATGTCCGCTGACATCTGATCCGATCCGATCCATCAAATCCGGACAGATGGAAACCCTATTTTCCATCCGTCCAGCTGATTGGATCGGATGGGATCAGATGAGAACGGACAGACAGTCCGTTCTCATCCGATTCCCCCATAGAGAACAGCGGGGACCTGACAACTCTGTCTCCGCACACAGCGCGGAGACAGAGTAGCTATCCCGCCTGCTCAGTGGGGTATCGGCGGATCGATCCCCCCGCTGAGATAAACGGAGTCCGCCGACGGACTCTACATTGTGAAAGGGGCCTAACAGTGCATATTTTTAGCACTGATTACTGTAGTAATGTCACTGGTGTCCCCCAAAAGTGTCAAAAATGCCAGTTAGGGATCTGATCTGTCCGCAATGTCGCAGTCCTGCTAAAAATCGCAGATCGCCGCCATTACTAGTAAAAAAAATAAATAAAATAAAAATCACATAAATCTTTTCCCTAGTTTGTAGACGTGATAACTTTTGCGCAAACCAATCAAAATACTCTTATTGGGATTTTTTTTTTTTTTTTTACCAAAAATATGTAGCAGAATACAAATTGGACTAAAAGGATGAAAAAAAAATGATTTCTAATTTTTTTTTTTTACTTTTTGAGGGGAATGTTATAGAAAGTGAAAAATATTGTTTTTTTTTTTTTTTTCAGAATTGTTGCTCTTTTTTTGTTTATAGCTCAAAAAATAAAAGTCGCAGATGTGATCAAATACCACTAAAAGGAATCTCTATTTGTGGGAAAAAAAGACATCAATTTTATTTGGGTACAGAGTCACACGACCGCGCAATTGTCCATTAGTAATGCAGTGCCAAATCGCAAAAAAATGGCCTGGTCATTAAGGGGGCAAATCCTTCCGGTCCAGAAGTGGTTAATAAAAAGCACACATCCTAAAAAACATCATCCTGAATGAACAATACAACTATTGGTAGTGATCCAATCTTCAAATTATAATTACTCCAAAATCTTTAAATTGTTTTACAAGTGTTTTTCATCCTAGTATTATGAAACTTTTCCTAATCATTAAAGTTACATCAAGATTTGAAAAGCTTATTACACTTAATTATTTTGAATGCTATGATTTAATGGATACTATGACACTGCAATAAAATAAGTCATAACTTGCACAATGGTTACAAGCTATTCCCCGCACTGGTCTATCTGTGAGAGGTAACAATGTGTAATATGATGAGCTCATCAGATTTGAAGCTAATGTGGATCTTCATTAAAAAGAAATCCAACTCTGACAACTAAGACGCCTTGGTACAGTATGTGTCACTTAGCTTCAGTGTTTTACAAACATTCTGTGAATTAATAATGACACTTAGAGCCCATTCACATTAGCGCGACTTGTCAGGCGACTTGTCAGCCTGACAAGTCGCGGTATGTCGCGGTCCATTGAGTAGTACAGGACCCGTTCTAAATGGGGGGGCACAAGTCGCTCCGACTTAGAAAAAGGGTCCTGTACTACTTTGAGGCGACCTTGGAGCGACTTGCATAGACTTCCATTATGTGAAGTCTTTGCAAGTTGCGCCGAAGTCGCCTCAAAGTAGTACAGGACCCTTTTTCTAAGTCGGAGCGACTTGTGCCCCCCCATTTAGAACGGGTCCTGTACTACTCAATGGACCGCGACATACAGGTCGCCCCCCGAAGTCGTGTCGCCTCAATGTGAATGGGCTCTTAAGGCCCGTACACACGGCAGATTTTCTACTAGTGTGTACCCCACTTTAGTCCCGGTTCACACTGCCACGACTTGTCAGGCGACTTGCATTCTGTGCAATGGAACCGTTCTAATCAGAGCGACTCAAGTCGCTCCGACTTAGAAAAATGTTCCTGCACTACTTGGGGTGGCTTGCATTGACTGCTATTAGAGAAGTCGTTTGCAAGCTGCGATGAAGTCGCGCTGCACGGGGCGGCTTCAAAGTCAGGTCGACTTTGAGTTGCCCCAGTGTGAACCGGCTCTTTGAAAACAATTAAGCTGTCCAGGGGTGTAACTATGAATCATGGGGCCCCATAGCACACTTTTGATGGGTCCCCTGGCTAAAGTGGGGTACACACTAGTAGAAAATCTGCCTAAAATTCTTGTACGATTTTTGGCTAGTGTGTACACAACTTTCAGCAGCCGATGCTGACATTTTCAGCGAAAAAAAACAAAGGGACAAACATCAAAATTTTTATCGTCCGTCCCCAGAGGACCAATTTTCGTTTAATGTGTATGCAGTATGTCCGTGAAAAATCGGATACGAAAGACCGCGCATGATCTGAAGTATTTGACGACCCGGAAGTTTAGGAACAAATGTCCCCAAAAAAAAAAAAAATCGGACGATAAATTTCGTAAACATTTATGCACTATCAACTAAAAACGGTTATGAACGCTGAGCAAGAGAGAGAAAAATCGGAGGATATTTCATCCGATTTCCATCAAGTATGTACGGGCCTTAAGGCAGGCCATACAATCATTACTTTTTTTCGGTTGAACAAAAAACAAAAACAAAAAAAGTACTTGATTTCCCCATTCACACATTCAATGTGGATGGAGGAATCCCTCCTGCTGAGTTATTGTACTAAGGATACCATAATTAATGACAGGTAGCAGGAGAACTGTCAGTATAGTCCAGGGGTACCTTTCAGAGGTTAAAATCTACCTGGACAACATGAAGGAAATCAAAGATCAAAAACACTGTCAAGCCCCCAATAAAAACACAGCATAGTGTCATGTGCCCCCCCCCCCCCCACAGTAGTGTCTCCTGCTCCCCTTCACATCACCCCCTCCCCCCCACATTAGTGTCCTCTGCCCCCCCCCCCACCCCCCAGTACAGTAGTGTCTTCTTCCTCGGCATACCAGTGTCCTGCCTTCTTCACATACCCTCCACCCCCACTGTAATGCTCTTTGCCCCCGTAGCAGTGTCCTCTGCCCCCCTTCAGATCACTCCACTCCACTGAAGTGTACTATGCCCCTCTTCACATCACTCCACCCCCACTGTAGTGTACCCTGCCCCTCTTCACATCACTCCACTCCACTGTAGTGCACCCTGCCCCTCTTCACATCACATCACTCCACTCCACTGTAGTGCACTCTGCCCCTCTTCACATCACTCCACTCCACTCCACTGTAGTGTACCCTGCCCCTCTTCACATCACATCACTCCACTCCACTCCACTGTAGTGTACTCTGCCCCTCTTCACATCACTCCACTCCACTCCACTGTAGTGTACCCTGCCCCTCTTCACATCACTCCACTCCACTGTAGTGTACCCTGCCCCTCTTCACATCACTCCACTCCACTCCACTGTAGTGTACCCTGCCCCTCTTCACATCACTCCACTCCACTGTAGTGTACCCTGCCCCTCTTCACATCACTCCACTCCACTCCACTGTAGTGTACCCTGCCCCTCTTCACATCACTCCACTCCACTCCACTGTAGTGTACCCTGCCCCTCTTCACATCACTCCACTCCACTCCACTCCACTGTAGTGTACTCTGCCCCTCTTCACATCACTCCACTCCACTCCACTGTAGTGTACCCTGCCCCTCTTCACATCACTCCACTCCACTGTAGTGTACCCTGCCCCTCTTCACATCACTCCACTCCACTCCACTCCACTGTAGTGTACCCTGCCCCTCTTCACATCACTCCACTCCACTCCACTCCACTGTAGTGTACCCTGCCCCTCTTCACATCACTCCACTCCACTCCACTCCACTGTAGTGTACCCTGCCCCTCTTCACATCACTCCACTCCACTCCACTGTAGTGTACCCTGCCCCTCTTCACATCACTCCACTCCACTCCACTGTAGTGTACTCTGCCCCTCTTCACATCACTCCACTGTAGTGTACTCTGCCCCTCTTCCTCTGCCAGTGTCCTGTGCCCCCTTCACATCACCCTCCCACTGTGATGTCCTGTGTCCCCCATAGCAGTGTTTGCTGCCCCCCTTCACCCCCCCCCCCCCCATGTAGTGTTTTCTTCCCCCTTCACATCACTCCACTTCCTTGTAGTGTACTCTGCCCCTCTCCCTATAGCAGTGTCCCGTGCCCCCTTCACACCCCCCCCCCCAATGTAGCGTCTTCTGTCCCTCCTTCACATCACTTCACTCCCTTGTAGTGTACTCTGCCCCTCTCCCTATAGCAGTGTCCCGTGCCCCCTTCACCCCCCCCCCAATGTAGTGTCTTCTGTCCCTCCTTCATATCACTCCACTCCCTTGTAGTGTACTCTCCCCCTCTGCCTATAGCAGTGTCCCGTGCCCCCTTCACACCCCCCCCCCCCAATGTAGTGTCTTCTGTCCCTCCTTCACATCACTCCACTCCCTTTTAGTGTACTCTGCCCCTCTCCCTATAGCAGTGTCCCGTGCCCCCTTCAGCCCCCCCCCCCCCCAATGTAGTGTCTTCTGTCCCTCCTTCATATCACTCCACTCCCTTGAGATGGTTGTGCATAAAAATCCTAATAGATCAGCAGTTTTTGAAATACTCAGACCACCCCTTCTGGCACCAACAACCATGCCACGTTCCAAGTCACCTTAATTACCTTTCTTCCCCATTCTGATGCTCGGTTTGAAATTCAGTAAGTCATCTTTACCATGTCTAGATGCCTAAATGCATTGAGTTGCCGCCATGTGATTGGCTGATTAGCAATTTGTGTTACAAAGCAATTGAACAGGTGTACCTTATAAAGTAGCCAGTGAATGTATATCCCTTATACATATGTTACATCACCATATACTATTGTTACATCACCAAAACTGCGAAAAGACAGAAAGTCAGTTCATGTTTATATTCGAAGTTCTAAATGTTTCCCTATCACCCCTTGCAGCCCAACTAAGCAAGGCTTTCTTTGCAGGACTGCAGCCTCTTGCCAATCTGAAATCCTATTTACTAACACCCACGTCTCTATATAAAATGCTTCCTGTGGAAATTGTCTGCCACATTTGCCTAACGGGTACTTCCGAGAGGTACAAGGGGTATGCCTGCTCGCCAAATTTAAGTGGACCTAACCCTAAGTTTACAAGTCTGCATGAATAAATTCCTGATATGTTACAATATACAACCACAATATTATTTTTTATTTAAAGAGGTTGTAATCCTCCAAAAAAAAAAAGACAAAGGCGTAATGAGCTAGTGTGCATCGCATACTAGCTCATTATGAAATACTTACCTTAGAACGAGGCCCCTGCAGTGCCCCCCGGACAACACATGCACGGCCGACATGTTAACCCTTCTTTATTCCGTGTTCGCGTCCTCCGGCTATCTGATTGGCCGGAGCCGCGATGATGTCAGTCCCGCGCACGTTCACGACACAGGGCTCTAAAGGAACGGCATGGGCAGCCGATCCTTCAGAGCGCATGTGCCAGTGATATCACTGGCTGCATGCAAAGTAAATATCTCCTAAACGGTGCATGTTTAGGAGACACATACAGTCCCTATAAATAAGCCTTATCACAGTCCTACCTATAGCTACAAGTAACAGAGGAAGCTTTACTTCCTCTTTAAACTGTATCCTCAAAAAGTTGTCCTTGAACTAAGACAATGACTTTTCCTAGGCTGAGATGATGTCACCAGTCTGCTGCAGGCAGGAGGAGGCATTTCCTCAGTCTCCACTCCTCCAGTGATCAGACTGCAACATTGTAACTTTGTTGCAAGTACCAGGTGCGAGGCTGCAGCAGTGGCTGATCCATATTAAACATTTATGAACACAGCCAAAATCTGCACAGGCACCAGGATTTACATAGTGTCTGAACCAGCATCTCAGTCCAGGAAGTAGCTCCGGGTGAAGCCTGAGTAAAGATGGCGCTGTCCTTCTGGAGAGAAAAGCAGATGAAGACATTGTCAGTAGGAGTACTGTGATCTCTGTGAGTGGTAATACATACTTCGAATTGTTACAGACCCAAATGTACTTATAGAAAAAAATCTATATGATGCTAGGTCTACTTTAAACAACGGCTCCATACGAAACGTTTTATTTTGTATTGGATAGAATAGGGAAAAGTAAAGGGCTCTGTCATTTGTTTACTGGAGGGTGTCAGAACAGGAGTTGGTGGGTAATCTCTGCAGCGGAGACACAGACACATTTTTTAATAGAGTGAATAAGGTTTACAATCGCTGACAATGTTTTTTTTATTGCTGTCTGTGTTGGTGACAACGGCTCTCCCATTTCTTGTCTTGGTGTCACAAGGACTGGAAGTGATGGAAATTCTCCCCAGTGGGGTTACATACGGAAATGAAAACCTGACAAACCCTTCCCCTTGTCTATCAAAGTTTAAAAAAATAATAGGTGTTGGGCTTTAAACTCTCTTGGAGTTTAAACATTCAATACATAATAAATGGTATGGAAAGCAAACTGGTTTAGTTATCTTTAGTTTGTTTTAGTAACTTTAGTTTAGTTAGTTTAAAGTTCGAAAATAAATGTAACTGGTATGAGCAGGCATAAAATTCCAAGTAATTATATGTACAGTCAGTAACACTACCGTATAACTATGTAGCAATATCCTAAATATGTTCCACACACCTTATTAATAGATATTCAAATAACAAAGAACAAATAATAATAATAGGCAGCACATGCAATAGCAATGTGTTCAAAAACAAAATGTGTAAATCAAACAAAATAAAACATGAAACAGTAGTCCAGCAGGTTTATTGTTTATGTAGGATTGCACATAGCGATACAAACTATTGTTTCATGTTTTATTTTGTTTGATTACACATTTTTGTTTTGTTGTTTGTGCTGCCTGTTATTATGTTTGTTATGAACAGCACTGAAAGAATAACTCCAGATCATTTTTTTTTTGAGTGGAAAAATTCTTTCATGTCCTAAAAAAATTTCTCTGACCCCACTTGGGAGATTTGCTGTCTCTTCCTGTCATTGTGACCCCCAGTACAAGAAAGAAGGAGCAGTCATCGGGGGGGGGGGGGGGGGTTGAAGGTACGCACAGACAGCAATTACACATTATAATTAAATATTATCAGAAGTTTTGAACCTTCCCCACTCCAGAAAAAAAATGTGTTCCAGGTGGGGGTGGGGGGGATTCACCAATTCCTGTCTTGACACTAGGCTTCTTTCACACGGCCGCTCCGTGTGAAAGGTCCGCTGCGGGACTTTTTTTTTTTTTTTTCCACGGAGCGAATGACATTTCTGTCATCCGCTCCGTGTGCCCGCATATCATCCCATCCGTTTGCGGATGATATGCGGACATAATGTAAGTATATGGCACTGCGGATGTCAGCGGATGAAAATCTTCCGGTCCAGAAGTGGTTAAATAGCCAACTTTTACTGCAATATTCAGCTTCAATCCAGAGATTTCCCCTGCAATACTTTTTTTTCCCCCTAGATGTCAGTCTTATGATCAGCATCATTCAACCCACTGAGTTCTCCTAGACCTTTCCCCAGCCTGTGACTGGACAGTGAAAGGAGAAACAGCACAATGATGAACTCATCTTTCTGTCCCTCTGCTCTCTCATCCTATCAGCTTGCTTTTTGTCATCACATGAACTGACTGACTCCTTTTAAAGTGCAATGAAGCAAGCTGACAACACTGGGAGGGATGTGCTTCAATGCCTTGGTGTGGTCAGTTTGAAATAGGAAATCAGGGGGACTAGCAAGATTACCAGGTATTTCACTTAAAGGAAGCAATATAAAGAGAACAGGACCCTTTTTAACACAAGTACATGGTAAGAAGGATACACATGAGAAATATGAAATGCTGGGGTAACATACCTTAATGACGTATTAACCACCTGCCATTAGTTTACTGTAAATATACTGCAAGCGGGTGGCAGGTACTGGCACTGCCACGTACATCTACGTAACTGGCCTTCTTCCAAGTTCGGGGCATGCATGCCCCTCTGCCAACCGATGCTGTGATTGGACACAGCACAAGTTCGTCAGCAGCTTTCAGCCAATGATTTTGGCTGAAACCTGCTGATCAGCTGTGTCCAATTACACACAGAGTTCTGTGTTTACAAACACACGGAACTCTGTGTGCATAGGAACAGCAATCTGGCTGTTTCTTCTCCCTGAAAACCACAGAGAAAAAACAGCCAGATCAGAATTTAAAAGCAGCACACATTATACTTTGTTAGGCACACAGTTAACCCCTTGATTGCCCCTAGATGTTAACCACTTTCAGATCGGAGAATATGGCTGCTCAATGACCAGGCCCTATTTTGCGATTCGGCACTGCGTGAATTTGCGCAGATGTCCTTTTTTTCCCCGCAAACAGAGCTTTCTTTTGGTGGTATTTGACATGACAGCTACAATTTTGAAAAAATAACAATATTTTTCACATTTTTTTATATGAAATTCCCCCCAAAAAAATGTAAAAATCAAAAATGTTTAACATTTTAGGCCAATTTGTTTTCTGCTACATATTTTTGGTGAAAAAAATCACAATAATCGTATTTTGATTGGTTTGTGCAAAAGTTATTGCGTTTACTAACTACAGGAAAGATTAACCTCCCTGGCGGTATGATTCTGTCAGGAATTCTGTTCCAAAAGCGGTACAATTCTTTTCATGGAAATTTGGCGTTATGTATTATAGGCCTACAATTCTTAGTAATTACTGACTTAAACCTGACCAAAACAAGTCTCTAGTAGATATCCCAGATGTGATAAATTTGAAACACAAACAAGTGAATTATAATCGAATCAATAATATTATTTTATTATTTAATATATAATATATATAATAAAATTATATTATTGATTAGATTATAATTCATGCGTTATATATTATATATATATGTGTGTATATAGATATATATATATATATATATATATATATAGAGATATATATATATATATATATATATATATATATATATATATATATATATATATATATATATATATATATATATATATATACACACATACATACATACATACATACATATATATATATATATATATATATATATATATATATATATATATATATATATATATATATATGTATTGTGAGGGATTAGCTCGGTGGCGGGTGTGGATGACCCCTTGGGGGGTGTTTTTTCCCAGAGAGGTAGCCGACAAGTGCTTGCAAACAAACAGTGTGGTTTATTAAATGGTGTTTTCTTCACCAGGCTGTATGCAGCAAAACATCCAAAATAAAATAAAACAGAAAATAAATCCTTGCCTCTGTGGGCGGCTACCTTCTCACAACTGGAACCTACCTAAGTGTCTGTCTCCAACCTACCGTCGGGCAGACTTCCTTGTCCTACAGTGGACACTCAATAGTCCTTTTATAATAGTTTCACAGGGCAACACAGTCCTTTTGTTTCTTTCACACAGAAACACTTCGTCTTCTCACCTTTGAGACGTATTCACCCTTGGTTACCGTCCCGGGCACACATCACTCCGGGGGGTCTTCTCCCAGGCCCACACATCCTGTCGGGAGGCACACGCTGACTGTCCTCCTGCTCCCAGCCCACATGGCTTCAGGATGCAGCTTCTGGAGGCAGCAAACAATAGGACTTTCTCTGAACAAATTATAGAGCCTTAACTCCCTCATTCTGAACAGGTGAAGGCCTTTCAACTTCCTGCTGGCTAGCTCTGTAGCCAACACCCTAAATTAATTAATGGACTTCTCAATCAGGTGGAAATGTATCTCCTTCCTGTGACTACATTCCCAGATTTAGCTGACTTCCTGTCACAGTATATATATATATATATATATATATATATATATATATATATATATATATATGTATATATATATATATATATATATGTATATATATATATATATATATATATATATGCATATATATATATATATATATATATATGCATATATATAATATAAAATGTGTTATGTGTTTTGTGCAACGTTTTTTTTTTTTTTTTTAATTTCCCTCCCTAGTTCCGCTCCCATGCAGCATTGCTGCTGCAGGGAACGGAACTAGGAAGTCCTCCTACCGACAGACGAGCGGCGGAGATCTCGGCTGGCGGTCACAGCAATGAGAGCTCATCGCTGGATCGCCAGGATAAGGTAAGAGAAGCTCCGCTGCGCTGTCTGCACGCTCTGCCCATTGACCCCGAGCGTGACTCGGGGATACCGCTAATAGCAGAATATTCCTACCCCGAGTCACGCTCGGGGATACCGCTAAGGCGGTTAAGTAATTTTTATTGGGTTTTTTTTTAACTAGTAATGGCGGCGATCTGCGTTTTTTTTTTGCGGGACTGCGACATTGCGGCGGACAGATCAGGCCCTTGACTGACATTTTTGACACTTTTGGGGGTACCAGTGACATTACTTCAGTAATCAGTGCTATAAATATGCACTGTTACTGTAATGATGACACTGGCAGGGAAGGGGTTAACTTTATTGGTGATCCGTGGGATAAATGTATCCCTAGGGGCATGATTCTAACTGTGGGGGGGGGGCGTGGCTTGTGATGTAACCACAGAGACATACGATCCTACATAGCAGGATCGTATGATCTCTGCAGTTACGCCAGGGAAAATGACAGACGGCTGTGTTTACATCAGCCGCCTGCCTTTCTCCCTCTCCAGCGGGAGATCGCGAGTGGCCGGCGGACATCGGAGCCGCCGACAACTCGCGCGGGGATGTTAGTGACCGAGCGGGGGTGGGAGCGTTCCTCCGGCGGCACGCGCTCGCCCCCTTGAGGCTCGTGGGCGAGCGACGTAGTACTACGTCGCTTTGCCCAGTAGGGGCTGACTGCCGCAGTAAATAGTCGTGCAGCGGTCGGCAAGCGGTTAATGTCAGAACAGGAGTTGGTGGGTAATCTCTGCAGAGGAGACACAGACACATTTTTAAGAGTGAATAAGGTTTACAATCTCTGACAATGTTTTTTTTTTTATTGCTGTCTGTGTTGGTGACAATGGCTCCCCCATTTCTTGTCTTGGTGTCACAAGGACAGGAAGTGATGGAAATTCTCCCCAGTGGGGTTAGAGACTTAAATGAAAACCTGACAGACCCTTCCCCTTGTCTATCAAAGTTTTACAAAATAATAGGAGTTGGGCTTTAAACTCTCTATGTACAGTAGTTTGAAAATTCGATACATAATAAGTGGTATGGAAAGCAAACTGGTTTAGTTACATATTATTGCATAATGATATGGTTTTGAAAGTTCTAAAATAAATGTAACTGGTATGAGCAGTAATACATTCAATGTAATAATATATATAGTAACACTACTGTGCAACTATTTATGTAACAATAGATATGTTCTGTACACCTTATTAATAGATATTCAAAAAACAAAGAACAAATAATAATAGGCAGCACACACAATAGCAATGTGTTCAAAAACAAGATGTGTAAATCAAACAAAATAAAACATGAAACAGTAGTCCAGCAAGTTTATTGAATATTTAAGATTGCACTTAGGGATAAAAACTGTTTCATGTTTTGTTTTGTTTGATTTACACATTTTGAGATTTTTTTTGTGTGTTATTATGTGTGCTGTGTGTACTGCTTATGAACAGTAATGAAAGACTAAGGCTGGCCATAGATTATACAATTTTCTTTACAATTTTCTTTAGATTTACCTTCAACTTTGTAGTACAAAGGCCTGCCTAATTGACTACAATTGAAAGTGTTGTTTAGTTTTGAACTCATATTATATGGTTTTTGGTAAATCTAACAGAAATTTGTACAAGAAAATTGAACATGTATGGCCAGCCTAACTAATTTTTTTAAATTTTATTTGATAGAATGGAAAATAGATAACATTGCTTTTATGTTCTGATTAACCCCACTGAGGAGATTTGCTCTCACTTCCTGTCATTGTGACTCCCCGTACAAGGAAGGGGGAGTAGTCATCAGTGGGAAAGGAAGGCACAGACAGCAATTACATGTTATATTAAAGCGGAGTTCCAGCCTAAAAATTAACTTTGCAGCATCAGTTAGAGTACAAAAACCTGAAAAAGAATTGGATAATTAATATTTTTCATTTTGTTTTTAATGAAAATAAACTTACCTTCCTTCCTCTTCCTCCTTGTGCGGCCGCCGCCCCCGACGTCACTTCCTCCTTTGCATTGCGTCCTGGGAGATGAGCGTCATCAATCCCAGGATGCAATGGGAACGCCCGGCCGCTACTCGCGAGTGCCGATCGCGATCTACAGCGCATGCGCAAAATTGCGATCGGCATTCTGGGTAGCCCAGAACCAGGAAGAGGAACACAGCGGGGGGACACCACGGCTTCAGATGCCCACACTGGAGATGGCCACGCTATTCAATAAATGTAAATGTACTGTAGTGTGGGGTTAGTGTTAGGGTAATAGGGGGTAGCTTAGGATTAGAGGGGTATTTTTAGCTCAAAAAAGTGTATGTGGCCGGAACTCCGCTTTAAACATTATCAGACGTTTTGAACCTTCCCTACTCTAGAAAAAATGTGTCCCAAATCCTGTCTTGACAGGAAGTGAGGGGAGTTTACATATTTAACCACTTTAAGACCAAATGGGTTTGCCCCTTTAATGACCAGGCCACTTTTTTCAACTTGGCACTGCGTGATTTTAACTGACAATTGCGCGGTCATGCAATGCTGTACCCAAACTAAATTGATGCCCTTTTTTTTCCCACAAATAGAGCTTTCATTTGGTGGTATTTGATCACCTGTGCGATTTTTATTTTTTGCGCTATAAACAAAAAATATCGACAATTCTGAAAAAAATATATATTTTTCACATTCTGCTATATAATATTCTCAAAAAAAAATAAAATAAATAAAAATCAAAATTTTTTTACATTTTAGGCCAATTTTTTTTCTGCTACATATTTTTGGTAAAAAAAAAAATCGCAATAAGTGCATTTTGATTGGTTTGCGCAAAAGTTATTGTGTATACTAACTACGGAAAGATTTATGTGATTTTTATTTATTTATTTATTTATTTATTTATTTTACTAGTAATCGCGGCAATATGCGATTTTTCCAGGACTGCGACATTGCGGCAGACAGATCAGACCCCTAACTGACATTTTTGACATTTGGGGGGACCAGTGACATTACTACAGTAATCAGTACTAAAAAATATGCACGGTTACTGTAATAATGACACTGGCAGTGAAGGGGTTAACATTGTGGGTGATCAAGGGGTTAAATGTGTACCTAGGGGAGTGATTCTAACTGTGGGGGGGGGGGGTGTGGCTTCTGAAATGAACATATAGACCTGTGATCCTATATAGAAGGATCACAGGGGCTCTATGATCATTCCAGGGAGAGGAACAGTCAGCTGTGTTTACAACAGCCGACCGTTCTTCTCTCTCAGCGGGGAATGATCGCAGGTGTCAGGCGGCAATCGGAGCCACCTGACGCACTCATCGGCTTCCTCGTTGACGAGCGGGGGCGGGAGCGCGCCGCCGGCGGTGCACGCTCGCCCCCTAGCCTCCTGAGAGCGAGCGACGTATACCTACGTCGCTCTGCCCAGGATCGGCTGCCGGCCGCAGTATATCTGCGGTGGGCGGTCGTAAAGTGGTTAGACGAAAATCGTACAATCTGGTATTGTACGAGAAAAATTCACGTGCTTATCCCTTTGGTTGATTTCGGATGAACGGTCATGAACAGTTCTCAAAACCTGTACACTAACGATCAGATTATTTTATGAAAGCTTCAAAGGTGTATTTTTCATCTGATTTTCTGATCGTGTGTACTAAGTTTTAGTGTTGAAAAAGATTCATAATTGCCAAGGCCAACATGCATGACCTACGGTGGTTTTAGCTAAGAGAAAAGCACGAAAATCCTTGGAACAAGTAGTAGATCATTTTGCATTTTTGGGTCAAAAAAGTTCCTTCTTGACAACACAAATCAGTAAGATTAGTCCCCCGGGTCACACTTCTGTTCTGCCCCGTAATTATGAACCATAACATTAGTTGTCTTCCCAATGTTCTACCTGAAGTTGTATCCTTCCTAGTAAAAGCAAAAAACAGGGTCAGGGAGTTCCCATCAACTTCTAATGTGAACTGCTCTGACCTGCTTTTCTTGATGTGTTCCTGAGAACTGAGCTTTTATTTCTGGAGTGATGAATATTTATTGGACCAACCAATCTCTGTTGATAAATTTCAAAGGGATGTGCTTAGAACCCAATAAATATATGTTGTGTTCTCCAGAAGTGTTCCTGTGATATCCGACTATGAGTAAGGGATCTCAGTGATATTTCTAAACTGTGGTATTGAGGAGCCAGTGCTGTGTAAAGGACTTTTTTACTGCTTCTGCTGTGGGAAAGATACAATTTATTGCTGTACTGGAAGGAGGACATACAGTATACCTGCCTACAAGGGCACGCAGGTGAGTTTTTGGCATATCCTTGGTTTACCTGATCCTTCTCACCTGCAACTTTGTAACCTGTTCAAATAGAAATTTAGAGAATCTCCTGCTATCCCTGGTTTTAGCAAAAAAAGTCAGAACTTATTTGTATACTTGTTCTAGACCAGAGATGTATAGTAACTAAGTAGAACTACTTCACTACTGTACTTAAGTACGGAAAGGCGGTATCTGTACTTTCCTAGAGTAGAATTTTTTTCTCCTACTTCCACTTTTACTTCACTACATTTTTTCAATGATTTCAATACTTCTACTCCGATATTTATTTTTTGTGCTGCATAGTTACTCGTTACAATTATAAAAATTACCACTGCCAGAACAGTAGATGGCAGGTTTCATGAAGTTCAAGAAATGTGTATAATGTCATGTGTAAATCAGCGCATACGAAAATAAATGCCACTGTATGTATGAATAAAATGGTCTACATATCTGCTGTTAAGGGGAAAGGAGAGTCACAAGCGTACATAGACCTTTTTTCTGGTAAGAGGCTGATTTTGATTTTTTCACTGGAAGTTGAGAGCACAGGTTTTGCAGTTTTGTTTCACTGGAAGAGTCTTATTTGGATATTATTTTGCACTTACCTTCATCCGCCGGGTAAGGGGGAAATCCACAAGGTGGTGGGAGTCTACACCTATTATTTGGAATAGCACCTGTTTGATTCCTGCACCTTTGAAAATATATTCATCTTGTTTTGTCACATATATATGGTATTATGGCATTATATATATATGGACTTTTTATTGACTTTGATTTCATACACTCTTCCTTTATTTCATTATTGGAATATATTGTTGTATATCACATCGGTTTATATATGATTTTGCGCACCAATAAGCTGTGGAGAAAAAAAAAACATGCAGGGAAGAGAAGGAGGGATGCTTTAAAGGGGGAAGGGAGTGATATACTTTATCTGTTTTTGTTTACAAAAAGTTACAGCCAAAGGAATTTTGATTGTCCTTTAGGTTAATCATTTGAAATAATAAAAAACAATATGATGTTCAAACTTTTGACTTCTTTCTTTAATAACTACATAACACAGTACTTGTACTTTTACTTTCAGTACTTCAGTAGCAATTTTTTTTAAAAAAACTACTGGTACTTTTACTTTCAGTACTTGAGTAGCAAAATGTAAAAAAAAAAAAACTACTTGCAATACTGAAGTGCAAAAAATGTTGAATACTTTAGTACTTCTACTCAAAATCACTTTGTGATAGAGCACTTCCACTTCTGCTCAAGTCACTTTTTGATCGAGTACTTGTACTTTTACTCAAGTATAGGTTTCAAGTACTTTATACAAGTGTGTTCTAGACTAGTGAAATCATTATGCAGCTAAGAATAGTATGTTCTTCCTGGGAAAACATTCTCTCTGCATATTTTTGGGTTTGGGTTTAGTTCCAATGGAGTGGTTTGAACTTCTGAGGGTATTTTTTGCTATCTGTGTCCCATTCAGGAGAACTATCTACACTTCCTGTACTGAAGACACAAAAGGATGTGGAAGGGAACAAGTGTCCCATTTGTCCTCCATCTCCTCTTTTGGAGATAATGATAAAATATTTGATTTTCCAACACTTTTTGACCCAAAACAGGTCTTCAAGACAGAGAGGTTGAATCTCAAAGTGGGGACACAGACACCAATCAAAACCTGAGAAGGGCATGTGTAGATGGGGAATTGTTGCGTTCAAGGTTCATTGGTAATGCTTCTAACCTCCTCCTGAGCTGCCTCCAAATGCTTTTGAGGTGCTTTTGCATTCACATTGACTTGAATGAGAGATGAGCAGAAAACAGGTGGCCAGTATTTCTTTAAATAAAAATTGGTTTTGCTCTTCCATAGAGCGTTGCCTTACTTGAAACGGATCTTCAATGGCAAACAGAAGATCTCCTTTTTTTTTTTTTTTTTTTTTTACAGGCCCCCAGCCCCCCCCCAACACAAATACTTCACTGGCAGAGCTGAGAGCTTGATATCCCAAGATAATATATTCTAATTCATTGCAATTTGTGTTGATTATTCCTTTGGCATAAAAAAAATGTTTAACGTTAGATTTTCATCAGGTGCTGTCCATTAGTAATCCAAACAGCAGAAAAGAGGCAGGACGGTGATACAGAGGCTTCAAAAATGAATATCCTAAGGCCTCCTTCACACAGTGGAGTCCGTCAGGTGGACTCCGTTTTTCTCAGCGGGGGATTGATCCGCCGATCCCCCGCTGAGCAGGCGAATGGCTGCTCTGTCTCCGCGCTGTGTGCGGAGACAGAGCTGTCAGGTCCCCGCTGTTCTCTATGGGGGAATCGGATGGGAGCGGACCGTCCGTCCGATCTCATCCGATCCGATCCGCTGGATGGATGGAAAATAGGGTTTCCATCTGTCCAGAGTTGACGGATCGGATGTCAGCGGACATGCCCCATAGAGATACATGAGGTGTCCGTTCAGATCTGCCACAAAAAACTGACAGGCGGATTTGAACGGTCCGCCAGTGTGAAAGGGGCCTAAAAATATATGAATATCCTTAGGCCATACATTATACAATTTTCTGTAATAGATTTACCTTCAATTATAAAGTACAAAGGCTTGCCTAATTGGATACAATTGAAAGTGTTGTTTAGTTTTGACCTCATATTATGTGTTTTTTTTTTAAATCTAACAGAAAATTGTACAAGAAAATTTAACATGTATGGCCTTGCGTTTCCACCCCCAACAGTACCTCAGCTCAACAATACCTCAATAGTGTAGCTCCACCCTGTTGGTACGGTACTAATGTGCTTGGTACCCCAACGAAAGGGTCCCAAAAAAGTGGTACGGTACGGTTCGGAATTAAGGTACCATTCACAACTTTTGAAAATGGAAACAGCAAAAATTGGGTACCGAACTGACCTGAACCGTACCGCTCAGTGGAAACGAGGCATTAGAGTCTATTCCCCATTTCATAGTAGATGTGAAACCAGTTACAAAAATATCTAATAAGCTTTGACCTGGTAATGTAATTACAAGACTTGTTTTGGTAATCCTGTTATAATCGTTGGTGAGCCTGTCTTAAAGATCCTTGCTTGGGCACTTGCTTTATTTTTAAGTAACTTTATTGTATATAAAGTGTATAAGTACAAAAAATAGCGGAAACACTGCTCATATATGAAGATTAAATATCGCGTACATTCAGAGTTCATCCATGAGTTCCAAATCCTATGAAATTTCATGGTGTAAACCCCTGGCCTCATATGTCAATTTGTATAATGAAAGTGCCTGATTAATTAATTTGAGCCCAAAAGCCAAAGTAGGGGGAGCTTGTGATTTAGATTAGGCACTTTGTAGTATAGGTGACTACTGTCTACCAATTAAGCTCCTGTGTGGTCACCCTGTTATTTTTACCTGATGCCTGACTACAAGTGGGGCGTGTTGTTAACCTTGTATTGACACCCCCCAGCGATTCGCCTATGGCAGTAAGAACTGCCTGCAATTTCAATGCGATGCTGGAACCCGCAGTGGATTTGCAGGGTTCCCTCATCGCATATATGTGAACCGGTGTTCCGTGAGAATTACCTACCCGTGAGAAAAACCTACCCCTCGTCACTTCCGGGGCTCGGCACTGTATGTAATAAAGCGGGTACATTAAAACAGCTGTGCTGAAATACGAGTCATCTCCGCTCCTGTCACGGTCACTTCCCTGATCTCGGATAGTAAATATAAAAGCGGCGGCGGGTGTTTGAAAACATAAATCACGGAGCCGAGACCCGCTTTTATATTTACTTGCCGAAAGCAGGGAAGTGACAGGCACAGGAGCGGAGATGACTCGTATTGCCGCACAGCTGTTTTATGTAACCACCGCGTCGGTAGGTTTTTCTCACGGTACACCGTTATCGTTTCATACTAGTGCGCATGCGCACTAGTAAGCTCCTCCGTTCTTCCATTAGGTATCCGGGGCTCTGAGCATGCGCACTGCTGCGCTGCTCAGCTGTTTGTGGCCAGAAGTGACGAGGGTAGGTTTTTCTCACGTTACACCGGCACTCACAGACGGAAGTTCATTCCTTTGATCTAAAAGAACAAAAAGATACATTGTAAAACATTGTGTTTATAGTTATCTAGCAGCCTTAACAATGTTGATAAACATTTGCTGGGCTCTTTGTTTTGTGGAGATCCTGATTTTTTTACTGCACAGCTTCACTTTGCAGCCATAGAGCAAAACAGGAGTAGGATGATGTTTAGGGTTAGTTCACACCGGGATCACACAGGAATCTGTGCGTTCCCATGCTGTGCATTTTTTTGACAGCCTAATAATTTGAATGGGATGCAAACTGCACCGAACCGCGCAAAGAATTGTGATTGCACTTCTTTTAAAAACGCACTGCATCAAATTGCATGGTACAATGCAATCTGTGTTTGTGATCTGCATTTGGAGTAGCGTTAACAGTACATTGGCACATGCATGCAGTGCATTAATGCGTGTTTCCTGCCCTGCGTTCTGGTGTGAACCGGCCCTTTACATGGTTTTACAAATCCTGTGGCTGGTAATTCAGTTTTTACTGTATGCATTTGTTGTATTTTTGAATATACTAGTTTGACAGCTGACACACCCTGTAAATGTATTTCCTATCCATCTTATGTAATATTTATCTGGAGTGATAGATAAGGGAGTGAAAAGTCTCAGACATTGTGAAATAATCGTTCTCTATGTGACAAATGAGTCTCTATACCTGAAGTCTGGACAGCTTCCTGAGATCTGGTCCTGACCGTGCTCGATATGTTTCTCTGTAAGGTGGATGTTGACATTCTGCAGATCTCTGTGTACATACAACATCTATGCCTCGTAAACACGATCAGATAATCGGAAGAAAAAAATTGCTTTGGAATTGATCGCACGATAATCTGATCATTAATACACATCTTTCGACAGCCGAACACGACAGTTGGTCCAACAATATCCGAAGGGACAAGCACGAAAACATTTCTGGTACGATAGCCGTTTAATCGGTACAGTATGCGTTCGCTAAAAATCGATAGACAAAGACCACGCATGATTGGAAACACAAAAATTAACCGGAAGGAGAAGAGAGAACGTAAACAATTTTCGAACCACAAAACATACGACCAGAAAATCGTTAGCAGGCTATCACTATGTCTCTCAATGTTCGGTCGGTACTTTTAAAATACAGCAATCATGATAAAGCCTGGCTACTATTATTTTTAATTTTCACTATTTTTGACACTTTGCAGGCTAACTATTGCACTTCCTTTTTGTTATTTTATTCCCCTTGAACAAAAATAGATGACAGAAATGCCATCACACATATATTACATCACTTCCAATATGTAGCTACGCAAACAGGAAGCTTGTCCAGAATCGTACGAAAAAAATCATATGCATTGTTGAATTCGACATTAATATCATGCAACAAAATGCGAACGATTATCTGATCGTGTGTACGATGCATTACTATAATGGAACCTGCTGGTCCTTAGCACTGTTCAGGGTCTGTACAGCCTCATGCCTTATTGTTATCCTTCACAGAATGTATATCCTAAGAAATTTGTGGGAATTTCGTTCTCAAAGTGGTAGTCAAGTCCAGGGCTGGCCCAAGACATTATGTTGCCTGGGACCAAGAATGAAATTCTGCCCACCCCCCCCCCAAAAAAAAAAAAAAACACCCAAAAAAGGCCCCCACATCCATTATTTTATATAAATATACAATTTAGAAAATATTATATATACTGTTATCTTCTTCAATAACTCACGCACAGGCTGGTCCACCAAACACCCACTGTCTGTCATCAGTCCTCCTGTCACTCCTATGTCTGCAGTGCCCCTCTGCCCTATAAGATCCAGCCTGCCCTATTTATGATGGAGTGCACTGATGTCTGATGTCATTGCGCACACCATGATCACGTGAGGGATGTTCCCCGGAGGAGACACTCCGCCTCCTCATACTCATTCGTTTGCACTACAGGTGGCAGCATGAGATTGGGAAATGCTGCCCGTAATGCGCTGCAAACTGATGACACACAAAACTGTTGTAAAAAAAATCTTGGGAGTCAATTTGCTTCCCCTCTACAAGTGTCGCCTGGGTTCAATGGACTCAGTGAGACCCATGGTAGACCCGGCCCTGGTCAAGTCTTTTTTTTTACTTGTACCTACAAGTAAGCCTATAATAAGCCTTACTTGTAGGTACAGTAAATATCTCCCAAACTTACAGTGTTTAGGAAATATTCACGCTGCATGCAGCCGCACATGTGTTCTGAAGGGACGGCATACCTGTGCCATCCTTTAAGAGCCCTGTGCTGTGGCCAAGTGATGTTATTATCGCGGATCGGCCAATCAGACGTCCGGAGCACATGAACCCAGAAGGAAAACCTGGTAAAGATGGAAGACCTGTCAGCGGGGACAGTGCTTCCTTCTAAGGTAAGTTTTTCTTATTGTTCTACTATGCAATGCATACTAGCACAATATGCCATTGTCTTGCAGGCTGCGGTTTGCTACCGCTCTAATCCAAGGGTGACAGCCTGTCAGCTGAAAGTTGAACTTAGAATAACTTACATATACACACAGGTCTGTTGCCATGAATACATCAGTAAATGTGTTTCTAATGCAAGCAGCGTAAGTACGGTACCTGAATTTGCCCTGGTTCCAGTCTTTTACAGTCTCTGTACAGCAGAGCTTTGACTCTGGGAGGAAGCAGCAGTACAAGGAGCCAATTGGCTGTGCTGTAGTGCTCATGTGCTAGAAGGGAACATGCTGATAGGATGAGAGAGCCGACTGACAGGGAGATTGGCTCATCAGTCTGCTGCTTGTCCTTTCATTGAGTGTCTGTTGCATTATCTGTGAGTAGAGGGTGATATAAGTGGATGCCTTAACCACTTCCCGTCCCCCCTATAGGCGACTGACGGCGGGAAAGTGGTTGCATTATCCTGACCAGACGTCATATGACGTCGGCAGGATAATGCGCTCGGGGCGCACAGAGCGGCGATCGGTGATGCGGCGTGTCACTCTGACACACCGCATCTCCGATCTCGGTAAAGAGCCTACTGACGTAGGCTCTTTACCATGTGACCAGCTGTGTCCAATCACAGGTGGTCACATACTACACAGGAAGAGCCGTTGATCGGCTTTCCTTAGTTCGTGCCTGACAGGCATGAGTAGAGAAGAGCCGATCTGAGGCTCTCCTGACAGGGGGGGGGTCTGCACTGGTAATCAGATCATTGATTACCAGTGCAGACCCTCGGGGGGGGGGGTGCCATATTAGTGCCACCCCATCAATGCCAACCCATCAGTGCCTCCTCATCAGTGCCACCCCATCAATGCCAACCCATCAGTGCCTCCTCATTATCTATTTACAAAATTGTGCATTATAAACAAAAAAACATTTTTTTTTTTTTCAAACTTTTCGGTCTTTTTTTTATTTGTTTAGCAAAAAACCTTGCGGTGATCAAATACCACCAAAAAAAGCTCTATTTGTGGGAAAAAAATTACATAAATTTGGTTTAGGTACAGTAATGCATGACTGCGCATTTGTCATTCAAAATGCAACAGCGCTAAAAGCTGGGAATTTGCCTGGGCATGAAGGGGGTGAAAATGCCCTGTATTGAAGTGGTTAAAGGCAATGAAAACTGTATAACAAAAGGGATGCTGACCTTAAGCAATAAAAAAGGTCAATACCAATGACTTCAATGGAGTATTTGTGTAAAAATTTTGACAATATGCTGTTCCATATCTCTACACTATATGAACTGCTTAATTTGGATTTGGTTGAGAACCTAGATATCACGAAATGGCATAAGCTAGCTTTTTTTGGCCACAAAGTCCTTTATGAACATTTCAATGATAGACTCAAATGGTACATGGTACTCACGAGAATAGCCTCTTTCGGTCCCCGGTGCTTGACCCAAAGGCTGGATACACACTATACACTTTTGTTGTTAGATTTCCTTTAGATTTACCTTCAACTATGTAGTGCAAGGGCCTGCATGCAAATTGAAAGTGTTTCGATTTGACCTCATATTATAGGGTTTTGGTAAATCTAAAGACAATTGTCTAGTGTGTATGGCCCATAAGTGTTTCAGGGAGTGCAGACAAGAAGGGACAGCACACCATAGATTTGAGCTATAACTTTATATTTTCTGTTACACAAATTATGCTAGCCAATGGCCATACATTGTTTAGAAAATCGTTTGAAAAAGTGTTCGATACGCTCGTTTGTTCAACTTTCAAAAAGTTAGTGGGCTAATTTCGATAATCGAAATGCAAAGTTTCTATGGCAAAAAACAAACCATCATGTCAGATTTTTTTAGTCTAAACGATCAATTGACTAAAGTAGTGGAATCAATCTAAACCAGTTCAAAAAAATCTACAGTGCATGCGTGAGTAGGGCTGGGCGATATGGCTGAAAACTGTATCACGATATCAGTGTTTCATATCGGTCGATATTGATATATATTGATATTTTTTATTACCCATTTAAAATAAGGACCCTAGGGTGAGAATGCAGGGTGACTGGCATGGTGCAGGAGAATGCAGGGTGACTGGCATGGTGCAGGAGAATGCAGGGTGGCTGGCATGGTGCAGGAGAATGCAGGGTGGCTGGCATGGTGCAGGAGAATGCAGGGTGGCTGGCATGGTGCAGGAGAATGCAGGGTGACTGGCATGGTGCAGGAGAATGCAGGGTACTGGCATGGTGCAGGAGAACGCAGGGTGGCTGGCATGGTGCAGGAGAATGCAGGGTACTGGCATGGTACAAGAGGATCCGTGGTTGTGGGCATACTACAGGAGATGCAGTGCTGTGGGCATGGTACAGGTAGACCATGCCCGCAGCACTGCATCCCTTGTAGTGTGCCCGCAGCCCTGCATAACGGCAGGTAGTGAAGCTGTTTCACTTACCTGTTCCAGAGGCGCCTTAGTTTTAAAAACGGCGCGTGCGCAATGACGTGTTGGCGCCGGGCGGCGCCATTTTTAAAAGTTTAAACCCGTCGGAGCGGACTTTTCGATTTATCGTTCAAGTTTTCTTATTGCTATCGAGCACGGGACTATCGCGATACCTATCGGTATCGTTTTATCGCCCAGCCCTATGCGTGAGTTAAAATGTAACCCCGGACCGTGTAATTGATCAACGGAAAATGTACCATTTATGTTATGGATAATATGTTGATAATTAGACGACATACACTATATTGTCAAAAGTATTGGGATGCCTGCCGTTAAACCCACATGAACTTTAACCACTTCCCGCAAACCGACATACCTGTACATCGGCTTGCAGAAGTGGTTGTGCCAGGACGATGCCTGCAGCCGCAGGCATCAACCCAGTACCGTTTTTTAAAGCTGGTGGTCGGCTTTCAGGCTATAACAGCTGATGCAGCTCAGCAGCCTCTCACCTGTTATTCCAGTGAGCAGGAAGGGACATCCCCCCCCCCCCTCCCACCGCCTTCCACGGCTCTGCCCGAGTATCCCAGTTGGACTGGTTAACGGCGCCGCATATTAAAAAACTGTCAGTATTCAAAAATGCAGATTTCGGCATTTTGAATACTTTGAAGTGCAGCGGAGGGGTCTGGGGTCTTGTAGACCCCCAATACCTCCATAAAGAGTACCTGTCACTGTCTATTAGTCCCCGTTCACACTAAGGCGACCTGTGAGGCGACCTGGTCGCCTCACAGGTCGCCGTAGGTCGCCTTCCATAGGGAAGCTGCGGACCTGTTCTAATAGGAGTGACACAAGTCGCTCCGACTTAGAAAAAGGGTCCGGAGCTTCTTTGGGGCGACCCGGAGCGACCGTCATAGACTTCAATGATATGAAGTCCATGCCGGCCGATCCGAGGTCGCGGCGCGCTGCTCGCACCGCGACCTCGGAGGTCGCCCCCCCCAAGTCGGATCGCCCCTATGTGAACAGGGCCTTACTGTCACAATGGATGTTTACATGGCCGCTCACCTTAGGAATTGACCAAAAGGTCAAGATACTCTTAAAAGGGACATTATGGTCTTCAGATCACTTCCATCAAGAAAGCTCTGGCTCTCTAAATCCACACTTTACTCCACCGATCTCTCTGCAGGGTTTACACCGGATCCTTGCCTCCCATTTCAGGTATCTCTCACTCCTGTCAGCAGCTCAATTAAATCTCTGGCGACTTCTAGAATCTTCTTTTTATTTCTCTATTCTGTCAGGGAAAGAGGTGTAGGCAATGTGATGGGCATATGATCTCCAGACTTCACAGGAGGAAAACTAGCTTCTGCTGCCACTTCCAGCAACGTCTCCTCTCCCAACTCACCTCTCCGGGAACCATAGTCAATAGCTGGTTTGCCTTCACGGGCTACCTGCACCTTGTTGTTGATCTTCACATGCATTAGGTGACCTCACAGATCTATTGGAAGGCGCAGAAGAAGGCTGACCAGGGATGATGTAATGGTCAGGATCTTCATAAAAGAGCATCCTGGAATTGGGGTTACCCAGGCATTGTGGTGGGCAGGTACCTGTATGGGCCTAATGCCACTTTAGGAAGGTGAGCCAACTATTTCAGTTTAAAGTGGAACTCACTTTTAGAAGTCACGTTTAGAAGTCTGTCCATTCCTGACATGCTACAATATACAGGAACAGCATTATATTTTGAAAAAGTGCCACCTTTTATCGTTAAAAATAAATTTCTTGTGTGGATGGAGGAATTCAGCGCACTGGCTGAATGAAAAAAAAAAAAAAACTACCCATCCATGGCCAGTTTTAGGTGCACTGTAAGCTCTCTGTAAACTAGAGAGAATAAGTATGAGTTAGTTAAATAGAGATAGTGA